>NC_092600.1:0-677500 GCF_047663525.1 Anas platyrhynchos | reverse complement strand
CCTTGTAGCACTGCAGACTTTTAGGCAGAAAAGTGTTGAGGAAGAAAAGGGGAATGAGAGGGGAATCCATTAAATGAATAAAAATACGAAAGGGCAGGTACAACTCATTACCCAGTATCTTTTCAGCAAGGAATGACTAAATCAAAGCCTAATCAATATATTCCTTTCAACTGAAGTTCAAACACTTAAATCTCAGCCCCAGGAGATCAGGCTTAAAGGAGCTAAATTTACACTACTTAGAGTGCAACGATGCACTCCAAATGCAGAGCAAACATTGCCTACCCATTAAACCCTGCACCTCCACAGCTACAGCTTAAAAGCTTCTCTGATTGACAAGCCACAGAGTAGTTCCACTTTTCAAAGGTGGAGGTACTCCTCTGCTGTGAGAAGCCAACGTGCTGCAAGCATCTCCGTGCTTTTACCCTGCAGGATCCCTGCAGCAGCCCGAAGCACCCACACCGCCGGAGCGCTGCAGCCTCCAGGTGCCTGCTCCAGCGGGGCCGGTTTGCTGCTGCCGACAGCACACAGCACAGCAAACAGGGCACAGGACACAGCAGCTGGGTGACAGCATAGCTAGGGAAACATGGAACGGCAGTCCTAGGAGCTTCCCACACTACGGACCTGTTGAAGAGCCGATGTTTGTATCCAGATAAATGCCACGAGCCAAACTGGAACCGCAGCTGGGTGGGACAGCGAGCAGGCGTTATGTCTGAAATGTGCTCCACACCTCCATGAACGCTCAGGTTAAGCAAGAGGTTAAGCGATACGCAGGACGGTGTAAGTGGCTTGTTTTAATCCGAAGGCAATGCACATTGCAGCGCACGGCCCATTTCCATTCCCAGCACAAAAGCAGGGGACGTTTTAACGGACTAACAGAAAATGTTCTGCTGCCTCTGAAAGGAGCACCTCATACCTTGCATTCTGGCTGTAACCATGACAAAATGTTTCAGTTAAATATTGTTATTTGAGCTCAGCTCCATTTACCAGACTACGTTACAGCCTTTCTTTGCTTTCCACCTCTTACATATTCAAGTAATGGAAAAGGAATCTAAAAAAGAAATCAAGAAGTGAAAATGACAGAAATGTTGCAACGTTTAAGAGGCAATGGATAAAATGTAACAATACAACAAAAACGTATTGCTAGTCATGCTCCTTCATTATGCAGCCTTAAAATCGCTCCTAACATTGCCATTTGTACTGCTTAACACTAGCAGGGATCACCATAACTTGGAGAAGGATGGGACAATTGGGTCGCGTTTCAAGCTCTGATCACCACACACACACCAGCTGCCTGCTGGCCTCCAGCACCCCCCGGCAGTGGGTTCCTGCAGCCTTTCCTCACCCGAGCAGAGCGATTCCCCTTCCAAAGGGAGCCAGAGCCCACACCAACAGGCCCAGAGCAGGCTGTCCTGGCAGCTGGGGTTTACTGGCGTATCTGCTCAGACTTTTAAATTGTTCAGGAGGAAAGTTTTATTGGCCATTATCTGGGTGCGTATTGCTTTTCTGAACAGGCAAGAAAATAAAAGAAGCATAAATGCTGCAATTTCCACCAAAACACACCATGGCTTCTACAAACAAGAGCAGGGAAGGGGAATTTTATCTTTTTTGTTTTGTTCATGGTTGGAATAAAGTAAGAGAAATATAAAAACATCACGGTTGTTCTGTCATGCATTAAAAAAGAACACTACAGAATAGGCTCATGTCAATAACAAACAATGGGTAAAAAGATCTGCCTTTCGCATCCAAGGACAGCTCTATTAATCACAACTTTTCCCTCTCACTCTGCGACACAGAGATATTTAACATTGATTGTGTGAATATATGAGTTTTCTGGTATTCATTCACAAAGTTTAAGATTTTAACATTGCAGCATTTTCTCCTGCTCTCCAGGTAGCTCACTCTTCTCCCTTTCCTCTGCCCCACACGGGTTGCTGCCTCCCACTGCTTTCTTACCCCCTTGCTCCATCACAGGGCTGGAGAAGCGCGCTGCTGTCAGGATGGAGGAGATAAAGCAGGAATAATGCTTTGGCTTTGGAAGCAACGTCCTTACTTTTCCCAACCAGGTGTACCAGGGGCAAGAAAAGCACCTGTTTGATCAGACCGTTAGGAAGGATGTAAATCAGGCTCCAAAGATAAGAAGTAAACCAGCCACAATGGGAGCCCGGAGAACGTTTATCAGGCAGTGTCACTCACGCGACATTTCTTTTATACCTTGATATAATACCTTTGCATTGCTGTTTATTACATTTGGGTAAAATGTGTCTCAAAATTACTCTCTAGCCAAGCCACAAAAGAAATCCTACCTAACAGCTCAGAAGAAATGAAATGCATACACGCAGCTGTTGCCACAGGGAGACTGACGGTGTAGAGGAAAAAAAAATACCAGGCAAGTCTGTAGATGTGTACCAGACACCCGTTTGTGTTTTTCAGAGCTCTGCAGACATAGCCAAAATTGTTAAAGGGTTTCTAACGCAGCACTGAGATATGCTGTGAGCTCGTTTGTCTCATCTGTGAGCTCTGCACTGCCCTAAGCTTGCAGGACAGGTTTCATTACGCAGCCATCGCTCCATTGCTTCCACCAGCACAGTTGTCTGCTTTTCCTTTTTTTTTTTTCTCCACTTTAAAAAGCAACAAAGACCTTACAGTTATCAAGAATAAGCAAAGGAATAAATGGTCATGCTGTGGTTTGAACTACATTTCCATCCACGGCTCCTGGGGCACAGACTCCAACATCAGGAGGGAGAGGCTGAGCTGCCTGCCCCCCGCACTGCCCGCGGGGACTCCCCCAGCGCTGCTCGGGGAAGGGCTGAGGCTGCTGCCCACACCGCGTGCTCACACACCCGCTGAAGCAAAGGGAGGAAACACGGGACACTGGTACGGACACAGTAAAATAAAAAATAAAAATAAATAAATTTTTAAAATAGAACTTGTAACACTACTAACTGCTTGGTCCGCATGAAAAATTAAAGAATGGCATAAGGCATGATCTGGCTTTGGAGTTCTAAGTATACTTGAACAACAAATTTCTCCAATAGATAACTTAAAAATAATAAAAATAATGGGATAACGGTAAGTGTAGGTTCATTATAGTCTCGCACACATGAGATTCGTAAGCCCAGCTGTGAAACTGCCATGTTTTCAGGCTCGAACATATGCTTGCACTCATCTGAAACAATATACAAACTGTGTGGGAGGCAAAAAATATCTCATTTACATCAAAAAGGTTTAACTAAATACTCCTTTCAGCTACTTCTCTTGCTCCTTTTTCAGCAGGTACAAATTTTAAACATCTTATTCACCACAGCCTGAACCCCCAAATCTACCCAAGTCACAAATATCCCAAACCAGGATTGCTGTGTAACTGCATTTCCCAGCGAGCGCTGCAGGAGACACTGCCGTTAGAACCAGTTTATCAATATGACACGGCTCCCAGAAACTGAGGCCTTTGAACACTAATTCCTCTGGGATGCACTACTGGATAGCTTTTATCCTCTTTCATAATTCTTGCTGAAAGACAGAACTATTGAAGTATACAGAACTGCTACAGGGAGATTGACTGTGGCTATTGTAAATACATCAAGCTGCCAAAAAAAAAATCTAATGTTACTGGAGAAAAATGTGTGACATGATATAAATTCATGTTGGCTATTTTTGACTATTTCAGTGTGAAGGTGCTATAGAACCGAAAATTATTATTACAGTATTAGCTGGTACAATAAGACATTAGGAAGAAAAACTGTTTCAATGCCTCAGGGAAATCAGGAATAAGAATGAATTACAGAAATTGATACAGACACATATACCATGCTTTAAAATGTATTTGAAATAAAACTATTACCATAATAAAACTAAATCCATTTCTGTTCTGCTTGTTCTCTGTAGGCAAAAGAAAAGGTCAAATATTTTTTCAACAATTACAAGATGTAAGGAATCCAGGCTTAAAACACCAACTTAGCTTTAATCCCAGACAATGCGGTGATTTGGAAACATTCTGAACATAACTCCAGGAAGAAGCTCAGGCAGTAAATAAACCTACCTTCTTCACGCCTTGCTTTAGGAATGACTGAGCGAAAGCTTCCAACACACGGTTGAGCAAACCGGCCCCCGTAACCGATATCCTGCCTTTCTGCGTGAAGTCTGTCCTAGGAAACAGGAACACAACACCAACTTGTTTCTCCGCCTACTTCGTAAACATCAAACATAAATCTTACAACGTTTTTGTCTTGACTCCCAAGCAAGGCATCACGCCGTCCCCCCACGCTGTGTACCGGCTCTGGGAGGCGCGGGCACGGAGCAGCACGAGGCGTGTGCCAGTCGCGGCTCTCGGAGCAGCTCAGACGGGAGCTGCTGCAGGTGCCGGGAGCAGCAGCGCCAGCCAGGACTGGGCCAGCGAGGTGCTGTACCCTACGGGCAGCAGATCGAGGCTTCTCTACCACAGAAACAGCAAACAAAGCCTGTGTGATCCTGCGGGTCCTCAGGACATCGAGCTAGACAGAGGCAGTGACAGCAGGGGGAAGAGGTCCGACGTGGACGCCTTCCCACTCCCACCACAGCAGCACTCGCCTGAGCCCAGCACCACCGATGCCCCCAGCGGGCCACAGCCAGTTTTTATACACACAAGCCATCAGGAAGAAAAACACACAGAGCTCAAGTGAAGGAGCTGGTGCAGATGAGGAGCCTCCCCCAGGCACAGGACAGACGTCAGCAGTGAATGCTGGGCACCCCTGGACCTGGCTGTGCTGGCTGGGACTGATCCATTCATTTTGCTGTTTCACCATTCTTGGAGACCAAAAAGGGCAGCTCAAGGAAAATATCGATCTGAGATTGATTTCTGTAGCACACAGCTGGCAACGCTGCATCGTTACAGCACAGTCACAGGGTGAAGTCTATTAATGAGACCCAACTACTAAATTATTGACTAGTTAAGTACGACAAATTTGGTCTAATTGTTTTCATGATGGGAGTTTAATTAAAGCGTCTTTAGTACAAAAAGTCTAGCGATATTGTTCAGGTGGTGTCAGGGAGGGTCCCCAAAGCCTGCAAGGCTTCCAAAACATCCAGTGCCTGGCCCTTCCCGAGGGGCAGCTTTTGTGTGGGAGATCCTTACCCCCACTCTGTGGGGCAGGGCACTGCGCACACATCACACACCAGGTAACCCTCACTGCACAGCGCCTGTTTCACCAGCAGTGCTCACTGCATCTGGTGCCCGAGGAGGGGCACGGGGGGCCCTGCAGCAGCGCACAGCCTGCTCCAGGGGCTGTGTCACTGCTGAGGCTGCCCCGTGCTGCTGGCAGCCCAGCTACACAGCCGGGTTTAGAGTTCTCTGCTTTCCCTAGTGCCAGTCTGCCTCAGGGTCAGAGCAAGCAGCGGTGCCTGCCTCCGCGGGCAGCTCTCCTGCATGGGGAGGCACAAACACACCGAGGACAGCATCTTTCCTAACCTGGAGCAGGCCTCAAAACAGGGCGGGGGGCTCTGACCAGCCGAGGCAGCCCGCGTGTCTGCACCAGCAGCACCAACACCTACAGCTGCAAGGCCATGCTGGTGCAGGGAAACGTCCGTCCTCCCCGGAGGGAGCCGTGGGACAGGCTCCGTCCCTCTGCAGGGCTGCAGTGCAGGGACAGGGGGCTCAGCAAACTTCTGTAACACCGTGACTTAAAAACCAAGAGGAACATATCCCTAAACAGCAAAGTCCCAGCACTGGGCTTTCAAAATTGCTTGAACCCCCAAAACTGAATGTTGTCTGAAGTTGTGGGTTTTTTTCTTTAGCATCCTGAGAGCTCTCAGAAGCCAGGCAGACCTGGACAGCCCTGCCACACTTCCCAGGGAACATCACACGGCAGAAGTAATGACTAATTACAGCGGACACCAGAGCACAGTAAAAACTAATGGGGTTGACATCAGCTAGAAACAGATCTATTTTTAAAGACGGTTGCATGTATTACATAGCTGCTCGTTTCACTGCTGCAGGAGTTAGAAATTCCACTCCTACCCTGTCATAAACATGCATTAAGACATTTTTGTGCTCCACTCAGCACAAACACAAGTCTATCTTTCTCGCAGGCAAAGTCCCATGCCAGCTTACACCTTTGGGTCATGGTGGGCCAAACACCAGAGAAAGAAAATTGTTTGGGAGCAAGAGCGCTCCGTGCCAACGACTGGCAAGCAGGAGGTAGCTGATAATTTTTAAACTGCTAGCCAAGCATCTGCTGGTAGACATGAGAGCAAAGTGAATGCTCTGGCTGTGCCTGCTGTGCAGAAACAGCGGGGCAGCCTTCTATGACTGCAGAGGAGCACATGGAAAATTAATTTCCAACAATTATTTGTGCTCTGGCCAGAGAACCTAGCCCAGCATCTGAAGGATCCAGCGGAAAGCCACAGAACATTTATAGTAGCTGCTTTACACGCAGTCAAGACTCAGCAAAGAATTGTTATTCAGACCCTTCCAAGCATTCAAAAGGCAACAGAAAACACTTTTCAGGCCAGGAGACCACAGCAGCCTGGAGCAGGCACCCAGGCACTCACCAGTTTGGGTTTTCCAAGCTCTCCCTGAAGACAGACTCCTCGCTCAGGGACGCATACTGTGTCCATGTGAGACAGTGAGTTTTCATAGACATATTTCTTTTCTGCATATTAAGCCATGATTCCTCTTCCAGGTGGATGTTGGGCACTTTTAAGGCACTGACCTGCAAGTAAAAGAATTGGAGTGCTTTGAAAAAAGAAAAAAAAAGACAGAAAAAAAAGCATTTTGAGAGGGTAGAAGCACTTCTCAGTACCTGGCATACACTCATAGCCTCAGGGGGTGACTGAGGACTACTGAGGAGGGGACATCAGCTCTGGCTCATGCTGACGAGCAGAGCCAACCTCCTCAGCACGCACTGGAGGCCATGCAAAAGCTCCAAAATTCCTGGGGATTGCTCAGCCCCCAGCCGGACTCGCAGGACTGCTCGGCACCAAGTTACCTGACCGTTTGTGTCCCCTGCCCTGCTGCCGACGGCTCCCTCACAGCCGGGGGGACAGAGCCCACTCCCACGGGGTTACCTGCGAGCCGCCCCCGGGGCCACGGGGACGGGGGGGCCACGGGCGCTGCCCCCCTGCACGCCCCTGGCAGCCCTGCCCCAGCCACCTCCTCTAGAGCCCACTCAACCTGCGAGGCTTTTATCTGGCAACGTGGGCTGCGGAAGGGATGGAAATCTCACCATCGGCTTATTTTAATTCTGCATGTATAGGGCAATGATATGTTCTCCTTGGCGGATGAGGCTTGGAAGAGACAAACACATGTTTAGAGGCAAAAACACACAGAGTCTTCAGAGTACCAGGAAAAAGAGCTATGTATACTTTGAAGCATGCAGGCCTTGAAAAACAGTTATTTACCCATGCACGAACATAAACATACTTTTCTGTATACAGGCTGTATGCTGAGAGATACTCTGCAACAAACAAATAATAAATCAAGGTTAGTCCTCTCCCACAAACTGTGAGGAAAGGACTGCTCTCACCAGGCACGGGACCGCACACCCCGGGTCCTTGCATTTCCTACAGCCTTTAAGGACTCGCACCTTATCCTCCTTACAGGGACTCTGCGATGCCATGTTTAACTTGCAACGTGGTAGAGGCACACTGAGCCTCTTTTAATTCCCTCTGAGTTCCCTTACAGAGTGGCTTTTCGTAGGAGACAACAGCCCAGCATGGTCCAAGTCATGGATCAGACATCCGACAGGAGCTCGGCACTGAAATATTGCCCGGTGTTTGTTATCAGCTGCCTTCTCTCTGAGTCTTCAGGTGCAGTTTCTCCCCCTTCAGTCCTGGGACACTGGGCTTTTACAAAAATACCACCTACCACACGAGAATTGGGACAGCTGGCAGCAATAGGATTATTACAGGGGGGGCGGGGGAACAGCTGCCCTTTCACTGAGGCCCAGGTGACAGCTTAACGAGGGTTTACTTTTTCCAGGTAGGAAAGGTAAAAGCCCGCTACCACCTGCAAGGTAACCACCAGCACCATTTACATCTCCCTCTACTCAAGGCTACAGGTTTGCCCATTCCAGTTACATCGGTTCTTAGGGAACTTTTTTCTCTCAACTCCTCTTTAAAAGTAACTTTTCTAACAAAAAGAAAATATCATTAAGAAATGTGATCCCGTTAAACAAGATAAACCACAAGCAGGAATTTCACAACCTGACTGAACGTCCCCCAGCAGTTACCTTCCTCAGGATCTCAGGAATTACATTCTTGCACGTTGCAATTCTCCTCCGGTAAACAATCCCTGTAGACAAATCTGTTGGTAAAAGCCAAGCAGAAGGGAAGAGTTACGGCAGCAGATATTACCATTTTTTCAAAAAAAAAGAAAAAAGTAGTTGCAAGACTTCACAGACAGCGAATGTGCAAGCAGAAATGTTGGCAAATTAGCAATGCAGTAGGGTTTTGATTTATTTACTTTTTTTTTTTTTTCTAAGTATAACGGAGTACTCCTGCTGCTTGCCAGACAGGGCTGTAAACAAGGCTGCTACGGGCACTGCCTCTGGAGGGATCAGCACCCAGCGCTGCACCCAGGCACCCTCACAGAGCGTGGCACAAACACCTCCCTGCGCCCATCCCGGTGCTCCCGGGCAGCCAAGCCCCGCAGCAGGCAGTGCCAGGCTGGTCCTGGTGCTGGTGCCAGCCTTCAGGGCCCGTCCCGGTCCTGCCCTGTCCCACAGCACGCCGCTGGCTGGGGCGAGGGAAGTGCTCGGGCCCCTGAGCTGCCGGGCCATGTGCAGCCTGAAGCTTCCCTTTATTTCTACCCTGGCCCCGATTTATATTCTCGAGCTCGTTCTCCGGGCAGACGTACTGCACACATGATTTGCAGAGCCGCCGTGTCTCCTTACGCATTTATTTTTGCATTGAATTGAAGCAGCGACAAGGACAAAACTATCTATTAGGAAACAAATTACAGTTATTTACCATCTCAGAAAATGGCTGGCTTTTAGAACCACTTTGCCTTTTAATATTTAATGACCCGGATCAAGAACAGAAACCTCGGGATAGTACCACACGAGAACCCAACTGGCAGGCAGCCCAGGTTACAGACTTGTCAGAGATAGAAGAGTGTGTTCTCAAACAGCATTTGGTTGGGTCCGTGAAATGAAAACTTCATGGGGTTTGGTTTTCAGGACTGGAACAAACACATCACATAAATAATACGAAGCATCTCCATGCAACGGAGAGCAGAAAAGCATCTCCAAGACGAGTGGTTTACTCCCTCCGATAAAAATGCCAGGGCAGCACTAATGTTCTGTTTGCTTTAATCTCAACAACCTCACTAAGGGCCACCGCTAACCCTGAGCTGCAAGGCAGAAGACATCTCCAACAGTACGACAAAGAGCAGCCACAAGCACTTGGGACTAAGACTTAAGAGTCAAGAAGTTCTTACTCCATTCCAAATGAGAATTCAATCGCTAATCCAGTATTTAGAAGAAGGGAATAATTACTGTGCAAAGTCCTACAGTGTTTGATTCCCACATGGTGGCACAACAGTTTAATACTTTGCAGGCACGTTACTTGAAGTGCCTGACTGCAAACACATCTGGCAACCTCAGCAATGGGAAACAGCCCGTGCAGGACCACCGCACCTCATCTGCTAACCATGCTCTGACCTGAGCACGTTTATTTGCCCATCACTACGACTGGGTAACGTCTAACTCTTGGTATTCCAGGAACCCTGATAAGGGGCAGACTGAGGGTCCGGGTTCACCGGCTGACTGCCAGCACCCTACAGGGCCACCATGCAGGTGGCTGGGCCCTGGAACCGCCTCGCCGTGCGGTGGGACAGTGAAATGTCCCCCGGGCAGGGACCTGCACAGCGAGGCAGGGAAATGCCTGCGGAGCGCCTGAGGCCTGACCCCAGCGCTCACCGTGCTCAATTCCAGCTGCCTTACCCCTGGTCTGCAGGGCACTACGGCTGGAAATCGTCACAGAAGTGCCAGGGAACTGCACAGCAGAAGAACGTGCTGCAGGAAAAGTAGGCAGCCATCTCTGACAGCCTCAGATTAAGATGAAAATCCAAATGCTTAATCCAGCTAAAGCACATGCTTGTGGGGGCAGGTTAAATATTTTCTCAGTCTCACTTAGCCTAGGAGTCCTGCATGCTGGATGTGTGCAGTGCCCAGCTGCTACCGAAATAAAGCTGTTCAATAGTTAACACTGAAGGTTTTGAGAAGCGTTAGGTAGCTTTTTAAGAAAAAAGTCAGGCAGCTTACCTGTTTTTTCTTCCACTGTTTCTACAGCCGTGACGTGTTTGTCCATGGGACTGGGGTACTGGGATAAAAATGCAAAGAGTAAACATTACTGCTCGCCACGTGGGTAACAGCGCAGGGCTGCCTGCCACGCGGAGAGCCCAACGCAGTCACATCGCTTCTCTCAACAGGTACAGGCTGCTTCGCACCAACAGCCTGCAGACTCCACTCAGATCAGGAAGAATTTGGTAAGACCAGCTTAGTAAGATTAGAACAGAAATGAGAGGGACAGGGCTACGAGGACCTTACTTCCACTGCACAAAGCGATCAATACTCAGGTCAATAACAAAATCTAAAATGTAAAGCACAAGAAAATTTATTGAACTCAAATAATGCTGCAAAGTTACCATAACATCCATGGTAAAAAAAATGCCAGGCTGGAGAAATGCTGAACACCAAATTAAAATCAGCATTGAACATAACAGGGAGCTTCAGAAAAGGTGGAGAAATTGTGTTTCAAGACCAGATCAGTTTGGGTAACGCAGTTACAATATGTAACCACAGGTGCTCCAAAATCCTGACGAGATCTTCGGTTCTGGGCCAAAAAGGTCGACAACTCAGAGCAGGCTGCTCTACAACCCAGCTCTCCTGCTTCTCACTGCAGAACAAAAGTTGACTCTAAAAGCACAAGGTTTTCAAGTCCTGTTCTGCACAGCAGCTGGAGCCTTCCCCACAACTCGCTGCTGTGCAGTGGCAGCACTGGCGTCATTGCATTATCAACGTAACTCCCGCTGTAAGGCCCAACCGTGTGAAACACGGAACCATTTCCATAAATCTGTCACTAAATAGCAGGCTCTATTACCTGAGTCCTTAAACAGACATAGACTCAATCTCCTACACGGCTCAGAAAAAGAAATAACACGAGAGGCCCACGGGCAGATGTAGCGGCTTGGGGAGCCTGCCAGGCACAGGAGCAGCCCTGCCAGCCGCAGCCTCCCTGCGCGGCCCCACTCCCCGCGGACAGGGCACAGCGAGCCCCAGCCCTGCCGTACCCGCTCCTCACAGGGCTGCCCCCACACCCCAGGCACTGTGCCCAGCCCCGCTGAGGGCTTCGGAACCCCCGCTGCTCATCCACGGCGGACGTTCATACAGTTCCAACAAGTTCCCTCAGTAAATTGCCTTCCCGTGCTTCCCCAGTGCCTTGAGGGTCGAGGCTGGCAGGGACCCCAGGGTGTCTCAGGCAGGGCCACCCAGGACCTGACATCCAGACAGGTCCCGAACACCTCCGAGGAGGCAGACTCCCGACGTGCTTATTTTAGAGCCGTCTGTCCCTCCGTCGCTCTAAAAAGACCCCAAACAAATCATCAACAGCAGAAGCTGTGAAGCTGACTGTCCTTAAAATACTCTTTTTTTTTTTTTTCTGTGACTGCCAGCCGTGTGTGTTTCTCAAAGACGCTGAGTCCGTTTTAGAGACTTAGTGCACAAACGTGGCACCTGCAAACAGCATTTCCGAAGCTGAGTCCCACAGCCAGAAAATCCCTCTGCATTTCCAGCACGGGGAGCGTCTGAGCAGTCACCACACTTACTGCCACATTTCGCTGCTTACTGAAATTGAAGCTTTCCATTCCCCATTTGCAAAAATGTGACAATTAAAAAGGGAGTAATTCCTGTGCCCCTACTCGGTCTTCCTGCAAATGTATCGATTGTTTTCTACAAGTACCAACACAGAATTGATTCCATCAGTCATTACTCTGAATCCAGGGAATTGAGACCCTACATACCCTTCCTAACTGGAATGCATCAGATCATCTATCAAAAGCAGCAGTTTCTAACCACAGTGATGTTTCTTCGAAGTTATTTGAGGGAAATAGCAGACCTTTAAAAGCAGCACTGTGTTTAGCAGCAGAGAGAAATCACTGCAGTTACACATAATGATTTGTACAAAAATGAAGTATTTCAAAGCAATGAAGGGCTGGTTTTACATGCAAGATCAAATGGAGCCCACATAAATCAAAATGACAGCTTCAAAGACTTGCGAAAAATAATAATATTTAAATTCATATATATTCTGATTCTTTCTTTTCCAACCCCAAGGAAATGAAGCGGTGACACTGCGAAATCAGCTAAACCTTTCCACATTCCTTCACTTTATTACTGGGTTGGAAAGGTGGTGCTTGTGAATAAACGTGAATTAAAAAAAAAATTCTAGCAAACCCACTGTGTAGATCACTTACTGCGATAAAAATCAATACATGCATAGGCCTCTCACACCCAGATACATTTATTTCAAATACAAATCAATCTGTCACACTTGAACTGAGCCTGAGTTACTGCTCGTGGGCTCAGCCCGAGGTGAGGTCTCCCTGCCCGAGCGGCCCCTGCAGCAGAGCAGAGCAGGGCAGAGCCAAGCAGAGCTCCCAGCCCCGCACCGTGCCGGGGCACAGCGAGCCCTCCCCTGCCAGCCCAGGAGCACCGCTCCTGCCTTGGAGGCTGGGTGTGAGGACCCAGGGACATGGGAAGTGCTTCAGCTCCTTTCACACCTTGCCCGGGGGATTTTTCCTCCCCTGCGCTGTAGGTGTCCAAGAGATGTAACACAACAGAAGGCTGTCGTTGCAGACCACCACGTGTCCACCTCGTCCCTGAGGAGGGATGGAGCTGGGCCACTACCTGCCCTTGCCCTTCGCCACCAGGAGCTATGGCAGGGCTTAGACATGTGGGCAGCATCTGCAGGGCTTCACGACTGCCATGCGCTGCAGGACTTGGATCCTGTGTCTCGAGAAATGCAGGACACAGGCAGAATGTTTTCCAGGGTATTTGTGAACTGACGTACAAGTATACACCTCAGTATCTGAGGCAGAAGGCTGTCCGTCTGATGACCACTGATTTATCAAAGTGGAGGAAGCACTCTGCGGTCAGGGCACATTTTTAGAGAGGCTGGGTGAAAACTTTGCTGCAGAGGGCAGCAGTGCTTTAAACCGAACCTGAGAGGTGTGTAAGGGGGAAGAGGATTGCAGGGGGTGAGGAACAAAACACACCAACGCCGTCCAGAGTCAGAGTGATCCTCTTGACTTCTGTGATCAATTGAGAGAGGTCGTAAGATGCAGTCAATACAGAAAATGCCCCAGTACAGGCAATATGTGGGACTTCTGCGAGCCAGGAGATGACTTGACACAAACATGCCCTTGAGGAACCCTGACTGTGGTCTCCTCTCAGAGCAAGCCCCGTTGCACCTTCCCACCCTACCGCAACATAACAACACTCAGTGGTTCAACTCGCAGGACCCCGACAGAAAGAACAGGATTGGGAGCACTGAAAATCAACTTTAACTATGGGATTTATGAGTAACTACGCCAATCCTTCAATCATACAGAATTCCCGGTTAAAAGCAAGCGATGCGCTTTGCTGGCACATACAAACAAGGATTATTTTAACCTCCCTGCTCTGTGCCTCTGGCTGTCACAATCAGCCTCACTGTTCACCTCCAACTGCCCTTCTTAACTCACATAGATGTATACTACAGAATACAATTTCTGTGTGTATTTCTACTCTGGTTCGTATCTTTCACAATGAAAAGCACTAACCCTGCTTCTCTTCTGAGGCTAGCTCCCAAACACTCACAAAAAACAGCAAAAGACGCCTCCTGCCTGTTCTTCTCCAAGTTCATTCAAAGCGTTCAAATTAATATTTCAAAGCACATCCATTAGTCAGCCATAGTGTGGCAGTCTAAACTACATGGTGAGTAAATTTGACTACCCAAGCTTGCCAACTATACAGCTCAGGCTTTCTGCAGCAGGACAAAAAAGATTTTCTTTTGCCATTTTTTTTCTGTTTTTAAAGGAAACCTTAAATGCATCTTTCTAAAGTCCTGTGCTAGGACAAGAAAAGAACATCTGTAGATGATTAACAGAAGAGAAATAGAAGGATTCCAGACAAAGCATTTTTACGCAAAATTCTGCGAACAAATTTTGAATTTTTCCTTTGTAAGAGTTCCACACAAAACATATTTGGTCCTCATTACAGGCCAAGGCACCACCACAGGGATTCGGTTCCCCTTTATAATGAGCCGAACACCAGAAAAAATGAGGCAGTCAATTAAAAAAACCACGCCACATCTTTTAGAGATGTATGTACCTGGTCATTATCCCGTGAAACTGACAGCACAGGCAGGAAACTGACCCCACTGAGACCACCCGCAAAAGCCTGGTGACCTCAGCAAGTTTCAACGCAGTCTTCAAAAGCTTTCAGCAAAAAAATAGCTTGTTATTTCTTGGACGAAAGCCTTGTGCTCCTACCAGGAGCCATAAAACCGATCCCATTGCTAATGGCCTGACAGTTTGAGCGCAGAGCTCCTTGCCAGGAGGTGGCTGTGCCCGCAGCAGGCAGGCCGTGAGGAGCTCGCTGCCGGCTGGCACCCAGCACTGCTGGGCCGGGGCTGCTCCCCCGGGGCTCGGGCTCTGCTCTGCCGGGGGTGGACGCGCTCCCGGCTCCCCTTGGCATCGGCTCCACCACAGCCCGGCCACTGCTAGCGGGCACCTGGGAGCCAGCACCTGCCCACAGCATGGGCACGGGCATGGGCACAGCCTTCCTCACCTGCATGCTGACTGAAACAAGGGCGAATTCAGCCCAAAGCCAGCATCTGTGCAGACTTCTTGTCCTGACGAGAACGGTCACAAACCCCTGGGGCTCTGTGCCAAGGAAACACCCCGGCTATCCCCACACCATCCCATTCACTCCTGTGGTTAATGTTTAAACACCTGTGGCCAGACCAACCGCCATGGGGCCCGCTCCTGTTTTTCGCTTCGGTGTTCCCAAAAGCTGGTCACAGCGGGAGGGCAAACGCCCAGCACCATTTTTTCATGAGGATCACACCTCACCCCTCCTTCTGTGCTACTGCTCAGGGAAAGCACCAGCAGGAAGGGCAGCCCTGATGCACAGCTCGGGGGCCGGGGCTGAGAGCAGCGTGCAGGGGGAGCTTGCAGGGGGCAGCCCCGCACGGAGCAGCCCCTCACGGAGCGCTGCCCCCTGCCCCCTGCCCCCCGCCCCGCCGCCCCCGCCCCGCACAGCGCTCCCCGCACGCCCACCCGAGCCCCGAGCCTCGATGGGGACCGGGCACTGCCCGCTGCGAGGCGCTGCAGCCCCGCGGCGGCCGCGGTTACCTTGCGGAGGTAGCTGGCCACCACCTGCTCGAAGGGGTAGCGGTACACGCGGTGCACCTCCACCGTCACCCCCATGGCGGGGCCCGGCTCGGCACGGCCCGGCCGCCCCTTCCTGCCCCGCCCGCGGGCCCGCCCCGCACCGCCACCATCTTGCGGGGCCGGCCCCGGGGCAGCCCCGGGAGGGATGGAGCAGCCCGTGAGGAACCGCAGCGCTTGTTGGAGACACCGGCACCTGCCCCGGGCCCCCCTGCGGCCGGGAAGGCGCTGCCCCGACGGTGGTGGCAGGAGGACAATGAACACACCGCCTAAACGCGTGTGTGCGCCTGGTGTTACTGTAAACATGGAAGTACCGGGCAGCAGCACTGCCTGCTCGCCTCCTCCTTATCTGGGGCTGCCCAAGTTCTAAACGAGAGCGGCAGCGATCAGACGGGCCCGCCGGGGGGGAGCCGCCTGGGGGGGGGCCGCTGGCTGGGTACACACAGAGCCTGGCGGAGAAACGAAGCGAATCCGGTATCAGCTACATTTGTGTTTATTTGTAATTAAACCCCTGGTACCCACTGAAAAATTTCAGTAGGAGACACGTGGAAGTCTAAGAGCTAAAAGGGCGTTATTTCTAGTGATTCCAGTACTGGGGAGAGGTTTTATAGCCTCCCATAGAGAAGCAGAAACCTGGCCATAAACGCCCTGCCACGGCGTGCAGCCTCAGCACCGAGAACGCGCGAGCAGCCTCTTAACTCCTCAGTCTCAGCGGTAATATGCAAGTTAAGGCTGCATTACCATTACTCATGAATATGAAATGTAATGATTTAAGGCTATGGGGAGGGAGGAAAGAAAAAAAAAAAAAAAAGACGTTTCCCCCGTTTGCCTCCAGCTTTTGAAGCCCTTGTGTTCTGCACCACCAGTGGCAGCCTGCAAAATATTCAGCATCATTGCTTCACCTCAACTAATTAGAGTTTACCTCTTGCAGATTACAACATGGGATTAATATTAAGCAACAAAAATCCTGCTCACCACCAGCCTGATCCTGAAAAGTGCTGAGCATTGGAGAGGGGAATTTTAGTTCAGCACTTCCTCATAAGTAGGCCAAAAACTCATTAGCTTCTATTTATAATAATAAATTACTGTGCATTTTAATAGCTCCAGATTTGGGAAGAGTTTTCAGTTTTCCCCCATAAATCAGACCCCACAGGAATCACTGTGTCCATAAAAGCAGATGTAAGAATCAGCAAAATCTTCGGGAAGCACTTGTGACACTGCAAGGCAAGTTCAGAGTTAATCGCAAAAGATGGTGTAATGTTAAAATGTTCAGCACATTAAAACCCAGCGGAGGCACCACTCTGGTTCTGCCCTGCTGTCATACAAACACACTTCACACCCTGACTGTTAACGACGTGCCCAACCTGCGCCTATTTCTGCTGCTTTTTGTTGCGCTACCACGGTGCCTGCTGGGGGGATCCGGCTCCCAGCAGCGCTGACGGGCAGTGCCAGCAGACCCAGGCCGAGCTCCTGATGCAGGAGACATTTACGCAGATCTTGTCATGTAGCAGCCTGGATGTGTTCACCCCACAGGGCTACAAGCAGCATGTTTGCAAAGCAGGGTCTGGGCTGATTAAAAAGCTGGACAGATGTGTGTAACAAACAAGAGGAACAGCTGGTAGCAGAGGTGCTGTGTTCGCATTACGGTGGGGTGTGTGTAAGGCGCCTTTCTCATCTTTAAAAAACTTTCTGTTAGAGCAAGGCTGCTTGAAGATGAAATAATTCAAAGTTCTCCACAAAGTATCGGTGCAGTGCTTGTGGACTGCTGCAGCTCTGGTCATGCGGCACAGATCTGGCAGGGCTGCACGCCGCTTTCATTGCAAGCTGGGCATCGGAGAGCCCTGTAGGACTCTCTGAATCTGTTTGCTAGCATTGAAAACTTGCTTCCATGGCACAGCGAGCAAGGAGCAGAGCCTGATCCTTTACACTGGGAACAAGCGTGTTCAGCATCTCCTTCCTGCAACAGAAAGGTCACAAACAAAATCTGTACTCAATATCAAACATCACAGTCAGTAACAGCTGAAAGCAGGAAATTCTCTCCTCTGGTCTTTAAAGCAATCGTGGTTTCTGGCACACCACTCTGCCAATAGCATTTGTCTCTCTATAGCAAGATCTCCAAGGTAAAGGCTTCTGTGTGTCTGGGGACAGTTTGTGGATACTTCTGCAAAATGAAAAGTTGATGTGGCTGGGTTTGAAACACAGTACTTTGAAATTCAGCTTTTCTCCTCTTGCAAGGGTCTACATAGCTCCCCATCTTCCTGTCGTTTCTTAATGTGGTCTTTTTACCAGCTCTGTGTTAAGCCACGCTTCCTTTCCTCGTGCACTGCTCCTCACCCTCTGCCCTCGCCAGTCCCCCAGCACTGACACACGCACGGCTTCTCTCAGGCTTCCGCTTGTGCCTGCAACGTGCCCCAGGGCTGCCAGCCTCTTTCTACTCTCAGCTTAAAATTCACTACTTCCACAGAGCCCAGGAGTGATTGAACATCTGCAGCAGGAAGCACATACCCGGGCACAGGCTCACCATTTTGGTGTCAGTTCAGTGGCCTGCATCATTCCTGTGCCGTGGTGCTGCCTTACCCAGCAGAACAGAATGAGGCTTAACTAAGATATGGGAGTTGGTGCTGGGTATGCTTTACATCGTGCCTACATGGTAATCTGACAGGCCAAATTAGTTGACTTCTCAGGAGAATAACCTTCCTGTGGTTTGGTCATCTCATTGAATATTTGTATTACCAGTGCATAAAGAATCCAAAACTATTCTGGAAAAAGATATCCACAGTCTTGGTTCTTTCAGATTTTACTCTTTGTTCCCAAATATCTCAGACAAGCAATTCTCTCAGTAGATGGGATGAATCTTGGCTTTGATGTCAAAGCCCTCTTTCTGAAAATTATGTTTATTTCAATACTGACAAAGGACAAAAAGGCTGCTTAGCTTCTCAGGGTTGTTCTCACTTTTCACGGGGACTTTACGTAAGTGAGCCCCAAGCAAGGCTCATGGCTGCAGAGCATCCAAGGCAACCTGCATTATGCACAGGAGGTTGGTTTCAGGTTGGCAAATTTGTGATGCTTGGTATTTACCCTGCATGACAACATTGTTTTGTGGGATCAAATTATGGTCAGACTAATTGGGATTCTGACCAACAAAGACTAACCCGTGAGAAAATAAGGGGAAGACACAATCCTATTTCAGCTGATATTAAAATTTTAGCCTCAGGCAGTCTCAGCCACACGGCAGCTGTGTTTAGCCTTGTCAGGCTGGAGAAACTCAGGCCTGCTCTTATTCCGCTGGGAGAGAGTGAAGAAAGATGGACCTAAGCCAAACGACATAAATGTCAGCGATCTCCGAGGGAAACATCAAGTGGGAGACATGAGGACGCTGGAAACAGAGCAGCTGTCCCCAGAGTGCAAACCGTGCTGCAGCACTGATTAGTTATCTCCACGTTGGAAGAGGAACAAAGTGATGCTTTTAATCCAAATGTAGTTGAAGTGTCAGCTACAGACATGGATGGGGCTTGGATGGGAATATTGAGCTGTTTGACTGGGGCTGCAAGACCCAAAAGCCTTGGGGAACAAAAGCAATTTTGTTTATATATGCACTTACCTGCATATACTGGTTGCAGGCAACCTTTTTCTCCACCTCTTTTTTATGTCCAGTGCCAATTCTGTCTTTCCTTTCGTGGTATATGAAGGCCCAGTCATTTATTCCCTCAGTCTGGATGATTCTTCTCATGAGCTCTTTCTGGTCCATCGGTGCACGGATGATTTTCAGGTTATTTGTGTAGATGATGATCTTACCAAAATCTATGACTGGGGAAGCCTGTAGAAGGATCTTAATCAACGCCCCGCCCGTATGAATACACTGCAAGCACTGCCGACCCCTGGGTTCCCAGAAGAATTTCCCTCCTGCCTGGCCGCCCCTAGGCTGGCTCTGCCCCACAGGCCAGCTTCCCACGGCCCTCCAGAGCACGGTACACACAGGGGCACAGGGGAGGAGAGATGCAAAGACAGGCCATTAATGCTGGCAAAGTGGTCAGATGATTTAAAAAAAAAAAAAAAAAAAAAAAAAAAAAAAAAAGCTCATTTTCTAATGTTTTAATGTTAAATTTTGATCCTAGCAGCCAGTCTAAATACCCATCCATGGGGAAACTCGAATTTGCATTCTTTTCTAATTATTTTTAAACTAACCTTGATCTGGTCAAACACATTTTGAAAGCAGCATTTTGCTTACCTGGTCCCTCTTTCCCTTAGCATTTTACCAGGTATCATATGGCAGCTGCCATAGCCTATTGCTTTACACACTCTTCATATTTCACTCTGTATAAGTGTCTGTCAAGAAGTGATGCAAAAGGAGACGCTCTCCTAAGAAAATGCTGTGACAGACTCCCACCATCCAGCGCAGGTTGGCTGATGGCTCTGCTGGCAACCGGGGCACCTGCTGCTTGCACCAGCAGAGGCATGGAGGGGCAGCGAGCTCAAACCCTGCCCGTTGGCAGAGGGTTTTAAACACCTCGTATTTCTTATGCAGACGTGGTGTCTCCAAATACTGAGTGCATGTTGATACGAAACAAAACAGATATTGGATAGCATGATTACTCAAAGTACTTATGGTTAGGAAGACTAGGGAATAGAGATGAGTATTACCCAAGAATGCAGAACAAATTAATGGTATAGATAGGATCAAATAAGTGCTCTGTCTTTGGGCAAAAGGCATTCGTAGTGGTTTGATATTTTTGGTTAAACTAGATGCCCAGCATATCAACTAAACATACTTCAAGTATCAGCGGTCTGGTGTTCCTACATGCAACTCTGAAACTTTGATTAGCACCAATAGACTTTTAATGTGTTTAAACTAAGACATAAAACACTTTCTAAAGCACTCCCAAGTCCCTTTAGTTGTGGTCAAAGTGTCTATTCAAGAGACCACAGCAGATGACGGCACAACTTTCTGTGTGTTTCAGCTGTTGGCGTACTCAAATTTCTCCCTGGAGACATTCTTAATTTGTGACCTTTCTGCTAGCAACTGGGGCAGTACCACCAAGCAGCCGGTGTAGGACTGGGATGGTGTCTGCAAGGGGTGTCCTGGGCAAAGGACAGACCAGTCTCTGAATAACAACTGCTCATCGTTCAATCTGAACTGGATTTGAGATGAGGTATCTGCCAGGGAAAGGCCTGCTATATTGATTGAACAAGCTGGCTACCTTTTGCTGTCTTCCTTTTTATCATTTTTTTCTGAGCAGACCCACCTTGAATTTCACAAATCTGCTGATTACATCAATATATCAATAACACACTTCATTTGGAGTTTGTGTTTCAGGGTAACGTGGTTGTTAGCAGCAGCACCGATACACCACGCTGTTACATGGGTTGTTTGGCTGGCACACAGAGGTTTGATAAAAAGAAATGGCAGTAAAAAATAACAGAAGTTTAATTTGACTGGACAAGAAAATGAACATAATCCCCGCATATGAATCAATTTAACATATTACATGTGTACTTGCTTTTTATTACGGCTAAAAGGACACTTCTATATCAGTGGTGTTAATTAGATGTTAATAACGTACCCAGTGAAACTAGGGTGGGATTTTCAGAGCAGGTGCAGGGCAATTCTGAGTTTCCAGAGGATGCACGACTCGCTCTGAGGCTCACAGGTAGGCTGCCAGGGGCACTAACCTTTTTGCCAGCTCAAATCATGCAACTTTTATGTTTAAAATATAACTAATTAAGATAATATCCACCTTACTTTTGACTGCTCTCGATGCATTAGGATTACTCAGCATAGAAACACACGGAAATGCTGCATCTCACTAAACAGGCAGAAGCCGGGGCTGGGCGTTACTCACCCTGCAGTGGCCGGCACTGGGGGGGCAGTTGCTGAAGAGAGGCGAGGTGCTGGCGAGGCTGTATTTCTGATCCTCTTTGAATATGCTGATCCGCTGGGCACTCAGCTTGGCTGGAGGGCACAGCCTGCCTTCTGCCGCGTCCCCTGCACACGGGCGGTTCCCTGGCTCGAAGCTGTGCCGGAGGAAACGCCGGGACTGCTCTTTGGCCGGGGGCTCCAGCTCCTGCCCGTCCTCGTAGACTTGTTTCAGCACTCGACCGCTGTAGGACGATGATATTTTGAACCTCACTTTGCGGGGCCTTCCCTCGTGTCTTTGGTTGAGCTTCTTCTGGTGCTCATCCATGATTACGATTTCAAGTCGCAGGTCCTGGAGATCAACTGGAAGAGCTTTGGGCCCAAAAGAAAACCCTCCGCAGCTTCCCCCAGACACACCATGTATAATTCAAGGTTGCTAGTAGTTCCTCTCATCTTACGGCAAAACCGACACCACTGTATTAAATATTGATAGATATTCACAAAGAGAAAATATCTGTGGTGCTGAAATTGAAGGCAAGTTTTGCTGAACTCTACTGAATGGTGGACAGGCTGGCCTACGAAATGAGAAATGGAGTTACCGTGGGGAGCAGAGGATTAAATGGGAAACCCTGCCTGTGTTCTGCACCCATGGAAATGTTTCTGCCGTGTCCTGTGATAAGAACTATCCCAAATACACCATCCCAGCAGCTTTTCACCGTTTTCTGACAAGGTGAAAATTTAAAAAGACAAGTTCACAGAAAAAGCAATCCAGCTTCACAAATAGCAATTGTGAATAATTCCTCTTCCATTCTTGCTCGGAAACCCAGAGAGTACAAAGCTCCATTTCATTTTAATCCAAATGTGTTTCTCTACAGGTTGGTGGAGATCTAATTAAGATTTTCTCTCTCTTTAGCTTTCAATCCCTATTTGTAATTCTTGCTGGCTTTCCAGGCCTTTTGACCGTTCTGGTTCGCTTTTAATTTCTGAAAGCCAGCTGCCTCCTGAGAGAGGCCAGCGGCACAGCCCCTGCTCCTCACAGCCCCGTGCACCAGGAGCAACCCCCGTGGCCGCCCCACTGGGTCACTGCTCTGCCCAGGGACAGGCAGCACGGGGCTGCAGGGGCCCAGCTGCTGGGCAGGAAGCTCTGAGCCGTGCTGCGGGCACACGGCCTCCTCCAGCACCCCGTGGGGTTCACAGCTCCCCGGCCTCCTCCAGCACCCCGCGGGGCCGCATTTCCCTGGTGCTGGTGCAGCCGCGTGCCCCACGCACAGCTCCCCTCTGAGCGCACAGGAGCCCCCCGCCCGCGGCTGACACCCTGCTGCTGAAGGAGGTGCTCGGTCACCGTGCCCCTCTCCTTCTGAGGGGAAAAACGAAGAGTGCTTCATGCAACATGCGCCCATAAAGCAACTGCTGGCAGGCTTTTCAAGATCTTCTAATACCTGGTTTATCAGGTACACACAGCAATACTTCAAATCTCTCTTCTTTCAAATGCCAACACTTCATTTAATTCCTGTTCATGACCCACTAGGCAGGCCGTTCAGAAGCGTGTTTGTTGTTAAACACGGAGCACACGCTCGGCCCTTGGCAGAAGCCTCCTGCAGCAGCCCTCCTGTGCCGGCCGGGCCGTGCTGGGGCAGGCGCTGCCCCGCGGTGCCTGGGGCTGTGCGAGGGCTGCGCTCTGCAGAGGGAACCTGCACGAACATGCCCATAAACACACAGCCCCGGACACACCCTGTGCATTTCCAAAACATTTCTGTAATGTTCACGTCAGGCTGCCGTCCTATCTCAAACGGGAGGATCTCACTTTATAAGAACACCTTGATTTGCATTAATCAAGCTCAGCTCTTTCTGCATTTACTCGAGAAGCTTGATCCACCCCTTTCTCTTACATGTCCTGCGTGAACCAGGCCTCAGCATCACTGCTTTTCAAAGGCACACCAGCAGTCTTAATTGACACAAATCACACTTTGTAAGATAGCTTAATTGGTGTTCATTTTCTTTTGATTAAGGGAACAATCAAACAGGAAAAGAAGTTGAAAGCAGCAATGAGAGCACCACAGTCACAAGCTACGTTTGCTAGACGAGCAAAGTGGCTTCCAGGACACACAGTTACTTACAGGTGCTGTCACAACACAGCAAACCTGCCACGGCCCTGTAATTTTCGTGTTAGAACAATCCCATCCTTGGAGCAGTATCACACAGCTTTCCTCTGGCTCCAAGCCGCCTGCGGCTGCCTGGGCCGCACTCCCCAACCTTCCCACCCCGCGTGTGCCCGGCTGGGGCTTTCCAGGCAGAGGTTTTGAGGCCGCATCAGCCTCGCTCCTGCAGGGGAGCACCACAGCATGCTGAGGGAGGCAGCGCTCGGCACAGAGCCGGGAGCAGGGCAGGGATGGGACAGGATGGAGCACAGCGGGACTCGCTCAGCAGCGCTCGCTCTGCTCTCCTGCATCAGCCCGGGCTTGTCTCCCGCAGCCAGTCAGTCCTCACCAAAGATGTAACAGCGATTTTGCATACAGCAGTGAAATCATTGTTTCGTGATCTGGGTTATCACCGCACTGTGCTTTACTTCAGCCTTTTTTCCAATGAATTCTAATGACATCTGTCTTTCAAGCATGCACCCTGTCTTCATCCTCCTCTCCACGTCAAGAAACATTAACTGATTGTTGGAAGCGTGCTGGCTTTGCAGAACAAAGAGATGGACAGCCCTTGCCCTAAGGAGTGTAACATGCTGGTTTAGATCTATTGCAACAAGGCCGGGTATGTACAAACTAGGACAGATAGAAAAGCAAGAGCGAACTGCCCTGCAACAATGCGAGGACATGTTTCCACCTGCACATTTTGCTGAAAAATGTTTTGTTGTGCTTTGCCCATTTTTATTTCCTTACAGCAAGCACTGCAGTGCCCGTCCTTGTGCAAGCACCGGGCAGGCAACATGCAGGGATGTGGAAAGGCCTCACGGCTTCAGCTGCTGCAGTGCCGGAATGCCACAGCCCTGCCCCACTGGTCGCATTACTCTGAGCACAACATCGGCTCCTTACGGTAAGGCAGAGAGGGGACACAAAAGGGCCCGAGCCAGCTTTGGCAGACACAAAGAGAGGCCAGAGGGCCATGGAGCAGGCAGGCATGGAGCAGAGGGCAGGGCAGATACGAAGGAAGCAAAGGAGCAAGGTAGAAGCTTGGAAGGACACAAGCATTAAACTTGTTTCAGTGTGGGAGTAGCAAGCAGAAAGGTTCAGACCAGAAGGTCAAGAAGATAATTTTAGCCAATAATTTAATGGAGTTGAAGAGGGCCCTGTGTGTGTGTGGTGAAGAGATGAAGTAAAAGCAGGAGAGACAAGATACTGCATGAAGTCACAGACAGAGCTACTTGCTGCTAGCCTGTGGAAAATTATTTTTTAATATAAATGCTGGGAAAAACTCACCAGCACTTAGACACCTCCTGGCTGCACAAAGAGAAAGGGAAGGAATCACAAAGCAGTTGTGAGACCTAATGGTGAGGAGATAGTGGCATTACCACAGTAAAAGTGGTGGTGAATACGAGGAAATATCAGCATGCCACATTAACCATAATTGTGTGTTAGCAGAAGGAAGCTTTCCTCCTTTCTGCTACTCTGTGTCTCCCCGCAGCAGGGGCAGCCCGTCCCCAGGCACCCTGCGGGCAGCACGGAGCAGGCAGCCTGCACGGCCAGGGCTGGCCCCAGACCTCGCTCCTGGGGGGCTCCAGACCCCGTGGTGCCTGCGCTGCCCCCGTACCGCAGCACCACGCCGTGGGGAGCTGAGCAGGCAGGAGCACCCGCAGGCTCTGGCCCTGCGGCTCTGTCAGAGGCTGTTTCAGACCCTTGCTCACTGCATGGTTAGGAATATTCTGGTTTCTCGACTAGGTTTATTAGCAGCCAATTGGTGCACATTTGTGCTTGCACACAGTTCTCCAGTGTAACAGCACTCCTCCTTTGGAAGATTTACCTCCTAACATCCGTACAGAGAGCAGCCACAGCCTCTCCTCCTTCAGCTGGTGGGTGCAGAATGCCTGTTAGCCAGCAGCTCAGGCTTTGAGATAAGCCCCTGTGGAAGCAGAAATGCAGATGCCAAGCAGCAGAGCCAGAGCCCTGCACAGCAGCATGGGCTACCCAGCCAAGGCTGGTTCTCAGCTCTTGGCCTGAGAACCATGAATTCATGTGCTCGCAGCTCATTCCAGCCCCCGGGCTCCCTTTAGCTGCTCCCCGCTGTCCCCAGGCTGCAGAGGGACCGGCAGCAGCACCATGGTTGGTGGCACAGCAGCACTGAGCAGGGACTTCTCCCAGCGCCGTGTGGCAGCCGGGCACAGCGGGGTTTGGCATTCCCAGCAGGGCACGGCAAGCAGCACTGCAACCGCTGCACCTGTCCTGACAGACGGAGCTTAATTCCGTCACCCATTGCAAAATGTGTTTTTTTCCATCCCCTGCCAAGCAGACGGAGCACAGCTTCCCCACAGCAGCATCAGCAGTACCGGCCTGGCTGCGCTGAGCTGCCAGCCACAGGGACCCAGCACCATGCAGAGCGGCTGCCACAGCTCCCTGCCGCACGAGACTGCCCGGCAGCCTGCCTCCATCGCTGTCCTCACCCCAGGGGAAAAGTATCCTCCTGTTTCTGATCTCATAAGCTAAAGAGGACGAGTTGCTTCCCTTTTAAAGGCACCGGCTGCCAGCACAGACTGGGGACCACCCCTGAGGACAAGGTGTGAGGGGCCAGGCAGGGGGAGAGGCCCTGGGGACAGGACGCTGCTGTGGGACCGCTTTGGGGGCGGTGGTGCTCACGGGGGTCTCGCAGCACCTGCAGTGCCGCAGCAGGAGCGCGGTGGAGGTGGCTGAGACCATCACACCACCAGCCTGAGGAAGGCATCGCTGAGGCTGGCGCCTGCTTTTCCAGTCAAAGTAGATTCACGAAGGCACGTTGCATCATTCCTACCAGGAAGGGGCTCGCAGGGTCTCCTTTTCGGGGCTAGCCTCCCATTTTCATAAAAGTTTCTGGATATTTAAAATTCTGGGTGCTTTTCCTCCCCACCAAACTGGCTTCACAAGGTGCGGGGGTGCACAGACAGGCACAGCCACACATACCCACATTCTCATCCACCGCCAATCCACAAGGCTCCATTTTTCTAGGAAAACAAGCCAGGAACGTCTCATTTGGCTGGCCGCTTCCTGGCTGACGTGCAAGGCAGGGCCTGCCACGCATTCCTGCGGGCTGAAGTCAACGGGAGCGGAGGATGCCTGGCACCTCCAGGAGCGGTGCAGGCTCCGGATGAAAGTCAGCTCGCTGAGCACCCACCTCAGCCCGAGAGACTGCATGGGCAGGTGAGGGAAGAGTCCTGAGTAAGCATAAAAATCCTGAAGTCACAAGGAAACAAAAACCAGGAAAAAAAGTGCTTCAAAGAGGGAAATTCCCAGGGCTTGAGTTCTACCTTGAGAAGCAAACCTCCCTAGGCTGCCTCCTGGGAGCAGCGTGAACTGATCTGCATGAAACCAGAGCCCAGGAAAAAAAAAAAAAAAAAAAAAAAAAAAAAAAAGTGCACACAACGACCAACAGAACACGTTACTTCCCTGTGAGCATTCCCAGAAAGGTGGTGACACGGAGCCACAGCTCCTGCGCTATCACCACCTCGCATGGGAGGCGAGCACACAGCCACCACCAGCCTGCAGCAGGACTGCGGCACAGCCCTGGGCGCTCCCAGCACAGACACCAGAGCACCCCACAGAGCAGCCCTGCTCCCCAGACCCCGCCACGCTCAGCTCCCACTCCCCAAACCTCCCCCAGGCAGCACTGCTCGGGCAGGGGCTGTTAGGAAAGCAGAGCCCTGCTGCCAGCCCCCAGCCACAGACCCAGCGAAGAGGCAGCAAATAGCTGGACTGGTTGCTCCTTAATTCAGCAAGGCACAAACACATTTTCTGCAGATTTATTTCTGCACAGGCTGCTAAAGCCTCACCCCCACACTCCACACCCAGCACTGGTGCTCGCTGTGCATTTATAACCCAGCTTGCCTCCCTGGCTGGGCTGCGGCAGTCACTGCCTTCCTGCTGGCCAGGAGCACCTGGGAACACTAAAGGGAGATGTATCCTTGCAAGTAGCGTTGCTATTTGCATCTGTGTTTAATGAGGTAACTGAAGCCTGACATTTTCTGTGGTCAGACCTGTGTGAAGAGCAGCTGAGAAGTACTCACAGCAATGTTCAAAGGCCTGCTAGGCTGGTGCTCGGGTCTATTGCTACTCGAGAACATTTATTTCTTCTTGTCTTAAAAAATGGAAATTGCATCCCTGCAGATTTAGCCCTTATTGGGCAAATCCCAGTGAAGGAGGATTTAGTGCTGCACATTTTGTGGTCCTTCAGTGCACTGCAGGGAAAGGACCACAGCCCTGAGCCAGCCCAGCCCTGCCCTCGGCCCCGTGTGGGGAACTGGCTGCGGGGGGCTAGGGGCGTGGGACGGTGCCCGTGCTGCTGCTAACACCAGTTCAGCGGGTGTGTAGCAGGCTATCCTGAGGAAAATCAGCATCTGAGCTTCGTTTAAAAATACTTCTCTCTTTCTAGATAGGCACCACTCTGCTCCAGCTCCTTTTGGATGGGCTGAAGGCTTCATGTTACCCAGCAGCAAGCCTGTTAAAGGCCACTAGGTACAAACGGCATCATTTGACTTGCCCTAAGATCAATGACCAGCGCTCCAAAACACTCTTCTTGTCCGGTGCAGGCGGCTCCTCGGTGCTTGGTGCCCCTCCATCCGCTGTGGCACACCTGGCCGAGCATTTCCCATGTCACCATGTGGGCAGCAGCACCCCGTGTCCCCGCGCTGCCTCGGTGGCACTGCAGCACAGGCGGATGGCACGGGGCATGGAAAACCTCGGGGTGGCCTCTGCTCTGCTCGCTGCAGGGCCCCACGCTGCACAGATCCTGCAGATCCACGCTGCCTCGTTATGTCTAATTGCTAAATGTGCAGCAGCTTCTCTCCATCAGCACAGGACTGCCCGTGCGGCAGCCACACCGCAGCCCCGGTGCCGCTGCCCACGGACGGGGCGCAGCCGCGTGAGCAGGGCAGTGCCTGGGGCAGGCTCCCCCGTCCCTGCCCCGGGCAGGGGGCAGCGGGGGCTCCACTCGCCTCCCCTCGCAGCCACCACAGCCGCTCAGCATGCTTGGGTGGTGGGTGGTAGGAGGACAAGCTGTTAGCATCAGATCTATAATTTGTAGCAGCGTGTGAGTGGCACCCCCTCTCCCTGCCCTCCAGGATCTAAAAAAAGCACGAGAGGTCCCTTATTTCCCCGGAGGAGGAGGCGTGTGGCACCCACTCGCGATAAGCAGTGTGACAGAAGGCTTTTTATAGGCTCCTGGTGAGGTGCTGCCGAGCCCTTGCCCTCTGCCAGCTCCGGCTCCTCGCATGCAGGCTGTGGCTGCAGCAGCCACGTAACAGCCCCGTGCCCGTCCTGGGGTCCCCGGGTGCGGGGCTGGTCCCCAGCCACCCAGCAGGTCGCCTGGAGGGACAGAGCACGCAGGCGAGGAGGAGGACCCCGAAACACAGGCTGTAAGGGCTGCTGGGGGAAGCTCCTTCCACCCGCTCACACCGTTCAGCGTTGTTATTTCAAGCGGTGAGCATGAGGGATGCGGGAAGCAGAGCTGCTCCATGTGCCCTGGAGCCCCCGCAGGCAGCCCTGCACGAGGAGCCACGCAGGGATGTGCCTGTGCCCTCACGGGGTCAGCCGGAGCACGGGAAGGCAGCAGGGCATGGCGAGGTCCGAAGGAAGCTCTTGTTTGGCACAGCAATCAGCTTAAAAGTTAGCGGGGCTGTGTGAACCAGCTGTATGTTCACTTTGCCATGGTATTGGATTTCCACAGGTTCCTCACCCTTCAACACAGAAACTGTAGGATAGGCATGAGGTGAGAGGCGAGGAGGTTCCCATTTCCTACAGCAGTGCCTGGTCTTCTGTTAACCCTGCCCAGGCAGCCGTAGGAAGAGGAAATTCATTTCAATGTTATAAGGATGCCTCACAATATGCCAGGTCGTGCGTGAGGCAAGGCTGATCACAGCAGTTATTTGATGTTGGGCCCCTTCTTGGCTGCCGCTGGTCGCTTTTATGACCTTGCGAAGCCACCGCACCTCTGGTTTCCCCCCTCCATAAAAGGCAGCAATTACATCTAGCTGCATGGAGTTCTTTGTGATCTAAAGGCATTAAATGCAAAGCTTATTTATACCTTAGTGTCTCATAATCACAAGAACTGGAAATAGCGATGTTAAAATGTGTGAAATTCAAAACTGGTAAAAGGAAATACTATTTGCAGTGGTGCAATCGTGCGCTGGAAGCTGGCAGGCAGAATGTTTTAGCAGCGGGGTGGGGCTGCAGGCAGGTCAGCGCCGGGTGGGCTCCGGGGACCCTGCACGGGGAGGTCAGGAGCGATGCGCCGGGACGCGGGGCTCCGCCTGGGCAGCCCTGAGAAAACACCGAGAGCTGCTCCTTGTGGCAGCTGACCTGGGTGGACAGAACCCCTCTCTGGGCATGGGGCTGCCTCCAGCTGAGGTGCCAAAGCGTGCTTGCTGTCCGGGATTCCTCCGAGCCGCTTCCTGAGACAGCTTTGGAGATGGGGCCAGGCCAGAGGACGCTGCTCCCTGCAGGCACAGGCACGGGCGCTGAACCAGAGCGGAGCGGCTGTTTCTGCCCGGAATGCTGCTTCCCAGCTCCCAGCGGCACCATCCACCACCTCAGCCAGGGCAGCGTGCCCTGCCCTGCCCTGCCGCCCTCCAGCACAGCCCCACGGGCAGCCTGGGGCCGAGGGCACCCCATGGGGGCTGGGGCTGGGGGCAACCACGCTGGGACGTCTCAGTGTCACCGCGGGGGAGCAGCGCCCGCCGCATCCAGCCCTGAGCTAATTACAGCATCGGCATCAAGCGCAGACGGCTGAAATGAAAGGGAAGCCCTGGCAGCTTTCTAGCTCTGCCTTTGTGTTTCAGCCCCAGTTACGAGACGCACCGCCAGGGAGAGGCAGCGGCAGGCAGTGGAGCTCGGTGGGACGGTCTGAGCACCGGGTGCAGAACCAGCCTCACAGCCTGGTCCCGCTCGGGCACTGATTTGCGGAGTGGCCTCATCCCCTGAACAGTTCCATACGAGGTGGGGGTGACAGCCCAAGGGGCGTTCCACAGATGAATTAGTGTTTGGAGCACGGCTGGAACCGGCTGGGACACGGGGCAGCAGCGTGCCTGCCCCCGCTGCACAGCACCAGGGATTTCCACGGAAATCTGCCTTTCTAGAGAACTGCCCCATGAAGCAGTGTCCTCTCAGGCAGATTTTCAACCCCACCCATTGTTTGGACAGCACAACCAGACTAGGTTGGGCCTTACCAAAAGTGTAAGAAAAATTGCAAAAGGACTCACAAACAAATTCGATGAAAGATTATCATTAGCTAGCATGCACAAAATCAGCTGGGCAGCTTCATCTCCCACCATTTCCTAGCTGCAAGGTATTTCACAATTGTCTTCCATTTCTAAGCAGATGAAAATGCAGCGTGTAGGTATTAACCACAGAACAGAAATAGGGAAGAATATGTAAAAAAGGAAAGAACTTCAAAAACTGTTTTCAATGTAGTTGATGTCACACGCTGCATTTTATAACGCCAGTCGATTAGATGTTTTCAACGTCATTCATTAAAAATGGTGCACTCAGTCAGCCAAGCATGAATCAACACATGACAGGCTACAAAGAAATACCAAAGTAGATGGAAACCTGAGATGAAACAGAGTGAAGTAATTGTGTTTTTTTTGCATTATCCTGAAGATGTTCATCAACGTTTTAATTTAGCCAAATGGCCACCATCAAAAAAAAAAAAAAAAAAAAAAAAAGAGAGAGAGAGAGCAGGAGAGGGAAAACTTTGCTTTGACAAAATCATGATCATCAGGGAAAACTTTTAAAAAAACCATGTTAACAGCGCCTGCTGAAGTACTCCTTCATGAAGGGTGTCCTGTGCATTGTCTGCAGAAGGACCAGGCTGAAGTAACTCTAGATTTACAATCCTTTCCTCTAATTCATAGTTTGCAAACACACAGCTGAGGTATGGAAGAGATGGTAAAGGCGAATCTCTCGGACCTTTGCTCCACCCGCCGCTCGCTGTTGTAGGGCAGCAGAGCAAGGAGCCGGAGCGCAGCCGGAGCCATCCCACAGCACGCACCCAGGGCAGGCCGAGGGGCGCACGAGTGTCACGGCGCTGCTGGCTGCAGCATCTGCTCCAGCCCAGGGGTGCTCGGGAGATGCGCTGCTCCCACAAGCCGTGACTTGAACCCACAGCCGCCTGCTTGAGTGAAGATCGGCGCAGCCCCGAAGGAGCCGAACGGGTTGAGTGACTTCAGGCTGGGGGCGGAATTGGGAGCAGTAATCGTCCCGGGCTGCAGGGAGAGCCCAGGCAGCCCGGCTGGGCGCGGGTGTCACGGCAGCTCCCCGCGTCTTTCCAAGGTAAAGCAGGATTATATTTGCGTTTGGAGGGCTTTTTATAGAACTGCTGTCAAAACCAGTAGATAGAAAGCTTAATTAGGACTGATCTTGCAAACAAGGCAGTGTGTAGGTGTGTGAGGGGCTGCGGGCAGCCGGCGGCTGCTTTGAGCCAGAGCCGAGAGAAAGCAGGTTCAAGGCGATGTTTAATGGGGCTCGCATCGCTGGGCTGGTGGCACCCGTGCGGTGCTGCCGGTTATGACCCACAGAGCAGGCAGCGTTTGAGAAAACTTTGCTGGAGTGTGAGCGGGAAGGATGGCACCCGGCCTGCCCCAGCCGCCCTGCCCAGCACAGAGCCTTCGGCCTCGCCGCAGCCCCTGGCCCCCCGTGGGGCTCCCCGGCCGCTGGCACCCGCCTGGGCACGGCCCCCTCGCGCTCCTGAATCACGGATGACTCACTTGGGGCTTGGAAGGGAGCGCAAAGCATGCATTTGCAAATTGGCTCGTGAGGCACTGCCTTGCGATGTAGGTGGGATGTATTACATACTCCGGCAGTCGAGCTCTGCTCTTTTTTCCTCCTCCCCTCCTCTCCGTGCAGGGTAGCTGCCTGAGCCCAGGGTTTCGGCGCCGGTCTCGCGGGTGCGCAAAGGCGTCGTGTCGGCTGCCCGTGTCATGTGGATGTCCCCGGCGCAGCCCGTGACGGGAGCCCCGTGCTGAAGATGGATGATTTGGCTCTGCTCGACCTGTTGGAGTGCCCAGTGTGCTTTGAAAAGCTCGACGCCACAGCAAAGGTGCTGCCGTGCCAGCACACTTTCTGCAAGCCCTGTCTGCAGAGGATCCTGAAATCCCAGAAGGAGCTCCGGTGCCCTGAGTGCAGGACGCTCGTCCTCTGTGGCATCGAGCAGCTCCCGTCCAACCTGCTGCTCATTCGCCTGCTGGACGGAGTCAGATACGGACAGAATGTTCCCCGGTTCGGCTCAATGCAGAGGTCGGGGCTCCTGTCCTCCCCCGCCTCCATCCGGAGGCTGCCGCGGGGTCTGCAGCTCCACCAGCACCGGCTGGCGACCAGCCCCAGGATCCACATGGATGGGGTAAGCACCAGCCACATTCTCCACTTTGCCGTGGGCATACAGATCTGTTCCTCTGTGCCAAGAGCTATGAAACTTCCATGCTAGCACTGCTGCTATGCATACATGCTGATGTTTGAAGTAAGAGAGATTGTCCTTTTGTTTGCAAATCTGGCTGCTGTTTCCTTGTGATATTTGACTATTTGGAGCTCATCACAACAGTAATTGCACCGAATCCCAGGCTTAGATAAAGACAGCTTGCCTGTCTCCTTACAAAAACTTCACAGCAGCTGTTTTTCTCTGGAGTTTTCAGGTGCTTCTGACATTTGGAGGGCATTTCATATGCTTTAACTTTCAGGCAATTCACTGATTTTTGAGTGATAGCAATTAAATCAGCTGATGCAAGGCTATTAGAGGTGGAGAAAGGTGTTTCTCATCTGCGCCTCAGTTTCCCCAGGCTTTAAAAAGGAAGGAGTGGGCATAATGATGTTTATATCCCTGGTAAAACACTTTGAGGTTCACTAAGGAAAAAAATTAAACTCAGCTTCATCTAGTGATGATTTCCTAGGCTAATTTTAAAATTGTAAGTTGTTTCTGTAATTTTCTCTAACAGTACAAAAGCTTTCCTGAAATAATTAGGATGTGGTATGAGACCTGGTAAGGAGCCTGGCTCAGCTTGCATTTTGAGAGCAGACTGACTCGTGGCCTCACCGTTCCTGTGCTATATTCCTGGATTTCCATTTCTTTCACCTGCACTGTTCTGTACAACACCCCTGGAAGCTTTCCGTAACATTCACAAGCTTGACTCGATTGGCTGATAAACCTGAGGGCACTCCTCAGAACTGCAGACACAAACTCAGGGGCAGACCCGTAGCAGGTTTTCTGCCCAGCGTGTTGTGAAGGCGTATCCTTGTGCGCGAGGCTGTATGGCTGCAGTGGGCACCGTGCGTCGTGTGGGCCTGAGCTGCTGCGTGCACCGCAGGGAGGCTCTGGAGCACTGATAGCTCATCCTGAACGTGGCACACACGGCAGCCAGACCCATCTCTGGAGCTCGTGCCCAGGTTTTCCCACTGGAAAACGTGGCGGTGTGGCCCTGAGACGTGCAGTGAGTCCGTTCACCACGGGCAGCAGACACGATTCCTGTGCCGCGGTGCCCAGTGCCCTACCCTGGGGCACATCGCAGCAGTCGGGCGAGGAGCAGCGGCTCTGGCATGCGGGAGCACCACGGCTGCTGCCTCGGCTGTGGCCACGTGTCTGTGTGTGCCCACCGGCGGGCAGGGCAGCCCCACAGGTGTCCCCCACTTCTGCCCCGTGCTCCTCCGTACCAAGAATTCGTGCCTCAGCGCAGAGGGGCAGCCCGATCCCTGGCAGTGAGCGGCGCTCCCCAGCAAACATATTCATATTCATTTTTCTTCTCTCTCGCCCCTTTTGCATTTCCATACTAGCTCTCAGGACAGGTAGAAACTTGCTGCTGGTGCTGCACCGTGGCAGCTCTCCCACTGGCAGCTCCCAAAGTGTTTCCGCCAAAGCTGAGCCCGGCCGTGGTGCTCAGCAGGGCCGGCACCGCACGGCGCTGCCGAATGGCACCGGCTGGCCCTGGCTCCCCGTGCCCTCTGATGAAGGGGTGTAAAACACAGCACACTGGAATGCTCTTGGACTTAATGAGTTAATTAATTAGAAAATACTTTGAAAACCTCAACTGTGAGGTGAAGAACGCGACCATTAGTCACGTTTGGATTCTGGTGATTCCAAACACACACTGCCAGGGCCGTGCCACTACAGCTGCCCGAGGGGGCAGGAGTGCACACACAGCATTTGTGGGGCTGACACCCGGCACCAGCAGCTCTTCCCCTGCAGCAGCAGGGACCGCTGCAAGTGCCTGTGCTGCAAGGAGGCCAGGCGCAGTAAGGACGGCTTGTCTGCTTGCAGCATTGAGCGCACAAACACCAGGAACGAGTGATGAGTTACATCGCTGAAGCAATTTGGATACGCAGAGGCCTCCAGCAACTTGAACTTCAGAGCAGACACTTCTGTGGCAGCTGGCTTTTATAGAACCAAACAGTGCCAGATTGTCAGCACAAGAGGCTGGGAGGCGGTCTGTGGTCGTGGCTCCCATGAGCAGCGTGGGCACCGGGACTGGAGCCTCACCTCCCGTCGGAGGAGCAGCGGCAGCAGCGCTGGCTCCTGCCACCAGCACTGCCCAGCCCCGCGGCCAGCTGGCACCAGTGGATGCTCACAAAACACTTGAAGACTTTAGTGAGCAGGAAAGGACCCTTTACGAGGTCCCTCCGAGATCAGCATCTCTCCACGGGCTTATTTAAGACCATTGTACTGCTGCTACTACTACTACTGTTATTATTATTATTACTACTACTCCTACTATCATTATTATTATTATTATTATTTAGCAAGCACAAAGACATCTTCCAAAACAGAAATCTGGTTTTAAGATTATTTTTAGATCTCTTTTGTGGAAAAGTTCAAACTTCTGAGCTGATTTTAGTTTTCTCATCTCTGCATCTTCAAGGATTTGATAATACTCTTGAAATGACCCGAGTTCAAAAAGCCCAAACCAGGGGAAAACGATGAGTAGTAAAACCAGCTGGTCAGATGCAGAGATAGCTCGTGAGCATCTTGATTGCAGCCTCACTGGCACCCAGACGCTAAGAGCCCCAGGAACGTGACCGGTGCTTGCCTGTCCCCACCACCCCGCAGGCAGCGCGTGCCCGTCCTGTGCCCGTCCCTGTCCTGTCCCTGGGCTGGCACGGGGGGAGGTGGCACCATCACGCTGAGGGATGCACGTGGCCCTAAAAGGCATTTTTTTTGCTTGTGTGCACATAACCAAGCAGCATTTCAGGGCGCACTGAGGTTGTTGCTGGGTTTTGGGTAGCACTGGCACTGGTCTGGCCTTCGTGTCAGCAGACAAGACCGGCTTCACCCCAAGGGGCACGGAGCTCCTGCAGCCCTGCTCCAGCACAGCTGCCCCACCGCAGCTGCTTCCTGGGTGACCCCAAATGTGGCGTTCGTCTGCAATGCACTGGAAGGTGGTGTGGTCTCCAAAGAAAGACTGCCCCAGTCCGCACAGACTGCTAATTACTGCCAATACTGCACACCACTTCATGCTACAAAGCAAAATTAATGTGCACCATGCCGCACTGCAGCCAGATATGCCATCAAAAGCAGGATACAGGACATGCTTTGCTTTTACAAAAAGACCTTCTATAAATAAACTGAATTACTCCATGGAGCTGAGAAATCACAAGTTAGACTGAAGTTTCTCCTCTCAGAGGTGTTTTCTTGACAGCTTGTTGCTCTTCAGCCTCACAAGAGTCCATGAAGCCAACACAAAAATAAATAATTAACAAAATAAATCCCCTCGTCACACAGCAAGCCAAGAATTCACAACATTCTGCGTGAAGTGCGAGCAGTCCCCAGCAGAGCTGCCGCACAATCAACACGCCATGCCAGATGCAGGCAGGAGCCCCAAGGAGCCGAAGCCCTCAGAGGACAGGGAATATTTCAGTTGCAGCCCACCCCAAACTCTCTCTCACTGGGTGACACTGACGGCCCTTCTGAATGTGCCTCCCGAGTCCCAACGCAGGCTGGGCGCACTCCAGCTCTGTGCATGTGGCCGGTGAGCACGGCCTGGGAAGCTGCTCCGGGGACGTCTGGCCAGGCTTAAGATCTTTAACGTCTATGCCAAGAGGCCAAGACTTAGGATTTTCAGGATCTCCACGTAATAAACTGTCTGGAACTCAGAAATGAAAGGATTTGCTGGGAGGTGAATGCGTAAATAATTTACGCTGAATCCTTTGAACTCTGAGGAGCCGCCCCTGGCGTGTGCGAGATGCGGTTCCTGCTCTGCCGAAGCGTCCGTCCCAGCGGGCTGCAGCCCAGCACGGCCCTGGCGCTGCCGGGGATGAGGACGCTGTGCTGCAGTGCACAGAGCTAGGGCAGGCACCCAGCAGCTGCAGGGGCAGTGGGCTCTGTCCTGCACCAAACACGAGGCCAAATGGGACGGAGGAGAAGGGTTGCGAGAGGGACGGCTTGCCCGTGGAAACAGACCGTGCCTCTTTACCTGTGACTTTGGCTGTTCTCTCTTTGCATGAACCGAGTGCTGCAACAGCCCCCTCCAGCACTTCATGGAGATAGACAGATAACACCTCTATCGGGATAAAAATACACCACACTCCAACATCGCCACCTTCACATGGGCGTCTATATTTAGTGCCTGCGCCTTGGTATTTTCTGCTCCTCCAGAAACATCTCCAGCTCCTTTCTGAATTTGACAGACAGGATTTGGATTGCTGGCTCTTTTCAAAACCTCATTCAAAGCAACCTTCATGCTTGCACCCAGCAGGAGCAAACGTTTTCTGACCCCGATCACTGAGCAACTTCCCTAAGGAAAACAAAAGCCGGTTCCTGCGCCATCGCAGGACTGAGACATGTCAGGGTCGGGCGGCACTGGGCAGGAGCCGGACGGGCCTTGCAGTCAGGGGAGCTCTGCACATCCCATCGGCTCCACCTCAGGGTGGTGCAGGCTGCCCTCCGGCTGCGGGACATCCCCGTGCCTGGCAGCCACCTACCCTGGCTGCCTCTTCCCCTGGAAATCAAGGTGCTGCATTTTGCTGCACACTGTGGGGTCCTGCCACCCTCTGGGAGGATGGATTTGCCCCAGTTCTCCTCCAGCTGCCTCCATCAGGGCAACCTGAGGGACTGTCCCCTGCTTGGCCTCGTACGCACACCCCGTCGTATGGCTTCTCCCTCCTTTGCATGCAGTTTCAACATCCCGTATCTATCGAAGAGAGTGAAGCCGCCCCAGTATCGATCGCCTGACAACTCGCACCCCACCGAGGTGCGTTCCACAGCGGTGCATTTGGCCACCCAGAAGCAGGTGGCTACGAGCAGAGCCGGTGTTACACAGGGCGGTGCGGAGCCACTCGTCCTCCTGGTCAGGGGTCCCCGTGCAGGATGCCAGCCCCAGGGCCAGGGGATGGGAAGGGGCAGGCGGCTCAGCCCATGCGGGCGGCTCCGCGCAGCTCCCACCGGGGTCTGTGGCCGCAGCGGGGCCGGGGCGCTCCCGGGCTGCTCCGCGCAGGGTGCTGGGGCCCGCAGCAGGAGCAAGTTTCCCTGGTTCCACAAAACTGGGCGCTGAGCTAACACATGAAAGTGTTTTAATTTGTTACCAAGGCAATGAGTCAGCCTCAGCTGGCAAGTCAGGAATAGAATAACAGGATTTCTGCAGGGTAGCGCGTTCACCTATTAAGCGCCGTGGTCAGCGAGGAGGCTGAAAGTCTGAGGCTCCCCTTCTTCTCGCCGAGCTTCCCCACCCGTGGCCGGCACATCCCTGGGCCCTGCCGCGTGGCACCTGCCTGGTGCTGCTCCCCGCCATGGCTGGGGGTGCAGGGACAGAAAAGCTCTTGCGTGGCTCTGCCGGGGCAAAGCTCGGAGGCAGCCCCGGGGGCTCACTGCCGGCAGGGAGGACGCCGATGCCCTGCTGCAGTCGGAGCCTCCCCTCCTCTCCCTTACATCTCCTCTGCCCTTCTCACAGGGGAAGCTGCAGCGCTTGCCCTTAAACACAGGCCCTTGCTGTGCTGTTACTAATTGCCAGGTACTCAAACTCCACTGAGCATCAGAATTCCGCTGTGCAGCTGAATAAAGAATCATAGTCTTTGTTCTTAAAACTTTTTCCTTAGGACCCTGTGAGTGGATATTTGAGCCTAGCCTTTTACTCTTAGCTCAGGGAATCTCCCTCTTGTTTGGGTGCCAGGATGGGCAATGCAGTTTAGGCACTGTTCTTAAGAGACAAACACCTGTCCTTTGGAAATTGGATCCCTTTGCAAGGGTTTCCTTTGGGTCCTGAACAACTGATGGGCACAGACGTTCCTGCTGGCTTTGCAGAGAAGGGAGAGCAAGCTGGGAAACCACATCTGCTTGGTTCTTGCATAACTCGGTTCCAGAGTCAGTCAGCCTCCTTCGGGAGATGTAAGTGCAGAAGGGCTCCTGCTTCCAGGTCCAGCTCTGGGCGAGAGTGAGCACAGCCAAGGCCATGAGGACAGTGACCTCTCCAGTCCTGGCCCCTGGGTCAGGCAAGGCCCAGCACATCGTGGAGCTGATGGTGGTCATTAATTTACCATCAAAATGCCTACTATGCAACGTAGCAAGGGCAAAAAGAAAGTGCAGGGCCCTGGCAGGCTTCATCAACAGCGAGGATTTGGCACAGAGCTATTGGCCTTCAGCAGCCCTGCTGAGCAGAGCAGGGGGCAGGGAGCAGGGGCCGCCCCCTCCGGCCTCCCCACTGCCCCCCGGCGCTGCCCCAGAGCGGCGGCACTGGGAGCTGGGGCGGCAGCACGATTTCCCCTTCCCGGCAAAGGGAGGCGGCACAGCCGGCAGGAACACCAAGGGCAGAAAGCGGAGAGGAGCAGTGCCCAGGTTTCCTCCCTCGTGGCACACGGCCACGGCTGAGAAGCAAGGTCCCGAGGAATCATGACCAGGCATGCTGAGGGCTGACACATTTTGTTTTCCATGCGGCTAAAAGCCGTGACACACAAGGTAGCCACTATCCCAGAGTGCTGACTGCAGCAGAGACACGGCCATCTGATAGCAGCCGCCGGCGGGGAGGAGGCGGGGGGCTCGGTGCGGGTGCTGCAGCCACAGCCCCGCACTGGGTGCCCGGCCGTGCTCACGCTGTGCCCCCCTCATGTCCCCAGTACTCCCCTGTTCCCCCACCTGATCCCCCCGTCCTCCCCTGTGCAGCTCCACCTGCGCCCAGGAGAGCACATCCCCGAAACGAAGCCAAGCCCTGGCGTAACGCCTGCACTGCTTGCATCTTGGCACTCGTTCTGCCTGCCTAGAGTCTCTCCTGCGGTTTCACGCGGGCCAGGTGAGGCCTAATATGGCACTGTGCTCCTCTCAGCCGCTGGGAAGCTCCTGCAAGCAGCCGCTGAGCTCCACCTCAGGGGTGGGTGCGCGTCGGCACTGAGTCAGGCAGCTGCTGGGTGCAGAATCCTCTCAGCTTCTTGTGGTAAAAGCTGCTCTGCACTTTCTTTAACCATTTTCCCCGTTTCCCACTCCCCCCCTCCTGCGTTACACAGTCAGAATAACAACAGGCAAAGTTCAGAAGCGGCCTCAGGAGGTCTCAGCACGGCTCCCATGCTGAGCCCAGTGGTGAGCAGGCCGCGAGCGCTCCCCCCGCTGCCATCGCCCCACGGGGCTGCGCCAGTGCCCAGTGCCTGCCGCCTCGTCAGGGTTCATCTCCCCAGCCAGTGAACACACCCAGCAGCACCCGCAGCTGCAGACAATGCTTTCCATACCCGGCCGTGTCCATGTGCTCGCCCCCAGCCCCTGGCCACAGCCCGTCCCGCGCCCCCCCAGCTGCTCCGCCTGCACGAGCAGCCTGCTGGCACCTGGAAGATGCGAGCCGTCCTCCTCGGGGAGAAGGAATGCCGAAACTACCCAACTGTCTGAAGCCTCAGAACATAATTACATGAGGAGATTGAAATGACAAGTTCGCTTTTGATGGTTTTGTTCTATGTGACAAGGCTGGAGTTATCTCCTCTGCTGAAAAGCAGAAAAACAGAATTGTAATGGCAATTAATTTACATTCAAATAGCTCTTTTCATCCAACTGGATCCTAAAGAGCCCTAAAAACTGCACTGATCACACAAAGGAAACGAGGCAGGGCTCATTCATCCCAGCTGAAAGGCTGGCAGTCCCTGGCAGGACGTTAAAGGAGGCTTGCAGAAATCTAGCCATCAAATGGATGCAGATTTTAATGACTATTTTTCGTTACCAAAGGCCGCCATGCCCTTTGGAGCCTGCTGTGGGTGGTGGGTGCCTGCAGCTCGGCGTGCAGCAGCACCACGGGTCCCAGTCCCGGCTCAGACTCGGGCTCCCGGCACACAGGCACGGAGCCAGCACGAGGGCGTCAGGGGCAGGCAGGGCGCTGCCTCGCATCGCCCCGCTGGGTGAGCCCCAGGGGTGCAGCTCCTTATGTGCCCCCCGCCCCGCACAGCACCAAACACTCCAACAGCCCCGAGGCGTTAGAGCCTCAAATGAAAAACAACCCCAAAGCACTTCCACACAGAATCCAAAGTGTCTACTGGGAGAGAAACCAAGCTGGAAAACATCCAGGAGTGGATTTCTTCTCTTCCTGGCAATGATTTGCACTATCCTAGAATAAATCTCTCCTCTCAAGGAGTCTGTAAGGTGTTAGGGAATGGTGGGGCCGTGGGAATGTCGCTGCCTCTGCACGGCACGGATGCCAACCCTCCTGCAGCAGGCAGAGCTGCCGGGAAGCGCTGAGCTCAGTGCCGCGGCCGCTCGGGGTGAGCCTGCTGCCCAGCACCGCTGTCCTGCTCGGACACAGGCACTGCCACCGGCACAGCCTCATTGCCTGGCACCACCAACGGGGTGCACGGGGTGAGCGCTGTGCTGGGAGCTCCCCTTCCTCGCCCCTGGCACCGTGAGTTGCCAGCCCCCGGTGACCCCCACCCCGCAGCCCCGTACACTGCTCTTTTTTCGATACCAGTGCTGTGAGGGTGTGCTCTCACGTTAACCCTCTGTCAATAACGAGGACGTTGTAACTAGCTCATTTAAGATAATTATAGCGCACATTTCTCCCAGCTATGAAGGGATGCTTTGAATCGCTTCTTTACACACACATGTGCATATTTTTAATTTGCGTCTTTGTTTTGTACGGAGGGAAACTCAGATGTATTGGATGGCTGCCTAGCACAGCCAGTGCCAAATACCAAGAATGGTCAGAAAACCCTTTCTCCCCCACCAGCCTCAAATCCACTGGGTGGGGAACAGCCACGGGGTGCACCCGCCCCGTGGGCTTACCAGCCTTGTAAGGATTCCTGGCGAGGTGGCCATGAATGGACACACCGACCTCACCTTGTGAGTGTGCCAAACGACTAAGTCCCAAAAGACCAAGATTCTGAATATTTTTTTGGATGCTAAAGAAGCATATAACCATTAATATTAAGTATACTTTTGCATCCACATGTTTTGCAACAAGTTTCAGTGAGCAAATACATGCTCTGCTCTACAAAGCGGCGGGTGAGATTCTGCCAATTCATCGTTACAAGCTCCAGGACACAGCTGGGAGAAAAAACGAGACTTAGAGGGATGCTGGAAAGCAGAAGGAGCAGTGAGATTTGAAAGGGCATGGAAGTGAGAGGAAGGTGAAAGAAGAGGTAAAGAAGGGAAGGCTGTGACCGTGGCCAGAGGAAGAAAGCCCAGCCCGTTACGCCTCACGCCACTCTGGGAATGTCCCAGAGGGCACAGCCACGGGGTGCCCAGGCCACAGGCTCCCAGCCGGGGGAAGCAGCAGGGACGAGGAACCTCGGGGCTGTGGTGGCGAGCTGGGAGTGCCGCGGGCCCTTCTCCCGGGACGGGTTTGGGAGGCTCCGCTGCTGCTGCCAGGGGCTCTGCCGCCGGCTGCGCTCGCTTCCCCCGCAGCCTCCCGGCACCGAGCTGCAAGCCAGGGCCGTTTCCATTGGCGTCTGCCCAGCCTGAGAGCACCAGACCTGCTCGTCCTCCCCAGCCGGGAGCTGTGGCTGGGCCCCCCACCATGGGAGCCAGCAGCCCGTGCCCCAGCGCTGGCCGCAGCATCCCGCCTGCCCTGCACAGCCAGGAGACCCCCGTGCGCTATTTGCCAGACAAATCGGCACTTGTGGCAGGGCCACGAAAGCGCCAACCCTGCCCACCAGGTGCGCTGCTGCTGGTATTTCTAGCAATGCCAGAAATATTCTGCTGCACCCAGGGAGATGAGTTTTCCTATAACAAAACTTCAGCTCTGCATGGGCATGTCTGGAGGCAGGGGTCGTGGCCACACACAGCTTCAGAAACTTTATTCCTGTCCTGCGGGAGCAGTTCTGCCTTCCAGGAGCTCTTGCGGACAAGCACTAATTGCTCAGAGGGTACCTGACCCTTTCTTCACGCACTCAGGGGTGAGTTTCTGCAAGCCCTCATGTCACAAACACCTCTGTTCCAGCCAGGTTTCAGTCCTCTAGTCAGGCCCACACTCCTGTCTCATTAAAATTAATTTCTCAGGGTATCTGATCATCCTTTTTCTTGCTGGAGAAAGAACATTCCAGACTACCCCATTGCTTGTTCACCATTTCCCAGTAGTAATAGGTTTGCATTTCATTTCAGAGTTTCTCTTATTTTTAATACATTTCCATAACTCGTTCTTGGTGCCTTTTATGTTTGGCCTTATTTCGTTGTGCAACCACTCTCTCATCTTCCCGGACGTTTGCGTTCCCCTTCTAGGAGCCCTGCTCTCACAGGCTGCACGAGTCCTTTACATTTTCTGGTCACTCCTAAAGCTCTCCAGCCGTGCTCCTCATCCTGGTTTGACACTGGGAGTGTCTCCGAGTCTCGCGGATGCGGCCGAGCCCTCCCGTGACCCTGCAGGTTTTCTTCCCCAGAGACCCGCAGCCTGGGCCCTGCTGGAGGAGGTGTGCGTGCCCAGGCAGGCATCCGCAATGGTTTCTTTGCTCGAGTGCTGCCCGAGTCAGTATTTCCAGTCTGTGCTCTGAGGATGGATGGCAGAACAAAGCTTGCCTGACTCTGATTTTCATGATTTCCCTTTTTTTCAGCAATGTGCTTTCAGTGTTAACAAGCCAAGCGCATGCATTTACTATTAGTGCAAATTAACGGACGAGTCAATTAGAACTAAACATTAAACTAATTGCTTCCTGTTCCAAAAGCTTTGAAGGAAGCACAGTACATACAATTTTTCACTTATTGGCTCCTTTTCCCTACCAAGTGTCAGCATTTGGGAGTGCTGAAAGATCTTTTCCCCAGACTCAAACCATTTTCTGTGGTCTTTTCCACCCTCCAGGACCCAGCGCTGCGTCTCCCTTCCCCTTCCTGTCCTCCCATGGGGACCAGCCCAGGGAAGTGAAGCCCCCAGCCCCGCGGTCCCCTCGCTATCCACCCGTCCATGCCACAGCCCCCCCAGAAAGCCGGTGTGCAGGCTGGGGCCCTGCTGCTCAGGAGCAGTGCCAGGAGATGCAGCCCCGCGGCAGGCAGGGGACGCGCTGTGGGCCTGGTCCCTTCTGCCAGCGCTGCTTTCCCCAGCCCCAGTGCAAAGCCTCCCCTCTGGTCCAAGGAGCCCTTTGAGGGAGATGCTGCCATGTCAGAAGGCAGAAAATGGATCCGTCCCGTAACTCAGGATTCACACTGAAGGCAGCAAAGCTCCCACGGTCAGAAACAGCGTTACGGTTAATCAGAAGGGATTAAGGAGAGCAAACCCACAACACAGGATACTATCAAAGCCAGGAATCTGGTACAGTTCAAAGAAAGCAATACCTGCACCTCTAATAATTCAGATTATCGTTTAGTTCATACTGCTGCCTTACTTCATGCCAAAACCAATCACTATTTGCCGCGAGTGAAGAAGCAATTTCTCCCATCGGCACACCACTGCCCAGCATCTTGCTGTGCCCGCTGTTCCCAGCTGGATGTGAGGCAAGGACTGCTCACCCGATACATGGTGGAAATGCGGTGTGCAAACACGAGCCTGTGCTAAAACAGCATCGGTAGGCACTTAATGCTTCACAAGCACGCACGAGGACTTGTGTTCCCCTGACTACGACTTCCACCACCAGCCACCTGCAGAGCCGGGGCTCTGCACCCACTGGGGCTGTGCCAAGGCCGCGGGGCCCACAGGAGGGATCCTTGTTTCAGGATGTGCCTCTGTGGGACACAGCACGGTGCTCGAGGGATCTCCACACAAGTACATAAAGAGCAAGCCTTTTGGCTTTGCCGTTTCAAAACACACATCTAGAGGACCTCAGCAGAAATCTCCGTCCTAACGGCGCTCCTTGCAGGAAAGCAGCCGCAGGCAGCCCCAGAGCGGAGCGCCTGGGTTCACAGCAGCAAGGCCAGGGCTGGCTCTGCATCTATTCAGCCATCTAAATGATCTGTTGCATTGTGTATTAAATTAAATTGAGTTTTCTAGTACAGATAAAGGTCAGGAAAGCTGTTATTTAAAGTGAACCTTGTGGCTTCATTTCAATGAGAGTCAGGATAGTAAAGTTCCCTCATTTCCGCTAGGTTTAGTATCTCTCTTCTTTCTCATATTATACTGCAGAACAATAACATTAAGAAAAGCTCTCTTCCTGTAACTCAGATTAAAGGCTGACATAAAACCACGGTCGCGCAGTGTTGAAGTGGGGCAATGCCCACAGGAAGGCACCTGCACCCACCTGCTTCCCGTAGCTGCTCCTGAAGATGCTGTGTTGGGCCCTGCAGGTGACAGCCATCGGGTGCTCCACAGCTGCTGTCACCTCCGGACATGCTGAAACAGAAATACCGTGTTCATTACAACAGGCATTTTATTAGAAGAGAGCTTAGAGCAGGCAGAAAAATCCCATGGGAAGACTAGTTTAAGGCATTAATTGTTTCTTAATATTCTCAGACAAGTTCAGCCTGCTTTTCATCTAGATACAAATTTGGAATAAGTATTTTGGAGCTTCTTCATTAGAAAAAGACATCAAGAAAGGATGTGGGTAGTTAATCACAGTAAATGCATGCTTCAGCCTTAGACCTCTAGCTTTTTCCCAGTAATTACCAAGTACTTTTGGGGAATTCTGTCTATGTGAAACACCATTGTCATAGCTGAGCTCTAAGGGTTGTTTCTCATCCCACAGGTTCCACGAGCCAAGGCACTGTACACCTACCGAGGGCACAATCCCGGCGAGCTGAGGTTCAACAAAGGGGACATCATCATGCTGCTCCGGCAGCTGGATGAGAACTGGTACCTGGGTGAGGCCAACGGGATCAGCGGTGTCTTCCCAGCCAGCTCTGTGCAAGTCATCAAGCACCTGCCCCTGCCACCACCCCTCTGCAGAGCACTTTACAACTTTGACCTGAGAAGCAGGGACAAAAGTGAAAACAAAGAGTGCCTGACATTTCACAAGGTAACACCACCCTGCGCAGCCAAAGGCTGGGTGACATGGGCTGGGCTGGCTTTCTTCTGTGGGTTGTATCGCGTTCTGCTGCTTCACAGCGCTAGAGCAGCTCTTCTGAAAGTCAGGAAGGTTTCAGACACTGGCAGCAGTGGCTAAAGCCCCATGGCTCCCCGAGGGCACACACAGACACAGTCAGGACAAGGTCATCTTGAGCAGCAATTTCAGCCCCTGGGTTCAGCTGCTTTAGCTGACGAGGAGCAGCTGCTGGTGGTGGGCTGCTCTCAGCACCACAACGCACCAAAAAGATACCCGCTGACACCTTACAGAAAATTGCTTCCAGTCTGGTAATACCTCACTTCTGCAGCCCGAACATATTCAGCCAATGCACACACTGGCAGGGTAGGACCTGAACTTTTACTGCCTTTGCTTTTATTCCCCAAAGGCTGCGGAGCTTGCATTTGCTCTCGGTTAGAGGACACACTTTTCTGAGTAACTGCACCTCCCAGCAAAGTCAATTGTCCCTATACTGTCAAAAGGAGGTGAGGCATCACAAAGCACAGCAGAGAAAGCAGTGCCTGGAGGCATCAGTGTCCTAGCAGGGAAGCCACCTCTGTTCTCTCCAGCTGGCAGCACAGGCAGAGGCTCTTCGAGCTCTCCCCAGCAGAAAGGAGAGGCAGGGGAGGGAGGCTGTGGTCCAGGCCAGGTGTCTGAGGAGTCAGAGCCGGATGTGGGGAGGCCAGGGGATGGGAAATCAAACAGCCAGGAGCCAGATGTGGTTTCTGACTAAGAAGGGGAGGAAACAAAAGAAAAAAAACGGTTTGGAACAGCGCTGAACATCAGCAGCAGCCCTGTGAAGTGGGGGTTTTCTGCTTCAGCCGATGCAGAGAGCCTGGGCAGCCAGCAGTCCTTCCTTCGTCATTAGGATTTACTTATTAGCAGGAGGCGCCTTCCTCAGCTTCCTGCTGTCTGTGTGTCTTTTTTCTCTTCCACTTTATTTGCCTTTGTTTCAGGGCTTACTCACTCTGTTTATTTGCTTTTGGGAGGCTGTGCTCCTCTCCTCTCCCACAGCAGAGTTCACACACGGGGAGTGAGCACACATCTAAAACAAACAGATGCTTCTTCAAAGAGGCACGAACATCCTCCTCTCCCCGAGCTCTGCAACACCCGTCAGGTGTTTCTGCATGGAGTTTGGGAAGATTGGCACAGGAACTTCAGCAGCTCCCCTCTGCAGAAGCCTCCAGGTGATGCGATGCTCAGTGATGCAGAGCAGCCTGGGGAGCCCTCTCACTGCAAGCCCTGTAAATGATTCCCTCCAGGAGCCGCAGCAGGCAGGGGAACCCCAGCAGAGGCACAGCGGAGCCTTGGATGGGTGATGCCAGAGTTCACAGAACCACCAAGTCACAGAATGCCTGAGGTCCATCTGGCTTCTCAGGAGAAGCTGCAGAGAGCTGGCCACAAGCCTGGACCAAACTGTGTGCGGCACTGAAGAGCAATCTCTTGCTCTTGTTCATGGAAGTAGCCAGCAGCCAGCTCCGATTTGCCTGTCTGAGCCTGAAGAGTCATTCACCTGCTGCAAGAGAAACACAAAATTTCCACCAATTCGGGTAGAAGCTTCATGCTTGTACCCTGCACAGGCGCAAATATTTTGGCCGGCAGGACCCAGCCTTCTCTGACCCCTTGAACCTCAGAGCAGATAAAAGTTTAAACTCAAACTTTGTTCATTAGTTCAAAAAAGAGAAAAAAAAATCTTGTAGAGTTCTCTTTACTTGCCCCCCATAAACCTACAGCAGATTTCATTAAAATGATGAAATCAACGCATATTAAAAATTGACAAGATTTAATTTGGCTGGATTGCTCAGAAACGTGAGTCTTTCTAAAGAGATTTAGCTATTCGTCAACACAAACTAGCTTCTTTTCCTCCAGAGTATTTCAATACCTACACTCCAGCAACATCAGGTTATTTCAGCTCCCGAAGTAATGATCGGAGTTTCTTGGCATCATGACACCAATTACCTGGACACTTACACAGGGATTTTTTGCTTCATTCGTAGCTAAAACACCATTTTCATTATTAGTTCTGGGCATGGTGATTACAGAAGCATTTCCACGCGGTGGAAACCTTCAAACAAGTGGAAAGCTCCTCTGCTTTTCATGTCTCCTCTGTCAGACGCGTGTCCACGGTCCCGATTCAGCCACGCTTGCACCTTTAAATTAAAAACATGTTTGAGCATTGTGCTGAGTAAGGACAGAGAAGCTTGTGTTTCAGAATAAATGCATACCAAAAGCTTTGCCAAACAGAGGACTTTGTAGGGGACACCGGCAAGGCTGCCTAACAAGGCTGCTTTGTGAAATTACAGGGCAAGCCCATCTTCACACCCACCATCCACCTCTCCCACAAGAGACGGCTGGTAACAATGTGCTCCTGCCTTTCAGGGTGATATCATCACCGTCATCAGCAGAGTTGATGGAAACTGGGCAGAGGGCAAGTTAGGCGACAAAGTAGGGATCTTCCCTGTCCTGTTCGTGGAGGTAGGTACAGCCACTCGCACCTGCGCTTCCACCGCGCCGCGCGCTGGCCGCTGCCACATCCCGGGCAGAGCGAGCCCCTGCGCCCCGTCCCACCGCAGCGAAGCCTCCTCAGCACGGAGAAACGGGGGGGCAAAGCTCCAAACCCGGGCCGAGCACTGGAGCCACTCCTCGCAGGCGCCTGTCCCGGCGCTCCCTGGCCGCAGCATCCTCCCCCGGAGCCCCTGCAGCCGCCTGCTCCTGGCCAGCCCTTTGTGAGCACCGGTCTAGACATTAATTGTGTTCCTACGGCTCAGCTGGGGATGCAGGGTGTACATGGCACCAACAAGAATTCCTAGAAATAAAATTAATACTTATAATCATCATAATTACAGCAAGCACCTCTTTGTGGCTATTTTATAAAAGGACATCAGTAAAGCATCTAATTTGAAGCTCTAATACATTTTGTAGAACGTCTTTTCATTTAATGAAATCATTTTAGCTTCAGAAATGACTTATTTAACTCTGGCGTTAACAGAAATAAGTTAGCTAGGGCCATGTAAAGACACCAGGGAATTTGTTATGGAGAAAGTTCTTAGTTATGGAGAAAGCAAAGGTAGATCTACTTCGGGGAACGTGAGGCTTTTTTTGGCTTTGATGTTCCAGTTTGTGTCCCTCTTTATCAAGTCCCCTGGTGTTAGAAAGGGCAGAAAATTGGTTTTGGTTCTGGCTAAAGTTTGATTACATATATAAATGACAATATTACCACCTTATATGTGTACGTATGCATACACAATGCTTTTTAAAACTTGCTTTAAGAAGTGAGGAGGAGGGAAATGTGAAAACAATCCATGCTTTAAAATGATAACGCTTGAGAGACAACTACCTGTTCTGTGTTAGCCTAATTCTCCTTCATCCGCGGAGCCAGGCATATTGCCTCACATGAGTGGGTGAGAATCTCAAAGTTTTGCAATTCGTTAATGTCAGCAGTAAATCATGATTAATTCCTTTGGCAGTCATCATGGTGAAAAACATTGTCACCACATGCCCTTTGCTATTAATACTGTAGTGATCAGCAGTTTCCAAGAAATACTGCTTGATTGTTGCCTCTGTGCAAACTCAGGGCCTGGCTCTTCTCTCATTAAAACCGATGGTTACCAAGCTGGGCTCTTTTCAGGGGCAACAGCAATGAGCCATGAATGTGCTGGGCTACGGAGACATAATGGGGGGCTCCAGCTTTGCTTGGGAAGCTGCTACCAGTGAGAGCTTCTCCAAGCCTGTTCCTAAATTCGGCAGTAGAGATGCGGCATCCCATTGCCAGGTGCACCTGAGCTTGCCAGCATGACGCAGAACAGGAAGGTGTGCCCAAATGTCCCCTCTGATTTACAGCTGGCTTTATTGCAATGCTGCTAGGGAGCCTGCCATCTTTGTGCACCTCTGCAAGTCAAGGGCTTAGGCAAGGGATGAAGTTTCCGCAGAGTATCGGGGGGGAGGGGGCATTTAGCCTCACTGATGTTCTGTCTAAGCAACAAATGTTTCAAATCAATTAAAATTTCACTGTGAGCTCTGCATTGGTAGTTTTGCATTCAGAATTTGTCACTGAAAACATATCAAGGACTTAACTGAGCCACAACTTGTACAGATAACCTGTAAACCTGCAACCTGCCCGCTGCTGTGCTCTGGGCAGCTTAAAGCTCCTGAGCAGCCCCTGGGCTGAGCCTGCGGGAAGGGGAACCGCTGCAGCAGCATCACCAGCCTCTTCTTCTGCCTCTTCCAGCCCAACACGACGGCCAGGCAGCTCCTGCAGACCAGCAAGAGCCACTGGCCGCCCCCGTTTAAGTGCGCGTCGCTGCGAACGGCCTCTCCCAAAGCGAAGGGCAGGGAGCCGCCCGCGCTCCACAAGGCGCCCGACTCCCGGCGGAAGAGCCTGCGGCCGTTCTCCATCACCACCGCCCTCAACACCCTGAACCGCATGGTGCACTCACCCGCCGACCGGCCGGTGCTGGAGATCAGCTCCCCGGTGCTCATCAGCTCCAGCAACCCCAGCGTGGCCACCCCCAGCAGCGAGCAGGCGGACGCCCCCCAGGGCCCCCCTGCCCAGGTGAGGGAGCGGCGCGGTGTGGGGTCCGGGCTCTGGACAGAAACACTGGGTGTGTAGGCGGGTGCCCAGAAAGCTGAAGCACACACGTACAGAGACACAATACCCAGGCTGACAGCATCAGTGAGATACTGTCATCCGCAGCATCAGGCTGCCTGGGATGTTTTCCCCTCCTTCTGAATTGAAAGGTCTGTCCGTAGGTCCAGGGACTCCGGGGAATTCACAGAAAGAGAAGTGAAGTTATCAGAGTAACTAAACTCAGATAAAGTGTTCTCCTGTTCCAATTCCTATACTACTGCGGAGAGAAAATATAGACCTTCACTTGCAAAATCCAGTATTTTTAATTTTAGAAGGGTCAGTGTGGAACACAAATCCCCATGGGCACTCACCAGGCCTCACTCCCCCCTTGCGCAGGGGAGGCAGCGGCTGGTAACAGCCTTTCCTCTGCCTGGGGGCTTGGTCCAGGTGGATCCGGGGACGCTGGACACCTGCGGAGAGTTTCTGCTGGCACCACGCATGTGGCGCAGCCCGCAGCAAATGGGGCCGCACACCCAGAGCCCACCAGGTCCCGGCACCAAGGCACAGCCCCGTAAGCAGCTGGCAGCGTGCTGCTCTAACCCTCAGAGACAAGCTGTCGGCAGGACAGGCTTCCTCACAAAAAGCAGCATTAGGACACCTGCTGCAATAGTGGTCAGGCCTCCTGTTGCTCCTAAGCAGGGATATCAAGCCTCCCAAAAAGCAGTCAGGGTTGCTGCCCTGTCCTCAATCAGCCTGCTGCCTGCCTCTCTCAGATGAATGGCTCCTGCCACGGGAGGGCAATTAGCAGGGAGCCCCTGCCTGCCGGCAGGCTAAACCCAAGCCTGTGCTGAGAGAAGCTGAACTAGGGGCTGAGCTAATGAAAGTAGACTGACCTTTTGGACTATATCCTCTCCTTATTTTAGGAGGCGAAAGAGTTTCATTCCTTCTTCACACTCTGACTAAGGATCTCAATACAGGATCTTCACAGATCATCTGAAATGGGAGGAAAAAGGTTTTGTTTAGATTTATATGGCATCTTTCATACTCAAGGTTGCTCTAACATTTTATAAAGCAATAAGCCAGCCCCTGGTAGTTCAGTGTCTATGCAATAAAACCCAGCAGGCATTTTGTACTTAGCAATAGCCTGTGAAGAGCCTTGGATGTTAGATCCTGGTTTATGTGAGAGGAAATGAAGCCTTACAATAGAACTATAATTCAATTGAAATGGTATCATGTCTCATGAACCCAATATAATTTTACCAAAAGTGTCTCAGCGTGAGCTATTGTCAACAGCATAAGCAATAGAGTGAATGTGTTAACTTGTTGCCTTAGAACGGTTTGAATTTCCTTTCTTATAAACAGTAATTTTTCTCCTGCAGACTTAGGGGGGGATCTATGTGCTGTGCACGTGGCCACGGAGGTTGCAGCTTTTCCTCTTTCCATCTCCATCTCTGGGTTACGGTATTTGACTGAGGTGGAAATCTGAGACTCTAGTGCAAGCCTCGATACGAACTGCCAGCCAGATACTGCTGGTCGTATCCCACTGAGGACGCATACAGCTCCCTGACAGTAATCAGCTTGAACAGCCGCGGTGCTGAAGTTGCTGATAAGGGAACCCTCCTGATTAGAACAGAAGCTGCAGGACTGAGGAGCAAGGGGAGAGGCGAGAGCTGATGCTGTCCCAAGGGCTAGTCTGCCCAGGCGGCAGCCTTCTGTGGAGGTTTAGCCTTGGTAGTAAGTGCTGGGGCTGTGGAAAAGCCTCGTGTGGCTTGTGCATGTCTGACAGGGCGGTGGTTCCATGACAATTCCTTTCACAAACAGAGCATCACTGGGAAGGAAAGGGAAATCACCGGCTGAGCAAGTTTCGAGAACAAAGTAGGCCGCGGTTTATCCCTCCTTTCCTGTGCAGAGAGGCTGAGGGACCTGGGACCGTTCCGCCTGGAGAAGACTCGGGGGGTCTTATCAGTGCCTATAAATACGTGCAGGGAGGACAGAGCCAGGCTCTGCTCAGTTGTGCACGGCACCAGGACAAGAGGCACTGGGTACAAACTGGAGGAGTGCAAGGGTGGCACAGAGCAGTGAGCTCAGTAGCCTGGGCCTTCCTGCACCAGCGCCGGGCACCGCTACTCCTCACCCTCAACGCGCTTTGCCAGTGGCCAAGGGATGAGCCCACGGGCCCAGCACCAGCAAGGGCCAGGCGGCAGCGCTGCTGCCTCCGCCTCACGCCATAGGCCTCGGCCTCCGTCTGTGAGACAGAGATAACGAAACCTCCCCGCCTCTGCGGGCTGAGAGACCTGGCTAATCTCCTAATGTTTGTAAAGCACTTGGAGATCCTCCAAGCAAGGCGTTGCAGCAGTGCAGGGTGTTACGGCCACGTGCTGCCCCCTGCCTGGCACCACTCCTCGGGAGGAGAGGGATTGCGTTGTCCTTGTTCCAGTTAATCCTCTGCCTCCCTGCCGAGCGTGTAAACAAGGCAGCCAGCTAAAACCAATCAAAAAAGTTCAGATTAAATTGTTTGGCGTTTGCCATTTGAAAGATAATTGGACTTTCAAGTGCGAGGGAAGAGTCCACCTTCCCAAGAAAAATTCTGTTTTCTTTGAAAGGCCTTACACCTTGATTACTGAATCGGTTTGCAGCAGCAAGGAAATACATCTATTTCCATTCAAGCATGCTGTCCTGCAGCTCCCAACAGGATACAGGCCAGTGCCTTTCCTTCCTGGTACGGCAGGGACCACCACCAGCATGCTGCAAGCCTGCTGGCTAGGGGCAGGTGCTGCTGCGTGTGCCAGGGGACACAGCCCGAGGAGAGGGGAGAGGGAGCAGGAGGCAGCTCACAGACCTGTGACGTCCTTTGAGCCCTTCAGCAGAATTCCTTAACTGAATAATGTTGTCTAGTTGGTATAGTTGGCTAATATAGTTTATTGGAGTTTATTTATCTGCATTTTTGTATATGCTTGTGGAATAGGATTAGCATTTCCCATATCTAGTAGCTCCAGTACCCGTTTCTACTGCTCATTCCATCAAGCAGCTCTGAACGCTAACCCGCGTTGCACTGGCAGCTGAGTGAAACATCTCCATGTCATGCTCCCTGCATCTGGAAGCTTCCTTCAGCCTGTGGAGTACACTGGAGATGGAAGAGCAGTTTACTAGCCTCAGAGAGGTCATCCTCTTTATCCTAAACCCTTGAAATTAACTGCTGAACTAATGAAATGGTAATCACAGCCCTCACATTATCCATGTTTAGTTTCCTCTTTGCTTTTTCCCACACCACCTCTCTGGTTCCCTTTCCTAGAGGAAGGATGTATGTGAGAGCCTCTGACCCACCTGTGCCTGTCCTCCTTTACTGGCCTAGATAAATTAGCCACCATGCTGAGCAAATGTTTTCTCCCAAGGCAAGCAGATGCCATCTGTTAGCTGCTGGTAGCTAATGAGCACGGGCTGGCATTGCAGGGCACACCAGCACCCAGACTGCCCCGAGTATGGAAGTGCTGTCACAGCCTCTCAAGCTGATGAACCCCATCTGAAGCATGTTTTCTCTCTCATAATTTGGCCCCATCCCACATTTTGTGTTTTTGTGTTTGTGCACAAGAACAAAGACAGAAGTATCTGAAAGAGATTTCTTTCAGAACAGTAGAAAGAAAAAGGGAACCAGTATCTGTCCATCTGTCCTCAACATCTAAAGCCTGCAGCAGTTATGCAGCAGGACTTCAGTGCTGTTACCCAAGCAAGTTTTAAACCCAGAACTCCAACAGCAGAAGGGGGCTGAGGTTCTTTGTTTAAGCACAGAAGAGTCCTGCGACGGGAGGACACGCTGGGCGCTGGGGCCCTGGTAGCTCTGGGCGCTGGGGAAGGGGCAGCTCCAGCCAAGCGCCCGTCTGCGCGGGGCTCTCCTCGCTGCTTCCCTCCTCTGCCCAAGGGGGCTGCACTATGCACGTGCAAGTGCTTGTGGAGCTCCTCAGCCACAGACATGGTAAACAGCTTTAATAACAATTATTAAAGGATCACTGGGGTGAAGGCTGTATTTTTTGAGGTTTTAGATAATGCCAATGTCCCAGCTGGAGGTAAACAAGTAAAAGAACAAGGATTATACAGTCCCTCACCTGGCAGACGTGACAGTCTCCTCCTGGTTAGCAAAGTCTGGGTCAGAAATGCTTTTTTTCCAAGCTCCTTTTTCTTCCTGAATCTGCACCAAGAGCTGCAACAGCAAATCTAGACATATCCCACTTATACATAGACATGATATTTGTCTGCTCAACGCCTTGTTTCTTTATTTGCTTCAGGGAACTCGTCCTCATTTTAGCAATGCACACAGGGGGTGTAAGTGCATTGGACACAGGTAGACAACCTCACGGGGAGAGGGAAAGCTGAGCTCCTTGCTTACAGAGTGGGAGAAGCTCCACCAGCCCCCCTGAGCTGCACCCTGGAAAGTGTGTCAGTGTTAAATCAGAAGGACCACAAGTCCTCCTACTATATTTTGGACTTTTTTTCAACTCCACTTTCACCTGAAATGTCTTTGTAAAAAAGTCAAAGCCATGTACCCTAGTTGACCCTGTACCAAGGCCAGTGCAGCTTCAGGCAGGGAAGGGACCAGCTGAGCCAGAAGACCCCTCCAGCAGCAGGTCCGTGGCTGCATGGCAGATGGATGGTGCACACCAACCCTCTTCTTGTGCACCTGCAGCTCCACTGCTGAGACTGGGACCAACAGCCAGCATTACTTGCCATGTAGACTGGGGCATGGAGCCAGGCAATTGTCTCCTATGTAATACACTGAGATACTCATTCCATTCCCTGCAATCTTCTGGAGATATCAAGAGGAGCAAGTAATTGCTGCTAGGCGGGGTTACGCTTGAATCAGTTGTCTCCTCTAGATCCACCATTACACGGTGCTCCTCAGAGCCACAGGCCAACAGAAATCCTCTCTTTAAGGCTGTGTCTTTTTTTCTTCGTTTTTTTGGAAGCATGGGTGAGGCCTGTTAAATGCTTTCAGTTGCTCTCCCAGTGGCTAAAATAAGCCTATACTCAGACTAACAGTGGTTTTCTTTCTCCCTGCAGGTCAGTGCATCTTACTACCCTGCTTCAGGATCGCTGGGGCACTCAGCAGCCATTGTCACTCTCCCCCACCTGCAGCACCACCTGTCAGCCAACATGTACGTAAGGAAACGAACACCGGGGTGTTGTGCTATGTCCTGTACCTTCACCTGAGCTGAGCCAGCCCTGCCTGAGGCTGTCGTGTGCCAGGAGATGCAGGCAGAGCAGAGCGCAGGTGCTGTGTGTCCGAATCCGAGCGCCCATCCAGGCATGAGTATCCATGGCAGTTCTGAGCAGGAGGTCGCAGAGACATACTGGGGCAGCTGAAGATTAATTTTAGGGAGATCAGGGGATATGGAAGAATTTAGATACACTGCTGGAAAGATTTGAGACAGATTCCAAATTGCTGTGCTCATCTTTTTGAATTATTATATCTCCCACAGGTGAACTATCTTTGCACCTTACTACCTCACTTACATATTTATATATATATAGTTTCACCCACTTATCAATGGTACATTTAAAAATTTTTAAATATTAAGAAACTAATCACACCTTAAGTGAGGCTATGTATTTACTGTAAGGCAGTGAAGATCACTGATGTTTTGAATGATCCAATCTTTTAAAAGTTTCCCAGAGTTAAAATTAGTAGGTAAGTATGTTGTGATTATTTGTTTTCCTCTGAATAAGGTTCAGCAGCCTGGCACTGTGGTGAGCTACACAACAACAACCAAATAGCAACAAGCTGTCTACATGGTAATTAGCACCTTCCCAGTATTGAGCCAGACCTTTGGGTACAGTTGTACACATGAGCAATATCTAGAAGTCTGTTCTATGTTCATGGTATTTGCTATTTTCTTGCATTAGCATAGGTCATCCAAGACTGCTGCACACAAACGCAGTGATTCCTAACTATAAGAACGCTCCTGAAGCCTTCAAATAATTCTCAGAATGAGGATTGTATTTTAGCGTTTTATCAGCTGCCTGTTCTGCACAGCTCCTTTTACACCCCTACAATATGAAACCAGTCTGTGCCTGTCCTGCCCCTGAAGACAAATCCTGTATAAAATAAGCCGCTGCAGAGTCAGAACACCCTTACGCTGAACTTTGTCTGGTCTGTGCAAGTAGCAGCAGCAGAAGTTATCTGAGACTTTTTTAGACAAACTGTCAGCTGATTGTTCTGAACAACAGCGAGAGAGAACAAACCATTTTAAAAGTTATGGGATAGTCTTGGACAGTCCCCTGTTTTTGTTTTTTTTTTAAATAACCGCTAATTGCCACACAGTCCGTAATAGTGGGAGCAGATCACATCTCCCTCTCCATGGAAAAATGAAATTTCAAATGAATTTCTAGACCAGTTTCCTCACTAGTCCTGAGGAGATCCATCTCCCTCCTCATTCATCTGCTTCTCTCTTAACCACCCCCCCCCCCCCAGTGTCAGTGACTGGGGTCCCAGCGTGTTTCTGCATGGTCGTGGCAGGACAAGGGGAGCGAGGAGGACGGGCTTCAAGCACTGGTGCTGGCGCTGCCTCCACCGCCCTGCACTGCCGTGCTCCCTCCCGCACCTCTAGAGGATGCTCAGGGCAAGCAGTCGCAGGGCCTCTTGCTCACCGGGTGCTTCAAAGGCAGAACACATTCCTGACGCTATCGCCTGGGCAGGGCACCATGCTGCACTCTTCCAGGGTGCCTTGCCTCAGGACAGGCCCCCGTTGGTCCCTAACCAGTTGTTTCAATGGAGCACCTGCTGTGTAAGGACAGCAGCCTTCTCCTCCCCAATGCCTCCTTGTCGCCCGTGGCTGGCTTGGCTGGCTCTTCTGGGACAGAAGCCATTGATGAGATCTGCTTTGTTCTTCATTCCTGCTGGCTTTTCTTTTATTCATATCCCCTTTGGCCTAAAGTTACAGGCTGTTTCTTCCCTGCACGTTCTCTCCACAGTACCAGCAACACCCAAAGACTTGATGCAAGCGCTGGCTGAGGAGGCTTCAGGCAGACAGCCTCTCACCCAGACCCCGCAGCATCACCTCTTCAGCACGGCTAAAACCAGGCGCTTCGGGACGTGCTCCAGGCGCTTCTCACACAGGCAGTGGCTTCTCTGCAGGCTGCCTTCCCTCCCTTCACCCCCCCTTTGTCTCCCCAGGTGCGTGGCTCTGCACTCCTACATGGCTCATGGGCCGGACGAGCTGGAGCTGCAGAAAGGAGAAGGGGTCCGCATCTTTGGGAAGTACCACGACGGCTGGCTGCGGGGCATGTCGCTGGTCACGGGGAGAGTGGGCATCTTCCCCAGCAACTACGTCGCTCCTCTTTTCAGGTCTGATTTCTCTTATATGGAACAGAGACATGTGGAGAGGGGCGGGTCACATGTAGGATGCTGTGCCTTCTCGTCCCCCCGGTGGAATCACTGCACAGGATTCCTGCAGCACTGATAACAGCCTGTGACTGCTCGCGGGGCTGTGGTGACAGAATCATAGGGTGGTTTGGGTTGGAAGGGACCTTAAAGATCATCTAACTCCAACCCCCTGCCATGGGAGGGACACCTCCCACTGCTCTTTATTTCTCTGCACACCTGCCTGGCTACGTGGGAATCACATCTCCCCCCGACACCCAGGGGCTGGTGCAGGGAGAAGTCTGGCAGCCGATGGGTTCAGCAGCACTGCCCCGGGGTGGCACACAGCCTAAACACACCAATGGTGCGCTCAGCCTTCCTCTGCTGGTTTTAAATCTGGGATATTGGCAGGGACATCTCTATCTTCTCACACGGCTGATTAATTCAGGCCAGGAGCTTGGGCAGAGACCTGCAGGTGCCACCACACAGTGATGAGTCTGGGAGCCAGGCTGAGCAGCAGCTGGTCTGGTCTCAGACTCGCCTTTGTTCGTTTTGGATGACACCACTCTTCTTTTTTCTGCCAGAAGGGAAACTATAAGCTGAAGGCTCTCGTAGCATCAAAATACTGTCTTTAGAGCAGGCATTTAAATGCTAGAAGCCGCTGATCTAACTAAACAAACATGCATTAGAAAGAGCAATCATTAAAATATGCAATTTAGGTGAGGGAAAAAAAAATTCCTGTGCCCTCAGTTCCCCTGATATTTGCTCAGGTTCGGCAAAGACATGACAAAGAGCTTAGAAATGCAGTGCTGGATCTGAAACAGAAAGCATGGGGATGAGCCAAGAAGCCTCTTTGCAGATTACCACATTGTTATTTAGAAAAGTAGCGCCCAGTGCCTTGCTTGTCCCCAGCCCACAGCCAGCATTCCCTCTCCCCATTTTCCTTGTAAGGTGGACAAAACAGATCCCCTCCTTCCCTCGTGAGCAACTTTGCCTTGTTCTGAGTAACTGCCATCAGAAGACCAAGGGGATCTCAGCCTCTGCCTCTCCAGAGCAATCTGATGTCAATCCAAAACTTACTTGATCTCCAAGGTGCTCCTGCCACTTTTGGTTCATCTTCCTCTCAGCTGCTTGCTCCCTGTTTATGTTCTGTTCTGCCCAATCTTCCAGTTAGAACCAGAAGTCCCAGTGCTGCTCAGGTCCCCGTGCTGCCCCCTGTGCACCCACACTGGTGGCTCACCTGCACCCCCCCCAGCTCATTCCACAGCTCACAGTGTAGCTCCGATAACACCACGGCCCCACCTCACTGATAAACAGAGCAGAACAAGCAGTGGAGAGCACAGCTCAAACACCCCAACGAGCCTCACAAAGTGCTTCCACCACAACCACTGATCCGGGCACTATATTCCACCCTCCTGAACCACCTGTGCCATCTGTAGTGTTTTCCACCAAAACCCTGGCGCAGGAGCAGTGCAGGAGCCTTTAAACCCACCCAGTTCACATTTGAGACCAACTGCTGCTTTCCTTACGGAAAGCCTCTGAACGCCAGCTCACACCTTCCTTCTCCCTTGCCAGCAGGAAGCCCAGCCTCTCCGACTCGAAGCTGCCTTCCCTGTACGCCTCGTGGACGCTGTCGACCTCCTCGCTCTCTTCCCAGGGGAGCATCTCGGAGAGCAGCCAGCGGCAGAGCCGGCCGCTGAAGGTGGCTGCGCTGCCCGTGCCCGTGCCCTCGCCCGGCAGGAGCGCGGGGCTGGGGGGCACGGGGCAGGCGTCGCTGCGGCGCGGCCGCGGCAGCACCAGGAAGAGTAAGTGCGGGGCCGGGGGTGCTGCCGGGGGGCTGGGAGGGGCCCTGAGCGTTACGGGGTGCCGAGCAAAGGGCTGGCCGTCAAAGTAAGTGGAACAAGTGCCAGCGAGCTAAAGGTGAACTGTACTGAGATAATACGATCGGTCCCTAAGTGGAATCAGTGGATAGGCAGGGAAACCTTGCACATGGCAGGGGAAAGGGGAATCAGAGCAGTCTTTTCAACAAGCCTGAGCTCCCTGAAGGAGTTGGGGTGCCTAAACAGGTGGCTGCTGAGCACAGCGGACGGCCAAAAAGCTTCCACCAGCGCTGCGCAGAGCAGCTCGCTCGCGGGCCCCCGGGGACAGCCGTGAGCAGCGCCCACACGGAGCGCAGCTGGCATCAGGCACGAGGACGGGGATGTGAAGTTTGCCGCTGCTGTTGGGGCTTTCAGCACAGTCGTGTCTGAGGTGGGCTGCAAAGATCCACGAGATAATTTCACAACACCAAGCATCACGGGGAGCTAGAGCGGTAGCTGAAACATCCATACAGGGATGTGGAGAAGAATAAGCCCTAATTATGCACACACAGCACTGGGCCCTAAATTACTTGTGTCCCTCTAGAGAGGGATTTTGGAGTTGTCACAGATGACTCTGAGAGCTCCAACTCCATGCTCAGAAGCAATTTAAAAAGGTTAATTTGAAACGTTATTTGAAGCAGGAATTATTAAGAAAGGAACTCAGAACAAGAGAGTAAAACTCAGCTGTGTCATTGTAGGAGTCAAAATTTTTCAGCTTGGAAATATCCAGGGTGCATAAAATCATGAATAGGCTGAAGGTGAGAAAGGATACTTCACAAAGATAAGGAGCAGGGGTCACTCCATGGTCAGCCGTGCTGCCAGCCAACGCAGCCCTGCAGCCACTGGTCCCACGTGCCTGGGCTGCAGGGGATGCCCGAGCAAATGCTCCTGCCAGGCTGGCAGCGCCCCATGAAAGCACTGCGGGCTTTCCCCAGCTGTGGTCATTCTGGTGACTCCTTTTTTAAATTTTATTTTTTTTGAGTTGGCAAAGAAAAACTCTTTTTGAAAGCTTATTCAGAGCTCAGTTGGTTAAACGCTTTTCAATGAGACTGGTAGGGTTTATCTTCAGACCATACATGCTGCTCTGGAATATATTTCCAAGTCTATTTGAGCAACTCTGGCGTACTCCCCGATACTTCCAGGCGGAGCTGCCGGCTGGAGATAGGCAGTGTCACTGGCAGAGGTGAGGCTCATTTGCAAGAGCTATTGTCAGTGGTTTTACACTCAAAATTGGATTTATCTTAAAAGTTATTTTACTGCAAAGGACTCCTTCCCCTGTGGTGGCTCTGTTTAAAAAATCAATCTTGCAAACAGCAAGACGCTGCAGAAGAAATAAAGTGTGCGACTTCCAGCACTGCAGCCTGGAAAGCAGGTATCAGACGGAGCAGCCAAAGTGGGAACAACAAACAGCACCAAACCACCAGCACTGTGAGGACGGCTCAGGCATAAGGGCTTGTGCTTACAGTTCTTGCTTGTTCAGAAAAAAAAAAAAAAAAAAAAAAAAAAAAAAAAAAAACGGCAGAAGGTGCCCAGACCCACAGGGACGTGCTGCCTCCCCACCGCAGGTACTTCCCAATGAGGGTCTCTGCCTGGCACAGGGCTTGGGGAGGCAAGGACCAGCCTGTGAACAGGGCTGCTGATACAGAACCACTGCTCACTTCTGCTCTTTGCTTTGCTGTTGTCTTCCTCTCGGGACCCGCCGCATTCCTGTTAACTCACCTCCTCCCGTGGCTCTTGCTCCCCAGATGGGTCCCTGCAGAGGCCGGGGCAGCCAGGGGGCCCCGTGCAGGCTGCCGGCTCCCTGCGGCGTCCTCCCACGGCCACGGTGCGCCCGCTGCAGTTTCAGCTCTATCAGCACATCAGCGCCCAGCCGCACAGCATCCCTCCTGGAGCTGGCGTGGCTGAGGCAGGAATGAGGCCAAACTTCTCCCACGATGCTTCACCACTGCTTGTGGTCAGAGGAGGGGAAAGCAGAACGCCTTCCGTCTGCAGCTCAGTGATCCTGGATGCCAAAGACCCTCCAGCAAAGAGTGAGCCAGCCCCAAAGCCGCCTGCATCAGCTCCACCGTCCATCCTGGTGAAACCAGACACCTCCCGGAACAGCACCGAAAAGGTACGGCGGGGGGGACCTCACAGCCCCCTAGGGACCCACAGCTGGTGTCAGCCCAGCACTGGCCATGGCCCCAGTCCCTGACGGGCTTCACTCCCTTCTCACCAGTTTTCTTCCTGATAGAAATCGGCAGGATCCATACCTGCATTAAGTGATCAGGTAGTGGTGTTGCTGACTCTGCTGTTCAAATTAAGCCCTTTGGAAAGGCCGGGGGCTGCAGGGTCTCTTTCAGAGTGAATGAATGAACATTGGTCGTGATCAAATTTTGAGAGTTTCTGAGGTCTTAAATGAGGCACGAATCCCACAGAGGTCGCCAGGAGTCTGGTATCAAATGAGCAGATGCCAGACCTGGATGTCAGACCTTCCGCTGGGCCGGGCTGTGCAGCACTCCGGTGTGCCCCCAAATCTCCCTCGCGTCACTGGCTGAGCCACCTGGAATGGAGATTTCTCTCCCCATTGTCAGCCAGAGCGACACTGCCTGGGTAAAAAGGCAGACACCCCGTCATCACCCTGCTGACAGCTCTCCCCTCCCGGGGCACCCAAAGGGCAAGTCACTGCACAGACCCCGAGGGGGCAGCCCTGGGAGCTCAGGGGGGAATACAGCATCCTGGCAAGCCTCCCGCTGCCCCGTGGTGACGTGTTCCCTTCTCACTGCAGCAGGTGAAGACGGTGAGGTTCCAGAACCACAGCCCCCCGCCGCCCAAGCGGCACAGCCTGCAGCCCTCCCCGCGCCTGCTCCGCAGCAGGACGGAGCCGGCACCCGTGGTGGAGCCCCCGCTGCCCGAGGGGAGCCCGCTGGGCCCCGAGCTGCCAGCGCTGCCCTCGCCCCGGCTCGGCACCAGCCCTCTGCACCCACGCAGGGCGCTGCACCCAAAGGCGGCATCGCTGGACCTCTCGGGCCAGCTGACCTTCCCCATCAGGAAGAGCTACAGCAGCGTCTCCGCGAACTGACGGTAAGCCCCACAGCGCGCTGTGTCCCCCCACGATGTGCCTCCCCGTCCCACCCGCTGCCAACACTCCTTACCAGGGAATTTTCCCCGTGGGCCATGCTGCCAGCACCTGGGCCCAGCCGAGAGCTTGGGAGCCCCACAGGGCAGCGGCTGTCCCTGCCCCAGCCGGCCGGGCATCACGGCCCCGGGCTGGGCTGCGGGACCCCAATGGGGAACTGTGCAGAGCAGTGGGGAGCTGGGCTTAGGGCAACACGAAGCCAGCGCTCCTCGGCACGGCATAGGGCTGCCTGTAGGAGAGTCAGGGAAGGAGCAGGAGAGGGAAGAAAGCACACAGGTATCAGAAACAGTTAAACTTGTTTTGATCTCCTCACTGCCACAGGAAAACCCACAGAGATCAAAACAGTGGTTCATTACCTTCCTACTTCTGCAGGATAAAGAAACCATAAATCAAAATCAGTCAGCTTCTAGCTGGATGCTCGCGTTCCCTTCTGAGGGGCTTTCACTCGGGTTTTTTGTTAGGTCGGTTGCTTGCTTTTCTCTCTGGTCTTAGCCCAGGAGCTGTAACTCAGAAAATAGTTTAAAAGGTGATTTGCTGAGGAAAGGGACAATAGAAAGGGACATGGCCTCACAACATCCACTTAGGCTGTGCAGACGAGGGTACTGAATCTTGCTTCTCCTCGTCCCTTGGTTTCCTCTAGTTACCTGACAGCCGCTTCCCAGCTGGCCACGAGCTTACTCCAATTTCACCACCCACCCATTTGGATATTGCTTTTGTAAACACCCTAAATGGGATTCTTGGGTTTGAGCCTACATTAGGATGCCTGAAACATCGTCCAAGGAGCAGAGAGCAGGACTCGGCGCTCCCCCAGCACCGAGCACCCCTCTGCCGGGGCAGCCCCAGCCCTGCAGCCGCCCCCCTGGGAGCGCACAGACAAGCCGGCAGCGCCCGGCAGGCTGCGGCACAGCAGGTTTTGGCTCTCACACCTCGCTTTCATTGCTGGTTTAGAGACCACCAGTTCCCACCTGAGCCACAACAAACAGACTGCTAGCAGCTCCTAACAGCAGCAGCTGTGCTTCTTCCGAAACCGCTGTAAAATCACACCCTTGGTTAATCGCATACAGAACCTACAGAATTAACTCTGCTGGTGGATCGAAACTCTCTGAGGCTGTGCCTTGGAGGAGGTTTTCTTTTGGAATTAAGGAAAGGAAATGGATAAAAGCCTCTACTAGCCCACAGACCCTGTTTTTTTGCTCTTTCAGGCCTTTTCTGTTTGTGAAGCAGGAAGCTGGCTTCTCCCCAAGAAGGGATTTTCAGTAGCACAGAAATAACCAGTGGTACTGATAAGTTCTTTGCCTGCTGCTGTCTGTCACCATTTAAGGTCCCACAGAAAAATCCTGACAAACTGAAAATGTGCACTTTTCCCAGGTATAAAAGGTGGTGCAAGTGGCAGTAAGAGGGTGAAGACAGCTCTTAGCAATGCCATTTCAGTGAGAACTGAACAGCACAGAGAAAATGGCAGCTCTTCGCTGGAGTTTCCTCTCAACCCTTTAAAACTAAACCAGAAAGCCTCATACATTGTCTCTATAACCAAGAACAACTGTGCTTCTCCCAGCCACGGTCAGAAATAAACAGAATTGCATTAAGTATGTCCAGGATCGTCCCAGTCGGTAATTTATAGTTAGTGTGGAGGGGAAGAAGGGGCAGCGGGCTCACGCCTGGCTCCAACCATCACTTGGTGCATGCTGATGAAAGGCCGGGTGGCTTGGTGTGACCTCACCGTAACCTGCTGATGAAGCATCCAATGCGTTTCGCCAGCTGACCTCCCTGGGACTCGTTCAAGACAGTGGCATGGGTGGCTGGAGCTACACGTGAGAGTTAATTATGCAGGTAGAAATACTGCCAAAGAGGAGAAATGGGAAGGAAATGTGAAGCTCAGCTCGGTGCTGAGAAGGGACAGCACACGTAGGGAAGCAAGGGGAATGGCTGCATTTTACTGCCCCCAGAAAGGAGCATCCTCACCTCCCGCTAGCACAGCAGAGCCCAGCCTAACACGAGGGCCCTGTCCGTGCTGCTCACAGAGCGGGGGCACCTGCTGGTGCCTGCTGCCCCTCCTGGGTGGGCTTCTACACCCGGCAGCAAGAGGCAGCCTCGAGCCCGCCAGGACCAGCGGAGCACAGGGTCCCTCGAGAGCCAGCAGCGAGGCAGTGCCTGGGGAGCCTGCAGCAGCTCTGATCTGAGATCCTCGCCTGTTGCCAGCAATTAGCTCTGCCCTGCGAGACCCCAGAGCCCGTTCCATCAGGACCTCAAAAGAAGCCTTCCTAGAGAGCAGGGAGCGCATCAGTGACTGCAGATGCCCGGGGGCTCAGCACAACCTGCATGCAGAGAGGTGTTTGAACGCGAGCGACAAGGAGAAAACAGCGAATGGGAGCTCCCTGGGGCCTCAGGCAGAGATGTACGCTGAAGGCACCTTGTAAATTTAATCTGCACGTGGGGAGGGCTCCCACAAGAGGCGGGCAACAAGGAAGAATCTGAAGTTGTTTGGGGCTGCAAAAAGAGAAAAAGAGAAGGACACCTGCAGAGCTGCCTGTGGGCCCCTTCCTCATGCCTCAGTCCTGCCACCAAAGCCCAGGGGGGAGGAAGCACAGCATCACCCGATTTGTCAGGTGCACTAAGCCAAGCCTCAGTAGACACCGTGAGCATCAGGAAAATCCAAAGGTGCTCAGCATGCCTTAAGACTTAATAAGCCATAAAGTCTGAACATCCGCGCTCACAACAGCTGGATGCTGCTCATAACGTTGTCAGCTCAGAACATTGCCTTTCATGGAGCAAAGCCACCCTCTTCCACCAAGATAAACAGCAGTGAGGTTTCACAGACCCATGCACACAGGGAAGCTTGTAAAACTGCTCAGCCCATTACACGGCACTGGAGACTTAACACAAAAACACCAAAAGCACACAGATCTCCCCCAGAGCTGACCCACTGCGTTATGGCAACACGTGACAGCGTTGGGCTGATGGGGAGAGAAAAAGCTCTGGCACTTGTGCCCATGTGTGCACACACGCACACAGTCACAGGCACCAAGAGGGAAAGGAAGCACTGACAATGAAATTGGTGCCTTGGTAAAAAAAGCAGGAATCTATTTTGGGACAGATTTCAGAGTTTGTTGCACAGGGTATTTCAGTGCTTTGATGCTATGGTGATAAGTTCCCTAAATGTATCCACAATGTGCAGGAAGAAAGAGCTGAAAACAGGACACATTTTAAAGCAACAGCTCCAATAAGCATCTTACTGGCAGCACCCAGCACTCCCAGCCACACACGTACCTCCCACTGGTTTAATCCTGCAGCCCAGTGCAAAATGGTGGGGTGCAGCATCTGGACTGGAGTATTTCACCGAGGAACACTGCAGCCAAAAGGAGGGAGGGCTCAAGAGCTTCCTCCCAAAAACCCAGCCTAAAGGGGAACCCCCAATGGGAGCTAACCTGCAGCTGCATCACAAGCGCTGGGCAAGGCAGTGCCCCACAGGCAGTCCTCATCCACACGGGAAGGCTGATCACAGCAGGGGAAACATCCACGGGGTCTGCCAGGAGCAATTCTCTGAGTGCAGCAGACCAGAAATGTCTCTTCTGGAACAATTACTCTAATCACCTCTGTTCTGTGAGCAGAACAGCCACACAGGGAGAGCCTGGAGCACAGACAAACAGCATTTTCTTGGTTCAGCTCTGGGCTGGGGACCAGAAGTGCACTCCATCTCTCATGAAGATCTGCTCCAAACCCCTGTCTGTCCTCTGGCTGCTCTCAATTTTTTTTTTTAATTTTTTTTTTATCGTTAGCAATGTAAAGGGAGCATCACATGTTGGCAGGAGGGTGGTAGCTCTGCATGGAGGCGGGCGAGCTCTTTAAGGGTGTGTGTTCATTTTCACATGTATATATTTATCTTCCCTCCTCTCTTGCCCTCTTCCAGACTCTCTTCAGCCCAGTTTCCCCGGTGAAGAGAGGTTGGACACCAGCACCGTGCCCCTGCTGCTGCATCTCCTCCAGCAGGCCGGGAAGGGCCGGACCCCCCCCGTGCTGCTCCCTGCAGCGGCCCCGGCCCCGCTCACTGAACTGCCCAGGCTCAGCCCTGCCTCACCATGACCCAGCTCAAAGGAAACAACATCGGGAAAGGAAAAATACAACTGCAACTGTACTGCAGCACAATGCATTTCTGTAATGAAAACACATTGTTCTCTGCCTCCCCGGCTGAATGCAAAGGCACTCGGTTGCTGGGGCTCCGACCGTCTGCAGCATCGCATTGTCAGGGAGCGCAGGGAAAGAGCTCTGGAAAAGCACACAGGGTAGCACACGGGGACAGAGGGACCCTTAACAAACCTCTCTCAAGTCCCTGAGTTGGGCTTATTTTCTATCTGCTCATTTCTTATGATTAGTTAATGAATTGGAGCTGAATCAGACCATTCATCAGCTCTGCTTTAATTGCCTGCCTAGCCTGGCAGAAACCTTGGAGCACTTCAGTAAGTAACCTACCCCCCTGAGCTTGAACTGCAGTCATGTTTCCTGATGAATTACGAACAAAGGCAGCAGAGGTAACAAAACAGCATTAACTAACTCCGTCCCCACACTTCACGCAGTGGACAACTCGTCTCAGGCACAGGGGTGAGGGGAGCCCCCCAGCCTCCCAGAGCTGCACCCAAAGGGCTCCCTCCCACCACTGCCCTGGGGAAAATAACGGCGATAGCGCTCCTCAGGAGGGAATTCTGCACGGCCATCTCAGGGGGAAGCTGGCAGGCTGCTCTCCTAGGAGCCTGAGAACTGTAGCCAGACTGGGGTCTATGAAACGTCCCTGGGGACCAGCACCTGCTCTGTGGTGAAGGGGATCTCGTTATTCCTTGGTCAGAGGACACGAGTCACGTAAGAGGATGCTGCATCCAAAGCAATGCCATGCCTTTATGATCACATCTTGTCACGTGCTGAAAAATTACAGAAAGGTGCTACTGGAAACAGCGTTGACTTCAAGAGGGCAAGGGCAGGCTCGAGGCTTTGCAGGCTGGAACCACGTTGGTCTGACAAACCCAAGTGCCACCGGTAGCTCAATAATTACGAAACCCTGCTGGGCTGTGATTTCGATGTCTTCCAGTTGCTGAGCCTTTGACAGTCATTCTCAAGAGTTTCTTCCTCTTTTATAAATGCAAGTCAAGGGTTTGTTTTTTCTTTCTTAGATGATCACGATTGCAAGAACATGAGACTTTTAAAAAGGTATCGCAATACCACTAAGTTAGTGAAAAACCACGTTGTGCAACACCAGTATTTACTTCTTTCACTCTCCCAACCACCCTGCGCTCCCTTTAGTAATGGGTCATTTCCTAAAACATTAGAAAACAAACAAACAAACATTAAGGCTGTAGCTCATTGAGACATCCAAGCCGTGATATATTCTCAGTCACCAGGTGCTCTAATGAACACTTATTTCCACGTGTTTCATTTCCTGACTTGATCTTGTTTAGTTTTTCATAAGCCACCAACCCAAAACCACAACAGTTAAAGCACCAAGCACCTCAGCTAGATTCAGAAAAAAAAAAAAAAAAAAGGAAAAAAAAAATAGCTGGAGAGAAAAGCCCAGGAGCACAAGCAGTCCGTCCCGGCAAGCCCCCTCTCAGGGGCAGCTCCTTCCCCCAAACAGCCCGGGGCAAAGCCCCCTCACCCCAGCTCCAGGAAAGTGAAAGGGACAAATCTGACCTCAAAACATTTAGGTTGGAAACAGCAGAGCAGCCCAGGAATGAGCAAGTTCCTATGCACATTTATCAGTATTTTGGAAGGTTTATTTGTTGCCAAATATTTGAGGTTCATTTGTGCCACTACATATATTCAATGTAATAATAGCTGTATAGACTTTAAGTCATGTGTCCCGTCCCGTCCCCAAGTCTCAGTATGTCCCGTTTAAAAGGTAACATTTCCAAACACTCGGCAAAACAGCGCTCAGAACCCAGCACCCCCGGTGAAGCGACCAGGACTTACAGGACGCGTCGGCAGAAGCTTCACGGGCGATCGCTCCGACTGCGCCTGCTCCAAACAGAAAGCTGCGGAGAAACCAGAGGCCTCCGCTTGGTCTGGCACACAGGGCACCGAACAGCGGTCGCACTGATGAAGACTATACACTTAATAAAAGCAGACAAAAGATCTGTTAATACCAAACTTCCAACCTGAATACATTTTGGAGACAGTAAGGATCAATGGATAGTGATTTACCGGGGTCCCCTGCATAACAGACCAGTGAATTTTGTTGCCTACTTTCTGCATTGAGCCCAGGAAACATTACAGTGAAATGTTACTGCCATGTTACTATAAATAAGAAAAGAGAAATGACTATTTTTACATGCACATGTTTAGAAACAGTAAGATATATAATCGTTTCTTATTTGGTGATGGGTAGGAAAAAAAAATAGAATACATATATTTACTTTATTGTTTGGAGACACTTGTACAAATTCAGTGATGCTTAATATTTTTTCCATGATGTGAAGTTCATTTTTTAAAAAGGCTTTTTCAATTTATCGTACTATTAAGGAGAAGAAAAAAGTCAATAAACAAAGATATTAATTTTCTGGTTTGTAATAATCTTCAAAATATTTATTTTGTATTTCTGTAACTGAAAAACAATGGTTTAAAAATATTTTAAGTTCTCAAAAGTTTACTTATCTAAGTTTATAAAACTGCAGTTTAGGTCTGTAACCTGTAGATTAATTAAGAAGTTAACTGGAGACAAGTGGATTACTGCACCTTGTACCTGGAAGTGTAAGCGGCAGAGCCGAGTTGCGGCATGAGCGCCCTATAAAACTCGCTCGCTAGCCTGGTGGAGGTCAAGGGGTGGAAAATACGGGTCTTGATGACATTTTCAGAGCCAGACGTGCATTATTCCATCCTGTAGAAGCTGTTGTGCTACCATTAAAGTTTTTGCATGAAAAAGCAGGAATGGTTATTTCCGATCTCGTCTCAGTTCCGCAGGGGCAGGAGCCGGAGCTGCGCTCGCCCCCACCTCACCCGCAGGGCTCCGGGTGCCCCGGGGCCGCGGCTGCAGCTGGCACCACGGCCGGGCCGAGCGGCAGCCACCGGTCTGTGCTGGTGACCTTCTTTGCCTCCCTACAAGCAAATACAACAATCACATTAAGCACTAAGCAATGCTTGACTTTAAAAAAAAAAAAAAAAAAAATTTTTTTGACTGCTTTGAAACCTCTGGCTAAGAGAGCAGCAAGTCAGCTCATTCTGCTCTGGCTTGGATAAAGGCAAGCTGCAGGAGGCACTGACAGTGCAGGGAGGGGAACTCCTGCCCCGCTCTGTCCCATCTCTCGCTGTTGCGCTGTTACTGCCCCCTTTGCCGCAGGACTGGGTCGCTGCTGTTCTCTCTCAGAAAAGTGAGTAAATCTGCATGGCTTTCAGCTCACTTGTCCAAGCCCAAGATGACAAATTAGGTTCATACTTTCAAGCCACGGCTGGATCGGTAACTGCTTCAATATGACTGTCTAGCATGACGAGCGGGTTATTGGGCATCATATCCACGCTTAACATCATGCGACGCGAAGCAGCTGAGAGAGATGGCTATAAAATACTCATACATTTTATTTTTAAAAGCAAGGCATTTTGCACAGTGGGTGGTGAGGGAGAAGTGGTGGATGGATAGAGAGCATCATGACTCAGGCTCCCTTGCCGGGGACTTTTTTCAGCAGGCCGCCCCCAGCCGAAGCAGCCGCAGGGACTTGGTGCGGGGTCACTGCGCTCCTCCCCAGCGCTCAGCCCCGAGGCGGCAGCGGGCCAGCAGGGGCAGGCTGCGGACAGGAGCCCCTGGCAGAGAAGGACGGCTCCGTGTGAGCAGGAGCCAGCTCACCGCCTCACCCTGCACACCGAGATCAAGCAGAAGGAATTCACAGGCCAGGCCCAGACCCAGCCCAAGGGTTACCCCGACGCCCATCCCAGGCCGGGCCCCGCTCCCACCCGCTGGCTGCAGGGAGCTCAGGTCCGGAGGGGTGTGCAGCTGGCCAGCCGCAGGTTTCACTGCAGAAAGCTCTGAGGACACCCCTGCCTCAGCCTTAATGGAGGCTCCAGCACGGCTTCAAAGGGCTCTTTGTTCCCTGCCACCCTGATTACGCAGTAATGTATATTTTACAGCACCAGCTCTGGGCTATGTAATTCTACAGCAGCTACACAGCCACATACAGCCGCGCTCTAACAAAGTACTTTAAAAACATGAGTAGTTGCTTGGAGTTGCCGTTCTATTATGAAACAAATACCGCTTTTGCCTCAGTGCAGGAGACAGGGCAATTCTTGAGATTTAATGCATTAGTTCAGCTTTAAAAATGCATCAAGGTAACAGAACAGATTTTCAGATCAAAAAGGAATTTGGCTGTAGGATCCTGCAAAAGCCGGTGCGAACAGCGTGGGGGCTGGTGGGTGGAATCCATCTTCTCCGGGACTGAGTCCCAATCGGGCTGTTCACATTTGCGTCACTCCAACGTCACCGCTTTCGGCGCCGCGCTGCGGGACACGGGTCCCGCCTGCAGATGCGGGGCTGCAGCAGCGCAGCCCAGGACGGGGCTCCTCGCGCCCCACTGCTGGCAGCGTGGGTCCGGCCCCAGGGGCAGGCGCCGGGCTCCCTGCCCCAGCAGCGCCCGGCCGCGCAGGCTGAAGGAGCGACCGAACACCGCGGTGCCAGCCATAGCAGTGGGCACATCACAGAGTCACAGAAGGGTTTGGGTTGGAAGGGGCCTTAAAGATCATTAATTCCAGCCCCCTGCCACGGGCACGGACACCTCCCACCAGCCCAGGCTGCCCAGGGCCCCGTCCAGCCTGGCCTCAAGCATCTCCAGGGATGGGGCATCCACAGCGTCTCTGGGCAGTCTGCTCAGTGCCTCACCACCCTCTGAGTGAATGATTTTCCCCGTATATCTCACGTAAATCTCCCCTCTTTTAGTTTAAAGCTGTTACCTTTGTCCTATCGCTACAATCCCTGATGAACAGTCCGTCTCCCCAGATGTCCTGCAGCCCCCTTTAGGTACTGGAAGGCTGCTGTAAGGTCTCCCTGGAGCCTTCTCCAGGCTGAACATCCCCAACGCCCTCAGCCTGTCTTCATCTTTCCCAAATGCACTGGGAAATAAACCTGCACAGCTGTGGGGCCAAAATTTTTCAAGGCTGCTAGACAAGAAAAATCTCAGCTGAAGGTCCCAGATCACCAACAGATTTATACTACAGGAACGGATTTAAGCCACAGGAAAAGGGGTTCTTTCCTAATGTGCGTGTGTATTTAAAACCTTGCTTGAATTCCAACAAATTTCCTGTATTTATGGCAAATGCTACACCCCACACTGAATTTAGTCCTGACACATTTTGGGTTCCAGGCGTCATCTCCTCTGCCTGCTGACACGGTGCTGCTAGCTGGATGAAAGGAAACCCTTTTCTAGCTGTGGCCCCAACAGTAGTGAAGAGACTTCAAAATCCGTGAAACATTGTTCCAGGAGGAACAAAAGAATTGAGCATAAACTGCACCAGCCTCAGAGCACCTGCTCAGTGCTGACTCCATTTGGATGTGTTGGTTTTCTCTCACTGTTATTGCCCGAAGTAAATTCAATAATGTTTTGCTATCACAGGCTCGCAATTCATTTAAATTGCCTTTTGTTTGCAATTCAGAAGTAAATACATCTAGCAAAGCACAACATCTTCAGCAAAACTGATGCTCTAGGACCTTTGCTATGGAATCGCATTGTTTAAATCTGGTTTAGCAGAATAATGACAGTACTTTAAACACTAGGCTGTTATAAAAATATAGCATTTCCTATTCTGTTAAACTCACCTGTAAGTCCCTCTTTATGAAATCCATGCAGGGTTTAAGAGATTTCTTTAAAAATACCAAAAGCAAGGAAACAACACGGCCTCAGCCCTTCTGCCTAATCCCTGGTTTGGGTGGCGGCTGGAGTTGTAGCTGGACATCGGCTGCGTCCTGCACCAGCCAAAGCTCTGAAGGCAGCCGCAGGAGGCCACACGGAGCAGGGACCTGCAGATCAGGGAGGGGATTTCAAGGTTAAGCAGCCAGACCTTGCAACACAATTGCAAGATCAAACTGACCCAGCCAAAACCAGGAACAAAAAAGCTCATCAACCAAAATCAGCCAGCAGAAGCCTGCGTTGCCTTTCCTGCTGGAGGGCCTCAAAGCTGGGGAAGGAGCAAGACAGAGACCGCTGCCAGAGGGGTGCGTGCCGAGGGGGCTCCTCTCCATACACAGGCAGCTCCAGAACCAGTCAGTGTTAATGGCGACCCCTTGGAAGCGCTGCACAAACATTAAAACGACCGTTCGAAGAGAACCTCACTGGTAGCTGCTCCCTGGCAGCTGCCCTGCTGCTCAGCAGCCGATGGCACCTCCAGCTCAATCCGTGGCTTCAGCTGCTCCCCCCTTCAGCAGAAAATAATTCACCAAAGGTCAAGCAATCCTTCTAACACAGCCAGACAGCACTGAAGAATAACTGTTACTGCTTTAAACAAAATATAGATCCGGGATACTTTGCTGGTGCCACAGAGTCAATAATTCTCTCTTCTGCCAGCAAAACCCACAGGGATTAATAAACTTCTCTGAACTGAATTCCTGAGTCAGAGGCAGCCCTACTTAAGTCTTGTGTCAGGAACAAGATATTTTAGTGAAATATGCAACAGGGAGCTTTCATTTCTCCTCATCTATATGGTTCCTATATAGATTTTCCTACATAGATTTTTATGCTGTACCAGATTATTTATAACATCAGCCACAGATCAGCCTCCTGACCTTACTCCTCTTTTGAGGCCAGAAAGACAAAGAGGTCCCATCCCCAGGGGTCAGCCAGGAAGGAATAAATAGCAACAGGATCGCAGCAGCATTCACCACGGAGCAACAACCTCACGGGGGGTGGAAATGGATGGCTCCGCTTGCTGGAGGAACCTGAGCAACGCGAGGGGTGAGGGCACCGCTGCCGCCCTGCCCTGCCCCACGGACACACCACTGCCCGTGGCCCCAGGCGAGGGGTTGGTGCTGGGCGAGCTCTTTGTTACTTCTGGTGCTGCTCCACAAAGACACGAGTGCTAGCACATCCTTCAGCCCTTGCACTCGTGGCAATTACCGGGCGGAATTCGAAGCTGGCTGTTCTGCACTACTCCGAGCAGTCCGGCAAAAACTCAGCCAGAGGGACACGAGAGCACAGGCGAGCAGCGCGCTGCACGGCCGAGGTGGCTGAAGGTCCTCAGGTTCATCAGGCTCAGTGCTTGGCTGAATCGGCCCAGGACGGAGGTAAATCCCTCCAACAAGAAGTTAGGAGCAGCTTCAGCGCTTCTGTGGGGCAGCCAAAATATATTCCTCCTTCCAAACACATACTGAACCTGAATCCTGTCAGTCAGCAAAACGCTTTACTAATATCAGGGGAAATTTAACACCGCTTTTTTTTTTTTTTTTAATGAGTCAAATTCATCAAGTGCCTGCATAACAGGCACATGGGTGGGAAAAGAGTTCCCCATTGCCCTGGTGCCCATGTTCGTCTCGCTATGAGCTCGCTCTGGGCAGGATGCACGCAGGAGACAACCTGAAGCAAACCTGCCACCTCCTGCACATCACGAGGCGGGCAGCAGGGCACTACCACAGACACGTACCGTACTCTGCTTTGGAAACATCCAGACATCAAAACATCTCCACGCTGTTTTGCACTTAGTTTCGCATTTCCAAAGTTGCTGTGCAGCTTCAGATTCCATCCAGTCTTGGAGTCAAGGGACATGGCCGAAGTCCCCTGCTGTCCCACTGAACTTTTGCCGAAACGTTAACTTCCTTCCCTGATGTTATTTATAGCTCAGAGCGTTTCTGCGAAAAGTATCTGTACTTTCCTCTGAATAGAGGAAAACCCAAGGACAATGAAAGTAAAGGAAATACCCCACTGCATGATAGCAGAAATTTGGAAGTCAGGAAATAAAAGAAAGAGGCCTGTTCTTGTACCTGTGAAATTATATCCTTCAAAAACAGACTCGGGTTTAAAAAAAAGTTCTCTCTCCAGATTATTTTTTTTTATTTTAAACTAAAATCATACCACAGAGAATATTAGGAAAGACCAGAATTTTCTTAATAACATGGGAAATCCAACACACACACACACAAAAACTCTTTACCCTGTTACTAGCTTTTACTAGAGAAAAAAAGCACCCGAATGAGCACAGCAGTGACATCTCCTGGAAGCCAACAGACAATTGCAGGAAAAAAACCAGCTTATTAGCTCTGCCTTGCTGATTAAGAATCAATTTGTCTGATTCACTCAAACACTGAGAACGTAAGGAACACCACTGTTGGTTAACTTCCCTGTTATGAGAGAAAAAACCAACTGCACACACACCCCCCAGGCTTCCCAACCAGCTCTGTGCAGTGTGCACGTGAGGCTGTTCTCCAGGCGGTGGCTGAAACAAGAAAGCCCGTATCGTAAGAGCAACAAAGCAACTTTTGCTCTAAACCTCTGAAGTAACTTTTCTCTGCTTGGATTATTGACAAAGCAGCAGCCAGATAAATTAATGTTTTCTTGCTGTATTCCCTGCTTCTTGGAACTGATGAAGGTGCTTTTGTACAAGGAAATGATCAGTTCACTTCACCTGGTAACTTTTTTTGTAGAGTCGTGGTGACCAAAACACATGTATTTGGGAGTTGTTTGTAAGTCCCACCTTGCTATCCAGGGCAGTACAAGGTTTTGTTTTACCACGTACTGCTTTTGCTAGCAGTTATCCAAAACGGTGGCCTTCTCGCCTGGAGCTCAGAGAGCAAATCTAGCGTCTAGTTCAAGCTATTTGGAAAGCCCTTGTTCATATCTTTTGTAAGAAATTTCTGTTCTCAGCCTTGGAGACAAATTTGCACCAAGGAAGCCAAATATGCAACAATATTCAGGTCCGGGCAATGCACCCAGAGTTCCCCAGTATCAAGGTATTTCTGAATAGGTAAGTCCATGTAAAAATACCGTAACGGTGGCCGGTCACTCGGGTCATTGAAAAGTAAAACACATAAGCATACAAGCAATGTTTTTCCCTCTATTGTGGGATATTTACAGCCAACTTCTCTCCATATGGTACTCAAAAGTGATACTGAAAATAGGCCACAGTTGAAAAGCTGAAAAGGAAAATTTGTCATGTTAGCATTTGGGATTTTTTTTTTTTTTTAAAAAAAAGGAAGCAAAGCCAAATGGCCAGAGGAAAATAATTTTATTAAATTTTATTATATCCACATTTAAAAGAGTAGGGACAAACTTGTATGCCTAATTAGGTTTTTCGTGGTGTTTTGTTTTGTTTTTTTCTTTAAGAACAAATAAGCATCTTTGTTCGTTACAAATGCTTTCAAAGTCACTCTGTGAACCTTCTCACTGTCAGGAATCGAGCCATGTACGTGCCAGTTTAATGAACTAGATAAACAATTGTGTCACCGATGTCCTTTGTGAGGCCATTCTCAGTGATGTGAACACGTTTCTCATCCAGGTCAATATGGAAGATGGCTTGCTCTAGAATAGGTGTTTTCTCCACTTCTTCTTTGCCAAGGACTGGAACACGACGGGGTCCAAGTACGGGATCATCAAACCTCATCAGTTTCACTTTAGAGAGATCTGCAATAAAAAGACTCATTAATTGGGTTACAGGATCTACCCACAAGCTATAGTACCAAATAAGTTAACCAAAACAACACTTAAGACTTAGTACTCATATCGTCCCCAAGAACATATATTCTCTCAAGGATACTATTCACATTAAGTTTTAAACCCACTCCAAAGATGTCATTCAGTGGTTACAGAGCACATTACTAGCAGAAATAGTATTTGTCTGTTTTATCCCCAGGTCCCAACACCATGTTCTAAGCATTAAATTTCCCTTATTTGTTTCTGTGACAGCGATGAGTAACTGTGCAGTTACTGTCTTCATTTTCTGAGGAAATAATTCAGGAATTGTGAGAAAGAGGAAGGTGAGGATTTTTGTAAATACAATTCCATTTTAGAATTCACACCAAGATAAGAGATTGCTAAGCAGACCAGGAAAATCACTGTGAAGCCTCAGATCTTTTAGTCAAGCCTTCATCCAGTACCACCTCCTATCCCTTGTGCACCAACAGAACAGTGACACCTTCTGGAAAAGATGGAAAGCTATGAAGAGTCACTTTTTTTCCATCATTTCAAAATGTTCACTCAGCAGTAGGGTAGTAGATATGCATACACATCTACTACGCACACAGCACATTTCCCCAAGTGCATATTGCTGCACATTATCATATATTCCTCCCTCTCTGTGCACCATCAATGGGCAGTTGTCTTTGTTAGACAGATAAACATTTATATAAACACAAGCTGTTGAAAAATAAGGAAAGAAAAGATGTCTCTGCTGTCACAAGCTGTTGGATCAAGTCCATCTTTCCTTTAATGCCCAGCTCTACAGTGATTCAGATTTGTTTGAATCTTAATTTCTGTATTCTTCAACACAAACACAGCTGCTATTCCTTTAAGAAAGCTATTTTCTTTCATTACACTGGCCAGAAACTTCATGTTTGTTTTCCACTTGGCTCCTTGAAATGTGAATCTGATCAGCATGTGATAGCTGTGCTTCTGTGTTAGTACCTTACCTTTGATTCCTCTGTCCATCTTCATTAAGCGCCTGATCACTGTCTCTCTATTATCTCCTTGCCTGATGTCAATTTTTGTAGAGAAGTGGCCATTTGATGGTTGAGGGTTCACCAAAAATACAGACACACCAGGCTATAAGAGAGTTGGTAATAACGGTAAAGGCAAAATCTGTGTTTGTGATCAAAGCCTCAGGGAAACATGCAAATAAAACAAATAAACATAATCTATCAACAAATAATCTGGATGGATAACCTTCATTTAGAAACACTGACTGCCACTGGCAGAATGCAAGCACTCACAGGAATCTTTAAAATATAAGCCACAGTATGCATAATTTTTTAGGACATATTTAGGGAAATCAATGAAATTTTTACTGTTGAAAAGTATTACAGCTAGAAATATTCATATATGATACTACTGCCAGAGAGTTTCACTAATTTTACACATTACTCACTAAATCTTTCAGGAGTACATTACACTGTGCTGTAGGAATAATTTCAAAAGGCTTTATTTTTATGCAACTGAATGCGGTTTATTAGCCAATTTTAAACTAACAGAGAATCATTGAAAATATTAAAAAACACCCTAGGATTCAGCAAGCTAAGTTTCATATGGAAGTTTAAAGAAACTTAAAAAAAAAAAAGCGTAACTGCCAGAATTTCTAAATAACCATGGCAAAGTGAGATTCAGTCACACTCACACAAGACCAGTAGAATCAAGACTACTCAATTCTCTATTTCTGACCTGTGTTTTAACTAGAATACCATCTAATTATCTAAAGAGTGGTAATCGAGGTGTGTGGCTCAAAGAAACAAATATAATATGCTGATGCTCAAGTCACTCATTTTTAACAGTCCCAGTCAGCACAATTTAAAGATTTGACCTAAAGAGCCTTGAGGCTAAGGTACAATTACAGCCACGTTTACTATTTCCCCTGCCCCCTATACACAGCTACAACTACTTCAGGAAGTGTTTCCTGTCTTGATGAGGTGTTGGGTTAAGGGCAAAAATTCCTCTGTATATCTAAATAACTTTTAAATGGCATGCTTGTGAGACTGTTTTAACTTAAGTTTTCAGATTTCCAGTATCTAAATTTCTGATTTTACCTCAGTTCGGAATACAGAAAACGGTTTTCCAGGACAGCATTCTTCTTTTATTTTATCTTCTGCTTCAGAAGCAAACTTCACTTCAATGTGATCCAGCTGTAAGAAAGGATATGTGTGCGTGTAAATAGGAGTTCAATCATTTTGGAGGGAGCAACAGGAATTATCAGACCTCCATGCACTCCAGGTCCCCCCCCCAACATTCTTGGTGGTCCTCTGTTCAACAAGCAGCAATTTCTCATCAACCCTTTAACAATAGGGGTAGAGAATGGAGGATGAGACAGGGGCAAAAAAATGACACATTCTCCAGATTTGGGCTCAGCAGAGCTGAGAGGGATGACTTCCCAAATCACGTTCTATACAGATAACTCTTTCTAATGTAGGTCAACAAACAGCATGGCTCATTTGCAGTGACAGCACGCTCACATTAAACTTGCATTAAACCTGACAGCCCCATAGTAACCACAGTGTCTTCTGTAGCAAACTTGATAGACAGACAGCCAGTTCCCAGCTTATCCGGAAATATGGAGTTATTATGCCCTGGTACAGAATGTGACAACTCCTGTTAAACTTTGTATGATTTGGTAGTCTAATTCTTATGCTTCTGTATATTGTCCTGCTAAAAGGTGGAACTTCCATGCAGGAGAACTGCTTCTTCTACCAGTTAGTGGTTTGTTTTTTTGTTTGTTTGTTTTCAAATTTACACATTTTACAACAAAAGTTATTGCTCATTTTTGACTTTGCTCTGATATAGGAGCAAATATTTATTATATATTATATAGGAGCTCCACATTTATTATATTGCACAGGTGAAAAAAATGAAGTTTTTGTAGTTTATATTTTTGAAACTTCTAATTCTTGAAACAAGCTATTTCTTATAAACCTGCCTGAGCTGGTCCCTCATTCAAGTATTTTGGTTATCATACAAAACTGGCATAAATGCTTCTAGACTGGCCTTTCACAATATAACAGTTTTAAAAACCCTGCCTAGAATCCACTCCTTGAAGAGGGTGAAGTAATCTGCTGCAGTTAACATGTGCCACTGTAAGAGTCTGAAGATACAAGGCTGTGATCATTCTTACTAGTGATGCCTATGAATATCTCCTTCTCACTTCTTCAGTTGAAAAATTTAAGATATTGGTTAGGTCTGAGAAAAATGTCTCTTCGAAAGTGTCACTGGACAGGCCAGTCCTCCAGCTATCCCTGTAAGAATCAAGCAAAAAAGATGCCAGTACATACTAACCTCTAGGGAATTTGTCAAATAGACAATATTCTCCATGAGCACTGCCTGTTCATCAAATTCCAGTTCCAGATCAAGAACACGTGAACCTTTCTTCTCCAGATTTTCCTGTCAGAGGAAAAAAAAATTGATTAAAACCCTCTGAATATAGCAAGTAAAATAATGCTTCAAAGTGGCAAGCAACACACATCAGTCATGAAAAGAACAGGCTTTTAAATATAAGAGCTCTCTGCTGGCACAATATGCTAGCACAGGAGCAACAATTCTCTCGTAATAGGGTTTCTTCCTTAGGGCGTTAGTGACACTGATGGGAGGAGTAAGAGCAATTATAACGCATCTTTAATACAGAATTCAAAAGGTGTTTTATATTAAGTTACTTATAATCTCTATTTAATGTGCAGGTTGAGAATTCTCCAAGTAAGTCAGCATTTCAGTGCTATTTCACAGCAGGAAATTTAGTCTTATGACCTAGTTTAAAACAAAGAATGAGCATACAACAACTGGACATGTTCACAACAGTTGTAAAACAAGTTCTCTGCAGGGAAATAACAATCACTGTATATGTTAACATAAAGGTAACTTCATTAGTACAGAAAACCAAAAGCAAATCACAAGATCTGAAGTATTAACAGCAATATAAAAAACACCTTAAAAAAAACTGAACTTTGTCTTTGGAATTTAACCTGTCCCTTTCTCACTTTCATATGCTGAGCCAGATGTCTCTTTAGAAGCTGTGCTCCAGACTTATCCTGGCAGTAGTTTCCTCGTCAGTTTAATGTACGAGATTCCCTAAATTAACAATGAGTTTCTCCTCTTTGTAAACACAGAAACAGCTTTGGGATTTAAGCCTTCTTTTGAAGAAATAGGAAGCAAACGCAAAAATGCTTCTTGTACATTGGAACTGCTGAATAATCAGTTTCACAAAACAATATACTGGTCGAAGGAATTTGAGTTCAGAAGTCTCTATGTTTTTATATGTAATCACTTACCAATCATCTTAGAAAGGGCAAGGATCAATTATTGGGTAAGCCTCAGCACGCCAACCCATTCCCTGCATGCAACAGAATCATTAACTATTGCCAGATGAACACTATCAAAAACCAGGCATTTTTCAGACCTAAACTTACTCATCTGATTGAAAGTTTGTCTGATCTGTTTAAACTGCACTAGCTGATCTAATAAATACTACCTCGCTTTAAAAACTTCACTTATACAGACAGCTTCATAGCTGCTTTGTACTTCCTATTCCTCTAAAAGTTTGAGCTATCAGAAAACAGAATAATTTAGAATGACCTTAGAAGGCAAGAGATTTTAAAACTGGACACAGTATTAGAGGTTCATCCTCACCAGTGCTGAGCAGAAGGTAAGGATCACGTCCCACAACCTGCTGGCAATACTTTGCCTGCTGCAGCCCAGGACATCACTAATTTTGTTCTATACAAGAAGTGTCCCTCTATCACTTACCTTAATCATGGCAACAAAAGGCATAACCTTCTTCATATACTTCTTCAGCTCTGGCAAGTTGCTAAGCTCACTGGCAATTACTTTATTATCTGGCAGTTGACCTCCACTGTCCTGGATATTAATGAATATACATTTAAAAGAACAGGCATCATTAAAAAAATAAATAGTTGCCCTTTAATATCATATACCCTTCACGTTTTCCCAAAATACCAGCAAACACTATTATCATTGATTTCCACACAATCATTTTCTCATCCTTTTAAAAAATGTTATAAGTAAGACTGTAAAATCTTGACCAAAACCACTTACCTACTGCCATTCAAGCAACTCAGTATTATTCTATGTTTTCTTCTTTTACCTTTGACTATATATTAAGGTACCTGAATTATCTAAGATGCATTTTAAATCCACATTTAAGTCTTGCCTCAAGCAAGATTTTCATGCAGTGGTTTTCCCAAATTGTTTATATTTTGCATTCGCAGTTCAGATATTTGCCAACACTCCAAGTCAGTGCATCAGATTGAACAGCAGAATTCAATACTGATACAAGAAAGGCTATACAATTCCCCAAACTTAATACTCTAAAGAAAAGTTTTACTTAAAGAACATTGCTTTAACTCAATATTGCACGTTGAGAGTTGTAACTCTCATCTATCAGCTACAACACTGATTGTTTAAGCTGAAAAAGATGATGGTTCATCAGCATGCCAAAAGCCATTCTCACCAGTTTGCACATCAGAAGCAGACTCTTCTGCTTTCACAGAAGCTAATTTCTTCTGCTTATGACAGATATATTGCATTTCAACATGCTTCTTGCAACATCACTGAATGGTATACACCTACTTAGAGATCACAAAATGCTTCTAAGCCCACTTGCATAGTAACATTAATCTCTTAGTCAACAACATTGCCTCAGAAATATTCCTGGGGAAGAGAATATTTTAAAAGTCTATCACTTTAAAAATGAAAAATAACATAACATGGGCCAGTTTTCACTCAAATTGTCAAAAGGAACAAGGTCATACTGTTCAATCAGTGCTGTTCCTCCAAACATCTTCATTAAGCATTGAAAACTACTAGACAGATATAAAAGCATAAAGGAAATCAAAACTGCCTCATATTTAAGTAATTAGGTAGCAAGTTACAGCTTGTAAGTTTCTTTAGAGATAGAAAATAAGAGTACAAAAAAGCAGGTAAGCAGCCCAAAGAAACAAGAGCAGTCACCTGATAGTGCTTGCGCAGAACTGATAAGGTGGTGTGCTGCCAAGGCGGGTAGTTCTTTGCCACATAGATGGTACAGTGAGAAGGCTTCTGGGGAGGTTCTTTAGTACTTTTCTAAGGGAACAATAGGAAAAAAAAAAAGTAACATCAGGAGGGAGTTCTGAGGCAATCCAAAATTACTGAGTATGAAGACTTAAGGCTGACTTAGTACACTTCACCTTTCCTTTCACAGGTGCCATGAAGCTCTTGAGACGAAGTCTGAGCTCATGAGCTGCTTCCATGAGGTACTGAGAAGAGCGAATTAGTATCTCATCCACAGGACCTGCTATTGGCCAAGAGGCTTTCATGATGGAATCAGGCTTTGAAGAAAGGAAGAAATTACTTGCAGTGAGATAAAAATACATTAGTGTCTGGTGGTTTTTCAAACCATTATAGCTTGAGTGGAAACTGGCTTACACAATTTGAATCTCAATGAGCACCCACCCATAACTCAGTTATAAAGGAACAAGCGTACAGCCAACAAGCACCAGTTTGCAAGTATGTTAAAGACTACATATACAAGCACACCTGCCATATAGTCACATAACTTCACTTACAAGTACTTATTTCTCCACTTTACCTGCCAACACAAGTTCAAAAGCTAAGTTTCATGCATAAATGTAGAAATGTTTCATTGCTTGGATTAATTTTAGATCACCTCTCAGTGAGAAGATAGTCAAAGTGACTTGTATGAAAGTTACATATATCATTACAGTAACCATGAATATACAGATTAATTCAATATGCTTGCTGTGATATGGGTGATGACCTATTAAGGTAATTCATACACTGATATAGGACAGATGTTTCTTTTAGCTGCATTTGAATGACATCCTCAAGTCTGATACTGGCCTTACTAAAAATCAGCAAAAGCTTAGCTCTGAATGAAATAACAATACTGAAACATATACTACTAGTACCTTTCCCAGCAGTGACCAGATGTGTTCACATAAGTGGGGACAAATGGGAGCCAAGATCAGAGTCTGAACTTCAATAAACCGAAACACCAGCTCTCTGTGCATTCCCTCTATTGCCAGCTCACGATATTTATCTTTTGCTGCCTGAAATAAAGCCAATTTAACCACTGTTAATGTTAAAATAATGTTATATGTGTTAAAACAACCATTGTGAACACATTAATTGACATGGAGAAACACTTAAAGAAAAACAATTCTTTGCTCTAACGTTCCTTTAGAATGTAACAAGTTTAGAACTTAATAATGTATTATTAAAAGAATTACATTCTTAAGCATGCGAGTGTAAAGCTGTCAGTTGACCATTGTACAATAGCACGGTACTTCAAAAGAAGAGGTGTTTTTCTGAGCAGACATAACATACAAAAATATCCACAACTGTGTATCAGGTACTAACACTTTCAATAACTTGCTAAATAGTAAGTTATATTACTACTAATACTAAAAAGTAGTAAAAAAAAAAAAGGTAATCAATATGATCTATCCTTATGCATACAATACAGCCTACTTAATCACACTCCTGCAACACAAAGGAACCACATAGAGGAGTCTCTGTAATTATGTGAAGTGGCATGGTTCAGCAGACACTCTGGAGACATAGTTTATAGAGTATATCAAAAAAGCATTCTACTTCCAAACAATTCTGTTGATTATCATCTGTATTTCTTATGCAGAGTTCCTTATTCCAAAGGAGCAAAAAGGAAACACCCTTCTCAATAGCATCTTTTTTTAAACAGCTTTTTACTCATATTAGATATCAGAACTATTTGCAGCATCACAGGTGCTCACCTCTGGACTTTTGCAAAATGCCACCAAAAGACTTTTATAATTTAAGACTACTGAAGAGGTCTTTTTTTCCTGATATAATTTGGATTCCAATTCAGCAGTACAATTAAGGATCAAAGACGTTAGGATCAAAAGAAATCCACACAAAAGTAATAAATGGCAAGTATTAGTTTTCTACACCTGAAGAGAGATCACCTACCTGAAACTCAAAGAAGCCAGTTTTTAGTGCTTCCTTAAACATCATCTTCTCATAATTTTGATCCGTCTTTATTACGCCTGCATTCATTTCACTAGGGAGGAAAGTGAGATCATCAATATTGTCCACTTCACTTAACAGCAACACTGTAAAGCAACACTAACAATGTCAGTAGTGTGACACAATCACTATTCTGGAAGTGAGGCAAAAATGTGTTTTGTTTTATGGAATTAGTTAACTTGTAGAAAGAAAAAAAAAAAACCTACAAAGATGATCCTAGCAAGACTAAAAAAAAGACTAAACCACATTAGCCTTTGTACAGTACCTGGCAAAGACTCTGTCATTGAAGGTGTTAGCAGGACCGCTTCTTAGACTGTCTCTGTTTGCAATCATCTCCTTTACCCACTCCACCCACGTGTAGAGACGAAGAATACCAGCATCAGCCATGGCTTCCACAAAGTTGGCATCTTCAACAGTGTCTCCAGCATCAGCCAAGGCTAAACGCATGCCTGAAGGAAACCACATCAGCTAACATGGCAGGCATGCAATTAGCTAGTAGATATGGATGTAGGAGGCAAGGGACTCAAGCTCAATTACTAGAGGTATCTCAAAAGATGCCCTTTACCCATGATGCATACACTGCCCTTCTTATAAAAAGGAAGAAGATCAGACAGACAACAAGAGCGTAGTACCATCACTGTTCAAAAAACATGAGGATTCAAGAAACAGCATGGCACACATTTATGCACACACAACAGCATTTGTCTGATGTTTTGACCTCCAGCGAGAATGGGTTTTCATCCAGGCACCTTCTAGAAAGCCTCAGCATTGGAAGTATTGGATTTAAACAAGTGTTGTCTTAACACACATCCCAGTTTTCTACATGAAGTTCAACTTTTCAAACAAAACCAGCTGGTAAGTGGTAGACTTATTGCAGTTAAATACTCCAATATATCCACTGCTCCTTCTGGAGCAAAACATTAATGATGCCAAAATGACTAAAATTGAAAAACAGAAACAGGTCAAAACATACTTACCATCTGCAGAAAACTTGTCAACAGTTTGAGCTAGTGTAAGAAAGTTGCCTGTAGATTTAGACATCTGAAAGAAATAGAAAAACCTTGTTTTTCTCCTACATTCATTTTGCTGTTGGATAAGCAAGACAAACAAGAATTGTTGTCTGAGAAAGTGTTGATTGTCTGAGAAAGTATTTTCTCATGAATCACAGCAAAAGCAGTTTGGTAAAACTGAACTATGTTTCATAGCAAAGAGACGAAATTTCGCAGGTACTGATCCAGTTCCTGAACTTTCTTGAGACTGAACAAATTGTTACTACTAAGGTCTGCATACACCACAACTGCATGGGAATAGTAGCTGCTTTCTGTCTCATTTGGGTTCCGAACTAGAATTCATCAGACTTTGAAAAATAGGACAAATGATACCAAAATTCAATCCCAAAAGTTACCTGAACTAAATTTCTGAAATCAAAATAATACTCTGTAATTGGCATTTTCAACTTATCCCACATCAATTTTTGAGGTAGAGTCTTGTTTGTGTTTTTGTTGTTGTTTTTATGCTTGTTTGCTTTTTTTTTTATTATTTGTTTTTGTTTCAATTAGACAGTCTCCAAGGTCAAATTCCAAGGTTCAGACACTTTTAAATTCAATAAAGTTCAATTTCAGAACTTGTTGGAATTACAAAGTTAGTCACACAAACTTTTTCTTCTTCTTATACCTACTCTAAGCCTTAACAAAGCAAAAATGCAGTCAAAAAAAAAAAAGCATTCTACATTCTGAATTATCCTAAAACTTAATAAAATTCCACTGAAATCTTCACTAAACTGATGAAGCAATACAAGAGCCAACAGGAAAAAGAGTTAAGACAGTATGAGAGGAAAGGCATGTCTTTGCCTCCAGTGAATGAAAAACTCAAAGGCACCAAAGAAGGAACTGAAGTTTTCACAATTTCTTCCTCTTAAGTTCCTAGATAGATTTTTTTTCAATCTGGCTGGCAAGTGCCTATTTTGACAGCTAGATACATAGAACCTTACTGTACCTTTTCAGAATTGAGAAGGAGATGTCCATTTGCTCTCACAGCTACTGGCCATTTTTCTCTGTTTGAAGACAAGATGCAAAGCATATAATTTAGTAAAAATATTCCTTTTAAAAGATAAAATAAACATTTTATGTTCCTGTTTGGGATGAATAATTTAAATGGAATCTTCAAAAAGTATCTGGAGAGGTGGCTTTAAAAAAAAATCAAGGAGTGCCTTTGAAGATGAAAAGAAATATAATATAAGGGCTAGGGCTTACCATTGCTGACATGCAAAGCAGGGAGCATTGCACTGACAATTACACTTCACTTACCTCACCTCCCTCCCTTCAGCTATATTTAGTTTAAAAGACTGTGATTAGCATTGCTCAACAGCACTGGATAGAGCTACACAGTCTTCTGTAGGGCAAACCCACATATCTCAACCAGTGGAGGAAGCAGATTCCTTCTCCATGATCATTGTTACTGCATATGAGAAAACACCTTTTCCTACATACAATTTTAGGCAACTTTTAACTAGTGGTTCAAGGCAGTACAAACAGTATATTCATGCTTAGGAACTACATCGTTCTAAAAGCCCTGTGTGATTGGCAAAAATTCCCAGTCTGTACTATACAGTACACCGCTCTATATATATATACACACGCGCACACACACATATATATTTTATATATATATACACACACACACAGTTTCAACAGTTCATGAGAAGTAATTAAGAAAACAACGATAATAAATTCACTTAAATCTCAGTACAAGAATATGATTCAACACCAGAAAATCCATAGAATACAGAATACATTTGACTTTTAGAAAGGTGAATGAAGGCTACAGCAAAGATTCTTTACTTTTATATGTTTTCTTTCTAATGTTGCTGTTTAACTGTGAGCTTTTCGTGCCTCAACAGATAGCCAAAACAAACAAAAAATAGTGGCAAACACCAGAGCTTCCTTCAACAGCTGCATATGAATATAGTTCTAGATGTTGCTACTGTATATTCTCCAGTTCTCAAAGATAGAAAAAGTCTTAAAGATACAGCAATGCTGGTTTAACATGTTTTTAACATGTACCCTCTAAAGAGGTACCCAGAAAAGGTACTGCTTAGTTAGAACATGCAAATCCTTCGGCTTGATCTAGAGCTATGATTTAAACTGCCAAATTGATTGCTCCATGAAAGCATTCCAGCGTTTAGAACAGGGTTTCAACAAGCTGACTGAGAGTCATATTACGCAGTTAAATTTCAGTTTTGTTGTAGCCAGTGTTTTAGAATCCGTATGTAAAAAAAAAAAAAAAAAAAGACTTGTATCTTAAAATCTTTAAAGAATTCTAGGGGAAAAAAAAAAAAGGAAAAACAAGGGTAAAAAGCCTTCAATTTCAATAACTTCTACTATAGAAAGTAGAAAAAATACTGCAATATAAAGAATAAGTTTTTAAGCTAATCCTGAATGTTAGGTCATCAAAAAAATTAGCAAAGACATCAAAAATAAAAACACTCCAGCTTTATCTCCTGCACACCTTTGTTTTACATTGGTTCCAAACTTACCTTTGATCTGACCACATAGCCACATGATTATAGAGGTAGTATGAGAGATGATTTGGAACGAGATCTTTGCCAGAGACTCTGAGATCCACAGGATACCAAAATTCAAACTCCTCCTTCAGCTTGTCCAACTTTTCTTTTGGAATATCTGTTTTAGGAAATGGAGCTGCCTTGAAGAAGATGTAATCCCAAACTTCTTTGCTCATTTGATGTGCCCTGCACAAAATTACTGACATCTCAATCTGAGATTAAAAACTCCTCTTGCAAGCCACAGCATTTTGAATAAAACTTCTTAAATCTGTTGATTCATTCTCACAACATACTCCACATTTGAAAAGCAAACACGAAAAAAAAAATATAGGTATTTTGCTCAAAATTGAAGGAGTCAAACATCAAATACAAAATCAGAGCTCAGATGTACCAGCTCAGGCCATGCCCTGCTTAAAATGCCCTTTGATATTTCCTAATAACCATAAGGACTTCCGTAAAGAAAAAGCAATTAATAATTAAAGTATAATCTTGAACGTCCTGAAAACCCATTTATTTTACAAATGCCCTCCCCTCTAGGCACCACTTGTGACCTTAATTCTGTAATGAAAACCTACTAGTACGTAAGTTTCTCTGCATTGCTTGCACTGGGTCATATTGTCATTCCTTCTGGTTTCTATGAAAGTAGAATAGCAGGAATACAAGAAAATTTCCGTACAATTCAAGATCACCCTCCTACATGGAAAAATGTGTCCCGCTTCCTGTGTGCCCCCCACCCCTCATTACCAACACAGAGCTGGGATACCAAATCCATTCAAAATTACTACCAAATAAGACACATTCCAACAATTACTGGAAGCAGGATCCACAAGTTAAAGGAAATTGTTTTACATAGTTTTTTATTCCTAGCTTCTTAGAATTTCGCTGGATTCTACCATATACTACCTGAAAACATTTCAAATTAAATGTCAAATCCACATTCACCATCTTTTAATATCTACTAAGGTGCTTTGGCCCTGTATTACACAGAGAGGAAAAAAAACCCTTCTGAATTCAAACTACTTTTGCACATGTTAAACACAGTTCAAATGACAGACAACACCACCAGTTCAGAATAGCCATATATGCACCAGTTTTCTGCTTTAGCAGGTGGTTACTGCTCTATGCTTTAACTTACTATTGGGTGCTGTGACTTCGTTTCTATGTTTGGTGCTAAAGATTGGTGTATCTGAATGATAAATGACATGATGTGCCATGAATCCCTTATTTACTGTACCCCACAGTGTTAGTCTTAGTCAAAAAAAAAAAAAGTATTTGCTAATACTAAAAAGAAAGATGTTATCAACTCATGTAATAGCACAATGCAACTTTAGGTACTTAATTACATACATCAAATCTATAATTCAGTGCTAAGGATGGTCACTCCAAAGTTTGTTCCCAGACACTACTAGGATGTAGGTAACCTCTCTGTAATTTGAGAGGTTTGAACACAGGAGAGGTTCTGCTCTCAAGGACATTCCTTCCCACTCTCCGGCCACAGTACTACTTCCCTTTTTCCTTTGTATTTCTCTATAGCATTGCTACAACTTATCTAACAAGTAAGTTAAGTTTTGACAGTAATGCTTTTTAAACACAAAAGCAAATCAGCCTGCTTGACAAGTCTTTGTCAAGAACAATTCAGAAGAGGACACAAAATTAAACAAGCAAATTCAGTGATTCACTCTCCTTACCTAATGCCTAGAGGAGATTCTCCCTGGCCACTCAGGTTCCCTCCTTGTAACAGATGAGCAACTGTGTAATAGGCCATGTAGATAGTTGAGTCAGAGAGAGACTCTATCAGCCACTGCTCATCCCAAGGCAAACGGGTACCTGGAAAAGATGGAAGCCTGGTATCAGACACAGCCAGCATCATCCCTACTTGCAGGTCTAACAAGCAAGACATTCAAGCATACATAAGCAGTTCGTGACTTTTAGTGGAATCTCTCTCCTTCTGCAAGTACTCATGCTTACACATTTAAAAATCCTTTAAAAGAAATCTGTGCATTTGAAAGTTTTATTCAATAGAAAATACTTGCTATTTTTGTAGCCAGCATCTTAACTAACTGACAAACAAATGTTAATTCATGATTATTTGTTGCAGGTTATAATGCAGTTATAACAGCTGTCCCATGTCAAGCTGCACCTGCTTACATACCTTGCAGGCTACACATGCCAAAGGCTAGTCATCATTTGAGGAGAACACCCAAGAAATGGAATTAGTCCCTTCTGCTAAGATCCATTCCAAATCAACTGCCCAGTCAAAAAACAAAATGCCAGAGATTATCCATAGCCCCACGAGTTTACGAGTTAACGGGTGCCTTCTCTGGGATATTGTGTCAAGATTTAAATTGGATAAGCATAGAACAGACTTAACTGTACCATTTTGGATCCAAGGTATGCTTCAGCCTTCCAAATGAAGTAATGAGTACCATGCTCATGAAGCAATGAGTGAGCAAATACGTTTTTTGCTTACCTAACCCATACGTCCTTGAGCACGCATGCTCTTGTAGCCATCCTAAAGTAGCTTCAAAATTTCTTCTAGTCTCTTCACAAAACCTGTAAGCAATAAGCTATTACTAATCACTCCTCTCAGTATTCTTAGACCACCACCACCACCACACAATCACTCCTCTTTACATCTGCTTTGATAACTTACGTCTCTAGATGTTTCAAGCACTCTGACGTCTGTTTCTTCCAGCCCACTTCACCATAATCTAAATACCTACAGCCATGAAAAGTTTATCATAACAAAGCAATCAGCAAGTTGGATATAACTTGACAGTAATGCTTTAACTACAGATTTACTTTGCTTACCACTGGTCACAAAGGGCCACGACACATTCATCAGAGGACCTTGATATAACTTGTTTCTCAGGTTCCATAAAAATCATGGCTTCATCCTATGGGAAGAGATCATTATACGCCTAAAAGGGCAATACAGCCAAGATAAAGGGCAATGAAGCTAATTTATCAGAGCCTTGAAAACCCTCACATCTAAAAACCACCATCTTTATTCTAATTTGTTTTACAACATTTATTGCATGGTCTTCATAACTGCACTGGCTGTCTACCTCAGTATTTGCTTCAGTAAAATAAGGATAACATTTGACTATGTACCTCCTAGATGTGTCAGTTCACGTAATTCTGTGAAGAATGTCTCCATTCATTACGAAAAGGAGGACAGAAGCAAAAAAATCTTACTCGTTAGTTATGCCCCTAGCAGTTGAAAATATTCTTGGGAAAAAGTTATTTACAACAGAATCTAAAAAATATAACAAATCACAGCTACTATAAAAAAAAAAAGAGAGGTTGGGAAGGCAAATAAAAATAGAATGGTGAGCTTTAATTCTTCCTTCACGGACTATACATTCTGATACAGGATGAAACAGTATAAAGTGTTATGTTACAAGCTGAACATACAGTGCCAAAATGACAAGCTAATAGTGACAAAGTAACAGATTACTCTCTCACTTCCAGTCCTCACTAGAAAAAATCTTACCAGAGAAATGACAATCATTGTTCATTTACTCTTTCTCCTCTGCTTGATGATCGCCACCCAGACATGGGGTGTCTGCATGTAATGACTACCCTTTACTTCTACTTGAATGAGCCTTTAAGTTCAGATCCTATACTTTCAGTATCTTCACAGCTATATCAAAGATGAAAATCAGACCAAAATATTTCCTAGACAAGGTGATGGGATGAAGCAGGGAATAAGATGTCTCTACTTAAGCTATTCATCCCACTTAACAAAAGAACACAAGCGATTTGAGCAGTACAATATACTCTGTAGCTACCCCTAAGCACCACTGAGAGGACTGCAGAACAAAAGAGAGGTTTCTTCAGAGACTGTTACTGTGAAAAAAGACAAAATGGATGATTTAGGAGAAGCTGCTTGCATTCTATGACATACGTTATCCACCATCATCTTCTGAATAAGTTTCTTGACATCTTGAACTTTTTGTCCTTTGTATCCATCCACCAACATTACCTGTAAAAGAGGAGTAAAGAGAGTTGATTGTTTTTAAATTAAGAAGAAATAGGTGCATTACGGCTTTGGATCTAAGAAAGAAATAGTGATTACTGGATTTTTGATGTGCACAAATAGGAATCAAGCTTCCAGGTTGTTTGTTGGTTGTTTTTTTGGTTGGCTGGTTGGTTTTATTTAACAGACAATCTTCTTTACCTAAAACAAAGTTGTATACATGCATATAGACAACCCCACATAGCTAGTAAGAACAGCAAATTCTTTCCAGTTTACAAAAAAACAGCTGAGGATTACATCACAGTAACCCACTACACAAGTAGATAAAAAAAAAAATGTATTGCCATCTTTCCCTATCAGTTTCCAAATCAATACTTTAACAAAATTGATCAGTTCTTTAACGTGACCACTTGCTAAGAAACCAAATTATGAGCCTCGGTTTGTATTCATACATTTCTCTGTTCTTTCTTCATTTCTACACAACTCCTCCAACTGTAGAATGCAACTGCTGAAAAATTCTTAATGTAAAATGGACTCCTGAAAAAAAAAAAAAAAAACCTCCCTCTTTCCTGCTCTTTTTTTTTTTTTATTTACCTTGCCCCATGATATTTTTTTCTCCCAATCAAACTAAGCCAAATCTTTTATTACTTACTCCTTCATAAAATGCTTTCAGGTATACTCTCTGCTTGGCCTCAGCAAGTTTCTCTCTGTCATTCTGGCTCTGAATTTTGAGCTCATCACAGACTGATGAAGCACAAAGGTTGCCATATCCTGGCGTTTCGATGATGGGCACCTGAGAATTAACAAAACAGTGTCACATATTGACTTTAAGTTATCTCAATGCAATTTCTACACAAGGATTCATCTTCTAGATTTGATGTACTTCACAAGAAGTGATGCACTGAACAAGAGACAATATTTTGCTTAATTTGCAGGCCTTAGGCTAACATGAGTTTGAACCAGAGATCAAGAAGGGAAACAAGAGGCGGTTATTACTTGCACAGTGTTTGTGCTGAATGATATCTTGGCAAAAAGCAGTATTAAACGGCCTTAATGACAACAGAAGCAGCTGCTACGACAAGGGCCAACTTCTACCACATTGCGCTACTCTGTGTGTAAATTTGCAGCATCTATTAGTAATCAAATTACACAGGCGTATCGGTGCACTTCCGCTGATCAGCTCAAGAACTCTTGGTAGTCCCTGCTGGGACTTCTGATCCACCAACAATAACCCACTTTTATCTCCTCACATCATGCCAGTACCAAGTTGTACCAGCACTGAAGCTAGCCTGTGGAAGCAAGGGTAATACGGAATGCTGGGGGAGCTTCACCCATCACCTGTTTGCCAATGAAAACTGATTCAGCCGTGAGTCTGTGTTAATAGGAAGGGACTTCAGGCCCTTTGCACAGAACAGATGCAGATAACAAGATAGTTATTTTAAGTTTTAACCAACCAATAGGTTATCAATATAATGATGCACTTTCTCCAAAACAGTAATTTCCACAAAAATTGGTACTTTTATTTAACTCTGGTATAGCACAGAATAATAAATCTTGACTGCAAACCCTAACAGACCAAATATTACTACTGTAACAAAACACGAAAACATTGGATTTTCAATCTCTTTCATCTGAAAAGTAGAAGTTCGGGAGAAATCAGATAGAAATTCTGAGAGAGGCAGGCAGTTCTGGCACATTTCTCATCAGTGAATACAAAGCCATGTGCACTGCAGATGCACACAGCTGGGTGTACTCACCGGTTCAAACGGCAGGACCATTTCATCTTTAATGCCATACTTCATTCTGAAAGCCTTTGAAAGTCAGAAAAACCACAACATGAATAGAAGTAAACTTTTCTATCTTTGAAGGTTTTTAGTGTCTTTCATGAACACAATATTTTATTATAAAACAGACAAAAATACTTCTCTTCATGCCCACTATTTCTCGCACCTGACATTAATTCTGGTCTCATTTTCACGTGATTTTCTATCAGAATGTATACATTTCTAAGATGGAAAAAGCCACACTAGAGCTGTGTAGAACGGAACTTCAACAGCCAGTGGACAACTGTTTAGACAGTGATGCCCTTCTGAAGCTGTGATAGCAACAGCTACTCTACGCACCTGAAATGCATTTGAAATTTTGAATTCAGACATAGTTCTCATCTCTGGAAGTTATTTTCACAACAGGAATTCATTTCCATTTCACTGACACTTTTCTCTGTACGTTAAGATACAGAAGTGACATCATTCTCATTCATAACCCTCCTTGAAGACCGAGAATAAAAACTTTGCTGACCTCAGCTGGTTTTATTTTATTGTTTAACTGTTTCGATTTGAAGTTAGAGATGGCAGAACAACCACCAAAGGGAGTTTCATTTTACCCACTGGATATCCACTTCTGTTGCTCCACACTCTGGAAAGGAAATAGAAAGAAAAGTGATTCAGGTACAAGACTGACCTGTTTTTTTTTCAAATCTCTCAGGGCGGCAAGATCATCTGGAGAATCAGAAGGGACACTTGTTACCACTCCAGTTCCTTGACAAAGAAAAAGATAAAACAGATTAAAAAATTAGTTAACATACTGACAACATGATGTATGGTGTGCATCAAACAGGCTTAGGCACAAAGCTGTTGCAACGTTACCTTTATCTTCCTTGATTGTGAGCATGGGAAGAGTATATATAACTTTGTAGGCGGTGAGAGGTGCAGAAAGTGCAGCACCAAGAATCTCCTACATGGGGCAAAAGAATATAATTACTATAAAGAGCACTTTTTCAGTCTAGCTGAGTAAGCTCTGCTTGCTGATAGTATTTTAAACTTGCTGGCATTCCCCACATATTATAAACAAATTAACTACATGTATTGTTAGACAAGGAGAAGAAAAGCATCTGTGTACCATTTGAGATAATACATGGACTATTTACTAGTCAAAAAATCAAATAGCAGATAATATACACAAAATAATATAGAGCAAAGCAAAATTACTGAAATAGAAAGTCTAGAGCTGGAAAAAAGATAAGAAGCAGGAAAACAGTTTGTGTCCAAATATTTTGATCACATCAGCATCAAGACACTATCGAGAGGGTAGGCAGCCACTGCAACAGGCTTCCTAGAGAGGTGGACATGGACAGGCACGAGGCATCAGTCAAGAGGTATTTGGATAGTGCTTTTAATGATATGCTTTAACTTTGGGTAAGCCCCAAAGTAGTCTGACAGTTGGACTCAATGACCTTTGTAGGTCCTTTCCAACTGAATCTATTCTATGTTGTGTTTTATAAGAATTAGCTAACCACTTTTGAAAGCTAGATTAAACTAAAAGGCAGTAAAAGCATATAGTCAAGACTTATGCACTGACAAGAGGTAGTCTAGGTGCTGCAGTTGTCTTCTCCCTCTCTAATTTGCTTGGATCCATATCATCTCTACTAATGAAGAAAAAAAAAAGTGTGCTTTCTACTTAATGCAAAGCAGGATCAAGAAGGATGGAAAGATTTTAGTGAACAAAGATCAAATGAGGTTAACAGCATGAAGGTACTCTGGATTAGGATGAACAAATGCCTCTAACCATGCTTTTACTACCCTTTAATTTCTGTTCTCCATAAATACCAAAAATTAACATTCAACTACAAAACTAAGAAAGCTGTATTCAGAAAGATGGAAGCTTCAGCACCAGTCTTTCTCACATAATACCTTACAGCTGTTACTTTTCTTTTTCCACTCCTAGCACAGAGAAGTCATCACTCTTTGCAACACACACAAAAACGCTACTTAAATCATTCATTTATCAGTACTGCTAAGGCAACAGTAATGCATTTGTCAATGAGACAGTGCATCTGGTTAATCTCCCAAATGTAGTAGTAGCTGCCAAAGAAGCTCTTTTGCATTTTTAATTTTTGTTTTCAAGTTACTTGACACTCAGATTTTTTTTTGTAGTTCCTCTATTTTCTTTATAAGCAGAATTCTACAACCACCTTTCTAAGTATAAGCTTCACAAGAGTAGATAAACCTGGCCCACAAGCTGCAAGATGCTTACTTCTCCCATCAGTTCCTTGACAACAGGTACGACTCCATTGTCTTTTGTAAAGCCCTGGTAGGACATGTTCCTGGCAGCTCTTTGTGTACAGATAAAAATATCCCCATTCGCAGTTTCAAAGCCGATGTACTTCATATCTGGGCGAACCCAGCAGTTAGTCTGTCCAAACATGGTCTCTGGTCTGAGCGTAGCAGCCACCAAGAAGATATTTTTTCCTCTTAGGCCACTGGGGGGGGGAAAAAGTATTTTATAAGTCACCAAAATAAAAACATTCAGGGTAATATAAAACATGCTCTTAAGCTAATATGCACTGTAAGTAACATTTCCTAAGGGATGAAAGTGGCTCGTTAGCTTCTTTGTGGGGCTTTTAATTTAACTTTGTTTTTGAACTCCCAATTTGTGTTCCACACAGATTAGTGAATATGGCAGCTCAAAACAGAGACCAAGTCGTTGCATAACAGAAATAACACTACAAAATTAAATTCTGCATTAGGTAGAACAAACTAATTTAATGGTTACTTCTGGCCATAAGATGGAAGTTAATTGCCATTATGAATTCAAGACCTACCTTAATTTTGCTGGGTAAGGTTCTAACACCTTCATTTTTATTAGAGTATATTCTTGAGGTCCGACACCCTACAGTTCACATAAACAATGCACCGATCAATATATGAAGTTGACTCAAGCAATAAAGAAAATAAATTCTATTCTGTAGTCACCTAACACAAACGCTGTTGAAAGCACCAGTTGTTTCGTCAAAGAAAGTCATATTTCTATTGATAGAAATGGCTGCTTAATAAAACACAGTCTGAAAAGAGAGGTTCTATTTTATTCCTCCGTCTGAAAATTTATTCATGACAGCAACTATCTCAGCAACATAACAAAAGCTTTTTGTTTTGTTTCAACAAATAGATAATGATACACTGTAGTGATGTTGGTGGCACAAATTGCCAGATAATCACAGAAAATAGCTACAGTGAAAAATACTATCCATAGTTCAGGATAAGTATTCTCAAAAGTGGAGTTCATTCAGTTTTCACAGGTACTGAGAACAGGTAGTACAGTATGTACAAAATACATTTGACCAAGATACATTTTTTCCATTCAGTATTTAAGAACCATAAGCAACGCATAAAAATGTCAACTAAAAATATTACCTCTCCTGTTTGCCTGTCATGATCCATGCAAGGCTGTCCATCTTTTGGAGAATAAATTGTGTATCTAAAAAAAAGGTGTATGTTCACTTAGTAGTAAGTACTATAATCTATAGATGAAGAGAAGGAAAAAAAAGCTTCGTATCAAAAGGGAGATTCCCTAAATATTTCCTAATTTTTAGGGATTTTCCTAAAAGGAAATTCCCTAAATGGTATCCACTGCCGTCAGTAAGTTTTTGCCAGAGCTTTCAGTATTGACCTTACTTTGAGTTGGCATCTGTTGTCAAACTAAAACACAGGGACGCTATTTCACAAAGGCAGCTAGCACAATAAAGACACTATGTTACAATGTATATAGGGCATTTGAAATAAAAGGATTTTAGTTTAATTCGAGTCATAGGCAAGTTTCACAGGTCTCCATGTTTTATAAAGCTGAGTTCATCCAAACTCACAAACTCATGGCAGACTTACCGTTTTCCAAACTTAATCTTATTTCTTTCTCTTAAGGTAAGGAATTGCCATCGTACAAAGGAATCGTAATAAGGGTTAACATCTGTGGTAATGAAAGAACGCCTCCAATCCACCTGGAAATGTGTAAGAGTTTCTAGTAAGTAAATAAAGAAATTGAAGGAAATTTGAATTACGGTAAAACCATAAATTTAAAACTAAAAAAGACACTTTTCTCCAAAAACATATTGCAAGTACATATCATACTACGGGAGCAATGTGCATGTGTTTGGTCTTTCAGAGCTGATGTGTTAAGACAAAAGCATATCCACAAATGTAGTAACAAGTCAAGTATGGCTGCTTGCATAATTGAATTTTAGATTTCATACAGTTACCTTCAATCCCATGCTCTTCAGATCCTGGACAGCAAGGGGAGGGAAATAATCCAGCCAATGCTCAGCTTCAGAAAAACCAATGACTTCTTCATCAGATAGACCCAAAGACTTCATAATTCCCCACTGGTATTTGGAAGACCCAGTCTTGGCAGCAGCCTTACTCTAACAGGAGAATTGTGATTAGAAAAAAAAAAAAAAAAAGCATGTTCTCACATTGACGATACCTTCATATGCTCTAGTGCATTTTCCCCTCCACTTACATCGTGGTTTCTATTTCCAGATATAGAAGTTAATGTGAATATTCTAGTTGCCTTTCACAAGCAGTGAAGACAACTACAGTTTGATCTACAGTATTTCGTTTCCTAGCTCATGTTCATGTATACACAATTTTGTACCCTCCCCTTCTTTTCAACTGATACATGCTTCGATACATGCTTCGATATCAGGATACATCTGCAGAAAACGTGTGCCATGAGACACTGGCAAGAAATGACCAGCTAATTGATGTGCTGGTCAAACAAATGTGTATTTTTACCATGAAAAGGTGGAGCAGTCCTATACCAAATCCTTGTAATAAAAGCCTTTTCTGCTGGTACTTTGGTCATACTACTTTTTCCAGCTATTGTCCTTTGTCTATCTTACATCTCCACCCAACTGGAACTATCTGCAAGAGCAATGAAGATCCTTCCTACTGTTGATGCATAACAGGCAGAATCCTCAATCTAATACTTATACTGCAACAATCTCTTTGGAATAAATAGTACAGATTAGAACACCTCTAAAGTTTTCCTGGACTTGATTCTTTCCTTGCCTTGTGATACTCACAAAATCATACATCTCTTAAAAATTGGATAAATCACAGTATTTTGAATGATTTTCCTTAGGGCATTTACAATAGAGTACTCAGAATAGCACATCTAACCCCTACCACTAAGAAAGCAGGGTTATTTCATAGTTTGTGAATGCTCTGTGCAGCAAAGCATTCAGGTATTATATTACTCCGGATGATCTGATTTCTCTTAGGAGGCTATCAAATAGTGCACCAGCTTATCATTAAGTTTTCATGTATTAAAGTGGTATCTCTGGAACCATGCAGTAAATGCATTTTTTTCAAGTTAACCTTAAAAGGACAAAGTTATCTTGAAAAAACAATCAAAACATTTTTTATCACAGGCTTCTCTGAAGTGCGTGTAGGAGGAACACCAAACTACAATGCATACTTTGAAGCTTTGTGAGCACAGCTGCCAATCCTAAGTCCTTGTTTAATCAACTTTACCTTTTTCCCTTTTGCTTTGTCTTTGATGATAACCTCTTCTTCTTTTTTACCAGAATTATCTTCTTCCTCTTCCTCCTCATCAGGAAATTCAGGGGGGCAGCCATATAATTCCATTTCTCTTTTTAGCTTATCTGCACAAGCCTAAATAGAGTTATTGGTAGACTATCAGTACTTTTCCATAGCTATGATTGAAGCACCTGACAAGGATCAGTTTCTACTGATAACACTGTGTTCTACTACAACATTTCAACTTTTACTGGAAGTTGCATGACCTTCTGGGACACCCTGCAACTTCAAGAAAGCCTGCCGGGGCAGGATGATCTTTACAGTGAGGATTTACTTGCAAATGAAAGAAAGCTACTTGGACTTAATTTTGAAGCATTTTATTTTCTAGAACGTCACACTGCATAGTTCAAGCACAAAACACATCTTTACTACAAATTCAGGTTCCAAATCACACTGTCTTAATCATTTTTTTTGAATAAATTACCATAATGTTCCAGACAGACAGCAGTCAATGCTCCAAGCACCTTTACACATAGAAAGCATGAGAAAAAGCCCTCAGTAACTCTTACCTTGATAGGCATCCCTGTGCAGTGTAGGCCAAATGGGAACAAACAACTCTTTCCCTTTAGCCGCTGATACCCAGTTGCAAACTATAAAAAGTGGAAAAACAAAACACATGAAATAAGAATGGTAGAGGGCTAAATCAACACCCTTCCCAAAACGTAAATGTAATTCCTTTTCCACATGAAGCTACTAAGAGAAACGAATGCAGCCAACAGCATCTAAGAAGCCCATTGTAGGAAAAGGTAAAAACACATTTTGTTACCAGGTCTGCCACTGACTGGCTGCCTAGAGTACAAAGCCTTCTAATTTTCACTTCACTGTTTTTGACTAGTGAAGAACGCAAAGAAGAAATGAATTTTGTGGAATCCTATCCATTAGTAGCTAAGACCTGTTAACATACAGGTAACAGAGCACAGTATTCACAAACAAAAAAGACAATAAGGTTCTTTGTGAAGTTTGTGCTAATTAGCAGCTAAACAAACAATAGGAAGCAGCACCTCCTAAAAACACCTGCAAACATGAAGGAAGAACCAGAGGAAACACCTGTATTCTAGTTTCCCAGAATAAATTGAAAAAAAAAGTGATATGTAGTCTTTCTTTTCAACCACCAATATTGCTTCCAGAAATATGAAAAAAGGAAAGCTTGAATACATCATGATTGAATCTACGAAGTAATTAGCAAGGCATTCCATTAGCTTGACATTTAACTATAAAATTAGCACGTAACTACAAAAGTAGCATTAGCTCCTTTAAAGGTATTAGCGATGGAAAACTTTACCTCACATTTGGATAAAGAAAATGTGTGTCCCAGGTGAAGTCGTCCATTCATGTAGGGGTAAGGAAAAGTAACAAAGTACTTCCCTTTGCTGAAAAGAAAATCAAAGAATTGAAACATACAAACATAGAAACATCCTTCAAAAGTGAGCACCAGGAAAAGCATGAATAATACAGTTAACATCTAGGTATGTTCCCATATTATCAGCTCACAATGACATTAAAATACTTTTTTTTCTTGCAATATCATGAGTCTTTGATTGTAAACCACTGCTATACTAACAAGTTTTATCATATGTAAAAAAAAAAAAATCTCAGACTGACATCCCAAAGAAACTCTGACAAAAGTTCAAAGAAACTCTGACGCATCTTCCAAAGTCAGGAACTTCTAATCCTGATTCTCTAAACAAACTACTGCAAAGGCTTACAGAAATAATTTATTTAATCTCCCACTGCCTGAGTTCAGCTTTACTAGTGGTATGCTGTAAATAATCACTTAATATCCAACAGTAGTATTATTGCACAGCATTTTGAATACATATTGCCATAATCTGACCTCTGAAAACATCTAAGATAATTTCTAGATATCTGGGACATTTGAAATTTCTGCCTCCGCCTTTGCACTTACTTTACTTGCAAAATATTATAGCTTAAGAAGCTGCCACCTGTTATAGCACGTTAGTTATTATCTTGGGTTAGTAATGAAACCAATCAAGCAGGAGGAAATTAAACAACAAAAGAAGCACCTTCTATAACAGGCAGATAGCAGCTCGGGAATATTCCACCACAAGACCAGATGGCAGTTATCAAAGGAAAGTGTTACGTTAACTGAAACCAGCACAGATTAAAAGTAGAATGCTCCATTTAAAAAAAAAAAAAAAAAAAAAAAAAAAGAAATAACTAATAAGAAAAACACAGTGAAATTCATAGTAGTTCAAATGAATTTGAAGTGACAAACACCAACAAGGATTGGAAAATGCCTAGATAACTCAGTACAGATTCACATGCAGATAACGCCAACAAAAGGAATTTTGTTTTAAAAAAATGAAATAACATAATTAATCCTATCAAGGGCATTATGAAATGGAAACTGCAAAAAACAAGAAGTGGTTGAGGCACAGCACCTCTAGAAACACACGGAAGTTACATTCGCAGAGGAAGCTTTAAGCAAGGAAGCAGAAATGCAGTGATTGGACCTGAGGTCAGGTAACTGAAATAAAACAAAAACATCATCAGCTGGTAAAGCACCCAAAGAAGAGCTGTGGTGGAACACCATCCCTTTAAGGAAGGGGCATCTTTTTTCCTCGGGAATCCCCTTAAGCATAAGCAGAGATTAGATCAAAGAATTTATTAAGCCTGAGTTTTGGAAGCGATCAAGCACATTATAAGTCATCTCTCCTGGCTGGTTTTCTCTGAATAACTGCGCTATTTAATATTGATGCGGACATTTCTGCCAGCACTTCCTAGGACTGAATATTGCACAAATGGCACCAAATCTCTTACAGCAGTTCTATCACACTACCACGGAGCTTCAAGAGCTCAGCTTAACAAAAAGCATCGCAAGTAAAGCTTTTTCCTGCACAGCATTAGGTCCTGCCGTGACTACACAAGCAACGACTGCAGCAACGTACATGGCAGCACCTCTCTCTCTCTCTCTCTCTCTCTTCTAGGGTAGCTTGCAGTAGTATCAGCTCTTTTCTGAAAACAGAAGTTTCTGACAAGGCCCTGAAGTAAATGCACGCTGTTTTACCTGGAATATAACAAAATCAAGTCAGCGAAGCAGCTTTTCTTGATTTATAGGGTGTGCATACGTAGTCACAGCGAACGCTGAAGTTTCACAGTTGCTCAGTATTGCAAACTGCCCTACTGTGTTCATTTCCGTCAGAAACTCGGTACCAATTACAACCCTGCATTTCAGACTGCGTTACTCTTAAGCCACAAAAGACTCCACAACGCTAACAACAAGCGTACCCACACAACCACTTTTATTACGCCTCCTACATTTAGGATTCACCTCCTATGACCCGTTTAGGGACAGATGTGTCAGTCACAGTTTGCACAGTCCCAAGACCAACACTGCTGAAGCCGCAGCTCGCAACAAGAGGAGTCCCAACTGAAGCCCTGTGACTAACGAACAGGTCACACAGCATCAATACAGTTCGTACACCAGAACAGATCACAGCTCCTCATCTGTGCAATGAGCACACACGCGGCCTCTGCCCGTTTATACACAGAGCACACCAGGCTGGCCTACGCCAGGACCCGAGGTGTTTGGTACAGGGTTTTCTGTTCTCAGCAGCAGAGCGGGGCCACGCCGCAGGTAAAGGCGAGCTCCTTCCTGGCTGGGGGCTGCCAGGCCCTGCCACTCCTCTACCATACCGAGAGAGGCTCCCAGCGCCAGGAGGCGAACATCCCAAACAGAACCGCGTCTGTCAGCTCCCGGGTCGTGCTGAGGGCGGCTGGGCCTTGGCCAACAGGCGCCCGGCACCGCCTCACGCCCCCAGGCAGGGGGACGCTGACCCAGTGCGGGACAACCCCGGGTGGCCGGGGCGCGCGGCCCGCTCATGGGAGGCCGCTTCTGCGCCCCCCGGCTGCTGAGGAACAAAACTGGGAACAGGGCTCCGGGCACAGGGCTCCGGGCACAGGGCTCCGGGCACAGGGCTCCGGGCACAGGGCTCCGGGCACAGGGCTCCGGGCCACGCAGCGCCCGTACCTGCTGCGGCTCCGCGCATCCGAGGCGTCGCTCTCGAAGACCCGCTCCGCGTCCCAGCGCCGCTGCACCTCCCGCTCGATGCTCTTCAGGAAATCAACCTTGGCCGTGCCCTTGCGCTCCTGGGAAGCGGGGAGCGGAGCCTGAGCGGGCACCGGGAGCGGGGCCGCTCCCAGCCGCTGCCTGCCCGGACCGCGGGGCGCGGTCACGAGCCCGAGCCCGAGCCCGAGCCCGAGCCCGAGCCCGAGCCCGGCCCCGGCAACCCCCGGTACCCCCCCCCCCCCCCCGCCCGGCCCCAGCAGTGCCCGCCCGGCCGCCCCGGCCCCGGCCCCGCGCGCGTCCCGCTCACCGCCATGGTGCCGGAAGGAGGAGGGGCCGGGGGGGGGCAGCGCGGCCCCGTGACGCGCCGGGGCCGTACCAAGCGCGGTGGGGCCGGGGGGGGTGCAGCCTCCCCGCCCCTTCCGGCCGCGCGGCGGAGGGGCGCTGCGCCTTTAAGGCCCCCCCCAGGACGCCGCCGCGGGGTTCACGCGCTCGCGCGACCTCGCGCCGCGACCTCCGGGTCGCGCTCCCGGCCGGCCGCCATTGGCCCGCCGCGCGGCGGCGCCGTCGCTCCATTGGCCGGCGGCCGCCCGGCCCCGCCCCGCCCGCGCCCGGCAGGCTCCGCGGCGGGGCCGGGCGCTGGTTCCTGGAGCCTCGGCGGGGGAGGGGCCGGGGCAGCAACCGCCGCGGGCCGGGGGCGATGGTGGCGGCGGCGCCATGATCATAGAGAACGTGGACGCGCTCAAGTCCTGGCTGGCCCGGCTGCTCGAGCCCATGTGAGCGGGGCCGGGGCCGGGGCCGCCTCACGGCCGGGCCGGGGCCGTTGGGGCCGGGCGCGGGGCGCGGGCGGCGCTCGGGGAGGGCCGGGCCCGGAGCGCGGCGGGGCCGCAGCGGCAGCGGGACAGGGACACAGCGGGGCTGGGGCTGGGCCCGGCCGCAGGGAGCAGCTCCCGGCCCCCGGCCCCGCGGCTCCCGGGGGCTCGGTGCGGAGCGGCCCCGCCGGGCCCGGTGAGCGCCCCGCGCTTCAGGCGAGGCGGCCCCGCTTGGCCCTGCCCGGCCGTGCCCGCGCCCCGCCGCGCTGCGGGGCAGGAGCCCGGGAGCCGCTCCCGCGTGGAGCAGGGGCCGGGCAAGGTCAGGGAGGGGCAGAGGCAGCCGGCGGGGCCCTGCGCGCAGGGGCTGAGCGGGTGCGGGGGCTGTGAGCTGTGCTCTCTGTGTTGGGCATTGCTGTGTCTGGCGCGGCTCTCAGCAGCTCTCGGAAACAACCAAATTAATCCGCAGCCGCGCTGCCTGACTGACAGCTCGCTGGGAATTCTTGCACCAGTTGTCACCTGCATTTCTCTTTACGTTTGTTGGTTTTGTTTTTTATTATTTGAGATAATTTGGGGTCTACTCGCTCCATGCTATTTCCTTGCATTTTCATGGTTAATGTTATTAAAAAAAAATCGCTCCTCTCTTTAAATGTTAATTTAAAAATAAATCACCCAACTCCTTTTGGGTCCTTCCTACCCTCTGATAGCTCGCATTCACGTGTTTTTGAAGAGAGGCAGAGCGAGGAGCTGTGACACTGCCCCAGTGCTGCGGAGCAGACACGCGGTGACTTTCCGGGAAGTTGCTGGGCTGCTCTGGGACGGCCACGCTTGGCGGTGGCTGCGATGCGCTGAGGAAGCTGCAAAACACTGACGGCTGCTCAGTTGCCCTAGAGTTGGATCCTTGTTAAACAAGGCAGCAAGGTAGCTCTGCCAAAGCACGCCTGAGGAAGGGGCGAAGGACTGGGAAGGCTGCCAGCTGCAGCAGGGCACGGGAGGTGGTCACAAGGCGATTAAAGTGCCTGGCTGTAATTGGGGAAAAAAAAAATTGCCATCACAGACATCCCAGAGCAGCTGTGTCCATGCCGGGTGTCAGAGCAGCATCCCGTGGCTGTTGCTGGGCTTTCTGCAGTGGCCCTCCCGCACCAGCGCCCGTCTGACACGCGGTGGTTTGGGCGTTCAGCAGAATGAGGAATGGTTCTTTCTCTCCATAGATGTGATGCAGACCCGTCGGCTTTAGCCAACTATGTTGTGGCGTTAGTTAAGAAAGACAAACCAGAGAAAGAGCTGAAAGCTTTCTGTGCTGATCAGCTGGACGTCTTTCTGCAAAAAGGTACTGCGGGCTGTGCTTCTGTATCTCCTGTTCCCTGGTTTCCATTTCAGTGTGTGTGTGGGGGGAGAGTGATACGCTATTGTTTCCTTCAGAATATTTCTTGTTATCCATAAACTGATTATTTCTTACAGAGTGTGAAGGAACAAAAATCTTGTGTGTGTGTTTTTGTTTTTTTTTTTCACAAGATGGTTTTGTAGCCTGTCGTGTTCACAGTGGGTGGGAGGAAATCCTCCAAAATAAAAGCTACCACTTGATTTGGTTTTAAAACATATGTCGTGCTGCCAGAAGTTTCCATATCAGATATTTGATAACTTCTGAAAACCTGACCCACGTTGATCTCTCAGGCTTCTGACAAGCTTCTCAGGGCAATTTGGTTTAAATTCAAAGTGTTAAAAGAAATTGCTAACTCTGTAGCTAGCGGACTAACTGTGGATTTGATACAAGTTTCAGTCACGCTTGGCCCTTAGAACATTGCACAGTTGTAAATGTGATTGAAAGTAAATGGCTCTTCTGGTAAAGCCATTCCAAACAACGAACTTAAATTGGTATATAATCTTTTCTTGTCTTCTCTATCCTCAGAAACTTCAGGTTTTGTAGATAAACTTTTTGAAAGTCTGTACACAAAGAGTTACCTTCCTTCTCTTGAACCCACGAAAGTAGAAGCAAAGCCTGCAAGTCAGGAAAAAGAAGTCGTCAAGGAGGAGGTAACCTTTTTTTTTTTTCCTCTGCCTGTTTCTAATTTTCAAATTATCCCTGCTGTAACATCTGTGAGGCAAAATGCAAAAGCAAAATCTGTTTTGTTGTGACTAGTAATCTTTTTTTTGTCTCTGTGCATCTGAATGGAAATGGAAGGTGATCATTCCGAAAGAACATTTTACTTTTATCTAGGTTAATATCATTCAGAAATCCTATTCAGATGTCCCTGGCAATAAGAGCTGACAGTGATTTCAAAGGATTTAAGAGATGAGAAAGAAGGAAAAACATCCCAAATCGTTTCCTGTTTCAATTTTGTATATTCTGTATATCATCCAATCTTGTTTTGAAAGCAGGACCTTAAACTGGGCTATCCAGAGCCTTGTCAAGCCAATTCTTGAGTGTTTCTACCAATTCTTTATATATAATCTTAAACACGGATGAGTTTTTTTTTAATAAGCCTGCCTTTTAGTATTGTTTTGACTTCAAAAACTCTTAAATATTACTGCAGGAAAACTTTTGCCACCCAACTTTACAGTAACTTCTAAGCAAAGTAAAATGGTAGCAAATGCATGAAAATGTACAAAATGCGTTCAAACAGATTTACAGTACTGGGGAAACTCAGACTTGTAATACTGCGTTTGTTGAGGCCAGCGAGAAATGTGATTACTTCAACTATGTGAACAGGTTTGGGTTTTTGTCTTTTTTTTTTCTTTTTTTTTTCTGGCTTTAAAGCATTTATTTCAAAATGTGAATTACCGGCCTGTCTATGTTGAGAGAAGTAGTTCTCCTTTGTTGTGTTCTTACTATGAGATTCAGAAAATGCCTGGTTTGTATAACTGCTAATTCTAATGGGATAGAAAGTGGATATAACATTTGTCTTTTGTGAATCCTGTTTAAAAACAAAATTTCAAAGTAGCTTTACTTTGGAGCCTCTCCTCTAGAGAAAATCCTGAAAGATTTAAAGCACAGAGCCCGTCAACCTCTGCAGTGTGATTACTTGACGTGCTTAGGTATTCTGTGCAAGTAATACTTAAAATGTTGTTTTATACAAGATACTAACTCTGTTATGAAATTAATCTTGGTCTTTTTCTTTTCATTAAAAAAAAAAAAAAAAAGAAGCTATGCTCATGCTTAATTGGTGGCTGTCTCTTAAGCAGAATTTTCAAGAATCAGTTGAAGAAGAGCGGGATGGCAGGAAAAAGAAGCATTCTAGTCCACAGAGAAGCCGGGGAGATTCCAGTGAACAAAGGCTAGTAGTTGAACCAAAATGCTGATATCTCCTTCTGTATTTGCTGGCAGTCTTTAACTGAGGATTTTTACCTCTTTCTTAGGATTTTCGCAAAAGCAATGATTTCCTTCCCACTTTTCTCTGTCTGCAATGTGTTTCAGTGCTGATCTCATGCATGAGAACCCTTCACTAGATGTTAGTCTCTTTGGGAAAGGTGACAGTACTTTTCAAATGTTAATACCTAGGGATGCTCTCAGTTCCATTCTTTCCCTTGTTACATAAATGAAAAGCATTATTGGGGTGTGGCAGTGTTCTTACTGCCCCTCCCCTATACTTCCCCCCCAACACACACTGTCAACATTGTTTTTAGAACTTGTTCTGTTCATCTATAACTTCTCCACCTTTCCTACTTTTATTCATCCTCCTGTAGTGGGTTTCTATGAATGAGTGCTTCTGAATTTTTCTGTGTAATTGGAGAAATTCTGATTCAAATATTTTTTTTTTTTGCTGTCTAAACTGGACAGGATGGAAAAACGGTATGTTAATTTGCAAACTTGTTTTTGAATTGGGTTTCTCTTTTCATAAATATGGTCTACATATGTGTTTTTCTAGAACCAGAGAGAAAAAGAGAGATGATGGAAAATGGAGGGACTATGACAGATACTACGACAGGAGTGACTTGTACAGAGACAAGTCCAGCTGGCGACGAGGCAGGAGTAAAAGTCGTAGTAAAAGCAGAGGGTTAAGCCGAAGTCGTAGCCGCAGTAGGGGTAGAAGCAAAGACCGCGATTCAAGCAGAAATGTTGGTGAGTACTCAAGGTGTTGCTTTAGGAGAAGATCTAATGTCAGTGACGTGTGGTGACTCCTACATACTGTACAGTCTAGCAGGCTGTAGATGTCCTTGAGCAGTCTGAGCAAATTTTGAGAAATTCGTGTTGCTGGAATCATTAAGATGCTGTTCTTCAGAGTAGAATAATTAAGGGAATTGTGTTATTCACTAACCTCTTAATTTATTCACAGGTGTATATCAGTAGTTGATATTTATGCGCTGTATGTGTTAACAAAGCTGTTGATTTTTCAAAGACATGCTATGTTTTTGCTAAGTAGTATAAATCTCTTTCACTTTGTTATTGTATATTTTTAGAGAAGTTTTCTTTCTAATTCAAGGTGGTTACCACACGTTGTACTTTTAGGGCTAATTCAGAACTGTTGGAAAACTAAGAGGCACAGATTACCACACGCTTCAGTGTGTGTTGAGACCACTTTAGTTATTGGTTTGTTGCTTTTCTCCCCCTTTTTACTTCAAAAGAAAGCTGTAATCCAAGAAGGGATAAGGAGTAGATGAAAGAATGTTCATTTTGCAAAGAAAATATCTAATTTCTGAAGTTAAAACCCTGTTTGCATTATATTTAGTTTGTCTTCCATTGGTAAGACTAATCTGCTTTAAGAACAATTTCATGTGCAGAACACTGAATATTTAAGTAAATGTCTATGCTGTTGTGTAGTATCTTTTTTCAGGTCTCTGATGCACAGAACAAAGTATGAAGATGTACCTAATTTGTGTTTTTGTTGTTTTTTTTTGTTTTGTTTTCTAAGCAGAGCACCGTGAGAGATCAAAATTCAAGAGTGAAAGAAATGATGTTGAAGGCTCATATAATCCAGTTTCTGTGTCTCAAAGTAACTCTACTGAACAGTATTCTTCTGCACAATCTATTCCCAGTGCTGTTACTGTAATTGCACCTGCGCACCATCTGGAAAACACAACAGAGAGCTGGTCAAATTATTATAACAATCATAGCAATCCCAGTTCATTTGGCAGAAACCCTCCACCTAAAAGAAGATGTCGAGATTATGATGGTAAACTGTTTTCTAGTCTTCGGTTTCCTACCTCGTTTCAATAATTCTGTAACTTATTTTAGGTATTCAAGTTAAGTGTAGCAAGTCAAAATGCAGTAGATTGTGGTGTACCTTTATATGTAAAAATGCATGAATGCCCAATATTTTACTGGGAAAGGAACTTATCTTGCTGAAAGCAGTTCATTTGTAATGTGACAGCTGCTGGACAGAACATCAGGATTTTGTTCACAATGCTACAGATTTGCCTTGGCAAATAACTTAATGACTGGCAGTTCTGAAAAAGATTTCACTACATGTGTTTAATGTAAAACGTACGTATTCATGCTTTGTTTTTCCACAGCTTTTATTGTGCATACATACATATGTCTGTATGCTTTTATGGAAGATTACTATAATTTGAATTATTCTGAAACCTCATCTGATAATGTTAAGTCATTGATTGTATGTTTTCTTTAGTAAGAAATTCCAGCAAAAACTGAGATGACGTTAATTGTTGACAACTATTTTTTTTTTCCTTTAAGAAGATAATTAATTTTCTTGTTTTGCAGAGAGAGGATTTTGTGTACTTGGTGATCTTTGCCAGTTTGATCATGGAAACGATCCTTTAGTAGTAGATGAAGTTTCCTTGCCAAGTATGATTCCTTTTCCTCCACCACCTCCTGGACTTCCTCCTCCTCCTGGTATGCTTTTGCCTCCAATGCCAGGTCCAGCTCGCAATATGAGGATGCCAGTACCACAAGCTCATCCGCAGGCACCACCTCCTGTTGTGCTTCCTGTACCAAGTAAGTTAAACATTTTTCTGTTTTATTGTATGTCACAAAGTTAAAATGATGGCTCTTTCTGGAAAGGAATTTTTTTCCTAATGAAAAAAATTTGAGGTCTAATCTATTGAAAGTTCTAATACATCTGTGTTTGTACTATACTATGTGTTGTTCTTAGCAGCTGAGATCTGTTTTAGCTCAACAGCGATCTGAGTCTGTTCAACCTTTTTTCTTACCTCGTTGCATATTGTAAATTCTGTGAAGAAAAATCTTAGTATATTGGATATATGATTACTCTGTTTCAGTACTCTTGACTCCAGTTACACAATACATGCTGTCATAGTTGTAACAAGTAGCAGCAGTTATGGGATAAGAAATAGTTTCCATATAGGGTTAACACGAGGCAATTAGTGAAAAACTAGAAAACATTTTACAGTGGTAGTAGAAGGATCATTTATGAAATTAATCTTAGGGAATATAGTTGTTGTTTATGCTAGTTTTATTTCCAAAACAGTGGTGCTCCTGGTGAAACTGTGCCTGGCTACAATTACATGAAAGGCACCTGTAGATTATATCTGTTCATACACACTTAGTCTTATTCCTGCCTTTGTTTCCTCGGATTACTTATTTTCACAAGCCCTAGTAGCAAAAGCTTAAAATGGCAAAGGTAGGAAATACCATATTTACCTTATCTAAGGCAAGCTTTTCTACTTACCAGGATAATTTACTCAAAACTTTGCCTGAGCCTTTTAGAGGGTACTGAGTTGGCTTGCTGCTGTTCAGAGTTCTCTGATTGTAGTTGTGTTTTAGTACATTGCATAGGATTAATTCACTGCCCCTCTTTGGCTACATAGTAAATTGAAGTATGTGTATTGTATATGGTACAAACAAAGCAAAAATTAGTCAGATTCCTTGCCTGTTAATTCCTTTCACACTGTAGTTTTTTGTTCTAGAACTGTAATCTAAATGTTGCTGGTATGTCTTGCTCTGAATCAAGCCTTGATTCTCCATGGCAGAGCTGAGGGAGGAGCTGCTTTTGTTAATGCAAGCTCTAACAGTAATAAAGCTCTGGGGAAGAAAAGGAAGAAAAGTTGTTTTTTTTTTTTTTTTTTTTCCCCCTTCCCCTCCTTACTCTTCTTTCTGGGAAAGAGAAAGTGTTGGAATCAGAGTAACTTAACAGAGTGGGACTTCTCATGCATTGTGATTATTTACAAGGAATAAACAAATCGCACAGAATTGTTTGTACATTTTATCTGTGGAGTTTTAGTGATTCTATGATGTCGTTGCAGGACCACCTTTAACACAGTCAAGTTTGATAAATAATCGTGACCAGCCTGGGACAAGTGCCGTGCCCAGTCTTGCCTCTGTAGGAGCAAGGCTACCTCCTCCGTTACCCCAGAACCTACTGTACACAGTATCAGAACGTAAGCAAATTTCTTTTTTAAAATCTGCTTGGCATGTAAATTTAAAAGTTCCTCTGCTTGTGTAATTAGAAGTGATTACCTTTTTCTTCCTCCAGTGAATACAAATCTAAAAAGAAGTCTGATGGCTTTCCTTGTGGTCAGTGCATCATCTGCTGTTACTGTGTGAGATAGCAGTAGTATTCTGTCACTGTCTGAGAAAAGATCATTTGTCAGGGGCTTCTTTTCGGTTTCATATTTTCAAAATAATAAAACAGTAGGATAAGAAAAAAATGTGTTCATCTTCTAGCTGTTTAGTAGAACATCAGTAGAGAAAAGATGCATCTGCAAACCTGTAATTACTGTTTAACTTGGTCTTTATTCCTACCCAATTTTGGCTACTACTTCATATGAGAGACTTTTTTCTCTCATCTGAGTACCAAAATTTTCTTTAGGTTCTTCATATGCATTAGTATTTTATTTCTGTTGTTGTTTTTGTTTCAAAATTGACTTAATCCTGGCCTTCTAACTTAAGAAATAAAAAAAAGACTGCTTTCAATGGACATGACATCTTCCTTACAGAGCACTTTTTTATTTTTTTCATGAAAGGAATAACAAAATAACTGGAGAACCCCAAATCATTCAGTTTAAATCAAATAAAATGTATATTTCTTTGATAATGAAAATGGTAATGACATTTTCATGTTTTATGTGAGCAAAATAAGGTGATTAAAATCTGTGTTTTCTAATATACCTTTCTGGAATATTATAAATAATACAATGAATAATAATAAGTAATTATAATGTTTATTGTTCTTTTTAACATAAATATTCTAGATTTTATTCAAATGAGAGCTCCAGTTTATGGTCCATGTCATTTCCTTCATGACTTCCATGCTTTTTAGAACATCAGTCACTCAAATATCTTGTTAGGATCTCTGTTCAGTTGTCTCCAAGTGCTGTCAGGCCATGCTACCATCAGATTCTTTCAGCTTCAGAGCTTCTTCTAAGGAGTGATTCTATGTGTTGTAACTCATGGGGCATCTTTGACTTCAATTGCACTATGTAATTCTGTAATTCTCTTCTCCAAAACCTGTGTGGACATTGATTCTCACGTCCTGTTCTTGGACTGTTATGGTTAAACTGCTGATGAACTGCTCTTGCAATTGCACGAAGAATCTTGGAAGAGAAACTTGTAGTTCAGCTCACACGAGTTTAATGAAAGTTCTTGGCAGAGTCTGAAACTCCTGAGTGCAGATTCAGCACTGCATGACAAAACATCAGCGTTGAAGTTTTGAGGCATCTGTTTTAAATTGTCAAGTCTTCGTTGTCATTTTAGAACAAGGAGCTGACATGTAGAGTGCTTCAGGTCTTTTGGATCCCCCTGTATTGGCACCTGTTTCTGTTCCAGGATGTGCTGTGTTCCTATGGAGGCTTTTCATGGGTTTTATTCATTCAAGGTCTTGTATAGCTTTTCCATTTTATTGTTGGAAAAAATACATCATCTTTGATGTACCTTGGACTAGAGGAACAACATGAGTCAATTCTGTCATCTTGTGTTCTCACAGTTGTCTCTTGTAGTTAAGTAATCGTTAATACTTTAATGAAGGTAGGCAGCTAATCTCACATAAATTAAGATAATTTAATAGGTAAGTATTAGTCAAATCTCCTGATTTCTCAGCTTGCTTTGATTGGAATCATTTAAGCCCATTCTTCTCCAAAAATCCTTCCCTGAAGTAACATAATCTGTTAGTGCAACAAAGACTCAAAATCTCTTTACATCTCAGGATAAGATGTAAGAATAAATGCTCAAACTAAATATTTTGTTGCTCCCCGTGAAACACTGTCAGACTTAGTGAAGGATATGATACAGGAACCTCACTTCTTTTTCAGGCACTTCATCATCAGTACTCGATAGTTGTGATCTATGCACTTCGTACAAACAGTAGCAGTCGTTGAAGGGGAATATGCCCAAATAGACTTAGGCGTAAGTTGAGATGAGGGCTTTAAATAGCTACACACATTGGCTCTACAACCTCTGTTCTCTCTTCTCTTCGTCCAAAACAACTTCTGATTCTTGGACATCCATGCGTTTCCTTAAAGGAAAATTAACCCTGAGTCTTAAACGCATTTGAAAAATTCTTTCATTTCTCTCCTTTTTTTATAGATACATATGAGCCAGATGGCTATAACCCTGAAGCTCCTAGTATTACCAGTGCTGGTAGATCTCAATATCGACAGTTCTTTACAAGAGCACAAACGCAGCGTCCAAATCTAATTGGCCTAACATCTGGGGAGATGGATACAAATCCAAGAGGTAGGAAGGGTTTCTAGTCATTGCTGTTGCTATTTTTGTCCGAGAACGTCAACACTTATTTTCCCCTTTTTCAGGCTAAAAGCAGCATATTTTTTTTCTCACTGATCTAGTATTTCAGAGCAATTTTCAGACATCTCAACTTTTTTTAAAAATGCTAATACGACCATATTGAAGTAACAGCAGACTTACTGATTAAAAATAACCACTGGCTTGGAAATGTTACAAGGTTGGTTTGTTTTGGTGTTTTTTGGTTGGTTGGGTTTTTATTTGTCTTTAGCCTACAAAGGTACTTTTTGAGTGCTGTTGCTTCTAGAAGGAACAATGATACAGCAAGATGACTTTAAACAGTATGTTTTGAAGAAACTTCAGATTTGCCAAGGGCATGTTTAAGAGCTGGGGCACAGATGTGATGATCCACAATACTTGTCTCGTCTGGTTCAATAGTAGTTGCGAGGGGAGCTATCATGTTTTTGTACTTGATGGTCTGACTTTGTCAGCCAGATGCTATATTAAAATAATTGTTGCAGGTAGAATTCTAATTCTCCTAGCCTGTAGAAATCCCAGTCTACGTTTAAGTAATTCTGAATCATAAGTTGGATGAATGTGGATGTAGCGTGGCGTGTACAAAGTCTCTTTTAGGATAGAGAAGAAGTCCAGGCTCTTCAAAGAAATTTTTGTTCTGCTAGCATAGCTTTCTTTCTCCTTCCTGCTTTCCCCCCATGATCTGTAAGGGAAAAGTTGGTAAATTTCAGTGTTTATTGTTACACTTCAGTGCTTCTTAGTGGATTAGAAAGGGGTTTTTCCCAGTATTCCCTTCCCATGACTCATCCTATAAAGAATATTTTTAAATGTTATTGTAGAAATTGTTGTTGCTGTTTTCATCTTAATAAATGTCATAAAGGCAGGGTTGGGGCTTTATTGCTGGTCTCTCTAAGAACCCATTCCAGTTGTAAGGAATGGGTCTGTGTTTGGTTATGGTGCCTCAGGCCGCTTGTTTTGCTGCCTTTGTCAAGTACCTGAAAGGTTTACTCTAAAATCATCCTCCAATGTAAGACTGAAACTGTATGCCTGAAAAAGCCTAGTCTTGTTTTTTCTTACGAGTGTAATCAGCAGAGCTCTGGCATATATAAAAACCACAGAAAATTGATTTACAACTCAGACTTCTTTTTAGGAGTTGAATATTTGGCATACATAAGAAGCCAACAGCAATAGCGTAATTTTCAAATGGATGTAATAAATACTTGGCAAATTATGATCTAGTGCTTTGGATTTGTGTTTGTAGAATTTGCTTCAAATAATAATTTTAACATCTCTGAGAATATAATTTCATGCTGTAGCTGTGCTCAATTGACAGTTGGTGTTGCTGAAAACTGGATGGAGGGGTGGCGAGGGGATAGCAGTGGGAGGAATGGGTTCTTGGTTGCCTTTCACTATCAAAGGTTAATTCAGGGAAAGTTGGTTGTTTATTAAGCCCATGCCACATTCCAGAACTCTAACCCAAAATCTCAGAATGTAGTGGGTTGTTTTGTTTTGTGGTGCTGGTGGTCTGCAGAACCTAAAGCTTCAGTACCTGCAAAATTAAGTTTTGTTTTTGTTTCTTCCAACTGATATTAATCTTGAAGGTCAAAAATCCCATCTCTGCTTGCAGGACTAAATGCTTGTTTTCCTCAGATTGATTTGTTAGGCTAGCAAGCAATCTCTGAAGTAACTTTATAAACAGAACGTAGTCTTATTTCTTAGGTTTTTAAAATCATCTCAATCTTGTTATTTAAATGCAAGCTCTGTCAATGTTTCCATACATGTATGATAAACAATACATCTTTTCCATTCCTTTCCTTTCCTCCAGCTGCCAATATTATCATCCAGACTGAACCTCCCATTCCCATTACGAATAATAGCAGCAATGTAACTAGAGTTGTGCTTGAACCAGACAGCAGAAAACGATCTCCAAGTAGCATGGAATGTCCACCGCTGAAGAAACCATGGTTGGGAAAGTAAGAATTAATGACTGCAGTTGACTAACTGGAATGCACTTTAATGTTATCGGTGCTGTAAATAGAGCGATTTGTTAGTCCCTGTAACTTGAGTGGGCTGAGTCAGAAAATCTATGTCCAAATAATAATCGGAGACTAACTACTAGGGGGTAGGGTAGTTCGGTTGTTGTTACTCTCTAGTCTGTACTTCTAATGAGAAAATAAAAGTTAAATGTGTATTAACAATGGCTGCCCTACTTCAGTGCATTTATGTCTTTCTGAACAAATATCTTGTTCTCGTTTTCTCTAGGCAAGCAAATAACAACCAGAATAAGCCAGGATTTTTGAAAAAGAATCAGTATACTAATACAAAATTAGAAGTTCGAAAAATTCCACCAGAAATGAACAATATTACACAGCTCAACGAACACTTCAGTAAATTTGGAACTATTGTAAACATTCAGGTAAAAAACAAAGTACGATTTTATTTCTGCATGTGGGTATTTTATTTCCCCTGGAGCCTTCTTGAATACAGTAGCCATACTTTGTTTCTGAGAAATCTTAGTGGAGACTAACAAAAGTAAGTAATCAAATTCAAAAAAGCCTTTTCTTGGTCCTCTGCCTTCATGAGGTCTTATAACATTTGAAAGTCTTGCAAATTTAACAGTATCTGTCAGGCTTTTGAGCAACTTGAGCATAAATTTTGAGAGAGATCTGCCAGCAAATTCTGTTTTGTATGGAAGTCCTGCATTATTTCTTAGGATTTGGGCAATGATGCTACAGGAGAGTCTTTATGCATCAGTTTATTATCATTTTGCATCCTAGAATTGGCTCAAATTCAGTGGTGTTTCTTGCATTATAAGAAGTGGAAAAGCACTGTAGAAGCAATATGCAGGTAGTTGCATTGTTAAAGTACTACTTAATTTCCTTTTGTTTTGTTTACGCAAAACAATGGCCTCCAGAGTCCTTGCTTAGAGGTCTGAATAAAGACATACCTGGGAGGCCTCCCTATTTCTTGAGTTGACGGTTTTAGACTAGCCCAGAAGATGGTAATTAAATGATGCATTTAAAACACATTACCTCAACCATATCGTACTACGAAGTATGTTTGTATTTCTGTGATGATTAATTTTTAGGGAAAATTTGTCTTTTTCATGATTGCTGGATAATGTTTCTTTGGAAATATGGTGAATCTTTGCACTATGTATCCTTGGACAATGTTTTTATTTCAGAAGAGTAGAATAAAAAGCTTTGGGCTTTGTATCAGCCTCTTCAGTCATATCCCAATAGTGTTTTACTGTGCTTTGATTATCCAGTGATACTTGGTGGAGAAGTCTCTTTTATTATTTATTTGATTTTATTTTACGGCATATAGTCTTTGCTGTAATTATGTGTGTTTTCCAAAATGTACTTGGCTTTAATTATATAAAATAGTTACCTTCATTTTTGAGCTATTAATATCGTTAGATATTCCACTTGTTCCTGCAGATTATTTATAGGTTGGTTTGCTACTGGTTGAGATGTTTTCTTTCTTGAGAATTAATGTATTTTTATGACCTTTTGTTTTAGGTTGCTTTTCAGAATGATCCTGAAGCTGCACTAATTCAGTACGTAACTAATGATGAGGCCAGGAAGGCAATTTCAAGCACAGAGGCAGTTTTAAACAATCGGTTTATAAGGGTGTTGTGGCACAGAGAAAGTGAACAGAATCCCCCATTGCTGCAGCAAGCACAGCAGCAGTCACCCTCACAGTCTCTTCATCACCAGCTTCACCTTCAGCAGCAAGCCCTGACCACGCCTCCAGCCGTAACGATGCATAGCAATATGTCAAAGGTATGCTTTCATAAACACACCTTCGATATGCTGAAGGTTATCAGTGTTCTTAAGTGACAGCTGTTAGGCTCTGTACTCTGCATTTTTAAAGCTTTCTCATTTATTTTTTTTAATATCTGTTGATACACAGGCAATGAGTAAACCTCTGGCCTCTGGTGCCTATGTCCTTAATAAAGTCCCAGTTAAACGTCGCCTTGGAGCAGCAGGTGGAAGTCAGTCTGATATAAGTCAGGCTGGGGCTGTAGGAGAGGATTCTCAGGTATGTTTCTGAAAGCTGACCATCTTCATACTCGCTTAAAGCTTTTACCCATTAGCTGAAAAAGGGACCTAGCAAATAGAACTTGAAAATTCTGTTCCTAGTAGATTTCTTTATCACTGAAGTTCTATACAATGTGGTCAGTCACTTCTTAGTTTCATTAGCTGCTTATATATACTAGGGAGAATTATTTCAGAAACAAAGTACCACTATTTTAAGTATCATCAAATATTTTTGGCAGTGTTTCCTATTAAACAAATTTGACAGCCTACATGGGACGTCAGCTTTTTGTTGATAAATCTGATTGCTTTTCCCAGTGAGGTATGGTGACTGTTACTGCCTTATTTCTTTTAAGTGTTTGATCTGTAAGCGTGATGTTAGTTTGTGTTACCAAGCTGAATATAGTGCAGTTACAAAAGATCGGCTTCAGCAGTGTTCCTAGTGGATATTGGGATACAAAGGCAATTTTGGATAATGACTGAAATAAATTATCTTGTTAAAACATTTTCTGCAAAAGTGTGTAACATGATTGCTTCCAAGCAAGTTGACCATTAGATTAATGACTTTATGCGTATATTTTAATTTATGAATTGTTGCATAAATCTGGAAGCTTGGGTTTGTTTTATAGAATATCTCCCTTTAAACTTTATGATGGTGGTATATCACATTCATTTTAACCTATTACATATTTCTGTTTGTGTGTGTGTATTTTTACAATTTCAGACGTTTCCTACTTCTACAAGCCACTCAAAAACGGTTTACAGTACTTCAAATTTAAAGACACCTATGAAGCCTGGTGCAGGGTCTAAACCTCATGATGTGCAAGAAGCTCTTAAAAAAAAACAGGTGCTCTGCTATATGTTGACGACAGTGTAGTGGTCAAAGTACTTTAAAAAGAAAGGACTGAAAGACACATTAAACCTCAAATACTGCTATGTAGCTTTCTACACATGATCAGTGTAGCTTTTATGATTCACTTTTGCAGATGCAGGTTGAGGATTGGCGTTTTTGTTTTTAAAGAGCGAGCGATAAGGGGTTGTTGATATTTCTCTGGTTTTAATCTCTGTAGATGTGAAAACTTAAACAACAGCACAGGATATTCAAGGAGTGTTGGAAGGAAAAGAAAAAAATAATAGATTACCTCAGAGCAGGAAGTGGGCAAGTTTTAATTGTTACTTTCCAGATCAGATACATTTAATACTAGTGTAGTTCACAGACTAGTAGTTTTTATTATGGCTCTTGCTTACATATCTTGAAGAAGAAAATATGACATACAAGTACGTACAATGCTAGACTGCTTTTTCTGATTCAAAGAGTTTTCTTCTCACAGGAGGCAATGAAACTCCAACAAGACATGAGGAAAAAGAAGCAAGAGATGTTAGAAAAACAAATAGAATGTCAGAAGGTAAGTTTGGAATGGCTTCCAGTACATGTGTTTTGATTTTTTAGGCATCTGTTCAGTGCTGTTCTTGCTGAAGTTTTATATTCCTGCTCTTTTATTAATACATAGATGTTGATATCCAAGCTGGAGAAAAATAAGGCTATGAAACCAGAAGAGAGAGCAGAAATAATGAAGACCTTAAAAGAGCTAGCAGGAAAAATATCTCAATTAAAGGATGAGTTAAAAACTTCATCTGCAACCTCTACACCATCAAAATTAAAGTCCAAGACAGAGGTATTTATTGTACAAGACACTTGGTCATCAATCTCCTATAACTGTTTCTAATGATGTGTCCTAAAAACCCAATGCTGTTAGATCAGTGTACTTCCCACCAGTATTTTGAATTTGAGCGATAGCTCAAAACTACTGCTTGGAGAACCAAGCAGTAGTTTTAAGTACCTTGGGTGACCCAGTTTGCATATAACCTACTCGAGCTTGTTCCTGTTCTGAAGTATAGAATTCTGGGTCCCTCCAAAAGGTGGGGAGAAGCACATGGAGGCAAGTAAAACAAACAACTGAATTTAGAGGAAAATATGGAAGTTGTGTGCTGGTTCACCTTTATCTTTTATATAAATTTATTGCTAAAGTGGAATTAAATATTAAAAGCAGACATTTGTGTTCTGCTTTTCCCATGCACTTTCTCTTTCTATACATTTTTCTTAAAGGCACAAAAGGAACTTCTAGATGCAGAACTGGACTTCCATAAAAGACTTTCTTCTGGAGAAGACACAACTGAACTGCGAAAAAAGCTAAATCAGTTACAAGTAGAAGTAAGCATGTCTGCATTTATGTTTCTAATGTATTTGATATATAAATGTTTTAAATCCTTTCAAGCTGCGGATAAGCTTTATATATTATTTGCCTTTTTTTTTTTTAAACAGGCTGCCCGTTTAGGTATCTTGCCTGTTGGTCGAGGAAAGACAATGCCAGCTCAAGGAAGAGGAAGAGGGCGGGGTCGTGGTGGGAGAGGAAGGGGCATGTTGAATCACATGGTGGTAGACCATCGTCCCAAAGCACTAACAGTTGGAGGATTTGTTGAAGAAGAAAAAGATGAATTGTTACAGCACTTCTCTGTAAGTATTAGGTTACGTTAAATAGAGAAACTGGAGAGGAGAGTTGGAGATGCAAGTCTTTATTTCTGTAATACAAACAAATTTATCCTGAATTCATGGAACAGGCTATGGATAACCAGTTTCAAGAGTTATCAAGGATGCAAATATAATGTCTTTTATAGGTGATTTACAGTAGCTGCCCAATGCATTCCTTTAATAGGAAAAGCCAAATGGCTTCATCTTATTAATTCTGTAAGTTAAACTTATTTACAAACTTGTACAGAAAATAGCTGGTAGTTTGCAAGCTGAGTTAATCGATATGTTAGTATCAGACCTGAGTTAACACAATAAAGGATAAACACATTGGACATTTCCTTCAGTTAACACTACCCAGAATAAAATGTTTCCTTTTGCAAACCTAGTAAATTTGTAAGGGAGATAATCTAATACTTCGTAAATAGATAAAATTGTGTTTGTGTTTGTTAGTTTGATGCTTTGTCCTGTTTTGTTTTTTTTTACATCTATCATTGCTGTGTACATTCAAATTTTTAACATTATGCACTATACCATTTCTAAAGATGCAATGTTCTGTTAATCTAGCCATACTAGACTTTTTTTTTCCTGTTCCATGAAAAAAATGTTCTGTATTTAGCATATTCAGGAGCTATATAGCAAAGTTTGATTCCTATTGATCAAATCTCTTCTTTTGCAAGTAAATAAGCTCTAAAGGACTTAACAGCTCTGTAGTAGTACAACATTGAAAGGCAGAAGATATAAAGTGGTGAATTCTCTGGGTTCACTTGTCAGCTATATAGTGCCTTTTCTCCTGCAAAATAAATCCCCACTTATTAGAATGTTAATAAGTCTGAGCTGTTGCCCAAAAATACAAGTACAAATGCTACAGCGTTGCCAGATGATGCAGCTGAGATTTGTCTCTTTTCTACCCAAAAAATAGCAAGGTTTCAGTAGTGCTGTGATACAGAACAATGTATTTGTAGTACATGATGATCATGTTTCTGGAGGAGAATATTACTATTTTTCCTAATCAGTTTTTCCTCTTACAGAAATTTGGAGATATTGAAGACCTTCAAGAAGAGGATTCCCCACTAAGTGTTGTTCTAACTTTTAAATCTCGCTCTGAAGCTGAGAATGTAAGTGAAATAATGGATTATTTTTTTTCCTGGTTCCAAACTACTCATGTCTGCCTTCTTGTGTTTTAAAATTGAGCTAGCTTTGATCCTGCTATTTCAAGCTAGATAGTGCAAATACTTGCTGCTTTTACATATAGTTTGTAAAAGGTGAAATAACTCGTGTTTAATAACATGAGTTAGTAAAGGTCTTTTCTGATGTAGGTTCAATGTTCCCATCAGTGTAGAACTCTTAGTCTTTTCAGATTGATAGTAGATGAGCATTGTTTATAGGTTCAGGTTTAAACGAAGTTGCTCTTGGAGACTGAAGCAGATGATTATTGTGTGTTTGAGATATTTTGATACACCTCTGCAGTGATAGGTGTTCACTGGGTCTAGCTCATTATTGATGATCTTAAAAATCCTTTACTTGATTCTCTTTTTGAAAATACGTTCATTTTAAACACAATGTAGGCTGCTAACCAGGGATCCCGGTTCAAAGACCGAAGACTACAGATATCATGGCACAAACCTAAGGTACCTTCTGTGTCAACAGAAATTGAGGAAGAGGAGCCTAAGGAAGAGGTATGAAAATATGTTGATAAAGTTATCACTCTTTTAACAGTCTAAAAGCTATGAGCTCTTTTCAGATAGGTTTTTTGTTTACTGAGAAATTCCATTAAATGTTTCTGCAAGCCAGAAGCTGAACTGTTTTTCAATAGTCAGGTACAACTTCCATGTTTTAAAAAAGGAAAGAAATAAATAAATCCACTCCAAAATCTTAGATTTTTAAATTGAAATGATAAACATCGCATCCTCACATATGTACATGCTGCTAATCGTTTTTCACTTTATTAATTCTCTACTGAGGGATAAGTTCTGTACATGTATATTCTTAGATTGTAATTATGAGCACTTTAAGGCTTTTAAATGCTTTTCTGCCTAGGCATTTGACAGAAACTTGTTTCAGAGAGGGTGGGTGGTTGTTTATTCCTGCTTTCTTTGAAGTTTGGCTTTCTTTCCCTTTCTTATGTGTGAGGCTACTGTTCTTTCCCTAAAGCTTGTGGAAAATAGTTGTGTGCATTTCAGTGAGATTTACAGTAACAAGAACCCGATGTAAAGAGCAATGGGGAGGCTGTGTTGTCATACAAGTTTCCTAGGATACAGCATGGAACTTCTTTGTTTAAAAACATTTTTTTTCTTTATCTAGGAGACTGAAACCTCAGATTTATTTTTGCATGAAGATGATGATGATGATGATGAAGATGAGGATGAATCCCGTTCTTGGAGAAGATGAAACTTGATGTTGGAAATGTATAATTTTAGGAATATAGTTCAAGCTATATCTTTTAAACTTTTATTTAAGAAAGTTGATGAGCCAAAAAAAGCTTTACTTTCTTTTCAAACCACAAGATTTAAAGTGAGCAAAGTTTGTTATAAAAACATTTCAGATAAGAGCTGTGATGCCAAGCTAGCCAAAGGCCCAGTAACTTTTTACAGAATTATCAAGCTCACCGGGGTGGTGATTCTTTTCTATTTAAGAAGGTTAAAAAGAGAGAAAGAAAGTGAATATTAGTATTTTCCTGTCCTATTTTCGTGTCACCTGTATTACCTTGTTTTGTTTTTTATAATGTGATTGATTTGTTAGCTTATAATTGAAAAGTTGTTACAGGTTTTATTTAGCAATATTACAGGCTTGGGGGAAAGACACAAACTTTCATTAAATGTTATGAAAGAAAAAATGCCTCATTTACTAATTGAAAAAAGGTAGCATTTTATTTCATATGCAATCACTCACTGTAGAAATTATTTGTGGCTAAGTTCATCCTTCACTTATTTAAGGATGTTTGAAGGCCACACAGTTTCTATATTCTGCTTTTTGTCAGAGGAGATGGAAAAAGTAATTCAACAGGTTATTACTATAATATTGTCCAGTTCACTTTGTTTCTTCAAATCCTGCTTCACAAAAACATCAGCAACGACACACGATTTGAGTGAGTGTTTGAGATTTCCTTTCCTTTATACTTAAATTAAAGTATAATTTAAATTATACTGTTCATCTATTGCATCTCAGTATTTGTGAATATGATGTTTTATGCTTTCCCCAAAAAGAATGAAATTGGGAACTGCTCACCAGCCATTAGAAACTCTTCTTCTATCCCTGTTTTATTTATGTTCAAGCCAAATCTATAAAGTGTTCAGAGCAAAATATTTTTATCCAAAAAATGTCAGTCTGCTGGTCAGCGAGCCTTCAGAGTAGTGTTCAGACCTGGTTTGGGAACGTTAACCATTTATCTTCAAGTATAGTTTTGTTCAGACACATTTAAGGTGAATACCATTACATTCTTAGTTGCCTCGTCACTTTACCATATTAAAAAAAAAAAAAGAAAGAAAAAGAAAAAGAAAACACACGCCAAAAATGGTGTATAATAATAGAAATTAGTATAACAAGTTTAGATGCTTAAGCCATGTATCTTAACTGTTATGTGGCTTTTGCAGTTCATGAACATGTGTTATCTAGGAAGCGTTTTCCTTAACTCTCTGTATTTGTACCGTACACTTTTCAGTACATTTTTATGTACTTTTCTATACAAAATAAACAATGTCGGTGCAAAACCGTGCTCCTCTTTTGAATAGTTTACCAGAATTATTTGTCAGCAAATTCCCAACTAAAAAAAAAATTGCATCAAGACCTCTAAATTTCAGTGGCTCTGAACTTAGCTAATGACATGGAGTTGAGCAAGCCTTTGAGTTTACTGTTCCCCTGTTACCTTTTTGCTGTGGTGGAATATTAAAAATCAAAATAGTATATTTTTTTTGTTTCCTTGTCAGTTGAAGATAATATGCCTTTCAGTATTCTTCTTCATGTTAAAACCTCTTTTTATAATTAGGGCTTTCCTGCTAATACTGAGGCTAAATTACATACATAAAGAAACAAGGGAAAACCAATTCTACATACTTAGAACGTCTTGATTTTTCTCCCATCATCTCTAATGTTTTTTTTTAATGTCTGTGGCTCAGTCAGTGTATATTTTGAAAAATCCATTGCAGCAACCATATTTGAGTCCTGACAGTTTAAAAATTATAGAGGGAACAAAGGATTTATATATTTTTTTGTACAGAGTTTTTTCTTAAACTGTATAATTTTGTAAATATTTTGCTTTTTGTGTACTAAAACTACCAGCGTATAGATTTCAATAAGAACTGTTGTATTTTTGTATTTGGAAAATGAAAATTACAGTGAATGAATGAAGCTGTAAGAAAAATTGCAGTAGCCTTTGACACGCGTAGAATGGGATTCCTTTTCATATGGTTTTAGCTCTAAAATGACACCTGATTGGCACACTATATTCAGGGACACTTGCCCTTTCCCACACGTGCTGGCTTTTCAAGTTGGGCAAGACAGGAAGTAAGCGACTGTGGTAGCTTTATTTAATGATTTTTGGAGAGCTTCACATGATTACTTTTTTTTTTTGCCTTTAGAGTACACATTGGCAGGCTTACATAAATCCTCAAGTGACATCCCAAACATGATTTGTAAATGCTGAGGCACAAAAATGAGTTGTGCCTCTGAACTCAGCTTGTGTATTGAAAGCATGCTATTATTATATTATTGGGGATTTAAGTGATGGGCAGCATAGCAGTATCTGACTTGCGGTGTTTAAGGAGTAGAAAAGATGCTTGAAAGTGACCTTCATTTTGCCAAAGCTTTCCTCCCTGTACCTTAGGATGTATGTACTAGGCAATATTAAACTGTTCTTTTTTTTTTGCGTGTGTTTTTTGTTTATTTTAATAGGTAACATGATGGTACAGCTTGCTTTATGGTAACATTTTATTGTGAAATTAATGAACTTCAGAGAGTACATTAGATAGAACTTATAATCAACACTGGGACTTCTGTACACCAGCAAGTATATTTACAGGACATGTATAATAAGATGTTACCAGTCTAAGCATAGTGTATGAACATTGAAAGTGTATGTGATAGGAAAAGAAATTATCTGTTACATAGAATCATACTTACCTCCCTTTCATTATCTAATTAAGCTAAGCAGAAAGAACAAAACCCCAACAGCTAAAAGGATAAATATGAAAACAGTTGCCTGCTTATTGTGGAAAATCCAACACTTTTTTTTCTTAGCAAAATCATGTGAAAAGGAATAAAGTTCCTCTTGGTGTATAGTAAACTTGTACTATAGTTTTTACAAAATTGTGAACTTGTGTAATAGTATAATAGGAGATATTGTTGAATTTCTAACTGTTTATACATTTAAATTCATATATGTAATGTTTGTTTTATTGATTACAATCTGAATTTCTAAGATGCATGTTGAATTTTTGCAATAAAGATATACTATGGAATGGTTCAAGATTTAGAAAAAATGAAAACTAACTTAAATAAATTGGACAGCAGAACCATTCAGAAAAAAAAAATACAATTATCACAAAAAGAGCGTTATCACTTCTTTTTTCTGGAAGTATGTGTGAAGGGTATTTATTTGTGGAGAATGCAAGCAAGTTTATTTTGCTTAATAGTGAATGTTCATTAGTAATTGCTGAATCAGGTAGGAGAAAAATCAAGTGCTTCAGTGCTCTGAAATTGTGCAAATTAAGATAGCCGACTTGTTGGGAGAAGCCACAGGTGATAAGCCCCAGTCATATTTAAGTGGGAGCAGAGTTCCAGTAAAGACAATGTTACACTCTGGGGACAGTTCAAAATTCTAATATAAAAAGAAAACTGTTTTATAGATTACAGTGGATTCCATGGTCTCTTTTACAGATTTCCGGTGTTGCTGGGTTATTGAAAATAGCGAGTGCAAAACCAAAAATTGTATAAATGCAATCTTTAACCCCTCAGCATTTTGGTCTGAAAACTAATTTATTCTTTTACTCTATTTATCATTAACTTTATCTTCGGTCTTTCCTTCTTTTTTTTCTCTTATTCTAGTTTCTCTTATTCCCTTCCCTTTCAATCTTGTTTTCATGAATGTAACCATTTGTGATCTTTTCTTACACTTTTCTCACATTCCTTTTTTTTTTTTTTTTTTTTTTTTTAACCTCCTGGATTGTTGGTGTGCTGCAATAAGACTTTTGGAAAGAGATGTTTTACAGGGATGTGATTTTTTTTCCCTCCCTCCTTTCTTCACTGCGTTCATTCTGAGGGATAGGGGGAGGAGTGGAAAGAACCTGCTAGTACATTTAATTGTTGTGATTATTCTCTCTCTCTCTCTTTCTCTCTCTCTCTCTCTTTCTCTCTCTCTCTCTCTCTCTTTCTCTCTCTCTCTCTCTCTCTCTCTCTCTCTCATCTCTGGTCTGCAATATAAATATTTTAGAATGTGAACTGGCTTTTTGTTATCGTAGAACAGAGTTCTCGTGATAAACCTATGCCTTTTGCCCTATTTTCATTGTCAATAATTGAATTTAGGAATCCTTCCACAGTCCGCTTTCCTGTGTATAAATAATCAATCACCAACTTATCCTCATTATTTTGCAAGATGCAATAAAATCCCTTGAAGAAATGGAGTCTAGACATTGAATGGGAAATATTTTGTTCCTTTTTAAAAATATAAAAAAAGAAAAAAAAAAGAAAAAAGAAAAAAAGCATTTTTCTGTATGATCAAAATTAATCTTAATAGCAAAAAAAAAAAAAAAAGGAATAAAAAAATCAAGAAAGGGGGATAGCATTTTCTATTTGTGTACGTATGTGGCTTTGGATTATTTTTTCCCTGCCTTTTTCAAATATTTAAATTTTCCCTGTTAAGGAAAGAACTATGTTTTAGTAGGATGTGACTAAAGCAACGGAAAGGAATTTCAGCCATTTTAAAGAAAGGTACGCCAAGTAACTGCTTTAGCTGAACGAATACATAAAGGTAAATTGTTGCTCTAAGAAGAGGTTCCTGGCCTAATATATTAGTTACACTTCTGTCTGTATGAAATTCAATAGTAATTGTATATAGAGAGGTTTCTCAAATATGGTAATATAATTTTAATTTTTCTTGAATTGTGGGATCCGGTTGTCTTGTGTATCCGTTGGTAGTGTAACACCTTTCTGCTTCCTCCTTGTCAGGAGCACTGACACAAGCGTGCGGCTGAAAATGGGGAAATGTTTTGCCTGGGGTTGGCCGGTCCCAGCAGCCTTCCCAGCGTCCCGGCTCCAGCTGGCCGAGCAGCGCGGTGCAGTGCTGGGCTTGGGGTCTGTCCTTGAGGAGAAAGCGATGAGAACCTGAAGCCTTTCCTAGATGTAAGGACTCTGTAGGCAGTTAAACAAGAGAGCTATGCCAGTGCTTACTGTTCCAGTTCCTCTAAAGAACACTTTGGTGCACTTGCGCTGCTGGTTTCCTGTTTGTTTATTTGTTTACTTCTATGATGGATCCACAGTAGCAGTAACCACCATTGGTTTCACTAGAAGTTTTTCTCTTTTTTCCTCAGAATTGCCCCCAGAGTGTTTCCGGCTGATGCGGGTTAATTTTAGGGTAGATTGATCTGTGCTAGACCCTGGGCTTGTGGCTCTGCAGGTGGGAGCCAGATGGGGGAAGCCAGCGAGGGACAACAGCAACAGCACGGTGCTTGGCGTCGGGCACTCGCCCCGTGAGGTTCAGCAGCGCCCAGAAAAGTGCCCTGAGGTACAGAAGTGCCCTGAGGTACGGGTGGGGGGTGCAGGCGACAGAAAGTGCCTGCGCCAGGGAAGTGTTCAAAGGGCTTTGACCCCCATGCGGGGGCCTTCTGTTCAGCTGTAGGAGCCAGGTGTAAGCGGGTGAGCCGTGTGGGCTGGAGAACCTCACAGGGCGCTGGTGAAGCTCCCCTGCAGAGGGCAGGAGAAGGCCGGGAGCTGCTCCGCGGCACCCGAGGTGCTTCAGCATCCCTCGGGTGTTCCCCCCGTTGGAGACGGATGCAAGGGGCAGTTAGAAGCACCAGAACCTAATGTTTATCTGAACTTGTTGCTGCTGTTAGAAATCTGCATCCTTAAGTATCTGCACGTTGTGAATATTGGGGCTGAGTTCGCATCACTCGGTTAAAAGTCAGACAGCTGCACGAACAGAGCGTTTCCCCTCAGCAGCTTGTCCCAGGCCTGCACACGGAGCTGTGCCCCGCAGCGCCTCGATCGCTGCTTCGTCTGGAGCGGTGGGGGTTGCTCCGAACAGGGTGCAGCCCAAGGTTTATTTTTTTATAAAACTGAGCATATTACATTGGCATTCAGCTGCTGGAGCTCATCAGCTTACAGTTTTTCCACGTACAAGTCGGGGGCCAGCAGTGTCCTCCACCTCCTGCAGTTACCGGTGTCCGGTGCCTGCGCCCCTCTGTGCCCTCCTCCCACCCAGTGCCCACCCCACAGCATTTTCACTGCCCTCTGCTCCTCCCTGCTGAGGCTTTTGGGGGTTAGTTGGGACTTCTGCAATAAGGATGAAGGGCTCAGCCAGTGCCCAACACTGCCTGAGGACAGGTGAGTGCAGCCCGTGTTCTCACACCCCTGTCAGGCAGGGGCGCCTCGTTTGGTGCCCCAAGCGCGCCCAACGCAGGCCCGCCGCTGCCAGGCTGTGGCCACGATGGCAGGGGTGGGGTGAGTCCGTCGGGCTGTGCCCTCCCCTGCGCTGGCTGGTGTTTTTTTTGTGTCATTTGGACCTTGAGCAGCAATGACTTGGGGGAGAGGTTTCCAGAGGGACACCTGTGCCTATTCCCTGCCCGTCCAGGTTCGTGCAGGGCCCGCAGAGAGGCGAGCGCAGCAGCGCTGCCAGCGGGCTGCTTGGCTGGTGCCTCGAGTCTCGCCCCTAGCTTCATCCGTCCATGCACGGTGGATTGTGTCTCTGGGGAAGAAGGGAGATGCAGAAAATTTATTGGAAACCATGTAACACAGGGTTTATGTTAATCCCAGGATAAATATATTTTAAAGCAATATCTTCTGTGACCCTAGCAATGTTCATCCAAATCTAATGCATTTTACTGTGATTTGTCTGCTTGCTTTGTTTTCAATTTGATCTTACATGCGCTTTCACAATAGGAAACTCAGTTATGATGATACAGATTTTTATATGCTGCTGTGTTTTTTCAATATTTTCCTCCTTGATGTCTTGTTTTTAACCCTGGCATAAATTGAAAGTTTATAAACATATTCAGCTGTGATCTTGCAGCTTTCATATGACCCAAAAAATCATATTAATAGAAAAAGCTGATGTTGTGGTTTTTAAATTTGTGATTGCACAAATACTGAATATTGCACGCATAAGGCAGGACCCTTTTGACACTACAAGAAATGATAATTTTCACTCTGGCCACCTCTCAAAAGAAGAGCGGAGCGCAGCAGCTTTCCTCTGCCGCTCAGTGGCTGGGTTGCTGGTATCGTTGGTTTGATTTGTTTGGGAGCCAAACCTCCTCTGCTCTTTGCCTTGGTCGTGTGAGCGTGGTAAAGCTCCACGGTACTTCTGAGGTAAAGTAGTCTATCTGGTCTGCGCATGTTATACTGGTAGCCTTAAAGCACTTCTGCTCCGTGATTTATTTAAATGGTAATAAATTATACATTTCTGGCACTTTAGTAATTCATGTGAAAATTATTTGGAGTCAACTCAATATAATGTACCTCTGCGTGGTCTCTGGTGGCTAAAGATATGTCAAACAATTTCATCCACCCTTCGTTTTCGCTTTTTAATGTGACTTTGGGTTATCTGTAGGTCAAAGAAAAGTGATGAAGAGTTCTCTAACAAGCAAATTTCCAACTTCTGATACCCAAATTAGAAAAGTATAAATTGTGATAGACGTATGTGTAACTTGAAACGTATTTAGGCCTATAGGAAAGTATTTTTACAATTAGTGATGCAAGCCTTTGCACGGTTTGGGCCAGAGCCTCCTTGCTTACCCCACAAGCAGGGGCACAGACCTTACGGAGAGCAAAGGTTCCCCTCTCGCTGTGCCAGGCACTGCTGCTGCAGCGAAGCCCCAGCACCGCTGCCCTCGTCTCCTAGCACAGCAGTTGGTGTAGCAACATCTGGGGCTGTTGCAGGAGCTGGGAGGAGGGATGGGCACCCGTGGAGGCAGCCCAGTGGGGAAAGCAGACCCTGCGAGTCTCGGTGCTGCTGAACCTGCTTCCACACAGGAAACAAGCTCCTGCCCATGGTTATGCCTCAAGATGCCTGCGTGTTGCCCTAGGCATGCTTCTTACGCTGCTACGCTTCAGTGAGCTGCCGTTAAACACTTCTCTCAGTTGTCTGAGCTCTGACTGGCTTTGAGAGGAGCCAACACCTCCTCTGCAACTTCGCAGCTCCCTGGGAGCACGTTTCTGGCAACCCCCACATGTAAGTGTTCCCCAGAAACCTAAACTTTCTGTGCAGGAAGCATAGCGTTTTCCACAGGAGGTGGCACGGCCGCACCGCTGAGCCAGGCGCTGCTGAAGGTGCGGGACAGCGGGGTTGGCTTCCAGGCAGAGCGTGGGGACGGGCACAGCGTGGGGCTCTCCCCGAGCAGAGACGTTTTGTGCTGTGCGGGTGTCCTGGGCTGCTGGGTAGAAAAGTTTGTCATGAGCTGAATTCTCCGAGCTCAGCCTGTTACCTGTCAGCCCGAGGAGTTCTTACACGTGGCTTGGGCTTCCTTGAACTAAATTCCTCCTAAAGGGAAGGGGCTCCTGGTCTGTTTCTGATTCCTGCTTGCTCGGTGTGAATTTCTTCTTCCTCAGTCCGTTTGCTCAAGCAGCACAGGTGTGTGCTCACAGGCTTGAAAACTTCAGCCTGGTGCTGCTCGTGTGGAAAGGTCACCACGGGAAGTTCTGCTGAGAGATTTACCTTAACTATAATGTGGCCCCTGCCTGTTATGTAATGTGGAGCACCAGGTCCGCTTTGCAGTCAGGTTGTTCTTTTATTTTTCTAGTTACATGCAGATTATCAGGAGCTGGTACCAGCCCCACAGTTTCCTTTCACCACAGGCCTGGCACTGCTGCCCCAGCACCAGTGCAGCCCCTCTGAGCGAGCAGTGCTGGCTGGTATGGACGTGGCTTTAAACCAACAAGCGGGGACAGCAGCGAAGTGGGAGCAGCACCAAAAGAAGGGTGGGAGCAAAATCACATCAGTGCTACACTAACGCGTCTGAGATTTCAGCACTCCATACGTTTACATGTGCATATAAACACGCACATATTTGCACACACGAGTACACGTGCATTTGCATATTTGTGTAAGTTATCTTAGGTGGAGTGGGGCCTGACCTGCAGGAGCACGGGCGGCGTGTCCCGGTGGCCAGCCTGGCCCCGCAGCCCCTCCAGCCCCTGGGGCCGGGCCGCAGGCAGCAGTGGCTGCGGGGAAGGACAGTGCAGAGGTGTGGTGTTCACGTATGGGAAAGACAATATTTTCATCCCAGTACAAAATTCAGCAGAAGAGCTTGGGAAAACAGGCGCTGTGATAGACCTCGCATCAAAGGGGAGGTTTTTATACATAAACTTTTTGCTGCTTTGGAAATATTTCTTGCCCACAGGGCTTTCTAGGTGGGGTGTTTTCCTCTAACTGTAAAGTTACTTAGGAACTTAAGTTTTTTCTTTGCCTGATCACAATAAGGCTTCTTGGTAGGTTTGATAGGTGAAAAACTATGCAAGAAGCAAAGAGATGTCACACGGAAGACAACATGCAGAGCTTCTAAAAATACAGCGTAATGCACGCAGCCGTGGAGCATCTGCGGTGGCAGGGGGAATTCAGCTGGTGTGTGTACAGCAGGCGCTGCCAGCGACGTGGCCCTGCAGAGCTGCCTCTTCAATAAAACATAGCTGAGTGGCAGAGGAAACTTTGGCTTGTCAACACCGACACCGTACGTGGGGCTTGCTGAGGGAGTGTAGCTAACACATGCATGTTTTGGCCAGTGACAATTTGTTTTCCCCAAACTCTGCTATAGCGGTCGGTGTGACTTCTTTAATTAAAAATCCAGGAAATGTAAATGTATGAAGGGATGAGTTTAATGTCAGGTGACAGGATTTCTCCCCATCCCCCTCTGATTGTTACATTTTAATTTCAAATTTTAATGAAGATTTCAGAGAGCATTAATGTAAAAGGAATGTGAAGGCAGCACAAAGCTGAATAATTTTATAGAGCTACAGGGCACACAAGCACCCACCACCTCCCAAACATCCATGCTCCCTATAATTTTCAGCCTGTGGGCTATCAGTAGCTTTCAGGGGTGCAGATCTTGACAAACATTCCCTCCTGGACACAACACGTAACCCTCGGTGTGGGGTCCCACAGTGCTTTGTACAACTGGAACAAATTCAGAACGATTCCCAAGGCACATGTGATGGAAAATTGTTTGTTGGAGCATAGGAGCAGGAATGTGCTTTGGGTTTGGTCATTAAACTGATAACCAGCTCGTCTGGGGATCCTGGGAGGAAAGCGCATTGCTTGCTGCAGCGCCAGCTATGATATGGAGCCTGTGATGTGGAGGCAGGATTTAAGCAGCTTGACCTGCTCCTTGGGCTAGTTTTAAGATGCAGCAATGCTGATGGAATTTCCAGCTGTGTTGGACACACAGATGAGAGGTTTTATAGTATGGACAAGTCATAAAATCCCTTCGGTTTGTGGAAACTCATTGGCACTGAGAATGTGTGTGAGGCTGAGTCCTGAACTCACGGTGCTTCAACACGATTTGCAATGTTTCAGAAGCCATTTAAAGGGGGGCGTGCAAAGCTGCCTCTCAGCATTCAAAATATTTTGATTTTTTTTCTCCTACAGAAACACATAGTTTTTCTCATTTTTATGTTAATTATCATGGATTGCTTATTAATGAAGTGGAAATATTTGCTCTTTCTAGCTTGTGGGTGATGGCCAAAATGTGGTAAATATGAGGCAAATGGGTAATGTTGGAGGGAATGTCTGAGGATGCTAAACTGCTTTCTCTGGCACTGTTTGCTTGCTGTTGAATTTTGCTGGGTAGTGTAATTTCACAAGTTTTTCCACCGTATGCTTTCTGTGGCTCCTTTAGCTGGATGTGGAGGCAAACACTGCTTGCGGAATCAGGCAGAGGCTGCCTCGGAGTGTCTGCTTAAACACACGTTGAGCAGTCCCTGTGCTGCTTTTTTTCAAGCAATAAACAATCTCACAGCAACCAAAAGCACAGCTTCAGGCCAGTGAATTTGGGCAAAGCGGGAGGATTCTAAGTCCTTTCCTGGCTACGTAATCTTTACTCCTTTGAAGGAAATACATTTTTAAATTTCTGAAGGCAGCTTGTTTTCTAACTATGCTTCCATTTATTTTATTGTTTTCCAAACCAAGCTATTAATTTTTAAGTGTGTTCTGTTACAAAATGCCGCTGTTTAGACATTTGCCTAGGTTCATTTCACTACATTCACCTAAATAAAGGTGACTGCAGGAAAACTAAGCCCTAAAAAACACAGATCCATAGAATGGCTTAGGTTGGAAGGGACCTTAAAACCTGTTTACAGTTTTCATTTTTCATGTTGTCGGATGTTCTCTGTGCGTTGCTGTATTTTAGATAATGCAAAGAGCCTTCTGACCTGGAGCTGGGATTCAGGAGACCAGAAATGAAGCTTTTGTTCCATTGTTCAGTCTCTGCTTCAGACCCGTGCAGCTGAACCTGTTGTTCCTTTTTCTGTGTGGTTGGTTGGTTTGTTTTCCTTGGCTCATTCCCTTCATTTTCCCTATGTAGGGCTGAATCCAGGTCAGTGAAGTCAGCACAGGAGTTTCCCAGTAGCCTCCCCAGCAGAGTCGTGTCAGGTCTGAGGTGATGTTTTGCTGGAATATATTTCAATTCGGTCCCGTTACAATGCACGTCACTAGAAAGCAGCAGGAATCTTGGATTTGTGCTAGGGAAATGCAAGAGCTTAGAAGAAAACTTTGGGGGCAGTCCAGTAAAGTGGATCAATGTTGCTCTTTCTTCATACTCCCCAGGATTGCCCTTGCAAAGATACAGCTGTTTGACTTGTTGATTAGCAGAAACATTAGCAGACCTACTGTTTCAGGGCATGAATAATTAATGTTTGTTCCTCATTAATTTCTTGTGGAACAGAGTCTTGTTAGACTACATTTAGATGTATTTCTCGAATTAGGAGCAAATATAAGAAGAAAGAGATGCCTGACAGATAAGCACTCTGCTCTCCTCCCGCCCTGGAAAATATTGTTGTGTTGCTCATATTATCTTCATCAGAAATAGATGGGTTTTATTTTTAACAAGCACAGAAGTCTGCTTTGTTACAATTTTAATTTCAGGGAAAGATACAAGAAACAAGTTCTATAATTCATGCACATTACAAATGAGTACAAGGAAGACCTCCCAGCTAGCATGAACTGTCTGGCATCCTGCATCCCTGTTACCTCAAATCAAAACCTTGTTTACTGAAAAATTCAGAAATAAGATTGCGTCAGTTCCCCAGGTCGTGCAGTTGGAAGACAGGATGTTTACACTGCTTACCTCCCATCACCCAAGCATTTCAGTGCTGCAGTGTAGCTTTGGCCCTTTTAATTTTCTAACATGGCCATAATATTTTTTTCTAGGAATACCTGCAAACACCCTACCTAGCCTTCTAGGACTGTCCATGCCCCCTGTCGTAATCACTAATGTAGCCAGAACTTTGATTTCTGATGGCTCCCCTGCATGTATCTAAAGGGAAGGAAAATAAAAAAGGCAAAACTTTTTGTTTGTTTTGTTTTAAGCTACAGAAGGTGAGAGAGAGCCTTAATAATTTAATTTAAACAGCATGGACATCACAAGTGTTTCCTCATTTCTCTTTTTGGAAAGAAGTTCTATTATTGTTTCTGAAGAGCACATTCCTATGGGTTACCATTTGAATATTCCATATTCAAGCAAATGTGAGCCCCCTGATTTTTACATTAAAAACAAAAACAAAAAAAATCTCACTTGATGGTGTCTAAAGGAAACTTTTAATAATATTAATAGACCTATAAATTAATCTATTTATTGTTATTGTATGTCTGTTTCATATCTAGTGAGATAAAGTGGCCAATTAAAATCCAATTTCACATCCAATTTTAATTTAGATTTTTGCTGCCAGGGCCCTCCTGTTCTGCTCCTCACTCAGCAGCGTGCCCCAGGGGAGCCCCCCGCTGCAGCACCACACGCTGCGGCTCCTGCACTGCCACCAGCACCCAGGCAGCACTCGCAGGGACGTGAGTGACATCCAGGGGACGTGGGGCAGTGTCAGAACAGGGAGCCACCCAGCTGCACAAGGAAGGCCCTTGCTCGGAGCACACGGCATTGATCCGCTTCGGTGATGTCAGCTGAATTGTATGGCCCGGGAAGGCTCCCTACCAGAGAAGATCAATAATGATGATGAGACAAGTACTTACTGGAAACCCGTTCAGTAAGAACCTTGCTCGTCTCATCAAGATGCTGTGCCCTGTATCATTCTCTCAAATCCCCTTAAAGAAAGAGTGGTCTGGCAGTCACAGGACGGTTGGGAAAGTGTCATCGGCTGCGTTACTGTACGTGCTTACAGTTTCCTGACTGTTAATTTATTGTAATTACTCTCTCCCCAGCTCCAGCAAGCTTCAGGGTAGGCTGTCTGTCAGCTGGAGCTGTGTGTCCTGCTGCAGGTCCTTACCGTACAGGCGCGGCTGCTTGTCCCTCCTGTCAAGCACAGCGACGAGATAAGGCCCAGGTTCTCCTCCTGCTTCTCCACACACCAGCACCGCCGGGATCCTTCACCCTCCTGCACCGTGCCCCAGGCTGCTCAGACAGGCCCCAGGTGCAGCGGGGCTGCGCATCAAACACGCACTGGAAATGTTCGTTTGTTTTTAGTGTTGGGCATCGTTAAGCAATTTGGCCCTGCGGGGTTTCACCAGAGGGGTGAGGGATGTGCTGCTGACCGGCAGCGGGCTGTGCCTTTGGCTGTGCAGCCAGCCCTCCCTGCGCGCCTTGGCTGCACCTGCAGGAGCCCTGCAGCCCCCCGGCCCTGCAGCCCCCTGGCTCTCACCCCCCGGCTCTCCCTGCCTCGGCAGTGGGACGCAGGGACCCGGGCACAGCGGGGAGCAGGAGAGCTGGGAAGCCCAGCTGAAAGGAGGGATATGTTTTGTCTTGGAAGCTGGTGTGAGGTGTCCCTGGTGTAGGACCTTGCCGAGGCTCTCTGCCGAGTGGCAGCTTCATGGTGACACCACTCCCAGCTTTCTGTGCCGACACGGAACCAGTTTCCATCCCACCCACACCTCAATTAAAAGCTTCCCAGGATGAGGCTGGTCCTTCCCTAACCCCTCAAGCTCCTCTCTAAAATACCCTCACACCACCTCTTGTTTTCTCAAGCTCTTCTGAGTCGAGGCCCCGGGTGACGTCTCGCTGTGCAGAGGTGGAGGTAAGCCTCCAGCAAAGCCCTGTCTCTGCAGAACCCCCTGTTGCTTTCAACCTGTGGAGGTATGGACTTCCTACACCCGAGCGCTGGGAGTGTTACCCTATAGCCTAAGAGACTTCCTCTCTTTAGGCCGGTTTCCTTTGGAAGTCTGACACTGTGCGGCCTCGCTACTGAGCCGGGCAGCTCCTGTAACTTAGCAACTTTCTTTTTGCTTTGTTAAGTTGGGCTCTTCAATCTCCTTAATGAATAAGAGAATCAAGCCAGGTAATTGATGCTTGGCCGTTTAGCTGATGAATAATTGACTGTCTGGGTAATCCTAGATATTTCCTCGATCAGATTGTGCAGTGGAACAGCCGTATCATGCTGTGTGCAGCGTTGCTTGCTCATTTGTGGGGCTGGAAATGTGCTTTGTAAACCCAGGTTCTGCAGGAACCTGCACAAGTCAGCACTCTTCACTCTCCCTCCAAGCAGACAATTTGTGATAAGAGGCTGCATCTCAGCATAAAGAACTTATGACTTGAATCTTGAATGAAAAATGAAAAATATTGTTTCTAAAACAGACATAATTTTCAGATGCACAGTAAAGAAAAATACTAGGGACTAACAAAGAAATCCTCCCCTTCCAGGGCAGGGGATCTAGTTTTCCATGGTAGGAAGCAGAAGGCAGGTATAAACTATTGTGTTCACCCAGTGAGGACAAGGAAAGTATCTTTGTGTTTGGTATGCGTGCTTCAGCTCGCTCGTGCATCTTGAAATGTAAACTATCACAGCAGTATGCTTTTGGGTTTGCAGGAAATTATGTGGTTGTTGTAAATCGCAATTGAGGAAATTTTCATGGGTCATTTTGGCTTTGTGATTGTGTTAAGTAGTGCTATTTACAGCCCATTGCAGAGAATATATGAGAACGAACTGTGGTTAAATAACATACTGCTATATTTCAAAGCTTTCCGTCAGTCCTGTGTAAGCGTTTACTACATAATTCCTAAACTCAATTATATAATGAAACTGAGCCTATTGACAACTCGCTGACTGTGATGGGCTTTGAATTAAATTCTAAATGAGAACAGAATATTTTGATGTATTAGGAAAATGGGTAATGATCTTTGAATTGTGACACTGAACAAGACCGCACGGCAGGTAAAATGCACGCTTTTAATCTGACTTCTACCTTCAGATTTTCAATGACTCACCAGTGATGTTTCATCAGGGTATGGGTCTGGTGTTTTTTTTTCCTTCCAGAAATACCATTAATTATTTACCAGTAGGTGAATGATCTCTGAAATCTATTGCAGTGACACCTTTGAGTCTGCAGATAGTTTCTGATGGCAAACCATCTGGGCTCTTTTAACTTGTTATTGTTTATCCTTTGGACTTCTCTCCTCTGTTTGTAAGGTGTAACGTCAGTAGACGGGGCCAGGAGCATCAATATTTTACAGCTTTAATTAAAGGGAGCTCGGCAGCTAGGTTACCCAGTCCGGTTTCTTTCAGAACAGCTGCCTTCGGGAGGGAAGGGGAAGGGGAAGGGGAAGGCTGTCCTTACCAGGGGCAGTCGGCAAGCTGCGTTCTCGGGGTGTGCTGCTGCGGCACCCCCCCAGCCCGAGCTCTCCACCCAAGCATGTGGCGCTTGGCTGCAGCGCAGCGTCTGAGCAGCGCCTGCCCTTCCACGCGGGACGGGAAAAGGAGCTCGCTGAGGGCTCCGGCAGCTCCTTGCTCGAGAGGGAAGGCTGGCAGCAGCCGAGGGACGGAAGAGGAGAGCATCGGCCCCCTGCAAACGCTCTCGGAGCTGGGGGGGGAGACGTGCTCTGGCGAGCAGGCAGTACCTCCAGCTTCATGTCCAGCACTCTGCCTGTATCCTCTTATTTATTTACGTTAACCAGCCAGGCCTAAATAAAGAGAGGATTCCAAACAAAACAAAGGTCTGAAATTTATCCCTCTATTAATTACTTCCACCAAAGCGGGGCTGCCTATAAATATGGTGCCACTTTAGATAAAACTTTCATGCAGCTATTTAGGCCCTTTGAAATATAAATGATTTCCTTTAAATTTTTTATCATAAATCAGGGCAGGGAGCCGTGCGGCAGCACGCCGCCTCCCCCTCGACGGCAGGAGGCTGCTCCGCCGAGCCCCGTGCCTGCAGCCCCGACCCGCGCAGCGCCGCGCCCGGCCGCTGTCCGCGGTGCTGCCGGCCCGGCCCGGCCCGGCCCGTGCCCGTTCCAGTGCCCGTGCCCGTTCCTGTGCCCGTGCCCGTTCCAGTTCCCGGCCCCGTTCCCGGCCCCGCGGGGGCTCGCCCCGGCCGCCTGTTCGGCGAGGAAGGTTTTTTCCTGCGCCCCGGCCGGTCGGCGCGGGGAGGAGAGCACCGGGTACGGCCTGGGGCTGTGCAGCTTTCTCCTTGGAGGGGGTCACCGAGCAGCCTGCTGCCCCCTTAGCCCTTATTGTCCCTTGCTGTGCGGTGTGGAGGCAGGACTCTGTGAGTGTACTCGGTGTCTGTGGGTGTCTCCTGAATGAAGGGCATCTCCCCACAGGAGCTGTGCCTCTGTTTTCCTCTGGCCGCATCCAAGCTTGTCAGGAAACCAAGCCAGCACGTCCTTTGGCTCTTGTTCGGTGTGCATTGGGGCTCATAAAGCTCTTGGAAACTCTAAAGCTGGGCGTAGATTTTATTTTTGCTTAAGAACGGGACATTTCACGCTTGCAAAATGCTGAAGTTCACGGACCATCAAGTCTGGTAGGTGCCACGTCTGACCATGTGCGACGATTATGAGAAATCGAAAATAAAGCAACTGCTCCGAAGGAGAATTATGCCAGCCTATTTGGGGCGCTTGGGAGTGGAGTTGCTCTGAGCACGGCTCCACTCGCATTCCCGGGGCAGCCTGCAAGGGGCTCACCTCGCCCAGCAGCCTCCCGACCCGGCCGCGGGGCGCCTCGGAGCCTCGCCGGGACCTGAAGCTGCGCCCACGACGTTGAGGAAGCCCCACGGTCTGCCCACGCGCGGTTTCCTATGAAAACAAATTCCTCGAGGGAAATATTTCCTTGCGTTATCTTGACTTCAACGGAAATGTTGCCCCCGGGACCCTCGTAACGCCGACAAACGCTGAAATCAGCGGAATTTTACTCCCCGGGTCCCTCCTCTCGTGTAACGCGGCCGTACTGCGGCCCCGGTGTCAGGGGAGATTTGCCCGAGTGAGGGGCGCAGGACGGGCCCGGCAGCGGGGGGGGCACCGGGGCTGCCCGGGGGGCGCAGCCCGAGCCCGGCTCCGTGGGCGGCGCGGGGCGTTTGCTGTGGCGGCGCCTGCGGGGAGCTGGGGGCGCCGCCGCCTTTGCAGTTTGCCGAGCAGCTCGTGCGGTGCTCAGCCGGGGCTGCAGGGGCTCTGCGAGCCGTGAGGGAACCGCACCAGGCGCTTCGCCTTGTTGTGCTTGCGGGGTTTATCCCCCCGGCGAGCGGACACCCGAGGGGGCGGAGAACACCCGGGCGGCTCCCCGGGGGCTCTCGCGGCCGGGCCCGCGGGACGGGGCAGGGCCCCGGCTGCAGGACGGGGCAGCTCGGCCGCCCCCTCGCTGCGGGCCCTCGGGGAGGGACCTCGGCACCGGCGGCCCTGTGGGAGCCCTCCCGCGCCCGGGCCCGGGGTGCGGGCTCTGCTCTCCTCCTGGCCGAGTCCAAGGAGCCGCCGGGGCCTGGCCGGGCCTCGCCCGGGTTCCGCGCTGTCGGGGAGAAACTTGCCCCTGCTGCCCCCTTCCCCCGGCACCGGCTGCCCCGCGCCCCCCGGCGGCTCCTGGCGGGCTGCCCCGGCCTCTCGCCGGGCAGGCAGGGCCCGGCGCTCCCCCCGACGGCCGCCGCTGCCGGCAGCTCCCGGGCTTCGAGGGCGGCGGGCGCGGCCCCTCCGCTCCCCGCTGGGCCTGCCCGGCACTGCCCGGCCGGGGGCTGCCCGCCGCCCCCCTCCCCTCCGGTTCCGCCCCGCGCCGGTGAGCGGCCCGGCCCCGACGGCGCGTCCGGCCGGCCGCGGGGGCTGGGCTGCGGGGCGCGGGGCTCGGCGCTGTCCCGGTGCCGGTGCCCTCCGGTGCCGCCCCGCAGCACGCCTGCGCGGGGCCCGGGGCTGGCAGGCAGCGTGTAAGATGAGTGAAGGAGCGGGTGGGGGGGGCGCGAGCGGGCGCGGAGAGGGAAGCTCTGTCATTGAAAATAGCTCACTTTGACAGTGGCGAGGCAGAGAGACAACCCGGAGTCGATGTCACGGGCTGCCTACCTGCGAGGTGTGCAAAGATGATGGCCATGAACGCCAAGCAGCCCTTCACCATGCACGCTGCCCTCCAGGAGCCCAAGTACTCCAGCCTGCACTCCAGCTCGGAGGCTATGCGCAGAGTTTGCCTCCCAGCCCCGCAGGTATGTAGATTAAGCATAATTACCGCTTTAAGGCACAATTTTTGACAGGCACTCGCTTAATGTTTTTTTCATGTCACCAGAACAATCGCGTATCTCCGAGCCTCTCTCTCCCCCCCTCTCCCCTCTCCCTCTCGCTCTCGTCTCTGATCCACACGTCTCTTCGAGCAAAGCTTCTGCCTTCATATTAATTTTTATGACCTGAGCTTTGAGGAGGAATCTCTGTGCTCGGCAAGGTTTTTAATCCGGAGATGACAGTATTCCCCACTGACTCCACTATGCGCATTCTTGCTCGCAGCTCCAGGGCAATATATTTGGAAGCTTTGATGAGAGCCTGCTGGCCCGCGCGGAGGCTCTGGCGGCTGTCGATATCGTCTCCCACGGCAAGAGCCACCCCTTCAAGCCGGACGCCACCTACCACACCATGAGCAGCGTCCCCTGCACCTCGGCCGCCCCCGCCGCCCTGCCGCACCCCGCGGCGCTCACCTCGCACCCGCACCACGCCGCGCACCCGGCGCTGGACGGCGACCTCCTGGAGCACCTCTCGCCCTCGCTGGCCGTCGGCGGCCTGCCCGAGCCCCCGGCCGTGCCGGCGCCGCTGCCGCCGCACCCGCTGGGCGCCATGGGCCACCTGGCCATGGGCATGGGCCCGCCGGGGGGCCCCGCGCCGCCGCTGCCCGCCGCGCCCCCCTGCCTGCCCGACGTGGAGTCCGACCCGCGCGAGCTCGAGGCCTTCGCCGAGCGCTTCAAGCAGCGCCGCATCAAGCTGGGGGTGACCCAGGCCGACGTGGGGGCGGCCCTGGCCAACCTGAAGATCCCGGGCGTGGGCTCGCTCAGCCAGAGCACCATCTGCCGCTTCGAGTCGCTGACGCTGTCGCACAACAACATGACGGCGCTGCGGCCGGTGCTGCAGGCCTGGCTGGAGGAGGCCGAGGCCGCGCACCGCGACCGCGCCGCCAAGCCCGAGCTCTTCGCGGGCGCCGAGCGCAAGCGCAAGCGGACCTCGATCGCCGCGCCCGAGAAGCGCTCGCTGGAGGCCTACTTCGCGCTGCAGCCGCGGCCGTCCTCCGAGAAGATCGCCGCCATCGCCGAGAAGCTGGACCTCAAGAAGAACGTGGTGCGCGTCTGGTTCTGCAACCAGCGCCAGAAGCAGAAGCGCATGAAGTACTCGGCCGTGCACTGACGGCGGCCCCGGCCCCGCCGCCCCGACGGCTCCGCACCGCGCCGCGGCTGCTGCGGGACGGGGCGAGGCCGCGCGGCCCCGCCGAGCGCCCGGACGGGGCGGGCCGGGCCGCCACCAGCCCCCCCCCCGAGCCCCCCGGCACGGCCGAGGCGCCCCGGGCCCGGCCCCGGGCCCCCCGCTCCGCCGCCCCGCGGCACCGACGGCTGCCGGGGCCGGGCCGCCGAGCGGGGCCGTTCCGCGGTGCCCGGACCCGGCGTGGCGGAGCGAGGAGCCGCTTTCGGAGGCTCGCCCGCACCGGAGCCGAGCCCCGCGGCCGCGCTCCGCGCCCCTCCCGGTCCGTGCGTCCCGCCCGTCCCGCCCCGTCCCGTCCCGACCCTCCGCGGAGAGCTCCGGCCCGAGCGCTCTTCCCCACCTCGACTCTGGAATAAAGGCTTTATTTTTCAACCCGAAGGGGCCGTGTCTTTTCTGGCTCCCTCTCCTGTCCCGAGCTGGGCGGACGGCGCCGGGAGGAGCGAAGGAAACGTGCGCGAGTGCGAGAACAACGAAAAGCCGCCGGCGGTGCGATTCCCCCGGGAAGCGGGACGAGGCTTCGCCCCGCCGGGCCCCCGTTGTGCTGTGGGCGCCGCCACCCCGGGCACGGGCGAGCCGCCCCGGCCCTGTGCCCGGTGCCCGGTGCCGGTGCCCGGTGCCCGGTGCCCGCCGCGGCTCCGCAGCCCCTCCGCCGGGGTTCGAACAAAAACTCACCCAAAGAGCACCTACCGCGGGTTCATTTCTGATGCTGTTTAAGAGGGGAAAAGGCTTTTATTTATGATTCCCAGAAGCACCTTAACGATTAAAAATTAATGGTGGAAGCGCGCTTCTGAATATTTCACTTCGGCGTTTCACGGAGTGACAAACACCGAGCCGCGGAGCCGGGCCTCGCCCTCCTCCCCCATTAGGCAGCGCCCTGACAAACTCGGCCTTTTAATTGCGGGACGTGCGGAGCCTGAACGCTCCCTGGCTCCGGGTGCTTCCGATCGGCCCCAATGATTTTCCCCCAATCAAACGTCCTTTAATAATAAATGCCCTCATGCCATTACATTATATTGCGGGTTCTGAAAATTTAAAATAAGGGTGATGCAATATTAATTGCCTGCCGGAGTATAAAAAGGGCAGAAGGCGATTCAGACGGCATCTTTTCCCCGCCGTCCGCTAGGACTTCAGCAGATCCTCTCCGAGGCAGGGCCGGCGGCGCTGCCGGGGCTCCGAGCGGGCACTTTGCTGTAGGAAGGGCAGGTAAGAGCCGTTTCCACCTCGCCCCATTCCCGCTCACGGCTGCCGGCGCCTCCCGCCGCCCTCCCGTCGGGGCTGCGGCTCCCCGGGCCCGACGCCCCCCGGGGCTGCGGCGCCTCCGCCCGGCCCAGCGGTGCCCTGCGAGCCGCCGGGAGGGGGCCGGGGCCGCCCGCCGGGGCCGGGCCGGGAGCAGCCCGCGGGGCGCTGCCGGGGGCTGCGGGGCTGAGCTCGCCGCCCCCCGTCCCGCAGCCCGCGGCCGGTGCCAGCAGCTCCCCGGACAGGAGGTGCCCGGGCTCCGCGGAGAGGAACACCCCCACCCCCACCCCCACCCCCACCCCCACCCCCACACCCACACCGCACCCGGCCGGTGCTGCTGCCGGCGGCACGGTGCAGCCTCACGCCGCTTGGCTTCCAGGAAGGCTCAGGAATAACTTTAAGCCTCCTGGCGCTGCCCTCAGACGGGTGTACGATTCTCTCCAGCTTGTGTTAAACCCAGCTCAGCCAGGTTTAGCTCACGTAGCCTGTGTTTCCGCTCACTGGTATTTATTAAGCCTACGCTGCAGCTATGGTGCCCTTCTCACCTGTTCACTTCTGGGAGGGAAATAGGACCCTGCTTGTTCTTACAGCGGCAAAGGTGTCCACGAGGTTTTACTTTTTGTGACTGTTCTTATTTTGCCCATGTTTGTGTGACAATTTTGCATTTGTCCTTTTTGGCCAGGTCCCAAAAATGACTTAAAGATGTAAAACAACTCCTAAATGAACTTTAGACCTCAAAATCTACAATTACTCTCCCTGAAACAAGAGCTCCCGTGTGCTCCTTCTCTCCTTCACATACGCTGGCCAGTGAGGTCTGAGGCACCTGATCCTTCTTGCTTGTCCTCCTCTGCTCCCAGTTCCCCTCTGCACGGAGACAGAGCTGCCCCAAGAGGAGCTCCCCGTGGCTCAGGCTGAGATGATTCCCCTTGCCCAGATTTCACTCTCTGTGAATTCCAGGTTTCTTTCTCCTCTCCACGTGCTGTTCTGTGCCTTGCTCTGCCCAGATGTGACACACAGGACCTGAGTGCTTCACTTGGGGTTTTTCCTTGGAGCTCAGGTACGTTTTGTTTTAACCACGGTTGATGCCTAAGTCTTTCACTGGGTTTGGCTGTCAAAGCTCCAGCTCCAGGTGCATACACTGAACACGAAACTCATCTGATCCTCCTGGAGCTGAGGAATAAGTTATTTTGACTGCAGCGGGAATAGTTTGGAACTGGTATTTGTTGCTGAGGAGGCACGAAGTAACAGCACATATTTTCTTCCTGGTGTAGGGGGCAGTGCCCTGAAGCTGGGAAACAAAGCCAAGGGGTGATCAGGGAAGGGTCATGGCTGTGCCTGGCTCCATCCTTCCCCTGGGGAGGCCCTGGGCACCGGCTCCACCCCGGCTTTTTTGGCCCAGCCCCTCCTGGGGCGGGCAGGTGGGGGGCACCTCACTCTGTGTGGGTGCCAGTTTGGGAGGAGCTGCTGCCAAAATGCAGCCCCTCGTACCCCTGTTCACCTCCAGCTGTGTGAGGATGCAGGATTCCCACTTCCACAGAGGGCTTGGGCTCTTGCTGCTGCCCAGTGGGTCTGTGGCAACCACCCTGTGATAGTTAATTCCTTAACACCCCCCAAACACACACGCAAAAGCTCCCCCCAGCCCTGTTAAAACAAAACCATCCAGGCCAGTGTGCTGTCCTGGCGAGCAGGGGAGCTGCCTTCAAACGGCAGCCTGGGCAGAAAGCAGAAAGTGAAACCTGGCCTGAGCTGGAAGATGGGCAGCGGAGAAAAATGCTCAGTAAAGCACATGCGTTTGAGACAAAGATCCAGCAGGCAAATCCCTTTATATGGTTTCTGAACCACTAACAATTGATTTATTATTTTTTTTTCCCCATTCCGTGCTTGTTCCTTAATATCCTGCTTTCTGTCTCCCGGGGACTGCACACGAGAGATGAAAGCAAAGAAAACCAAACAAGCCATTGGCGGTGCTCACTCAATTGATTTTTACACAAAATTTGCCTTCATGCACGAAGGATAGAAAAATGATCCCATTAATAATGAATAACAAAAACAAATGCAGGGAGGAAATCAATAGAAGCACATCTGATATCACAGGGAGATGTGCGAGGGGGCCCCAGACACACAACGGCAGGGGCAGGAGGAGCAGGGGGCAATGGGATCGGGGACCCCCAGCCCCTGCCCTGTGCCGCTGGGGGGGGTGGCCCAGGCTTTGGCCCCTGCTCTGGTGGGTCTGTTAAGGTGAGGAGCACCGCCTGCACCTGGCAGGTGTGGGACCTGCGGGTTATACAGGCATCACGGAGCTGTTCGGTGACAGCTGGGCTTGGGGGGTTGGAGAAACTTTAGCCCTAGCACATCCTGCTTAGCCTTGAACTTGTCCTAACATTGCCCATCCTATCCCTATCCCATCCCATCCCGTCCCATCCTGTCCCATCCCATCGCCATCCCCGTCGCCATCCCCATCCCTGTCCCCATCCCAATCCCAGCCCAGCCGCCCCAACCCCCGCGTGGGGATGTTTCAGCGCCGCACCCGGTCCATCTCTTCCCCACAGACGACCTCAGACGCTGGGGGTTTTGCTGCAGAGCCCGGTGGGCCCCGGGCAGCACAAGTTGGTGTTGGCCCATCCCTGGCTGAACAAACGCCCTGCTCAGCTCAGCAGCAATGGGGCTTCCCTCTCCCTCCTCCCCTTCTTGCAACTCCAGTCAGTCTGGGGACACCGAGTACTCGTTGCCACAGGCTGCATGTGGGCATTCAGAGCAAACACAGAGCTCTGTGGAAATGCACTGCCGCAAACCCTGACGTTTTACACCGATATGGAGCAGCAGGAATCGGCTGCAGTCCTGCAGGTTTTCCAGTTATTTTCAGAACAGAGCGTTGTAAAGCAATTAAGTGAATTTGTCTTTAATGCCAGCAGTTGTGCTCTGCGTTTTGCCTGGAAATGTTAGTTAGTTTTATTCCGCCATCAAGACATGACTTAAGCTTTGTTTCTAAAGTAAATTTAGAGCTATAGATGGAGATCCGTGTCACAGCGTTTTGTGGAGGAATGAAACAATGTGCAGATGAAAATGAAATGCTTTGTTTTAAAATCCAAAGAGAATTAAAAATGTGCAATAATGCTATATAAATCTAGATCAACTGTTGTAAAATAGTACTGACACCAGCTAAACGTCGCCAACCTGCCTGGTGAAAATGAAGCCCTGAATGCAGCACGTTAGGAGCGCCCGCACCCTCCTCTCATGCCGCAGAGGCTGCGGGTGCTTAGGGTCAGCCAGGTGCCAGACATTTATTTCTGGTGTGTGTGGACGCAGGGAGCCGGTGGCAGGGATCAGGCAGCGCTGGCATTGGTGTGAGATCAGAACGGAACAGGCTACGTGGAAACGGACTTCTCATCTGCAGATCTGCCCTCTCTGCCAGGGGCTTGTTGCAGACTAATTCAATGGTTCTGGGACGTGGCGGTAACAGGAACACATTCAGGAACGTTTTACAGTTCAGCGCCCTGCTGCTTCATCCCAAGGACGGGGTTCCACAGCCGGTGTGTGCTGAAGGAGAGCACCAGGTGACTGGACGCAGTGCCTGCAGGGACTGGGCCGGGGCTGCAGAGCGTGGGCTTGCGGGGGGACCCCCGACAGCCCCAGCCGGGTTACTTCCCCCCGCGCCTTCGGTCCCTGCCACGGGAGCGCCCAGTGCTGCCCTATCCCCAGGCACAGGGTTCAGGGATCAGCTCCCTGCCCCTTGGCACCACCCGGCCCCGGCAGCCCCCACAGCACCCCTGGGCGCCGCCCTGTGGGTGGGTGGCTCTGGGTGCCCGAGGCGTGCCGGACCCCTCCATCCACTCACTTTCCCAATGGAAAAGCTGGGACGGAAACCAAGCCATCACCCACCAAAAGAGCAAAGCGTTCGGATAGTGCAAAGGCACTAAATAATTCAGCACCTATTTAAAAGCACAGCGTTTTGTAATTTCAGTGGAACCGCCCCGGTTTGACTCCCCACATCTTCGGCGTGGAAGGAGATGCTCCCAGCAGGCAGGTGAGCTCCTCTGTTCAGGAGAGAAAGAGGCAGGGAGCAGGTGGGGAGGTTAATCACACTGTCAGCATTTACTTGCTTTTTAAACTTGCATGAGTTTGGAGATCAAAATGGAGAAGAGATGTAGGGCAGATGGATTTGCAGGGAAACCTTTGATTTTTCTCCTCCTGAGGCTGGTGTGTCTAATGCATGCGTCCTGTGAGTTTACCAGGTCCTTGTTTACACGGCATAAGCCCTGCCTCCAGGACCTGGAAGCACCGGGAAGGCACCCAGGGAGGACCGGGGTGCAGGGGACGTGTCTGCACCCATGGGTGGCTGGGAGGGGCCCCACCAAGGACACCACGCTGGGGACATCGCCCCGGGATGAAGTTGTCCGCTGGGGACTGCGCTGCTGGGCCGCTTCTGAGCAACAGACGGTCCCTGCAGAAACAGGCTCAGAGTTACCCTGGCAGAGCTGCCTGTGCCTTTGCAAATGAGAGTGAGTGTGATTTAATGGATTTCTGCTTCATTGTGTGCACAGAAAATGCATCTCCACCCGGGAGGACAGGATCCGTGTGCTGCCAATACGCCTGGGCTCCAGCTCCTCTGATCCCTGCGGGACGGTGGGCGGTGGGCAGCAGGTGCCGGTGCTGCAGCTGGGGGCTCACCCCAGTGCCCGCCCCTGCAGAGCCCCCCCACCTCACCACAGGCGTCCCAGCGCCTTGTGGCTGCATCCTGAGGTTGCTCCCAAGCAGCAGCCGGAGCCACTCATGCTGCTGCGGGCAGAAGGCAGTACGCTGGCACCGGAGCCCGGGGCCAAGGTCAGCGCTCTCCGCCAGACACTGGCTGTGCAGAACTCACTGGCCGCTCACACTGCCAGAGGCGACGCGAAGTGCAGGGACAGCAGCGCGCTTGGGCTCAGCTGAGCTACTTGTTCTGAAAGAGAAGCCAAATGGGTTGGAGCTGTTTGTGCTTTCAGACACTCAGCGAGCAGAGCCACACGCAGAAGCTGAAGTATTTATGGCACACAAAGAACATCCCTTTCATCTTCAGTGTTTGAAATCTTCCTTCAGAGCCACCTGTGGGACAGTGCTGCACGCAGCTTGCCCAAACACACTGTGTAATTCGCACAACAAAAAACACATAAAAGAACATCAGGCCTGGAGGACAAACCCCTGAAAAATCAGGAACGCTTTCGGCACGAGGACTGAATTTTCAGGGCCTGCATGGGATGTGCACAGATGCTCCAGCGGGGTGTCAGAACTCACGGCCACTTGCCAGAGCCCAGGGCCCTCCTGCAGGCCCCCAGCAGCTCTGCCCCGTGCAGCGGGCCCCGAGCAGCCCCGACCCCGCCTGGGTGCCGGTGGGGCTGCGTGCCCAGAGCCGGGGGCTGGCCATTGGCCGGGGACAGCAACCTGCACGGAGCTCCTGGCACAGCCCCACCGTGAGCGCTCCTTGCTCAGGGAACAGGAATAAGATGTGGCTAGGGTCTGAGTCAGAGACAGCATTTAAAGTTTGAGACCTTGGTTGATTCTGAATACGTTTGTTTTTCCCCAAATGCCACAACAGGTTAGTCTACAAACATTGCCACAGCATGGCCTGAACGCAGCTCTCTGCCTCTACGCAAACAAACAAACAAACAAACAGGAATACAAAACTCCACCATCCTTCTTTCCTTCTTTAGGTAATGCAGTGAGAACTTGTAAAAGCATCTGAGAAAACATCCAAGCTCCTGCTTGTTTCCTGGTTGGTTTTTATGCTCTGCAGATCCCCCAGCAGCTGATGGCCCTGGCCTCAGGGCCGGGCGATGGCATGGGGCAGCTGACGGGCAGAAGGGCTGTGCTGCCCCCCCCAGCCCCGTGCTGGATGAGGAACGGGACGGGCGGCTGCAGACGGATCAAGAGAGGCGAGGGGGAGCTGGGACCAGCTCCAGGGGGTCAGCCTCAGTGCTAGGGCTGCCAACGGCACGGCAATGCCTCACAGCTCAGAATGCGGCCAGCAATCTCAGTGTAAAGAGGGAAGGAAATACTCAGAACTACCTGTATTGCTGGGCTTTTAGAAGGGTGAGAAAGGTGATGTTTTTCCCAGTAGCTTTCTAAAAGGAAGGGAGCAGTGAAAGCACCGGCAGCATTTCGAACAGAGCGAAGCATTTTCTGTGTCAGAGATGCCAGGGAAGGAGGAGCCGCTCGCTTCCTGTGCGGTGAAGCAGCCCGCAGGGCTTCCCACCCAGGGCAGCTCCGGCTGGAGGTGGCGACCTGGTGCCCTGCACTGGGCTGTGTGGCCACCTCCAGCTGCAGCACGGTCCTGGGGGGCCGCGGAGGGGGGCCCCTTCCAGCCCCACGCCAACAAGGCCTGGGCAGCCAGAGGGTGTAGGAAAGCTGCCCGGGGTCCCGCACAAACAGGGCGCGTGAGTTAGTCAGGTCATATCAGCAGCTCCACATTGAGACGGGCTGGGTGCCACGTGCGTGCACATTAACATGGAAAACACATTAGTCCCCGCCGCTGAAACACGAGCAAATTGGTCATGGGACTGGATGTCCTGGGATTTAACACTGATGCCGTTCCCCAGGACTCATGGCAGACCTGAAGCAGAGCCTGAAATGCTCCAATTTACTGCACTCCCCGGCAGCCGAATGCACAACAGGCCGGGAAGGCTCGCCTCAGCGTGCCCAGCTCAGGTCAGCCCCCAGCCAGCACTCACGGTGCCTCTGGGAGGAGCACATCTCAGTGCCCTGTGCAAGGCCTGCTTTTGGGGTGCCCTGCTGCACCGTCTGGCTCTATGCTGCCCGGCGGCCCTCCAGCCCGGGCCGGGGACACTGCCTGCACATGGCAGCGGAGATGTGAATCCCTGACGGTGCTTCAGGAGGCGCCCGGGCAGAAGCAGAGCTGTGGGCAGGAGCTGGCAGGAGGGCGAGGAGCACCCCATGTCCCTGCCACCCCCCGGGGCCTGCCAGGGGCCTGGTGCCACAGGCGCCCCAGGAGTGCTGGTGTGTGGGGCCGTGCCACGGCACCCCGAGCTAGGCCTGAGGCCCCCGCTGCCTCCGGGGAGCGCCGTGCTCAGCCCTGCCCCGGGGAACCAGCCCTGACGGGGCCTCTGCCGGGCACCTCTGGTGGGCTCCTGGCTGCTGGTGGCCGGGCAGCTCTGCGGTGTCCGGCCCCGGCCAGGGGAGCGGCTGTGGGGAAGGAGCAGCAGAGGCACCGGGAGCTGTGGCGCAGGAACCGGGGGAGCAGAGCACCTAGGCACATCAATAATTCATAAAATGCCAGCAGCAATGAAGGGAAAGAGGGACCAGAAGTAGCAGAACAGAATATCATAAAGCTTTTTAATGGTCTTTTTCCATTAGTGTCAGATATGTGGCTGTTTTTCAAGCAGGGAAGTTCCCCTGGACTACCACACACATCGGTGTCCCCGTCACACCGTCCCTCCCGGCCAGGGCATCGGGTCCCAGGCCCCAAGTGCAGCCAGCAAGATGGGGCTGACGTTACTCAGGGCTATCGCGCATTTTCAGGAGGGTTTACAGCATGGCATGGCACGGCCTGCAGATGGTACCCCTTGTGGAGGTGCAGCAGGAGCATAATTGTGGTGTGAACACTCAGCAGAAAGGCTCAGCTCCAGCATCATTGGCTGGGTTCACCCTACAACCTCTGAACAAGCCCGAGTTTGGGAAACCTTCTGCTTCGCTGCTTGTGGGCACACCCACTGACCTCCTCCATCTCTAGCCGCACCACAGCTGAGCTCCCCGGCCCATCTCGGATCCACATACTCCCCAGGTACAGAAAAATCTGGATTTTTTCATATAAATGTAGGGGAAAAATGAGGCCAGAGCAGGGAGCTCTGCACCCGAGAACCGCGTGCAGCTCACTGTGTGGCAGCTGGGTGGGGAAGTGCCTCGTTAAAGCTTGAGGGCGCCCGGGGCCCTCAGCTCCCCACACTGCCCAAGCAGCACGGAGCTCGATGGCTGATGGAGGGGTGCGGCAGGCACACACCAGCAATGTCAGCCCCAGGTTTCAGACCAAAATCCACCTCCTGAGCCCCGCCACAGGGTTGGTGAAGGGTTTAAATAACATTATCCACACTGAGGGGCAGCGGGACGGGTGCTGGGCACCGCGATGCAGTGCGGTGCTGTGCTGTGCTGTGCCCCTTGCTACAGCCCCACCAGTATAAGTGACACTGGAGGTAAAGGCAGCTCGTTGCTTCCAGCCAAGTGCCTGCAGATCTGCGACAGCCGCTGCTCTGGGGCTGCACATCATCAGTGGACGCACAGCCCCGCTGCGCAGCGGTGCTGTTTGCCACGTCAGCCAGCAAGTGTGCGTTTGTCAGGGACCGCTGCAGCTGGGGGGCTGTGGCCGGGCTGGCCCAGGCAGGTCCCCGTGCAGACCCCAGGCACCGTGCAGCAGCGAGGGGCGAGGCAGGGCAGGGAGTTGGACTGCAGGGAGTGGGAACGCCGGGGGCACTGCCAGCCCCCTGGCAGCGGGGACCCCCCCGCGGCCACCCGGTGCCAGCTTGGGGCTGCCGCCCTCCGACACAGCACCCCCGGGTCTCCCTGGCAGATGCTGGCACCGCGGTAGCCTGCAGGCCCTGCAGACAGCCCAGGGCAAAAATTTTAATTCAGCATCAGACTTCAACCTGAAATCTGAAAAAATGGAAAAAGAATGACAGGATGTCAGCATCTCTGGGCCCGTGTGGCTGAGCTGCGGAGCACAGCTACGTGGCGCGGGGGCTGTGGGGTGGCACCTGCCCGCAGGAGCCGTCACCATCGCGAGGGCTGTGACACTCCCTGGCAGGGGAAACCCAAGGACGGGGCTGGGTATCAGCTCCTGTCACACAGCTGCAAAGAGGAAGACAAAGGCCACCTGATGTGACATAAGGAACTTGGGCAGCTTTGAGAGGGGCTACCCAAAACATAAAATTTCAAGCATCGTTCCTGCATGCCTGGCAGGGAAGTTGGATCACTTAAGAAATACACCTTAAAAAATCACAACAACCTGAACATTTGAAAAGGCTGAAGGTTTAAAAATCTCTGTGAAAAATGCTCCCTCTCAACCAGCACCCACAGCAGCAGCCCCGTGCTGTGACACCCCAGAGCGGAGCCAAATGCTCCCGCGCTGCCCTGAAGCAATGAGACCGTGGGTGCTGCCGTCAGAGAAGGGATTGAAACCAGGCTGCTGCTGGCTCCCTGGGTGCAGGCTTTTATAAAAACCTGTCTGGATAGATACCCAGCCGCCCAGAAGACATTGCACTCACACTGTCACAGCATCCCTTACTGCCCTGCAGAGCCCCAGTCACCAAAGCTGCTCTGGTGTTGGGTTTGCCCCTGAAGGGCTCCATCCTTGAGACCCAGCACTGCCAAGGCCTTGTTCTCCCAAGGGGCAAACCCAGCGGTGTGTTTCCAGCCCAGACAGCAGCTCTGAGGTTTTGCTGCCTATGACGTGAGTGAGCAGCGGGAGCCAGGCTAGTGTCTGTGTCCTGTTGGTCCTCTTTCGTATCTGCATTCTTGGAGTGTTCCCTGCTGGTTAATTAGTGAGGCTATTGCTGTCAACAGCAACTTCTGCATTCAGAATCCAGATGTGGATTACAATCTAGGTGAGGTTTAAATGTATTTTAAACGCAAGCACATCACAGCGACTTGCACTGTGCACCTCAGAACTAATTGCTTGTGAAAGAGCTGCAGCCCAAGAATTACTGGCTGTTTTTTTTTGTTGTTGTTGTTTTGTTTTGTTTTTTAGAAAAGAAATCTGAGCAGTAAGGGCGGGGGCTGCGGTGCAGCGGGGCTCCGCATGGAACGGGGCCAGCTCTCCGCTGAACACGGAAGAGGGCCTCGCAGATGCTCCGATCTGCCAGCCCGTAATTAATAAATTATTGAGACAATCCTGAAACAAGCGGATGAAAGTGGGGATGAAAGGCAGTAGCGGCAGACAGACAGCCCCGCTGTTTGGGGAGGATCTGAGCCATCACGTCCAGAAATCGTTCTGATCTCCTGCCGTCACCAAGCCGAGCCCTTCTGACGCACCTCGGCCCCGTCCTGCGGCTCCTGGGGGTGCGGGCAGCGGGCCCGGGGCTGGCAGCCCTGCTGGGCACAACGGGGCCATGAAGGAGCCGGGCAGCAGCAGCACCGGGAGCCTCAGCACAGCGCTACCGACAGGTCCCGCAGCGGTGCTGGTGCTGGCAGCACTTCAGGGAAAAAAGCTCCTTGGGCTTTTAGTCTGTTATTGTTGGCAGAAAGAGAGGTGGGAAGGGCGGGAGCGTGGATGGCTGGGGCCAACCCCCTGCTGGGTTGGTTATTTGTTTGTTTGTTTATTTATTTATTTATTTATTTAACCTTTATTTATTTATTTATTTAACCTTTATTTATTTATTTAACCTTTATTTATTTATTTAGCCTGTATTTATTTATTTATTTATCTAACCTTTATTTATGTATTTAACCTGTATGTATTTGTGTATTTAACCTGTATTCCCTCAGACCCCCGCTCCCCGCGGCCCCTCAGGAGCCCCCTCCCCGTCCCCCCCCCCGCGTCCCGGCCCCGTCAGCGCCCCCCGGCGGCCGCGCGGAGCCCGCGCTGCCTCCCCATTGGCCGGCCCTGGGCCGCGCCCGCTCATTGGCTGCCGCCCGAGCACCGCCCTCTGGCACGTCACGGGGCGGGCCGCTCCCGATGTGACCTTTGTGATTGGCCGTGCGCAGCGGCCCGCGCGGTCTGATTGGCTCGCGGGGATCCCCCGCTCTGCGCGCTGATTGGGCGCGGCTTCCGTTCTTTTTTTTTTTCCGCCTGGTTCCGCCTGACGTGACGTCAGTTCCGGCCCGCTCTCGGGTCACGTGAGGCGCGACCCCGCTCGGTGGGCGGGGCGGGGCGGCCCCGGCAGCCAATGGGGACGCGCCTGGCTGCCCCCATTCAAAGTCGGCGGGCGCCGCGGCCAATCGCGAGCCGGGCCCGCCCCCGCGCCCCGTGACGGACGCGCGGCGCGGCCAATGGGGCGCGGCGGGGCCTGGCCGGGGCGGCGGCGGCTCGGCGGCGCTGCGAGGCGGCCATGGCGGAGCGGGGCGGCGGCGGCGGCGCGGGGGGAGGCGGCGGCGAGGGCGAGGCGGCGGCGGAGCGCTTCGGGGGGGACATCAGGTGCGGGGCGGGGCCGCTCTGACGCACGGCACGGCCCGGCGCCGACAGCCGCTGCACACGGGCCCCGCCGGCCTCTGCGGGCCGCGCTCAGGGGACGGGGCCGGGGCCGGGGCCGGGGCCGGGGCCTGCGGGGGGGGGCAGGGCCCGGGGCCGGGCGCCCACAGCCGGGGGGAGGGGGAGGGAGCGGCGAGGGGAAGGAGCCGGGGCCCCGGCGCGTGCTTGGCGGGTCGGAGCCCGGCGGGCCCCGCGCTGCCTGCCCCGGCGGGCCCGGCCCCGTGCCCCGGGCAGGCGCGAGCTGTGTGTGTGTGTCTGTCCGTGTCTGTGTCCGTGTGTCCGTGTCCTGCCCGCAGGATGGCCCAGCAGCAGGCGCTGAGGTTCCGTGGCCCGGCTCCCCCGCCCAACGCGGTGATGAGGGGCCCGCCGCCCCTCATGCGGCCCCCGCCGCCCTTCGGGATGATGCGAGGGCCCCCGCCGCCACCGCGGCCCCCGTTTGGGCGGCCTCCCTTCGACCCCAGCATGCCTCCGATGCCTCCTCCAGGAGGGATTCCGCCACCGATGGGACCTCCGCACCTACAGGTAACGAAGGGGCGGGCGGCCCTGTGGTTCAGTGAGCTGGGACTTGGCAGTTTTTGTGTTTGTTTTCATCAATGGCAATAAAAAGAGGAGAGCTATGGAGCTGGGTTTAAAAAACAAGGCATGGCAAAAGCGTCAGGCTCTCGTGCCGTGTTATGACACTCACACACACACAGGGCAATAGAAAAGCAATTTGCATTCAGTTCCTTAAGGCAACCCTAAGTTAATCACGCAGTTGGGATGAACTCACCACCAGAACGTTTACTAAAAGCTGGCTTTGTGTTGGTGCCTTGTGGCCACACGCGATGCAGATTCAGTTGTGCTCAGGCTTCTGAGCTCAAGAGAGCAGGCGTGTGAAGGACACAGCGGTCCTGTAGGGTGACCTGAATCGTGCCACAGCCGCTCAGAGTGGGGACGGCTCATCACAGAGACTGACAGAGGAGCTACCCCATTACATCGAGCTGAATCCCACTGAAGTTCCTGCTTGAACCACACCTGTAGTCACCGTGGAAGTTTGTGGGTGTTTTTGGTTACCGAGGGACTGGTTAGGTAGAGGAGCAGTAACTCTGAGAACAGGTATGTGGTCAGTGACCCATGAAAAGTTTTAACGGCAGTGTAATCACCGTGCGGGACTGTAGGTGGTAAAAATACTGCGTGGTTTATAACAAATGGTTCAAATCCACTCTTTATAGCTGAGCAGTAAATGCTAGTGCTGTGAAATTTACTTTGAAAAGTATGGATGTGGGCAAGATGGAAAGAAAATAGTGTTGTGGGTTATTTCATGATATGTTGGGTCCTGCTTCACCTGTGTGGAACTCTGCAAACCGTATGGCAAACGGCGGGGCTGGAGGGAAGGAAGCAAAGAAGTCAGTAGAGCAGGAACAAGGCCCTAAGCTGCATTTCACCTGAAATAAAGCAACAGCAGACTGCAGCCTAATGTAGCGTGGGGATATCATCGTGAGCACAACATTTCTGGAAGAAAATAGCCTGTGTTTTCCATAGCAGTTTGTTCTCTTCCCTTGGGCACGTAGCGTGTGGCTGGAACGTGGGCTGCTCAGGGAGGTGCGAGATAGCTTTAGTTTCATTGAAACCTTCTCAGGTAAACAAAAGTCCTGTGGGACCGAGGATGGGAGCAGTAAGTTTGAGGGATGTGAACAGCCCCGTTATCTTGTTGGGTGTTGTCTTTTCTGTTCCTTTCATTTAGCACCAGGGGCCCTGTTCTGTGGTAGGATTTCATGCTCAGCCTAAGTTTATGTAAGACTCTTTCCACCCATTGCACCTTTCTCCTGGTGCTCTGCGATCCCGTTTTACCTCCTGCTGCTGTGCCCATTCACTGCCTTGAGAGCTGCTGGAGCAAATGAAGGTATCGGAGCGTGCAGCGGAACAGGGGGAAGTGCTGGGCCTTGCTTCCTGATGCTGCGCAGTGTCACGGATCAGTCAAAGCTCATGTGAAGCCCAAAGCCTTAGCTGCTGACAGCTCCTTACGTGTTTGATTTATTTTCCGAATGTGTTTCAGCTCTCAGCTGTTACATGGTCACTGTTTCACTGCTGTGCAGCCAGCATCCTCTGCAGCTCATTACCACGCAGGGAATCCCCGCACCAAGCGTGTCCCTGTTCTCACGCCCTGCCGTGCACATGGAGCTGAAGGTGGTGGTGTGAAAGGGGGGAGAAGGTGTGCTGGGTGTGGAGCTGAGGGGGTGTTCCAGATTCCTGACCGTACGCCTGGGATCCCTTCCCTTGCTCTTGGACTGCCCTGGGCTGGTCTAACTTCTGTTCTCCAGGAAGTGGCAACAGCAGGCAAGAAGTGGGTTGTTTGTGGGGATTGTAGAGCAGCAAAGAGAAAGAGCACCCGACGGCCAGGTGGAGGAGCTGTAGAGGAGAAGTAGTAAAGGAAGGAAGGTGTGAAAGGCTGTTGTTACCTAAACGGCTTTTTTTGTTTGTTTTTAGTTGTCCACGTCTTCTTGACTTCCTTTATAACCGGCAGGACAGTGCTCAGTAAGACTCAGAGTCAGCGTGTGAATTTAAAAAGCAGTTCAAAATATCAGTCTTCCAGCAGAAACGCTGATCTCAGGGGAACTTCCAAAAGAAACCAAACACAAACAGAAACCAAGGACACGGCACATGCTGAAAACCACGAAGGGCAGGACTCAGATTCTCAGTGCACAGGTGCAGCTCAGAGTCAGTGCCTGCGGCGTGTCACGGAGTCAGTTATGAGTGTAGAGCTAGAAGCTTTTTACAGTGGGCTGTCTTGGTATTGCCTTTATCAAGAGGAAATCTTTTGAATCATAAATCCAGTTAAAACTGGAGTGATTCCCCAAGGAGAAATGTGCACAGGAAATTTCAGAACAGTCTAAATAAACAGGTGAAATAAACGAACTCAACGTACTTTTACCTGGAAAACAGGCACAAAACAGGTTCATGTGCAACAGTGATGTGTGGGGCACTTCTGAACTTCTTCTGGTGATGCATTAGTGAAGATGTAATTTGATTTTTTTTTTTTTTTTTTGAATTAGCACTAGTCAGTATTTTACTTAAAGGATAACTGAGAAGTAGAATGGATTGGATGAAATCTGCTGCTCTGCTCTGCTAATACATAGGGTGCTTGTGTGTGATTTAATCTCTCTGTGTCTCTTCACTGGAGAGTCACTGTGACTGCTTGGGGTATTGCAGGAAATCCTTGCAGGAAAACTGCTGGGGACATCTGAGCAGCAGTTCCCAGGGACAGTTCCCATTCTTCCTTTCATGCATTAGGATATTTTCTCCTTTTTGTGAGAGTTTTCTTTCCCCCCACTTTTTTTCCTGCCACTCTTTTCTGTTGCTTTGCATTCATGTTAACATCTCAGGTGTGAAGCGCTTCCCACAGCTGCCGTAGGTGGTGGTTTGTCAGGGAGTGCGTGCTCTGAAGCGATAGCATTAGCGGGCAGAGGAGCTCTCCAGGCTGGTGGAGGTGGCCTTACCACAGCTGTAATGTGTGTTGGTGCTTTGATAAGGGAAAACCCTGCCTGAAAATCATATATCATATTGCACTATTATTATTATTATTTCTTATATGCCTTCAGAGACCACCGTTCATGCCTCCTCCCATGGGTAGCATGCCACCACCTCCTGGAATGATGTTCCCTCCGGGGATGCCGCCTGTCACTGCCCCTGGAACACCAGCAATGCCCCCAGCGGAAGAGATTTGGGTAGAAAACAAAACTCCAGATGGCAAGGTAAGATGAATACCAGAAACAACAGAGCGATGTGTGTCTGCTGCTGCTGTAAAGATGTTGTCAGATGGCCCTGCATGCGGAGGCTCCGGATCTTTCAAAAACGATTGTGCGATTGTCCTATACTCTCATTGATCCTCTTAGTAGTAGTACTTACCTGTGCTTAGAGTGGGAGCAGTTACACCAGTTTGAGTGCTTCCCCTCCAGAAAAACGGTTGTTTGATGGCGGTGCTCTTGAATTGCAGGTCTATTTCTATAATGCACGTACACGTGAGTCTGCGTGGACTAAGCCAGATGGGGTCAAAGTTATTCAGCAGTCGGAGCTGACGCCGATGTTGGCGGCCCAGGCCCAGGCTCAGGCCCAAGCAGTAGGTGCCTCCACGCCAACCACCAGCAGTCCCGCGTCTGCAGCATCGCCGTCAACATCCTCGAGTACTCAGTCCTCCACAACCTCCACCACAACCACAGCCACATCAGTTTCACAGACGATTTCCAGTGAGTACCTCAGGGGTTCTCAAGCTTTGCAGCACTGGGGATGCTGCTCTGGGGAGTCACTGCAGCAAAAACTTAATATGCAGAAGGAAGTAATTGCTCCGCAAAGTAGAATATGTTTTTAAAGTACAGCATTTAATCCGGAAGACCTTTGCATGTGAACTTTTTTCTTCCTGGGACCAGTACTGTATTCAGGTAGCTAAATCGCCAGTCAGTATGCAGCCCTTTTCCTTTAGGTCTTTTGTGTTTTTTCCTGCTGTTATCATCTCCAAGCTGTTATACGTCCATTTCCTTTTGACTATAGTTAAAGCTAAACCGATCTTAAACGTATCTCACAAAAGTTAATTTGAGGTAGGAATTGCACTTGCACCAATTTCCTCTGTTTCCAAAATTGCATTTGTTGCTTTTAGAGGAAATCTTCCAGCGCTGCTTCTGGACTGCATAGAATTGGTTGATTGCAGAACTGAGCTGCTTCTGATGTCTTATTTTTGTTGCTAGAAGTTTTCAGAGTAAACCTCTTAAGTTCCCATTTTTTAGAGTTGCATAAAAATAGGAAAAAGAAAGTCCTTAGACCCATAATTATTCACTGATTACTTCTGAATAATCTGAAAATTACTGCTGTTTACATGGGCTGAGTCTTTGCTTCCAAAGATTTTCCAACTGAGGGAACCTCAAGAGAATGGGGACTGAATTTATGCAGCGTGGACATAATGCATCTACGTGCAAACAGTTGATTTGTTACGTAGGTTGATTGGCATCTGTGTGCTAACAAGTGCCTGTAGTGCAGAGCATCTACGCAGAGCTGTATTTTATGTAGTAGAAATCTATTTGCTGGAGTGTGTCACAAGCAAACAATTCAGTAAAAAAATAAATAAAAGTCACCTAGCATGGACAAAGCAAGGCGTGCCTACCACCCAAAGGTTTGGGCAGGGTTACTGCCTGGGCCGGACTTCTGAAAGCACAGCATGTACGTTGGTCTGGCGTGCTGTTGTTTGATAGTCTTGGTGATCATAGCTGTGCTGGCAGAAATGTGTACAGGGGGCAGGCCAAAGAGTGTGCAGGAGACAAGCAGTTGCTGACCTGTTTGATCTCCAGCTGTAGTGGGTATGTTCCTCCCCTCCAGTTACTTCACCATTTTTCTGTAGCAGGTGAGCCAAGCCAAGCTTAATTTACAGTTCCTCCCAAATGAAAGGGAGTCAAATTCAGGTAACCTGTAAATTGTGCTTCCAGTTAGCACTGGAGGGCAGACAGATCGTTAGAGCAGCAAATACTTTGAATGGCTCAAAGCATTCAATGGCTTTAATGTGAAGGTGTTGTGATTTAACCCGGCCAGCAGCTACACACCACGCAGCCGTTCGCTCACCCTCCCCCCTCCCTCTCTGGGATGGGGGAGAAAAACGGGAAAGTGAAGCCTGTGGGTTGAAATAAAGACAGTTTATTAAGACAGAAAAATAATAATAACAATAATAATAATAATGATGCTAATAGTACTACTAATAATGTCTACAAACAGGAGATGCACAATGCAATTGCTCACCACCTGCTGACCGATGCCCAGCCTAACCCCAAGCAGCTGCCCCCCCGTCCCGGCTAGCCACCCCTGTATATTGTTCAGCATGACCCCAGATGGGATGGAATACCCCTCTGGCCAGTTTGGGTCAGCTGTCCGGGGTCTGTTCCCTCCCAGCTCCTGCTGCACCCCCAGCCTGCCTGCTGGCAGGACAGAGCGAGAAGCTGAGACGTCCTTGGCTTGGTGTAAGCACTGCTCTGCAACAATTAAAACATCGGGGTGTTATCAGCACTCTTCTCATCCTAAGCCAAAACATAGCACCCTACCAGCTGCTAGGAGGAAAATTAACTCTGTCCTAACTGAAACCAGGAGAGAAGGAGAACTTAATACCATGTTCAGTTGCTTTGTTGCAATATGGTCTGGTGTCACCAACTCTAACCATTCTGATGGGTAACAAGAAGCAGGTGGAAGGTGCTAGCCTAGGTTTCTGAGAACTACTCCTGCTTTTGCAATAGCACTTTATTTATGCACGTTCTCTGAAACAAAATTTCCTAATGTGAAACGCTAAGAGTCTGCTCTACTTCTGCCTGTGCTACCTGCTAAACTTTGTCTTTGCTTTCCAGAACTGTTACTGTTGGTGTCTATACCTAGGTGATAAAATTTTATGATTTAAAATAATTTTACAACTCTCAGGCCCGGCTTGTAAAAGGCTGGAGCTTCTAGCTAGGTTTCGTTGTTGTCTGGTACTGGTTTGACACAGGACTTAGAAGAAATGACATACTGACTGTTGACTCTGTTTCCCTAAATTGTAGGCAGTGCTAAGAACTTTCACCTGTCCTGAAACACTTAACAACAGGCCCAAAATCTTTATCTAAATACCTTAATACTGCTGTCTTACTGGGAATGTTTCTGGTTGTCGTTAGATAACGGAAACAGAGACAGTGTGCCTATATGTGAGGTGTTCGTCAGCTGGTGGGTTTGGTGGTTGGTTTTTTTTGGTTAACTCATTTTTTCAACAGCTCCTCTTCTCCACCAAACCTTTGGAGTACAGATTTGTAAGATCAGTCACTTGGATCTCTAGTTTCCATTTTGCCAGCGCTTTGATGCGTAGCACTGTTCCTGGTTAAATGCTGATTTCAGCCCTGCCACTGGGATTGCGGAATTGAATTGTGATATTGTGTTTTTCCACTGGGAGGCACTGGAGACCAAGAAAATTCTTGCAGCTTCTGAACAAAAAAGTACTTTGCTTTTCCATGTTTAATTACACGTTTTAAATGGATACTTTTCCATTCTTGGATCACGCATTCATAAGCACAGTTTTAGACTGTCATGCACATGCTGCAGTCGTTATGCTTGTTTAAAAACAAACCACCTTTGTTCGTTCAGTGTAAGAATGAACACGTTTTCCAAACTCTGTAATGTTCCCTTTTATTCTTCTGAACAGGGATACAGAGAAGAATTTAATTTATTTACTAAGCAAGCTCTGTTTGTCCTTTGCTATACTTTTGGCACTACTATGGAGACCTGTTAGGAATAAAGAGTGTTTACAAAGTAAAACTTGAAATTGACTTTCTTTGTAAATACCTAGTGTTACAGAGAAGGCAAAGGCTTTTTTCTCTCCAAGAGTGTCTTCCTGTTGATTTTATCTAAGCGTATCTGCTTATGTGACATCTGTTGGGAAACAGAGAGCCAGTATGTTTGCAGCCAATATATTGTAGTACCTAAGATACAAGGTGTTCTTTGTTGTTTTTTTTTTTTTTTTTTATCAGCACCTACCACACAAGACCAGACCCCGAGTTCGGGTGTTTCAGTTGCCACACCATCAGTCAGTGTTTCAACCTCTGCTCCTTCTGCTACACCTGTGCAGACTGTACCCCAGCCAGTCCCACAGACATTGCCTCCTGCAGTTCCTCATGCAGTACCTCAACCAACTGCAGCAATTCCTGCTTTTCCACCAGTAATGGTACCTCCATTTCGTGTCCCCCTTCCTGGCATGCCTATTCCACTTCCAGGTAAATTGGCGAACTGTAATTGTCTTGTCCGCTACATGTCCATGTTGTCAATTTGTTTGCACTCATGTGTCCACTGTGTATGGAACTTGCCTGAATCCTCTCCACTTAGAATGTTTTTGAAAGAATTCAGGGTTAGCAGACAGACTTTTTAATTACCAATGAAAATGAAATTTTTGACTTGAATTCTTTTATATCTGTATCAGAAAATAGCTACATTTAAACATGTAACCCTTTATCTTTTATATGATTGGAAATACAACAATTGCACTAAACACTTCCTAGTCTTACGGCATGTGTCTATCTCGTCATCCTATTAAAAAAAAAAAAAAGTGAGCTTTGGCCGGAATCTATAAGTGACTGAGAAAACTGTAGCTCTGTATTTTACCAGTTGCAATATCACTTCAACTTTTTTCAATTTGTTTGGTATAGACCTCGAGTCTTGGGCTTATTCTAGATTAGGACACGGATTATAGCTGAAGAAAGTCAGATGAAAATAATTTACGAGCAGGAAAAATTACCATTCAAATGCGTTGCCCTGGAGTGATGTTGGGTGTTTGCAGTTCCTTTGTTCTGCAACTATTAAGCGTGGTGCTGAATGTCTAAGCAAGATGTTGAGCTTTAACCAGAGGGCAGTTAATTTAGGCATTCAGGATGCCAGGGTGCTATCCGTAAGCTTCAGATGTAAAGACCATTGTGACAGAATCATAGATGGGAGCCCTCTGGTGCCTGGCTTAGTTATATTTTATCAAGTTTTGATAAAGACATTTGGTTAGATACTGAAGGAGATGTTTTAGGCTGGCAGAATTTTGGACTCAACCTGCTCTTTGTAACCACTGAACAGGTCTTAGTTGGTCCTGCAAACCACTCATTGCTTAAACAATCCAGTTCTCATGGATGCAGTTCCTGTTGCTTCTGTTTGAGTGCGTAGTAGTATAATGAAATACTTGAGAGCTGGTGGTTTTCCCTTGCAAGGAAAGCCTTGAGACTGCAGTTGTGTTGGATACAAGTTAGTTTCTGAAGAAGAATTACAAAGAAGCAGCTCTGAGCTGCCTCCTGGCATCTTTTGCTCTGTGCAGGCTGAGGGAGGTGACTTCTTTCCCGCTGTCCACTCGATGCCTAGATGCAGTACGTACGATGGGTGGCTTTAACCTCCCATTTAATTAATTAGATGAAAAAAAATGCTTTAGAACACTCCTTATATCCTCTTTGATAAAAAGATAAAAGCACCAAAATAGTTCAAAGGGGTATTCGTTTTACCCATCAGGTAGAAAATATGTGGAATAAAAAGCATTTATTTTAAGAGAGACTAGAAGAGAGAACCAACTTTTAGTTGGTTCTTCTAGAAGCGTATTACATTTTCAAATAACTAGGCAAAGCTTTTGCAGCTGTAGTACGCTTGAAAAGGCAATCACAGCGCAGTGCTCCTTGTTTAAGCACAGATAAACGTTCTGAACGTCATATTCAAGGTGGGGTGAAAAATGAGTAAAGAATGTGGGGAGAATTCTGCTCTCTATGTATTTGTGAGGTCTGGGAGAACAAGAGAAATGGCTAAGCCTTAGAAGTGGCCAGCTGACTGCTCTTACCTGCAGTTTCTGACGTTGTCAGCAAAGAATCAGAGTAGTGCAGAGGGTTCTTATGCATCTTGCAAAGATACAACCACCTACTTAGCTGTGAACTGTCTGGTAAAATGCAAATGGTTAAACTGGCAGAGGTGAGCACCACTGCAAATAGGCACCCTGGGCTGTGTGGTTGGTTGATATTTTTTTTTTGTAAGTTCTCAGTCAAAGAATTTATTGAGTGCTGAAGGAAAGACAGAGGAAGAGTGTCAGTCATCTCCTCCTTAGACTCTTACTGGAAAACGAGTCTTTCAGAATTTCAGGGGTAGTAAGTGCAGATGTGGCCTCTCCTGTTCTCGTGGTGAGATGAGCCTTCGGGGTTGAACCCCTAACACACAGGAGGGATACCCAGCAGAAAAGAGCATGTTTCTGCTGATGAGTCTAATTCGTTATTTTGCCTGATTACAGAATAAAATAATTTTACTTCTTTCAGCTAGCTCTAGCCTGAGTTGATTGTAATGGTTTACAACCCCCATAAAAACAAACAAACAAAAAACCATGTTTAAAGAGAAGTCAAAATGAGTTCAAGGCAGTGAGAGGTGAATTCAAAAAGGCTTACAAAGTTTTTAATGTATAGATGTTTGGGACTTTCAGCAGTTCATATCAAATCAGCTGGATTGCTTTCAAGTTACAGGGACAGTTGATGAATGCCATTGTTGTGTGATTGCAAAGTTAATCTCTGTATTATGCTGTAGTAAGACGGAGCAATGGAAGAGTTGATTAGTGATATCTCGTAATCTCAGATCTTAAAAAGTAAGTCTGCTTTCTCTTAATTCATATGTTAAAAGTTAGCTGTGTGTTTGAAAATGAACTTGGCAGAGGAAACAGCTTGGGTATTTGCAAGTCGTATCTGCGCTGTGGTACCTGGAATCTCAGCAGTCCCGCAGATGGCACTATTTATACTGACCCACTTTAAGACATGCTGTAACTTCCGTAACAAAACGAATTTCTGAGTACATAACGTGACTCTCCTCCCAAATTTAGAGAAATGCTTCATTCAGTGCTGTTTAAGTCATTGTTTTTGTGTCTCAAGTCATACTTTTTTTATAAAACTTGTTTTGGATTCTTTCATTGAAGTAATTAGTAAAGAACATTACAATTAACATTACAATTCTATCTTTTCGCAAATATTTTTGAAATAAATTGGCAATATTTTTAGTACACTTTTTATACTACATCTCTAATGAAGAAAAATAGAAGTTGCATTTGTTATAAACACAGGGGTTTAATTTCACTTTGTGCTGGAGGATTTCCACCCTCATGTGATGGAATTGAAATAGTTTAGGGAGAAGCTTCTGACGTGTTTCAGTTTCCAAGTGTCAAAACTGGACCGATGTAGAGAAAACTTGTGCAGCTTCCTTCTGTACCCTAACATGAAGGTTTTTGGAAATGCATTCCCCTTACACCTGTCTAATTTCCTAATTAATTTTTCATCTAATTGAAGAGGATTAGATGCTTTCCCCTTTGTGGCCTGTGTCACAGCTGGAGAGCAGAACAGTGCATGATGGCTTTGGAGAACTAATGCTGTTTTCAGAGCATTTTCAGCTTATGACATTCTAGGTAACAAAAAATGAAGGAAATATTTGCTGCCACTGACCTAGTGCAGGTTTGTGTACCTCTGTACGTGGCTTCATGGCTTTTATTACTCCCCCCTCCCCTTCTTCTACCTCCAGCCTTTCCTTAATGACCTTCATCACCTCACCTTTTCCTCTGGGTTGGACTTGAATTTCATTCCACCACTCCTTGCTAGTCCGACTAGTTTAAAATCTGTCCTCCTCTGGCTACTACTTCCTAAATGCAGCAGCAGACTGAAAGAAGCAAAGACAGTCGGTTTCACTTTGCTGCTGCTCTGATGGATCTGTCTGAGCAGATGCTGTCAGTGGAGAACATCTCCATTAGCATAATCTTCCATGGTGCTACCTTGCCTAGGATGAACTTAAACCCCTGAGTCATCATTCAAACATCGTGGTGGGTTTTTGTTGTTTTTTTTTTGTTTTTTTTTTTTTTTAAGCAGCATCCCAGTAATTGCTAAACAGATGGCTTAATGTAGGCAGAAACTGTTGCTGCAGCTTAAAATCAGTTTTAAATTTGATCTGGCATAAAATTCTGGAGCACAAATAATTTACATTTTCTTGTCTAAGAGGCTTTCTTTTTTGCCAGCTGAAAATGGCATTCCAAATTGTAGCAGGAAATCTGTAGCACCCAGACTCCCAGTGGTAGCTGACGTACAATGGCAGCTTTCCAACATGCTTGCTTATCCATTTTACAGGTGTAGCAATGATGCAAATAGTCAGCTGCCCGTATGTAAAGACAGTCGCTACCACCAAGACCGGTAATTTTCAAAACCATCTTAGTTCGTTTTGTCTGTAAGTTGGCATGGTAGTGAATGTTGTTGTTTATTTTTTATTTATTTGCTTCCCCCAATTGATTGAATATCTATACTTTATTTTCAAGACCAGTATAAATGCAAATATCGTATTTGGTCAGGAAACAATTTTCCCAATTAACTGTTAGTGGTAGCTTATTTTTATACAAAAAAAAAAAATCCAGTACATTTTTCTGTAATCACTGAGTTCTGTAATAATTGTGAACCTCTTCATGCCCATACCTCTTAGTTATTAGTTTCTTGTGTGTGGATTTTTGTTTTTCTGACTTCCACATGTATAGTGACATGATTGTGCTTGCATGTTGGTGTGCGTGTACGTGTCTTAGTATAAATTTTCATTTTTCATATTATGCATTTAAGAAATGCCATTTACTGAAGTTAGTTTATGGCAATGTGTAATGTGTACTTTTTCCCCTTACTTAAAATGAAACTTTTTCATGCAAATGGTGAAAGCTCAAAACTATGATCTTGTGATGCTAGTCGTATCCAATTCACTTCTATAGAAGTTGTCATTCAAAATACTTTCAGTATATCCATTTTGTTGGGATAAACAGAGAATTAACAGAATAACGTAGCATTTTGACTTTTTACCTTTCAATATTTGCTTGGCATTTTGCTTTAGGATGTGAATAAAATGTTTTTTCCAATCTTCGATACTAAACAAAACCATCACAATCTGAAATAATTTAATTCTTATTTCTTTTTCATCCAAGGCTCTAAATTTATGTTAATTTTTAAGTCAGGGTTTAAGATGTACCAGAGTTCTGATCCATATTGTATTGTATGGCTGAAATTCAAACCAACATTGTTGTTTTGTTTTGTTTTGTTTTTACACAAAAGCATTAGGAATATGTTAAAATGACAGAATTATTCTACTGTTTAATTATAACTTGCTACAGAGAAATAAGAAAGATGTGTTTCTTAGCATAATGCTTCATTTTGAAGTGTTAAAGGAAATGTCTAAAAACAAACAGGCTTTCTTCTGTGTAGAATTGGAAATCAATTAAAATTTTATTTATCTGTTTTTCTTGGTAGCACAGGCATTACTGATCAGAAAATGTAGGAAGGAATTCAGTAACTATGCCTTGCTTTCGAATTTCATTTTCAAAATAATTTTTATGTACTTTGTAAAGTAAGTCAGTAAAGTGCTAGGTTTTTGTTCTTGGGTATTTCATTGTCATTTACTGTTCTGTTTCCTTTCCCTTTTTTCTCTTCTCTTTTTCTGTTTGTTCTTTATATAGGTGTCTTGCCAGGAATGGCACCTCCCATTGTACCTATGATCCATCCTCAGGTTGCTATTGCCGCTTCACCTGCTACATTGGCTGGAGCAACAGCAGTCTCTGAGTGGACAGAGTATAAAACAGCAGATGGAAAGACTTACTATTACAACAACAGGACTTTGGAGTCAACGTGGGAAAAACCCCAAGAACTGAAAGAAAAAGGTACTTTAATACAGCTTTATACCAGGCAAAATTCCTTAGACCGTTAATGGTTGTGTTTAAAAATATGAACAAGAATTTTTCTAATCCAGTATCTGCCTTAAGCATATTTTGAAATCCTGATTATAAGGATCCACGTAGAATCATAGAATAATTCAGGTTGGAAAAGACCTCCAAGATCATCTGGTCCAACCATCCCCCACTATCAGTATCACCTACTAAACCATGTTCCTAAGTGCCAGGTCCAACCTTTCCTTAAACGCCTGCAGGGACAGTGATTCTGCTGCCTCCCTGGGCTACCCATTCCAGTGCCCAACTAAAGACACTTAAGCTGTTTGAGCCTGGAAGTCGTAGCTTCTTTGTTTCCCACTGCACTGAAAGAGTATTTCGTTCTAGAGTTGCTTTGATATCCTGTAACACACAAATAAATGAGTCTTTCCACTCCAGTAGAGTGTAAATACTGTACCTACTCATCTGTTTGACGAGATCTGAAAGAAAGACAGAAAAGTGTAGGTGGGGGGATCATTTATTTTAAAGAGTGTAAACCAGGAAAGTATGTTGTTTGTGACAAGCTAAGTGTATGATAAGATTTGAAATAGGAAGAAATTGCCTCCTGCCCCCCAGTTCCCAAGTTGTATTCAGGTCATATTCTTGTCTTTATTTTTATCCACATTATATCAATGGGTGTTTTTCCTTTGGAGGCAAATTCTTGTATCACAAATAAGGAAGAAAGGGCAAAAATCTTGTGGCTTTTTTTTTTCAATTTGAAGTATTTTTGGGGGGGGAATAAAATACAGTCAGAGCAAATAGTTCTTGCTCTTATTCCCTCATGAATTTTTAGTAACAAGAAGTCTCTGTTTAGACACGTTCCAAACACTTGTGCAGTGAGCTAGTTTAATTGATACCTATCTTTCTAATAACTCGAGTATAAATAATAGCTCTGCAATTTAGTGATGTGAAGTCACTTAAGCAAATATCAGTTTTGCTGACTGAAGATTATACGTTGGTTTTTTAAATGGGTACAGTGCAATTTTCAGATGAGTCTCCGTGAATTTTCAGATGTGGTTTTTTGTCACAGCATTTCTAATCTGAAGGTGGCCTTCAATGTTGCATGCAATCTAGAAAATATTTCCTGGAAGTTCTGGAATCCTTATGTAATCCTAGCCCTGTATCTACTTCATTTATTATTAACTCTGTATTGAATTACTTGAGTAAATTTAATTTTTCCCTCTCTGGATTTATCTTTTGATGCTTCATTTGCAAACCTATGCCTTAATTTAGAACAATTCAAAAAAACCCACTTCTCATCATGGTGTAGACTTTTTTTTGTAATTGGATCCTTACTTGCAAAAGGAATGTCAGCCTATCTGACCGTAACTGCTAATAAATACTGTTTGTAAGAGAATTTGAAGTCAAAGGAAGTCTTTGCCATTGTGATGGGAAAGAAATACTCTCAACTACACGTAATCACAAAGTGGCTAGCAATTAAGTTGAAGACCTCAAGGCTTCTCTTCTTGCTTTTCTTTATAAATTTAATGTTTTTTCAATCAGCTTTTTTCCATAGTTTTTGCATGATGTACTTACCAAAAAAAAAGACTTCCTTGCCAATGTCCCAGTATCTCATGTTGAAACTTAAGACTTTTTGTTTTAAAAGTTGAATACTTATTTGAATATGGATGATATTTTTTATTAGTGTTTTGGCTATTTCTATCGATATGCTTTAGCTAGCTTTTTAACAGCTAGCTAAAGTTGTCCTGCAGTATTTCCTTGTCCAGTCTCAAGTAGATCATGCTACAGGAGATGAGATTATTTTTATAAGCACACATTGTAAAGCACAAGGAGGATGGAATGGGGTGAAAACACGTTAAAAATAAAATTTTCCAATTTACAACAGCAAAAGCAAAACTTACTGATAAAACCACGTCTCTTTTGGTTCTGTAATTGTTTATTAATAATACTAAAGAAATTTTTATCTTTATGCAGAAAAAATGGAAGAGAAGATTAAAGAGCCGATTAAAGAACCTATGGAGGAGCCTTTACCAATGGAGACAGAGGAAGAAGAGCCAAAAGAAGAACCTATAAAAGAACTTATAAAGGAGGTAAAAGACCTTGCAACCAAATAGTCAGTATCGCCATTTTGAATCCTACATCCTACAGGTGTGGATGCATCTGTAGACCAGGCATATTGACAGGAGACATGGTTAGTAGTTTGAGTTCTTGAATTCCTGGGGTGATTTTGAAAGCCTTCCTTTTTGGCCTCACAGCTTTTTTTTTTTTTTTTTTTCCTTTAAGGGGGAAAAAAACTTTACAGGAATGATAGTATGTGAATTAAGTTAAAAAAAAAATATATAATAATAATAAATTAATGTGAACATAGACAAAAAAAAAAGGTAATTACATCGGTGTGATGATTTCTCATCTGAAGATGTTCAGAAAAATGAAATTTGCTGAATATATGGAATCTTTAAATAGCCATTTTCCTACTTCTTTACTACTTAGTTTTTGAGCAGTTTTGAAACAAAACTTTCTTTCCATGTGCTATAACCAGTAAGTTTAGCTTTCTAGGAATGCATATCCTAGAAAATGTGTAGTGCTAACACTGCAACTTTTTTTTTTTTAATGCTTTTTGTCATGCTGAAAAAACGTAGGTCTTAAAGATACCAAGATGCTTGAATGAAAATAAATGTTTTTATATTGATTCCTATGAACTTCAATGTAGATTTCTAAGCAAAACCACATAATTCACTGGCTGGTTTTGCTACCCATTTGCCCCATTTACTTTTGAGGTAGTTGCTAGTTGGTTTTTGTTTGTTTGTTTGTTTTAATCATAGAATCATAATGATACAAAGGTCACTGTAGACTTTTGACTGTTTCATACTCCATGTCTCAGTTTCAAGTAAATGTATTTTAAAAATAAAAACAAATTTCTTTGAGTATTTCGACCATTGTCCCTATGTTTAGGCCTTGAGTCAAGGGTTCATGCAGAACTAGGAAAGCATTTAAGTAAAGTTTCACTGAAGTCTAAGTTAAGTAAACACTCCGGTTTGAGATTTTGGAATAGAAGTTACTGTCTATGTGATGAAATTACAATACTGTTGTTTGAAGTGTACTGTTGATGAAGTATATTTGTGAGCTGCTTATTAGCATTGTTTTTAAAATACTTTTGCTTGTTTAAAGCAAGTTGCTTTAAAATAAATAAATAGCTATTATTGTCTGCGTCCTGTAACTTTTTTTTTTTATCTTGAGGAGCCAAAAGAGGAAGAAATGACTGAAGAAGAAAAAGCAGCTCAGAAAGCCAAGCCAGTTGCAACCACTCCTATTCCAGGAACCCCATGGTAGGTAACGATTTTCCCTATGGCCTGCAACTGGGGTGACTGAAACATCAGAAACATAATTTCCTGTAGACACGAGGAAGGTTGCTGGAGAGGTAGAACAAGTAATAACGTATGAAGAACCTTTTTCTTGGTACTCTTCTGACTCAAATAGCATTTGTTTCCTTCAGGCAACACAATTCACACTGTCTCAGTACTTCTGATGTTTAGTGGTGCGTGCACATAGTCTTTGTACCACTCACTAACTGCAGTCTGCAGTCCTATGAGATGTTACCAGCATAGATTTCATATCCCAGCCAGCTTCATCTGCTGCTGATTCCTTCTGATCTGGCATGAAACACTGGCCAAAAAGAGAGCATGTGTACTACTTTCGCCCTTATGTATTGCGGAAGGACTAGGTGCAGCTAATGACCAAAATAATCCAATGTTCTTTAATGTAGGATAGATGCTCAATAGCAGCCTGTATGTATAGTATCATGAAGACTTTACCCGTGCTGTGACCATTATACTTTTATTCTGTAGTAGATGATTTTCAAAAAGAGAGTCAATTGCTTTCTCAAATGGAATTGTGGTATATTCTTTACATCTTCAAAAACTACAAGCTATGCTCAGTCCAAACACAACTTAAGTATAGCCTGTTTTTCTCTACATTTATCCTGTGGCACTAGACTGACTCCTAACCTTCTGCTTTCATAGGATTTTCTTTGCTAGTATTTCCTGTGTTTCTCCCTGATGCCATTTAGTATCCTGTGAAATAACAGTTGCAGAAACAAAATGTAATTGTCTATGTGAAGTTTTCTCTTGACCAATGGGCTTGTGATAATTGGTCTTTCTTTACATGGGGATATTTTAAGGTGTTATTATTTTTACTCTTTAGGAACAATGTGAATAACATCAGAAATGTTAAAACTGGGGAACAGTTATTTATTAGTTTGAGTAAACTGATACTCTGCCATTGCATATGCAGAACATTACTTTCCATCATTTAACTTTCCATCATTTAACACTAGCAATTTGTTGTGGTTTAACCCGGCCGGCAGTTAAACACCACGCAGCCGTTCGCTCACCCTCCCCCCTCCCTCTCTGGGACGGGGGAGAGAAATGGAGAGTGAAGCCCGTGAGTTGAGATAAAGACAGTTTAATAAGACAGGAAAATAATAATAACAAAAATAATAATAACAATAATAATAATAATGATACAATGGTGATAATACGAAAGTAATAGTATGTACAAACAAGTGATGCACAATGCAATTGCTCACCACCCGCTGACCGATGCCCAGCCTAACCCCGAGCAGTCCGGCCCCTTCCCCCGGCTAGCCACCCCTATATATTGTTTAGCATGACGTCAGATGGTATGGAATACCCCTTTGGCTAGTTTGGGTCACCTGTCCTGGGTCTGTCCCCTCCAAGCTCTTACTGCACCCCCAGCCTGCCTGTTGGCAGGACAGAGCAAAAGGCTGAGATGTCCTTGGCTTGGTATAAGCACTGCTCTGCAACAATTAAAGCATCGGGGTGTTATCAGCACTCTTCTCATCCTAAGCCAAAACACAGCATTCCACCAGCTACTAGGAAGAAAATTAATTCTGTGCTAACTGAAACCAGGACACAATTCTGGGAAGAGTCTTTTGTCAGCCCTCCTTCCTGTTAACTGTGAATTTAATCAAACGTGAAGAGAAGGTGTGTATTGACAAGTAGTGTGCAAGTTGTCACTGACTAAAAAAGTATACAAGCTAGAATCCACTCCTCCCTCCTCCACTTGTTTCCATGCTGTTCCCAACACCATGTGGGTGAAGACGTCTATACTACAGTATTTGCGTTGGTGCTGATTGACCAGACAACCTGTTCCTGGCAGCTAATCATAACATATTCTTCAGACTCAGTTGTGCTGCTGTTGCTATGCCTCCAGACCAAGATTCATGGATATAAAAAGGAAAACTAGGATATTTTAGACAGGAAAGGTGGGAATACTGTGAAAAGGAAGGCATGCTGCATGCAGTATTTTTAAGAAATGCAAAACAAAACAAAAGCTCAACCTAAAAGCTTTGGTAATTCAACAGCTTGGAACCTTCTTGTTTTGATGAGTGCTGTAAAAACTAATTTCAGGATTCAATTGAAGGTTTGAACCATACATTATTTCATGGGATTTCAGTTCTGCCAAGTTGTAATAGTCTTCCTATAACATCTATTTATGTTTCTTCTTTCTATAGACAAATATGTAGTGACTTACTGAGTTAGTGAAAGAAGAAAGAGCTTCCCAGTATTAAAATTTGTCTTGTTCTTTCTTGGTCTTTGAATATGGTAACATAAATATGGTAAAACAAAATAAGACTTTGTTTTCTGTTAAACTTCTAGGTGTGTGGTGTGGACTGGTGATGAGCGTGTTTTCTTCTATAACCCTACCACCCGGCTTTCAATGTGGGACAGACCAGATGACCTCATTGGAAGAGCTGATGTGGACAAAATTATTCAAGAGCCTCCTCACAAAAAAGGAATGGAAGAAGGAAAAAAACTCAGTAAGAGCAATCTTATTGCTTGCTTTAGAACTCTAAACATACTTGATCATTTATTTTGTGTTCATTTCCAAAATTAGTAACATTTAAATAAGCGAGAGAGATGTAAGCAGATACTGAAGAATGCATATAGCTTTGGAATGTCTTTAAGAAAGACAGTGGGAATGCAAGAACATCAACTGCAATACAGTTTGAAAACAGATGCCAAGAACACAGAACACGTGAGACTGCTGAGTTTAGATTTCTTTCTGGTACAAGTTCTAGCAAATGATCCTAGGATGACATGTGGGCTTGGTATTGGAGGAGAGCAAAGTGCAAGTAATAACCAGGAGATCCAAATGTTCTTCGTTAGGCTGCTTAGCCTGATTTTTTTTTTTTTTCCATGTAAGTAAGAGGTCAGTATTTATACTTCTAAATGCAAAGATTGCCACGAGTCCTTTAGTCCTGCCCCTGAATCCTGATGGTATTTATCTGAAAGCAACCAAGACAGTCTTCCTTTGTCAGAATGCAGTACTGCACACATTGTCCTCTGTTTTTTGCTCAAGGACAGCCTCACTGTAAAGATAAAACTCTAAAGTATTATTGAAATCTCTTCTACAGTTAGAGAAGAGCATGAATCTACAGAAGATGCAAATGAAGATGAGCCTATTAAAATTAAAAAGCGCAAGTAAGTTTGTTTTTAAGTACTAAGCCTGTGTAAATAAAATAACTGAAGCTTCATGTAAGCAATTCCTATGCTCTTGTATGTAGTAAAGTGGTAACAGTAACTAAGAGGATTCATCACCTTCCTGCTGTTTTACATTAGCAGCTCAAGTGCTTGATATTGCTGAGATGGTAAGGAGGAAATAGCATTGTCTTAAGAAATCATTAGGATTGAAAGTAAGTGGTATAAGTTATTTGATGAATCCAGGAAATACTTTTGAGCATGGTTTACCGTAGAATTGTAGACTGGCTTGGCTTAGAAGAGATCTTGAAGATCACCTAGTTCTGCCCCTGCGATGGGCAGTGATACCACCTGCTAAATCAAGTTGCCCAGGGCTCCATCCAGCTTGGCCTTGAACACCTCCTGGGATGGGGCATCCACAGCTTCTTTGGGAACCTGTTTCGGTACCATACCACCCTTTGAGTGAAAAATTTCCTCTTAACATCTAATCTTAAATGTCCCCTCTCCTGGTTTACAAACATTCCCTCTATCATTATCGTATCTATCTGTGTAAAAAGTCACTTTCCATCTTCTTTTTTTTTTTTTAACCCCCCTCCATTAAGTAGTGAAGTGCTGCAAGGAGGTCTCCCCCAAGCCTTCTCTTCTCCAGGCTGAACATCTCCAGCTCTGTCCTTCCTTCATAGGAGAGGTGCTCCAGCCCTATCATCTTCGTGGCCCTCCTATGAACCTGCTCTAACAGGTCCACGTCCTTGTGCTGGGAGCCTCAGACCCAGGTGCACCACCCCAAGTGGGGCAGAGCAGAGGGGGACGGTCACCTCCCTCGGCCTGCTGCTCCCACCTCTGTTGCTGCACTTGGCCTTCTGGGCTGCAAGCATGCACTGATGGCTCATGTTGAACTTTTTGTCCAACAGAACTACTAAGTCCTTCTCTGCAGGGATGCTCTCAAGGAGTTCTCCCAGTCTGTACTCATGTCTGGCATTGCCCTGATCAGGTGCAATAATTTATTATCTTAAATAGTTTGCTTAAGTTGCTTGTTTTTCTTGTTAATTTCTGCACACAAGGTTTCGTTGCCAAAAAGTCCAGCCATCTAGATTTTCATAGTGATTAGTCCTGTTAAGATTTGTTTTCGCACTGTTACACAGGTTTAAGTGTTTTATTTAGTTCTTTGTGTCTGTCTGTTTTGCCTATTGGAAGTGATACACATCACTTTACTCTGAGTTACTTGTACGCACTATTTTAAAAGTAGTTCTACCATTTTGTTTGTTATTGTGTACTCTTAGGGATGATTATAATGTTCACAGTTAATCAACAAGCCACGCATTTCTTTTCAGAAATGCTTTGGATGAATGTATCACTCGTGGTACAGCATTTCTGCCGTAATGATTGTAAGGTATTCTCAGTTTGAACTGACTCCTGTAGCCTTTCACAGGGCCTCATGGTCTAGAGCGGGAGAAGAGGAAAGTTAGTACAGCTAACAAAATCTGTTGCACGTCTGGTGAGACCAATGAACAAAACCAGAATGTATTAACTTCTTGGCCCCACTTGGTGACACTGAAGTCATTGAAAACACTTTGGTTACTTGAACTCTTCCAGTATGAAAAGCATTCCTATCCAAATCTCAAAGAACGGTTTCCATGTTTTATAAGCCAGTAATTCTGAATTAATCTGTTATCTGTTCTGTATTGATGCAGTTCAATCTAACGTACAGAGCCAACAAAGAACTTATCAAGTTGTACTGTATATTTAATTTTTTTCCAGGAAAGATGATAACAAAGATATTGATTCAGAGAAGGAGGCTGCTATGGAAGCTGAAATTAAAGCCGCTCGAGAGAGAGCCATTGTCCCTCTGGAGGCTCGGATGAAACAATTCAAGGACATGCTTCTAGAAAGAGGGGTTAGAGAAATAAGTGTGTGTGAGAGAGTGAGTGAGTGAAGGGGTGTGAGAAAAGGAAGTTCAGGCAGAAGTCTTAATTCTTAGTTAATTTAGAACCTGCAGTGCCTTATGCAAGGAAAACAATTTCATTTTTCTTCTGATTCATGGATATGTTTTGTTCAAGAGCCTATATTTCAATGAACGTTAAAATTAGCAGAATTTCTAAGTGAAATTAAATAGTATCAAGACTGTTTTTTACTTTTTTTCCCCAAGTTAAGTAAGTACACAGTTGAAAGCTGCCAGTGAAAATAAGTAAGAACTGGACACAATTAATGTTTTTGGAAATGTTCCTACACAGTAAAAACAGTAAGTTCCACTATAGTCTGTACATCCTTATCCTTAAATGGGAGACTTCTTGCTTTTAGTTACCTAAATTTGAAATTTGCTTTATACAATCAGTTCTTAATAGCCTAACTTACCTATCAGAGTATGAATTCATGTAGTAACTTTATTAAAAAAATGAAGTGTTTCCAGCTACCTATGAGCTTTAATTTAGCTTTGTTAACTAGTTCTTATGGGATAATTTTAATAAAAAGTAATTAAAATGAGCTTGAACCTCTTTAAGTTTGTTGTAGCAGAAATATTGTTTAAACTCATAATATTTAGAAAAGGCATAGGGCAGGCATGGGATATGAGAACGTAGAATCTCAAAGCTTTCTTCTGATGTAGTTTAAAATGTCACACCGTAGTAGTTATTTTAATGAGTAATTAAGTGTGTGTTATTATTTAAAGTTCTCAGAGACAATTAGTGTTGAAACTTGCTATGGCAGACCCCTACAGCTCATCATCTATTAGTGATGAAAACTTCAGCATGATTTTTGTCTCCCTCTTTTCATCAGATGTCGTATAGTTTTCAAGCAAAACTCTACAGCATCTGCATGTTCAAGGAAACCTAACAGTTAAAATCTGACTTTTTTTTGATTAAAGGTCTCTGCTTTTTCAACATGGGAGAAAGAACTACACAAGATAGTTTTTGATCCTCGTTACTTACTTCTCAACCCTAAAGAAAGAAAACAGGTAAAGAATTCACTCCCCTTCCAGACACATCTAGTACAGGTGTTACCTAAGTCCTCAGTCTATTTTTTTTCCTGTTTAGCCTTCTTCCGTAATCAGTATTGCAAGAGATTTTTGTTGTGATTAGGGTTTGTCTGGAAAAGGGAAAAGCCAAAAAGAGGAGGAGCGAGTTGACATTTTTTATTTTTCCTGTTGTGGCAAGATGTGTGCTCTAGGACAGTGAAAGTTACATGTATACAGAAAGCTCTCAAAACCTGAACAAAATGTTGAGAATCTTCACTATCTTGTCAAACTCCTGGGACAATGATTAATCCAGATATTCATGAAAAATAATAAGTGTGGAAAACCTAAAGCACATATTCATTGTTTAAAAAAAAAAAAAAAAAAAAAAAAATCTTGCTCCAGAAGCTTTTCTTCAAATGGATGTATGGAAATAGAAAACTTCAAGAATACAAGAAGGATCTGCTTTCTTAAGCACATGACCCCAGAAAATGTTAACATAAAATGAACATGTAAGAAACTGTTTGGTGGTCTCAGATTACGTGTTCATGTGTTGTACGCTGCATGTTCAGTAGATTGGAATAATTTGCATATTGAAGTACAAAACATCCTTAACCCTTCTTTCTGCCCTGTCTATGTTGGTTCTGTGGTGGGAGGAAAGGAAGTAAGACAAAAGGAAAAAATGGAATTTTTCTCCCATCTTGCCTGGAGCTTATGTGGCTTCAGGTTTCTATGGTTTGTCAGCAACTGGTGTTTCTGCAGGTATTTGATCAGTATGTGAAAACGCGAGCTGAAGAAGAGCGCAAGGAGAAGAAAAACAAAATAATGCAGGCGAAGGAGGATTTCAAGAAAATGATGGAAGAAGCAAAGATTAATCCACGGTAGGAGCTTCTTTCTCGTTCATGTGCATGAACGCTCTTAGAACAAAGTACGTTGGGTGGTATTGGGTAGGTTAACTTGATTAACCTCTTTCAAAATTAGAGACAAAGAGCAGAAAAATCAGGTATTGTTGAAATCTTTGTTTGCCTGCTTGCACTCACACAATCCATAAAATAATAGAACTTGACATTTATGATGTTTTATGTATTTTCATGATTTTTTAATGCATTTTGAAGAAATCCCCAGCATGCTTTTTGGAATGTGAGAAAGACCTCAAGATCCGCTACCAGATCAGAGTTTTCTTTCATAACTCTTTCTTCTTGAGAATATTAGTATTCCTTGAGAAGTATTAGGGAGGTTTTGTCAGTTTGAGGATTTGAAGGGACCTTCTTCTGGTCACAAAATATATTAATATAACAATATTTTGGTTGCTGTAATAAGAAAATTACTCCTTACCCTTCACGTCCAGGCCTAAATGCAGTGATAACAGTAAACATGCTAACATTCAAGATTTTATTGCTCCAGTGGTTTGTTCCACAGCTTTCTTGTGTATAATTCATGAAGTATGTGCTTATGTCAACAGATGAGCTCTAAAACATTCTCTTTCAGCGTCTCTTGGATTACCTGGCACCAGTTCCTTTACAGTGAAATAACATCTCATCTGGTTCACTTCAGCTTAATTTTTTTTTCAGTGATCCATGTTGGAAATTCATGGAATCCAGTGTTATGTAAACTTTTAAATTACTTTAAATCTGATTAATATTTCTTATTTGAAACATCTGTCTGTTCATTTAATAATGGCAATAATTTTGATGGTCTGGGAAGAATGGAGACATGGGAATATTTGAAATAAATTAAAAAAAAAAGTGAGTTCAGTATAGCATTCAGAGACTAACATGGACTGTTCTTGTTAGCTTTAGTATTCTCAACTTCCAAGATATCTCCAGCCCATCATATTGGGACTAATTCTTAGCTAATTATGGGCTGGGGTGGGAAAGAGAATTGCAACTGAATGACTGTCTTGTTTAATCTTATCCTTTGTCTTCTGGTTTCAGTGTTTGTCTAAAGATATTGCTGTACCTCTGTGAGTGTCAGACTATTTTTAATCATCTATCTCAGTCCAACATGCTCAAGAGTTTGTGTTCCACTTAAGGAGCTCTTGTTCTTCAATATAGCTATACATTCACTTTCTGATCTTTTTGAATAAGCTACCAAATTCTCTTCTTGTTTCAATTTACCCTACAGCAACAGTAGGCTGGATTTTCCAAGTCTAATTATTTCCATGCTGTGATGAAACATTCGTATGATTATAAGTGTCTCACGTATTCTTGGGGCCAGATTTGCATCAGAGCTTGGAAAAAGCACAGTAGTGGTTTTTTTTGAGGTAAGTGGCAGTACTACATTTACTGCACAGATTGGAATCTGGCCCTGGAGGTGAGAGAACTGTCAGGAAAATGCTGTGGGAATAATGGGTTGAAAGCCCAATAGTGCTGCATCTGCCCATAGCATTTAATCTATTTTCGACCCTCTGTGTTTTAAGATAGAGCTACACCATGTTCCAGGTAGGGGAAGATCTCATTCAGCCAGGGTTCTATCATGACTAACACCAAGCGATGATTTCCTCGGTGAACTCTTAGCATGGTTTGGCTGCAAGTGAATGCATGTAAATCTTTTAGTTTCACAGCTGTGAAATACCTGGACAGACTGGTGGCTGAACTGCTTAACCACAAAAAAAGAAGACTTGTAGTCAGCTGAGGGTTTTTTTTAATTTCTTGGTTGTATTATAATCTTTGTTCCTACACCTGCACATTCTGCAGGTAGTGCTATTAAAACCAAAACAACAAAAATACTGCACCGTAGAAGTCTCTTAACAATACCTTTCATGTGTGTGCCTAAACCTGACTCCTTTCTGTAGTTCACTGATCAAACATCTCTATAGTGAGAACATAGGATGGGTGTTTTTTTGTTCTTTGTGGTCTGGCATGTATTCTAGCAGAAGAAATATTTCTCTGCTGCACCTGCTTCCCAGCAAAGACGGCTCTGCCAAATTAGTTCACTTGCCATTTTGTTGCAGAACTACTTTTAGTGAATTTGCAGCCAAGCATGCTAAAGACTCGAGATTCAAGGCAATTGAAAAGATGAAAGATCGAGAGGCCTTGTTTAATGAGTTTATCACAGCGGCAAGAAAGAAGGAAAAAGAAGACTCGAAGACCAGAGGGGAGAAGGTAAGGTGATTTTTTTTAGTTCCAGCAGTGTGAATGGTGTGAGCCTGAGTGAGATGGGACAAAGCCAGTGCTTGGTTTCCAGCGTGCCTTCTCTGAGACTCAGTCCTTCTCTTTCCATAGAGGCTTTACAGTGTAAGCATTTTACAGATGTTTCTTTGGTCTTTATGAACTAACTGTTTTTAAGTTTGCAGGTATACTATACCAACTTAGAACCTAATTTTATGAAACTGAGTTAACTTTTTTTTTGTTTTCCTAAGCACGTAACATATTCTTAACTGGAATGAGGCCTAATTTTTTTCCCTATTTAAAACAAAAAATATATAGTCCTGAAGCGCTGAAAGGAAATTCTTGCTTTGTTTGGCTTGAGAATCCAGAACTGGCCGTTACTTCCCTGTTCTCTCAGTGAAGGCAGTAAGATCTCAAAATTCTCTGTAGGCTGCTCTATTTAAATTTCAAACAGCTTCCATGTCTTCTCTTTCCATCTAAAAGCTAGCACTTTTAGTGACTTTAATCTTTCAGTAAATATATCTTATGTATAAACTGCTGCTTATTAGAATTAAAGGTCGGCTATTAAAGATTGATGAATTCCAAATGTCATTTGACCTTATTGTCAATAGTAGGGAGCAGGCTTCTGTGGAGGTGGCATCAACTATTACCAACAGAATATGCAGCCTCTTACCTAAATGTCCCTGTGTGTTGTGCGAATGGAGAAAATAACCTCTAAAGCCTAATCATTTTTGACATTTTAAAGTCTGCAATATTTCTTTTGTAGCACAAAGTTAATGAAAATTTCGCTTACTAAATACTTACTGAAGAGAGAAATGCTGAGTAACGTTAGATTTGCAGACAGTTTACTTGTTGAATAAGTCTTGCATATTTTTTCTTAATTGAGGCACTCTGGTCTAATTTGATTTTGTGTTCTCCGTTTTTTGCGAACTGTCTTATTGCTGATATTTTCAATAAATGATTGTGCTTTCAGAGGAGAACTGATGTAGTTCAAAACTAGACTTCTACATATTGCATTTCAGTTATGAATGGAGTTTTAAAGCATTCTTGCAGCTTAGTGAAGTTGAAAGCTTAAAAAAAAGTAAATGTTTTGTTGCATGATTGTTCTAAGTTAAAAAGTTACGAGAGACTGTGTGTGTTTGCTTTTGAAATAATGTTTTTTTTTCTCCAAAAGCGTTTTGTAACCATTTTATGTATTCTGTTTTATAACAAGTGGATAGACTTTACAGTTATGTGCTGTGCGGCCTGTCAATCAGTTCAGTCTGACAGCTGTCAATCACTGACACGCAAATATTATGGGATTCCCTAGTGAGGAAAGAATTGGTATCTCTGTGTGGTGACTTTAGCCTCCCGCAGTTCCGGTACTTTACATTTTTTTAGTTTTTTACCTTGTGAAGTGATGAGAGTTGTACCTGCAATGTGTTAACTGCCAAAAAAAAAAAAAAAAAAGACTTCTAAATACACCTGAAATATTTTCAGTCTTGTTTTCCTTTGATTTTGAAAGTGTTTAAAAGAAAACAAAATTTAATGCATTTAGCCTGAAGCTTTCTCAGTCTGTTTTAAAAGTCCAAAATCTTTATTTATGGAGGATCAACTTTACAGAAATCTTTAACGTAAGGGTTTAAAGTTATCCAATATTTATGACTTGCTGGCTGGTGGTAGGGCCCAGCTGAGTTTTCAGATAGTAGTTTTTATTCACGTGGCTAACGTCAGTGAGGAAACAGGATCGAAACCCCTCAGGTGATGGAGGTGAGCAGGTACGCGTGGTCAGAGGCAGGGGAGGACACCTGGGAGTGACCTGCGAGCTGATGGCTTTGGCCAAGTTCCTGCTGTACTGTCCAGGACATGGGGACGTTGTTGCACATCCTCAGGATGAGCAGTGCCAGCAGACAAGCCTTAAGCCCTCCTTACGTTGACTTCCCAAAGCTCAGTTGGCAATGCACTGCTGCCACGTTGCCGGTCAGCGTCGGCATCCAGCACAGAGATCAAAACAGTTTTCTTCTGTAACATTAGTTAGTCCAGCTGGTTACTGTGCTTATAGATATATCAAACCCGTATATGGAAGAGCTGTGATCCTAAAAATTCCTCAGGGAGATGTTTTTTGTCTTATTTTTTTTTTTTTTAATTTTCCCCTTTGTCTTAATTGGCAAACAAATGGCAATACTTGTGCTGTGTACGTGGCAGATGAAAGGTAGTTCTGACTGCCTTAAAGCCATGCCCTGAGAGTATGAAAAGTGTGAAAGGGCCGTTGGCTTTTCTCAGGAGGGAATTGGCTCCGTGATCCTGTTTTTCTTCAAAGTCAATGGCTAGTGGAGCAGCAGGTGGTCAGGGTGGTGCCTGCACAGTGTCTGAGAGAGGGCAGGGGAATGCTGCTGGCAGTTCCTGTAAAAACATCCTCCTACACACTGTATTTTTTTTGTTAGGTTTGGTTTTGTATTGCAGCTGGTGCCAAAGTACTTCAGCAGTGTTGTGAGTGTAGTTTTTATCCTGTTTGTCCCATGGGATATATCTGTCGTACGTGACTCGTGCCAGGTACTTTGGTTTAACTTTGCGATACCCTTACTTTATGGACTTCTGTAGTAACAGCTGGGCGTTGTTTGATGTTCTGACAGATATTTCTGATGATATCTAATGCTATGGCTTAGAAAGCTTCATTTTTTTATTCTGCATGCATGTTTTAAGATGTTATGAAACAACATTCTTAATCTTAAAATGAATAGATGGTTTGCTTAGGATTTTGTGCAGCTGGTGTAAGTGGTAGTGCTGCAGATCCAGAGTAACTTCTCCACTGGCTCTAACCAGTTTGTTCTAATCTGTGCTCACCATCTTAATCTCCCAGATATAGTAAAGAAAAAAATGTCTGTAAAGCCTTTTATGTTTATGCATTGATATTGTGAAGAGCTAAAATTATCCCTGGGTGAGCCTGCAGAATGTGGGTTCTGTTCTCATTCGCACGTGCTGTAACCAACCACGTTTCAGAGCATCAGGATGGCGCTTCTCTGGCACACAGGTTGCTCACCTGTCCGTCTGCCTTCTTCCTTTGTGAAGCTGTGCTTTGGAGCTAAACAGCTTTTGGTGGCCCCCTTATTTAAAGGGATGAGGAGAGGAGTCAAGTAGTAAAAACTGAATGGCCAGCCCTTCTCAACTAATTTTTTTAAGTCGTGTGCCAGGACAAAAGAACTTGCTTTGTGGGCAGCCAGGGGTCGGGGCGCTGTGAAGGCAGCGTGTTTGACCTCGTGTGCACCCTTGAGGTGCAAGGAGGCCAATCTGCCCCTTGCTGCTCAGAGGTGGAGGCTTAAATGCCAAACCGGACTTCTATGGCATAAAGAGGTGGAAATAACATGGGAAAAAAAAACTAGGACCTCAATGCGACAGCAACAAGGGAAAGTACCTGCCCCAGAAAATGAGATAGGTAATAAAGGCACAGTAGTTGCTCATGCATCTGCTGATTCTGGGAGTTCAGGTGAAAACATGTTGCTAGTTTTGTCTCAAGATTAAAAAAAAAAAGTATGATCCTCTGCCAGCCTTTCATGCTGCTAGCATTATGGACAGTGTTGAAGTCCCATTTCTAATAGAAAATGTAGACTAAAACGTTTTCTTAAAGTTTAATATATATTTTCATATCCATCTCAACTGTAGCTTACTTGATCACTGTAAGCACTTAATTCTTCATTGGTTACATCCATTTTGCTATTTATCAGCAGATCCAAGTGTTTACCTCTGTTCATTGTGCACTTGGAAGATGAATCCGTAAATACTTGATTTGTTTAGTGCCCGTTTTAAAACTGGATAGCTGCTGAAGCATTGATAGCAAAAAGCTACAACGTGGAATGAGTAGCGTGTTACTGTGATACATAAAAGGTTAAAAAATAAGCTGAAGTAAAACAATAAAAATCATATTGCTGAATCATTCTTTAATGAATATAGTTCATCTTAGATTAGGAAGATCCACTAAATCTACTTGCTTTAGCAAAATTGTCCCAAAGGGGAAGTGAATTTTAGACATGTTATGTAATTAGTTGTAATTGTAATGGTATGTAATTAGTATACTTCCCTCTGTTGGAGGTAAGTTGATTCCTTTTTTCATAAGAGCAAACTGTTACGTATCAGCCCCTTTCTCAAGTGTTGTCTTTCTGTTATTGTCTGTGAAATAGATCAAGATGGACTTCTTTGAATTACTGGCTAATCACCACCTGGACAGTCAGTCTCGCTGGAGCAAAGTGAAGGACAAAGTAGAGACTGACCCTCGTTACAAAGCAGTGGATAGCTCTTCACAGAGGGAGGACCTTTTCAAGCAGTACATAGAAAAAATAGCAAAGGTGTGTGTGACATTCGGAAGTGTCTCTTTGGATGTTCTGCTGGTTATGTTGCTGTTAATGTGGGATGTATCGAAGACGGACTCGGGTGCCTTCGTTCCGTACTTCAGAGATTTCTGTACCATTGCTAGTTTGAAGCACCCTGCAGGACAGCTTGACTCTTAGAAGTACCATCCGTGGTACTGCTGGTGCAAGTGTTCGTGGGATGTGTATGCCTGCACATGTACATGAACACACAAGATGTATGTGAGAATTTCTCCAGCAGAACAAGAGAAACAGAGACTCACGTAAAGTCAGGGGCTTTAAAACTTGAGAAAATTCAGATGCTACATGGACTAGTCCCAGCCAGGATGGGCGGTTTCCTTTGCTGCAATTTTTGTATCAGTTGTTTCACGCAGAGTTACAGGTGGTTCATACACAGTTCCTTCATGGGTTATTCTCTCTGTCCAGTATTCCTACTTTTCTCTTCCAGGGAATTAATGGTTGAGTCCGTATAGCTCGGTTAACAGCTGGTTTATACAGTTTTCCCCAGCCCTTTACTCAGTTTGTCAGTGTATATGAGGAACATGCTCCTAAGAATAGTTGTTCTGGGACCAGTGTTGTGACCAAACTTCTTTCAGCATATAACCCTGCAATGCCTCTGTAGCATACAGTTCTTGAAGCAAAGTTTCGTAGTCTTTTACATCTTAAATCACTTTGTTTTGTTCCAAGATGCCTTCAGTTGGACAATCCTTTAGTTTGCTTACCTGCCTAGTGAAAATATGAAAGGTGTCACATTATTATTGAGAAAAGTTTCTGCTCTTCTTATGTTTCAGAACTTAGATTCTGAAAAAGAAAAGGAGCTGGAAAGACAAGCTCGCATTGAGGCAAGTTTGCGTGAACGGGAGAGGGAAGTCCAGAAAGCTCGCTCAGAGCAAACCAAGGAAATTGACAGAGAACGTGAGCAGCACAAACGTGAAGAAGCAATACAGAACTTCAAAGCGCTTCTGTCTGACATGGTAAGATATGAACAGGTTCTCTCCTGATCTATTCGTTGCAGGAGCTGGTCAGTGCATTTTGCTGATTGTTGCACTACGAAAAAGCTCTTTGTCAATTGTAGCTGAATATATATATAGAAATAGAATTATATTTTCTGTTCCACTGCCCTCCCTTTTTCCTGTTGGGAGTTTTGCATTGTTTGTAAGAGGAGGCTTTGCTTTTAGGGTTGGTGTTCTGACAATTTGCCCAAAGGGTTAGTTGACAGTATTATTCCTGCCGTGCTTCTCCAGCACCTCACTGGTGATGGCAGATCTTTAGACATGCTGCTGTAAATTTCTGTGTCTAGAAAACTAGAAAATTAGGAATATTCTCCTTATTCTTGTGTTGTCTCTTCTTCATGCTCCAAACACAGTCTCTCCAGACTAGAGCCAAGGCACTGCAAAGCTCCTGGTATCTCTTTGCAAATAATTATATTTGAGGCTACTTCTCCAGACCACTTACAGCTAATATAGTATATGGTATCTCTATCTACATTTGAACTTAGGCAAAGTAATTCCCTCTGCCACTGCTTGCTTAGTATTTATAATGAAAGCTGCCATTGTCTCATAATGTTTTTTAAATAGCTTTTATCTTTAGATTGAACCTTAATTTAAAATAAGAGAGAAAAAGAAAGCTTAATAATGTATAACAATTATCAGTGAGCTATAGAAAAAATGCTTTTAAATAATAATCCTCCTTTGACTCAGGTGCGTTCTTCAGATGTGTCTTGGTCTGACACCAGAAGGACTCTACGCAAAGATCATCGATGGGAATCTGGCTCCTTGCTAGAAAGAGAAGAGAAAGAGAAACTCTTTAATGAACACATTGAAGCACTTACCAAAAAGAAGAGGGAACACTTTAGGCAACTTCTGGATGAAACTTCAGCGGTAAGAGCTGTATATGCTCAAACTTCAGGCCTTTGCCAGTACATTGTGTAGTATTTGCCAGTATATAATTTATCTTTTTCTGTTTTTCTATCACAAAAGCTGATTTTTGGTTGTTTCTATTTCCTGAGTCCTTTTGTTTCACCACTGTCTTTTCTTCTTAAGAAAATGTGTACATTATGTTTCTGTAGCTGTTTATCTTGAGTGTTATTTCAGTTTAACGTATGGTTCATTTTCATTTAAACTTATAATCAGTGATCTTTTTATCTCCTGCAGGATGTCACATTTCTCCAGTGTTAAGCTATTTGGTAGCTTTTACTATATGGCATCGTGGTCTTTCAAATATCCAATGTTTGTGTTAGTATCAGTAAATAATCTTACCATGTTTATCAGTCTTGACATTCTCCTGTTTTATATTGAGCTACTGAATCTGAGCCATTGCACTGCTCTGTGCAATGTAATGGGAATCCATCACCTGTTTGGTGTACTGTGGGGTTCTAGGGAGTCTTGCTCTTTTTTAACCTCATGCAAACTTTAGTCAACTTTCTTTAATCCTGCAGTTTTTAACTTATTTTTAATGCATTAGATAAAAATTCTCAGAATACTAGGTGGATCTTAGTGTGATGGAACAAAATGACAGACATGTTACTTCGAAGCGGTTGTTTTTTTAATTTTTAATAAGTAAAACTTCTAAAAATATTTTTCTAGTACGTTTATGTATATATGAATGTTAAATGTGTTGGAAAGTAAATGATGTTCATGAGGACTTTGCCTTGAGAGTACTATCTTAATGAAGAAAAGTAAATCTATAAAATTAAAAATACAAATATAGTAGTATAAATAATCAAAACCAACATTTCGATATACAGTAACAGCTGTGTTAGTGTACCTGGGAGATATTTAACATTCCATATTCTTAGAATCTAATCTTCTTGCAATTTTAACTATTTTTCTTTCTTCTGAAAGATAACTTTAACATCAACGTGGAAAGAAGTGAAAAAAATAATTAAAGAAGATCCAAGGTGCATTAAATTTTCTTCAAGTGACCGGGTAAGAGGTTTGCATCGGTGTTGTTAACTTTCAGTATAATGCAGGATACAGAGAAAGCTAGTGACTGCTGAAATGATTTCTGTTTTATATGAACAGAAATATTTTTTTAATTAAAAATGCAAAAGATAAAAATACATTCAACGTGTAATTGTTAGTTATGTTCAGCATGCTGAGTTGCATGAAGTACTCTGCATTCTGTGCTTTAAGCTTATCTTTTCCCTTTCAGAAAAAACAAAGGGAGTTCGAGGAGTACATTAGAGACAAATACATTACTGCCAAAGCTGACTTCCGAACCCTATTGAAAGAGACCAAATTTATAACGTACAGGTGTGTAGCATATCACCAAAGAACTAATCTTTTTACTATGCTTTTCTCTGTACGTGGCAACAAACTGATGACTGTTTTTTGTCTTAAAGTAATTTGATGTCTTAATTCTTACAAGTTTTCATCTTCCAACTTTATCTGACAAAAACATCTGCATCAGAAAGAGGCCGCTTTTGGCTTTATTTTGATGCCTGTCAGGTGGTAATTCTTACACTTGCTTTCAGATCCAAAAAGTTGATCCAGGAGTCGGATCAGCACCTGAAAGATGTAGAGAAGATATTACAAAATGACAAGAGATACCTGGTACTTGACTGTGTACCAGAAGAGAGACGCAAACTCATCGTGTCCTATGTAGATGACCTGGACCGTCGAGGTCCACCTCCACCACCCACAGCTTCAGAGCCTACAAGACGAACAACAAAATAATTATGAATACTCTCATAACAGGGTATCTGTTAAAAAAGCTTGCATGAGCCATCTGTCAGGTTTATACATATACATTACCGTGAATATATTGCAAAACCATCTTGGGAGCAGAGGAAGAAGCAGCATTTGTGAACATAAAATGGTCTCTGTATAAAAATTAAAAAAAAAGATGGGGAGAGAGAACATTAAAGTTATTTATGATTTTTTTGGGCATGACTGACAAAAACCAAATGTGGGCTGTGTTTGGTAACTTCAGATCTCAGAGCAATAGTGTGTCTGTATGAGGTACGGATGTCTGATATTTGGGGGCGTTCTTCTCAGCAGTGTTACGTATGCAAGTCTTAGATGATTGTGCTTGTGGTTTGAACTTGTAATACACGTGAGCCACTGGCTTCCTAATGGTTCACCCATGGTCACCTGTCTGAGGAGATGAAATGCTGTCTCATAACTGAAATTACCGATTACTGAAGACTGCGTTCTGGAAACACAAGTCCTGATCCTGTGCTTGCTTTCACCCTTCTAAATGGAACTAAATCCATTAAAGTCAGTTAAAGCTGAGAGAGGAGAATTAGGACTACAGAGACCAAATTAAATTTGCTCACAGGTCTGCTTTGTTCCTTACCCTATCCGTGGATTAGAAACAAAATCAGGTTGCTCTGCCCAAGTGAAGATTTGTCTAACAATTTTTACTCAAAGTTGGAAACACTTGGTAAATTACAGTGGTTACCAGAACAGAACAGGACGGTTGAATAAACACGTTTTTATTTGCGATAAAGTGATCTTTACATCTGGATTAGACTGTGGATTTCCCTTCTGGGTAATTCTTGTAAACTATACTCCTGTTTTGAATGTTAAACTTGTGTTTCTAAAGTTTAATTTTGAAATGTTGGGATTGTTCAGTTTATGTATTTGAACTACAATAAACCAACCCTTTTTATATATGGATTGTACAGGCCTGATAACAGTTTCTGTTGGACTTTGGTGGAGTTGTGGATTTAAGAGTAAAGCAAAGAACCGCACTCATCGTACATAAACTGTTGGCCGTGCTTGGCAAAATAGTGTGTGATACTGTGCAGCATCAAATTAAATTTCGTTAACATTCAGATCCCATCTGTGCAATTGGGTGCCAAACAACATCATTTTCTAGTGTAGTTCTTCACTTCTATGGTTAACGATGAGATGGTGGGAATGGTGGTGTCAAAGTGTTTCCTTCAATTTCTTCTATGTTCTACATTGACCTGTTCCTCTGCGTTGGGTGGGGAAGGAAGGATTCTTCAGGAGAAACTTCTTGTTTTTCCCCCAGCAGTTAATTATGTTAACCAGCCCCTGGGACTTCTACTCTGAGGACCAAGACAGGAGCTTAAGGCCATTTGCAGTGATGTAGGCAGCTGGGGAGGGATTGTGTTTCAGATGCCGGCAGTGCAGGTGGCTGTACTAGGAACGCACTTGGTTCAGGAAAAGCATCCGTCCTACCTGCCTCCTGGTGGCTGACTGCTGCCACGGGGCGGCCAAGCCCCTGGGAAGCCAGCTGAGGGCCAAGGCATTGCGTCAAGTGGGACTGTAGCTCGCTTGGACATCAGCCCCTACAGGACCTGCCAGCACTGCCCGGGGGCAGCGCTGCCCAGCGCTCTGTTGGCTGGGCACAGGGCCAGGCCCACCAGGGTCCCTGGGGCGGGCGTTTCTCAGCCGCTCCTGCCCCTGCCTCGGGGATGCTGCGTGGGGTGGCCCTGCTGAGCCATCGGCTCCATCGCCCTGCCCCTCCTTACAGCCAGCGGCATATGGTGGTCACAGCAGTCTGATTGTGTCAAATCTCCAGCTCAGGAGTGAATGGGAACTTCCAGTCCCAAATAACCTGTCCAAAATTAAAGTTTGAGATGTGCTGATTTAGAGGTGCTAACCCAACGGGAAGGCCTTACCAAGGCCCAGGACCCCAAAATGCAGTTGGCATCGCTGGGCTGTGGCAGGCCACGTGTTGCCTCGTGGAGGACCTGGACACCTCGGGTGGTTCTGTGCCCGGGCTCCTCTGGGTTCTCGGGCATGTCCCGTGCCTTCTCCCCGTGCTGCTGCCCCAGGGAGCGTGGGGCACCGTGGAGCTGGGTTGCAGGCACAGAGGCAGGCTGCAGCTCAGTGCTGCTCTGGGATTTTTCTTTCCCAATACAGTCATCTGCGTGGGCTGCACGTTGTGAGCACCCCACACCACCTCAGTGCTATTTCTGCAGCTTGCTGACTTTATAGCAATGTGGGAGAAGAGCTGTGACGGGAGGGAAGATGCATTCAGTGGGCATATGATAAAGGACCTTCTCAGCGCATCCCCAAAAGATTTTAGGTGCTTCACATAATTCAGTTTTTACAGAGGTAAAGACAAATGTGGCTATTTCAAATGTCAAAATCCTTGCTGGATGTTTTGAAGAGCTCTTGGGATATCCAGGACTATACGAAGCAGCTCCCTTTGGAAGAAAATTCTCACTGTGATGCACACAGCAGCATCCAGCTGCTCTGCTTGGAAAGTGCCTTGCACACTGGGGAAGATGCCGGGATTGAATTCATGCACGTTTTAGTAGATTAAGGTCATGCAGTTAATATGAAGGTAAATGAGCGTCTGTTTGTATAACATTTCCTTGACAGTATAAACCATGCCCTGAAGCCTCTAATTAGGTGCCTCTGCTTAAATTCATCACCAAGATGCACAGAGAATTAGCACGTGGACTACGGGGGAATTGACAGCTTGCTTTAGTGCGTTATCAAATAATGGGATTCGTCCTGCCGAAGGGGGCGGCCTGCATGGCGCTGCCAAGGCTCTGCACCCGCAGTCCCCGGCCCCCTTCCCTCTGGCACGCCACGGGGGCTGTTTGTGTGCCCCGGGGGCTGTGTGTGTGCCATCAGGGCTGTGTGTGCGCCCCGGGGGCTGTGTGTGTGCCACAGGGCTGTGTGTGTACCCCGGGGGCTGTGTGTGCCATGGCCAGGCTCGCGCCCTGCCCTGCGCAGAGCCGCCCAGCGCACCCTTACTGGGTGGGGCCAGACGGGAGCTGTGATCACCTCTCACCCTGGTCACCCTGGCAGGTTGCTTTAGTTTTATTTTAAAGCCAGTTCAGCTACAGATAGAAAATGCTAATGAAGAAAAAAAAAAAAAAACAAGCAAGGTAATTCCTGATGAACACCCAAAATCTGATGTTTCCAGTGACAGGCAGCAGGTGCTGAGCCCTGTGCTTGGTCTCTGTGACAGGGGCTGGGCACCGAGAGGGCGTCCGAGCACCTCTCCCCGTGACAGCACCACACAAACTGCACACAAGCAAGAGAGAGCGCTGCCCGGCTCCCTGGGAGCTGATGGGTGCTGAAGCCGGGGCCTTTCCCCGGCCCTGCCTCACTGCCACCAGCCCCAGCTGCTCAAAGCCAGGAGCGCTTTGTCTCAGTAAATACATGTTTGTGTTGCCAAGCCTTTGTGCAGTTAAAGCAGTATTTGGTTTCCATGAAATAAGGTGTTTGATTAGACTACTGAGGGGGAGGGCTAACCCACTAACCTTTATTCACAGGAAGGTCCCCGTCCAGCCGCACGCAATCCGCTCTGCAGACACCTGTTGCACTTGACTAAGAGCTGAAAAGTGAATTAACGCCTTACAGACACGTCCGTGGCCCCTGTGCACCTGAGGGTCGTGCCCTTGCCAGGGTGCCCCCAGCTGAAGGTGGGAGTCTCTGTCTCCACGTAGCGGTCTCCAAAACGACGTCTCGTACTGGGATGCAAAATCTCAGGGTTCTCTGCCAGCCGCCAGCAGTGCCTCATCAGCACAGCTGGGCAGACAGCCCCAGCCCCGATCTCCAGATACACTCTGGTGCCACGGAGCTGATGTTACACAGCACTTGAAAAGCACAACAATCAGCGACTCCACACAGACATGTTTGGGACAACTTTACTTTTGATACCAGTGCAGGTTTTCTTTACAGGAACAAAAAAAAAAAAAAAAAAGAACTTTTTTTTCTTTAATGGTCCATTTACTCCTGACTTTTTTTTTAACCATTTCATTAAAAAAAAAAAAAAAAGTTACTCCTGAAAGCCATCCTTTGTAATAAATTTATAAGCCAGTGCATATTATTTTTCCCCACCTTGTACTTAGCTCTTCAAAGAAGGCAAATGCTCCCTGCTCCTGCCCTGTGCAGGCTGGCTGGGTGGGGGCAGAGTGTCAAACAGCACCAGCCCAGGGACTTGAACCACATCTTCCTCTCCCCCCAGAGAGAGATAAATGCCAGTCCCAGCCTCTATGCAGTTTATGTTTTTCCTTGTGGTACCTATGTTCCTTGAGTAAGTGGCAGTTAGTCTCACTTGTAAGGTGTAAGAGTTGGTAGGTCCTTGCAGAAACTGCTTGAAATCCCAATCGTGCCTTATGAAAGAGACTGTCTATGAAAGAGACTCTCTAAAGAGTGCATTTTGTCCTTAAAAATTTGTGTAAACTTCCTTGCAAGGATGCAGGCACTGGTGGGATGCCCACTGCCCATAGCAGAACAGATGCACAGCAGGGCTACCCTTATGGATCCATTTCTCAAGTGACAGTGTTGATTTATTTTTTAATTGACTTTATTTATCCTTTTGTTTTTTGTTGCAGGAGCAGGTTTCAGATCGAAAATTCTTTAATTCTTTTTTTTTTTTTTTTTTTTAATTGAACAGTTGCTCAAGTAAATGAAGGATCTGAACACTCTTTACAGTAGAAAGGGCAGCCTTGCCATGCAAAGAGGAAGAGTGATGTTTTTATTATTATTGTAATAATAATTATTATTCTATGGTAGGACCATAGACAGCCTCTCTCTGAAGCAGTCAGCTGCTAACAGCAATATATGGTTGTATTCTGTTTTAGAATGTCATAAATTAGCAACATATACTTTATCTTAAAAACAAAACAAAACAAAAATGGAATAAATAAATAAATAAATTAAAAAAGAAAAAGAGAGAGAGTCACAACATGCAAGAACTTAAAATAGAACAATTAAAAATGACCAAAGCAAAATACAAGAAACACAGAAGAAAAGCGCCCAGGTTCAATTTGGTTTGCAATCAATGCATTTTGGAAGCATCATTTATAAAGGTATTTCATATAGCAAAAAAAGGCACCACAGTATCTACAAAGCCAAATCCTTAGGAGAGTTTCTGTGGGGTGAAGGCGGAAGGCAGCAGCCTGGTTAGCGCACACATCTCGTGTGCAGTGCCATCCCTCCTCCTTTGAGCCTGTCTATTGCAAATCTGAGCTTTTCCATGTTATGTTTGGTTTTGCTGTTGCTGTTGGTAAAAATATGAAGTAAGAAAAAGACAAATGTGAAAAATAGCAAAGGGGACAACATTCTGCTCTTGCAAAATAACAAGCGGAACATTTCTAGGATAAAGTTTTAAAAAATCCAAACGGGCTGCTGTAGTTAAAACCCCAACCACACAGTCCTACACACACACACGCACAACCTCCCCTTCTTTTCCCGCTGCAGCTGACGCAATACCCCACACTACTGTATTACCACGCTTGAATCAGCAGACAACTACAACCATAGCAATGCCACCAGAGGACACTGGGGTAATGAAAGCCTAAACATTCCCAGCCTGCTCCACGTTATGTCTTAGCTCGCGATTCACAAGTAAAGGAAAACCTGGTATCTACTCAGTGCGCCCACCCACTGCCCTAGGTGTCAGTGAGTGGCGGATAGTGAAGCTGGTTTGCTTGCCCCTGCACAACTCCTATATGCAGAGCAGTAATTAAACAAATGAATAGGAAGGAAAAGGGAAAGAAAAAAAATAAAAAAAAAAAAGAAGAAAAAAAAAGAAAAGAAACATTTGAAATCTTGTGTTTACTAGTATTCAGTACATGAGATTCCTAAAGAATAACTTATCCTCCTAGTTAACCTTGTCCTGGAATATATACAGGTTATTTGTTGCTGCCACGGCAATGATATTTTCTGAAGGGTGCCAAGCTGTATGCAAGATCTTTTTGCTGAAGTCCAGACTGTCCACACTAATTTCGTCTTTTCTCCGCTTGCCGCCCACGCAGACCTTGCGGGGCTTGAGGATGGCCCGGGGCTTGCTGTTCTCCCGCGAGGCCTCCAGCGTCACGTCGCGCTTGGTGTTGCGGTCGAACATGCGGAAGAAGTTGTTGTAGGAGCCGGTCATGATGACGCTGGGAAGAGGAGGAAGGACGAGTCAGCGAGCGCGGCTCCATCCCTGTCCGCACACACCCCTGGGCTCTGCTCCAGCCGTGCCGGGCACCGCTGAGCGCCCAGCCATGGACACCGCACCCCGCAGTCAGCGCCTGCCCCCAGGACGTGCCGGTGCCTCGTGCCACGAGCCATGCCAACCGGTTTTGGTTTGGCCAGAGGAACCAAGCGTTTACTTGCATCTCTTCAAGCCTTTCCCCTCCTCATCTGAGGGAATATTAATACCAAAGGATAATAACTCATATTGGGATCCCTCCATATGAGGATATTTAGCTGGCCTGAACCAAATGATTTTCACAGTTTTTTAGAGGCAAACCACCTTGTGACTACAGGCATATTGAATATCCAGAGATGTAATGAGGTTTAGATTAGATTTTGAATTTGGGCTTCAGGCCAGTTGTGTCTTGCTATTTGCTTTGATGTTACAGAGAAAATATCACAGCGCTCCTGCAAGGTCAGCTGCTCTTGGACATTTTCTGCTGCCTTGGATAGTGTGATTTCTGCACGGGTAGCTCTCAGCCCCACACTGCTGATATCTGGAGCCAAATACCTCGCCACATCCCCTTGCACCCCACTCCCAACAGCAGGCTGGGCGCAGGCCCCGTGTCTGACCGCCTCCATGTTGGCAATGGCGACGCAGCGCCGGGGCCGCCAGTGCCAGTGCCCGGGAGCAGGGAGGAGCCGCTGGGGGGGGTCCCGCGCAGCCCCGCTGCCCCTCACCTGTCGGAGCCGTTCCACACGCACTCAAACTTGTCGAAGATGCAGTCGTTCTCGTACAGTGAGCACAGCTTGCTTCGCAGGTAGTCGTGGACCTGGTGGCAGGGGATGGGTGGTGTGAGGCCGGGGCCGTGCCTGTCGCCCGAAGCAGCGGAGCCGCCCTGGCAGTGCGGACGGCAGGACGCTCCCGGACGCTCCCACCCGTCACGGCGTGCGGTCCCCTTGCTGCCAGCCCCGGCTGTGCCAGAGGCAGTGCTCCTCACTCACCTGGTACGTCTCGATGGGCCGGTTCTCCATGTTCAGGTCCCACACTTTGACAGTTAGGTAGTCCCTGGTCATGATGTACCTCCCGCTGTGGCTGAATTTGACATCGGAGATCGAGGAGATGATCTCAGAAAAGAACGACCGGTTACTTGGGTCTTCGGGCTCCTCAAAAACTGCAGGAGAGGAAGGGACAGCGGTCATCAGCGGTGCCTGCGAGACCTGCTGCCCTGCCCGGGATGGCGGGTGGGAGAGCAGCGCCTGCAACATGGGGACGCAGCGTGCCCGTGGGCTCCCACCGCTGGGCATGGCATAAAACAGGCAAACATCCACATTTCACAGACTTCGCATGGTGCAATTGAAGCTCCTTTGTTTTTAATGAGTGCAATAAGCAGGAAGGATCATCAGAGACCCATCTATCAACAACACAGTAGAAGCCCAAAAGATGTAGAGCATTGCATGCCAATTCTCTCTAGAAATTAATGTGTAGCATAACCAAAAGTCAATGTAAATATTTTTTAGCCACTGCAACCTACAGATTTCATCTGATCAGTCTTGAATAAATCATAGTTTTAACAGTCCGAAGGATATCACTGAAGTTCCAAAGTAAATGCATTTACAAATTCAATTTCAAAGTAACATGTATGGCTTTAAAAAAAAATAAATCAGAGATGCATCAGCACTGAACTTATGCACTTGGGGGAGCTCTGCCCAGTCTTCTCTTTCCATCTCTACAGACCCCCTTACTACCTCAGCATTAAAGAACATTGCCAGTAAGAAGGAGAAGCTCTTCCTGCTTCATTTCTGTACTGGGAAAACAAAGCAGTTCCCAGCCATGTTAATCCGACTTTTGCCCCGGCACTGACACTGCTACAACAGCCTCTGCTGCATCACCTTTTTGTTCTGACCCACTCGTACCTAGAAAAGGAGAGTTTGTGAGGAGCCAGCCTGGCTGCTCTGTGAGCCAGGGATGGGCTCATCTTGCATGCCACACCGAGCACAAACGTTTCCTTGGTTTTATTGTCCCCTAGCTGAGCCCTGTGCTACAGATGCCTCAATTCTTGAATATGGTGGAAAGAGTGCCTGAAGTGCCAGTATAAATGATCTGCCTACAAATCAGAAATGGCAGTCCCCAGATTTGGCTCTTTTAATCACCAGCAGGAAATCTGCTGATACGTCAGGTTTTTGCTTGATCGTTTGTTTGTTTTTAATAAGAAAAGTAACAACAAGAGAAAATAAAGATCTGAGGCCGTCTATGGAGAGCATCCGAATTCCATGACTTGTCTTCACTGTAACCATCACAGGTTTGCTCATACCAGGCCAGTTGCTTCATGAGGCTTTTCTAACAGCTGCATCATTTTTGTCACAGCTGTATGTGAGCTGTCATCAAGGCTAGAGGTGTTAAATTTATAGTCCATGAGCAAGAGGAAATTATTGCTGATATTGTAGAAGTAAAAAAGTTAAATTGCAGATTTATGAACAAACAATAAAGGCCTCAGAGAATGAGCCCAAGAGCTAGTGGCAGCACCAAGACAAATGAGCAAGAACGAGAGGGCAGAGACAGAACAGGGACGGGAGCTGATTTCTGGCTCCAGGCAGCCCAGCACACTTGTCCTGGCTGTATTTTCCACAGGCCTCACTGCTCGTCTGCAGTATGAGGCCGTGACACCTGCAGTGCTGGGCTACCGGAGCCCAGGAGAGGTCCCAAGGCACCCCCGGCTGTCGATGCCCAAGCACCTGCTCGGGAGCAGCCCTTGGCACTCTGCTGGGGCAGCCTCAAAGCAAACGGTTTCTTTTCACTCAGCAACTAATTTAACCGCTCATCATTAAATTTAACACCAATTTGAGTACTGTCTTTTCTTTCTCACTTCTTCATTTAAACCCTAATCATGGCAATTAACCATGCATACTGGAAAATTGAAAGCACAGCAAGGCCACACAGGGCACTGGCACCGCGTGCAGCCCCGGTCCCAGCCGTGGTCCGGGTGTCCCCACAGGGCCGCAGCACCCGGTGGACATGGCTCTGGCCCTAAGCACCCCTCTGCTAGGGGCAATGAGCAGCCAGGTGGAGGTTTCGATTTAAAGTGAAGACAGGAGAATATTGCAAAGGCAAAGAGGTTTCCTGGCTTGCTAAATGAGCTCAGGGTGGCACACGAGGCTTGCTCTTCATCCCCCTGGAGATTTTGCACAATCGGCTAGTTAATTTTTAGCTCGAGGTCTTGCCAGGCTTATTATTCTGTGCAGCAGGACATCATTAGCTGCTGTGTGGGGCTGGGGGAAGGAGATGATTCGTTTCTGAGGGGTGACACCATCAGCTCGGTTCTGCACCAGCTATGTGCCTGCTGCTTCAGTCAAACCCAGCAGACAAGGGGAGCTCGTTTCCACTCCCAGAGCCTCAGTCCTGCACAGGATTAGCTTCACCTACGCAGAGAAGTGAGGTGTCTCGCATGAGATCAGAGCTCTGCGCTCTATTTATGCAACTTTTTTCCTCTATAAAATGCTTAGGTGAAAAACGAGGTAAATAGAACTCACTGCTAATAGGAAAGTGGAAGTGAATGTTTTTTCTTTGCTGGAGCCTGAGGTGGAAACCTGACAGTACAGTGGAGCAGAGCTTTCACAGGAAAACCCAGTACTTTCCTGCTTCTCTTGCTTCAAATTAAAAGCCAAAAGCCCACTGACAGTTCACCTAGGCACAAAATTCATCACAATCATAACTGAGGAAAAGCTATGCTGGTGCAAGCAGAGAAGCCAGTTTTGCTTTCTACCAGGAAAATCAACTTTGCAGTCCAGCCTCAGCCCAGAGGCACAGGAACACTGCAACAATGGCCTAAGGGCAGAAATCGCACGTCTGGTGCCAGTCTCTCCCGAGTAATTCACTTTTCTGCCTCATTCCTCCTGCCTGCAGCGAGGCAGCAGCACTCATTTCTGTCCCTCACAGACAAGGTGCAGATGAATGAAGCGCTCCCGTCCAGGTGCCCTGAGTGCCCACGTGGACAGGCGCAGGCAGGATCAGACCCAGGGTCCCCATCTGCGGAGCACCGAGGGGCCAGGCAAAGGCTGGCAGCCACCAGGACAGGCAGGGCTGGGGGAGCAGTATTTTGCTGCCCCTCCGAAGGGTTTTGTGTGGCTTTGCTTCTTCTGCCAAGGCAAATTCAGGCTGCTGAGCTCACAGGGAGGGTTTCTGAGGCACTAGTTCTGTGGTCAAGCTGCAGCAAAGGAAAGCCAGAGCTCCGATAAGCGGCGCTGGCAGCGTGTTTTCAGCCATCAGCCTGGTGCTCAGCTGGGTTGCTGCTGTCCCTCACCCCTCGCAGTGCCCCAGCTGCCACCTCCTGCTGACTGTGCAGGGAGCCGTGCCCGGGCCAAGGCTGATCCCAAGCACAGATGCTCTATCCTGTGTGTGACGCCTAATGGGTTTTTTCCTCCCTTTTTCACATGGCTCTTCAGAACAGAAAGACTTTTGCTGGGATCTCCAGCTGCCCATGAATTCCAACCTCCCTTTTGGCTTCCTGTGGCACTTCGGACAACTTGAGAGGTTTCTATGTGCATGATCTGCCCATGGAGTTACCCTTGCACCAGACCTTCTTAATATTGTAGCCCACCACTCTTTAAGTCCCCGAGGAGCAGACATTTATATGTAGAAAAGGATATTCTCCCATAAGATAGCTACATGGCTGGAGTAACATATAAAATGTCACGGCTAGCAGGAGCCTCAAATAAAATGGGCAACCAAAATTTAGTAAGAGAAGCACATAAGTAAAAGCTGGCCCCAGGCTGCAAAGTGCATCTACCTACATAAACATGACTGAGATGTGCAGTGCTATCTTTTGCATTTTTATTAAATATTGACAGTTATTAAATATTTCCATTGGAGAATTTGCTTCAAAAAGCCAATGTTGCTTTTCATTTTGAACTGTGATGAACTGTCTCAATTTCAACTCACACATCTGCTGAACTGCAATTGACTGAGGCTGATGCTTCAGAGGGATAGAGGGAAATCAATATGAAAATGTCAAGGGAGAGGTCAAACCGAACTTGTATTCACTGTTGGTTGGTGTGCTCACTGAGGACTAAAAGCACCCAAACAAAGGGAAATACCATGTGAGGGCTTCTGCCACTGGTGTGTCAGGAAAAGGCATTTCCTTTGCCCCTTAATTGTCCTCCGATTCCTGGCTAGGAGCTGTCACTGTAGGACTGCGAGACACAGTCACGAAACCCAAGAACAGAAGGGTGTGTTATGCTCAGTATTTGGGAAAACAACCATTCCGCATTTTCAGATCTCTAGACAATAATGTAAGCTTTCCTCTCTGTCTTCTTTACTTCAGTTTAAAAACAGGTATCAGACTGTAACCACAGCTCAAAAGCCGAACAGCAGTAGCTGGTGTGTCATTCCCTACCGCCTCTGCCAGAGGCCTGAATCTGAAATGCAGCCAGGTGCTCTCTGGATGTAGATTTCTGGCACTCGGCTTCTGTTAGTTGCACCTGGTTTGTGTGTGTCATTCCTGTAACATCACCGTGTTTTAGATGCTTCAAATCTCATTAATTTCCCCCAAGACATTGGCCATTTTCTGAAGAAAAACCAGTTTTAGCAGGAACCAAAACGCATTCGCTGCTTCCCTTGTCATGTCTGCCAGGGGGGAGGATGAGGAACGCACTCCCTGGCTGCCCTGCTTCATGCGGATTTTGGGGGCTTTTTTGCAGTGACGCAGGCTGCCTCAGCAACGCTGGGACAGGGGGAGCACAGCCCCGCGTGCCCCGAGCACACGGTGACCGACCCTGCTGATCTCCGCACTCCCTTTCTGGGCCCCGGCCCGGCCGTACTCACACTTGGCGTGGCGGTCACAGAGCGCGGAGGTGCGCATGTCGCACAGCCGGATGGTGCCTTTGCTGCTGCTGTACACAAAGGTGTTGCAGTGGTGCGGGTGGAACTCAGCGGCAGTGATCACCTCTGTCAGCTCCTCCATGTTGGCCGGCTTGATGTCCACGATGTCTGGCAGGACGAGTCAAGGCTCCTGGCGCCTGCCGCTGACCTCTCCACACCAGCTTTTTCCATCCCCCTGCACAAACCCTGCAATCCCCACAAAACAGGACTGCTCTGCAGTGTGTCAGCACCACGGCTCCACGGAGCCAATGCAGCCAAACACGCACTGCAGCCGCTCCTGCCTCCTGGCATCCACCCACTGCACACTGATGTCCCTGCAGGCCTCACCCCATGGGGATGCTGCCTGCCCACACCTCAGCTTGTGTCCACTCCCAGCCCCAAGCCCGTGCTGAGGGCGCCATCCCCCTGCCCCCAGCCCCAGTCAGAGCACTGGGCGCATGGAAAATCCTGTTCGTTCCCGTTATCTGCCTGCATGGAGACTGCGGCTCTTGCCCTGCCCGGCCGGGAAGTGCTGACTGTCCTCTCTGTGTGGACAGGCACAAGGCTGGACCCCGATGAATTCACCCCAGCCAGAATAAACAGCTTGTATTGCAGTGTCTGGGCAAAGTGAAAAACCCCACTGAAAGCAACCGAGGGAAGGAAAATAAAACCCAGATGACATCGACAAGCAAAACAACAGACCGGGGTGCCTGGCTGGGGCTGCACAGTTTCTTGGCTCAGTAAGATAATGGCTGAAAGCTGAGCCACAGACCCCAAGCCCGGGTCCTGCAGCTGGCCAGGACGGGAGCAGCCCGCGGTCCTGCAGAGGATTCAGATCACAGAACGACAGAATGGCCAAGGCTGGAAGGGACCTCTGAAGACCATCCAGTGCAACCCCCTCACCTACAGCACCTTGCGCAGGATGGCATCCAGGCGGGTTTTGGATATCTCTGGAGAAGGAGGCCACACATACTCTCTGGGCAACCTGTCCCAGGGCTCTGACACCCTCACAGTAAATTAGTGCCCCCTCATATTGAGCCGAAACCTCCTGTGCTTCAGTTTGTGCCTGTTGCCTCTCATCCTGTCCCTGGACACACCTGGAAAGAGTCCAGCTCCATCCTCTTGACACCCTCCACTCAGAAATCTATGTACATTAATGAGGTCTCCCCTCAGTCTTCTCTTTCCCAGGCTGAACAGCCCCAGTTCTGTCAGCCTGTCCTCATATGACAGGTGCTCCAGTCCTCTGATCATCTTTGTAGCCCTTCACAGCCCAATCCAAACACCCAGCAAGGGGCAATTTACCCACTGTGCAGAGAGCGAGAGAAAAGAAATGGCACCTTTCATCGCCCCCTGGAAAGCAAATTAAGGCCGTGCTGTTCCTGGCAAGATGAAGACGTGAATTTCTCAGTTGTGCAGGGGTGATGTAGCAAAGTGACTAGAGGAAAATCTCCATCTCCTGTGGAGGAGAGGGCAAGGACGTGTCAGCAAGAGGGGGGCTTCCTGCCTGCTACGGGAGGGGCAAGTGAGCCTGGTGCTCGCTGCAGCGCGAGGCAGGTGAAGCACGAGCAGACGCTGTGCATTCCTCCCAGCCCATGCCGCAGGTCGACAGCACAGCCTGGATTACAGCTCAGACCAGACCTGAGCCCAGTGCGTGGCATTACAGGGCAGTAAACACTGACACTCAAACTGCTTCAGGTCCAGCTCTATAAGCACCGGTAAAGCCGGCTGTCGCTGTCATGACCGGCACTGCAGGACCGCATTGTGTCACAGTGCCCCTGCGCTCCCACGCAGTTTTGTAGCTGTCCTGCACTCTGATCTGCAATAACCCTTTTACAACAGCCCCGATGCTTTGCTAAGCAAAGGTTTCAAATCACATCGAATTGTGCAGCAGCTGTGTGACGTGCACAAAGTTACAAAAACCCAACCCACAGGACTATGTCTTCTCGGCTCTCAGAGGCTGGATTTGGTCCTGACCAGCAAAACCCCAAACCAGCGATGTGCCCTTCCCCTCCTCAGGCACACGGTGCTGCTGTGGTTCTTCTACCCCAGAGCCCACCACAGTGCCCGCAGCTGATGCAGCCTGGCAGGGCTGGGCACAGCCGCACCGGGGACCCCCAGGACAGTGCTGCTGTGCCGGGGAGGTGGGCAGCGTGCCAGCAGGACAGGGCATCTGAGTGGACACTGCTCTGGCGATGACTTTCCTCCATCAATTCTTAGCAAGCATTTTGGGTGCTGCACTTCCACCTTGCTCAAAATCCCTCGGGCCATCTAGACTTCCCGAAGCTTTACCCAAATCCTCACCTTATTCTCCAAAAACCAGCACACACTGCAGCACTGCTCAAACATACGCACTTTGAGCCTCCACCAGCCACATGCCTGTGACTGCTGAAATCCTTTCCAGCTGCCTAAATTTGCCACATGCCCTGGGGATTTCTCAGCAGAAAACACTACATAAATATCACTGATGATTAGTGTCCCATTGTTATTATTTCTGATGCAGCTGTTACAAGGGTGACTGGCACGATCTCATTTGTGTGACTGTGAGTGGTGGCCTGTCACCCTGCTGCAGTATATAATGGAAACAGTGCTATTAATATTTCCACTCCTCGTCTCCCCCAAGGCATCTGTCTTCTAAATCACCTGAGGTCTCCCCTCTCTCCCTCCCACCCCCGACTCAGGCCCTGCAGGCAGAATTCAACACGGTGTCACACAGCCTGGGAGATGGCAGGGGCGCTGCCTGCGGCGCTGCACAGTGCAGGGGGGGCTGGCGGGATGGGTGAGCACCCCAAACACAGCCTGGCATCCTGCTGGCAGCAAGGCTGAGCCCTGGCAGAAATGAGGGACGTGCCTTGAAAGTCACTCCTGGGGACTGGGCTTGCCAGAGCTGTGCAGCAGGACACCGCTTGGTATGGCAGAGCACCGAGCGCCTGAGCCCCGTGAGCCCATCCCAGGCAGTGCAGCTCCAGTTCCAGCTGGGGCTTGGGCATGAGCCAGGCTGTGCCACCTGCACGGTCACTGTCAGGGCAGATGTGGCAGGAGCTGGATCCTCACGGGTCCCTGCTCCACTGCTCACCTTCACCGGCACCTGTCTCTCCACCCAGCCCCACGCCGGCGCTCCATTCTGCTCCTGCTCTTAGGTTTCCATCCCACCTGCATGCTCTTCCTGGCAAGAAACCAGGTAGTCAGCAGTAATAAAATGGTAATGAACAGGTTTTGTTATTAGCAGTCTTTCGTAAAGAAAATCGTAATGGCTTAAACCTTTACCTCGATTCTCCCTTTCCTCAGTAAGAAATCAGCTCCACATCATGCCCTCAGCACCGGCCCCATGATTACAAGCCGAGAAGCTGGCAGAGGAGGAGCCCAGGGCCACCACAGGCAGCCCTGGTTGTCACCCAGGGGTCTGCCCGCTGGGTCCATCCCACATGGAGGGGGCACCAAAGGATACTGAAACTCTGATTTGTGATTTCAAAGTTCCACAGGTTTATCCTCAAGTCGTCTGCCGACATGTAGGTCTCGTAGTCGCTGTTGACGGATATGGAGTTGATGTGGTATGTGTGAGCGTTGGCGAACACCCTCCTGGGAGTAGCCTCCACCATCAGGTCCATGGGCCTGAGCACGGGCACCTGCGGGGTAGGAAGCAGAGCATCAGCACGGGGCACGGAGCTGCGGCTGGCACCCTCCTCATAGCACTCTCACCCAAGAAAAACAGTGACTTTGTAAGAACATGAACAGAAGGGAATGCCAACACAAAAGCCTTTTATTTCTGGAAAGCTGCTGGTGGTGTGGCTACATTTTGGTGAGGCAGCGAGAGCCAAGTAAACCAGATCTGTTCTGCAGCAACAATTCCTTCTGTGGCCAAAGAACAACAATGTCTTCTTTGTTTTGTCACTCTTAAGTGGAATTTGAAATTCCTGGCGTGTTTCTAAGAGAAGAGGAGTTTTTAAGAGCCAGGTCAGCACAGATTTTTCTTTCATCTTTTCTGGATTTGCTTCACAGTGAAATGACAGAGGTAAGATGTGAGAAGAGATGGAGAATGTGAATGCACAGGGCAGAGACATAGAGAAATGAAGAAGCAGAGCTTTTAGATTAATAAGCACAACTTATGTAAACATCAGGGGATGGAGAGATGCAGTCAGAAACAGCATATGCAAGGAACAGTGTAAGTAACAACTTCAGACATAATGTTCTTAAGGCAACTTAATGCACTATAAAGGTGTCAGTCTGTGCTCCTCTTTGCCAGTAAGCTATTCCCTCAAGCTACTTCATTACGGTGTGTATTATCTGTGTGCTGCCCAAAGACATTTCCCATGGCTGCAGAGGTGGGGACAGGAGTGTGACAGCCAGATCAAGTGACACTAGAACATAGGAACTGCCAGCTCAGAGCCTGAGCTTAATGTGATGAGCCTGCTTTCTAATTCAGCCTGACATATTCAATGATGCACCGTTTGCTGTTGAAGGACTTTGCTCAGCCATCTGGGGACACAGGTTCACATTTTGCTCAGAGACTACAGGAAATGAGCTCTCATTAAGATCGTCGGAAACACTATGGTTTTGCAAAGGGAAAGGGCTCAACTGTTACACTGGGCCACTCTGGATGCAAAAACAAATATGGCAAAAGCTTTGGTGTAAGATTTCACTCAGCATGACCACAATGTGCAGACCAACCATGTCTTGTGGTCAGACCCCTGACAATGCCCATCCCCGGAGCAACACTGCAGCCAGGGCTGCGATCCAAAGGAACAACACAAACTGGGGCTGAGCAAGGGCGCTGGTGGTGATCTGCAACTTCCACTGAACCAACGTAATTATCTGCCTGGTTTTTATGCGGCTAGCTACCTGCAAACACATTTTTCTTGAGATAGGAAGCTAAGGTAAGCTCTTCAGGCAACAAAATTCTTCCCACATTACTTCAGAGACACATGCCTGGAAGTTGTTTTCACTGATTAAAACTCCCCAAAATGAACAAACCTGGCCATCTGTGAGTATTTCATTACGTCAGGATTTCTTACCTGCTACAGTTGTGAGAACGTGCACTTAAATATGGAAAACAGCAAGTGTCCGTGCCTCTTTTCAACATGTGCAGTAAGCTTTTGCTTAACTGTACCAATGAGTATTTAAACCTGCAACAAGCATTTAAACCTGAAAACACTGAAATTTCAAGGCAGGAGCAGCTGGGAGCACACACTGGTTCAGGGCTTTCATCCCATGACAGCAGACATCTTGCAGCAGAAGGAAACCCAGCAGCTCTCTGGATGGTTACAGACAGAAAAGCACAGCACGAGGGTTTTCCAAGAAAACTCAGGAGCAGGAAATCCAACCCTCTAATTTTGTTCAACATGAAAGTGAAAACAGCTTCTGCTCTTTCCTTCAGGAAGAGTTAAATCCACAAAAATTGTAACGGGAAGCTGCTAGCAAAAGAATCACAGGTAGAGAAAAATCTTCTGTCTCACCCGTCTTCTGTCCTCTCATTCACCACCATGGGATTATTCTCAGCTGCATCCTCCCTAATGCGCTGTCTGGTCAGAATTCAAGGGTCTCCAGAAATTTGTCTCCTACCTACCCCGGGACCCCTTCCCACAGGCTGGCAGACACCCCCATTACATTTCTGCTTCACTTACAGCACAGGAAAGGAGACAGTGGTCTAAGGGAAGACCTCCGTGGATTGCTGCACATGCTACTGCGTGACACTGTCCTGGGCCTCCACCACAGAAAAGTGGAAGGCAGTGCACGGCCCGGGACTGCAGCGTCCGGTGGCTGTTAAGGGAAAGGGAAAGTGCCTAACAAAACAGTGCCAATGTGGTAGCAACTGAATTGTGGGGTTTGGGGGTGTTTTTTTTTTTTTTTTTTTTTTTTTTAAGCATGCAGAACCCAAGCTTATATCTGTCTAAACCACTGGCATTGTCATGGCAATCCTGAACAACAGAGAGAACTCCTAAATGCATCCCATCCTCAATTATAGAACCAACCTGCAGGGCAGTATCTGGTATTATATATACCCATTATTAAAGGGTAATTCAGTGTAACAAACCGCATCAAGTACATTGAAAGGCTGTCAAATAAAATAAACCACTAATAAATTAAATTACTTTCTCTTTTCTGGAAGGGGGGGAATGCCAGTCATTTTTCATTTTAAAAATATATGTCTTAATTTTTCTTTTTCTGCCTTTGAACAGGCACCCCCTGCAAAAAGAGCAGGTCCCACCCAGCCAACACACGAGCCACTACATTCCTCTCTCCTGTCTGATGGAGGCTTCCCCTTTCCACAGTTAATGAGGCACTAATCCTCCCTTGAGCTGTAAAACTCATTTTCTTTGTGGCTTGGTGCTGGAGGTGCAGCACAAGCCAAAGGGGCCTGAGTGCCCCGGCCCCTTCCCACCCGCCACCGCTGCGTTTCCCCCCACCCCATGCAGCCCCTGGTCAGAGATCACGGCGCAGTTAATGAAGTGTGTGCAATTGTTGTCATTCTGCTTTGTCCCCTGGTCTCATCGGGTTTCCTGCTTCTGTTGCATGTTCTGTCGGCTGGCACCAAATACCGCCTGCTCCCGGGGGAAAAGCCGTGTGGCAGAGCTCTTCCTTGTCGTTCATGGTGCTGTGACAGATGTGGTCTGAAAGCATGCAGAGATTCGGTGCTTCTGAGGAAAACCTCATCCTCTGCCAGAGCTGGCAGACAGTGCTCAGTCTTTTCAAAACACGAGTCAATAGACAGGGAAAAAGGCCCGACTCGCAGCTCCCGGTGTCCTGAGGTCATGCTGCCTCTCCCAGACAGCAGCCCCCCTCGTGTCAGGTCCCAACTGTCCCCACTGCTTGGGGCAGGCCCACGACAGCCCCAGCAAAGCCCTACACTGAGGCTCGTGGCTGCTCCTAAAGGGACACCAGAAGAAAACTGAGGCAGGAAACCCTCTGCAGAGGTGTGTTCTCACTATACAAGTCTCCGCACCTCAGATGGAGAATATTTAGAGGTCCACAAATTCAAAGAGGGTGAAAGCTGCTGCCCTAGCCAAGGGGCTCCACAATCTCCACCAAAGCACTGTCTCCTTGGTGGGAATGTCTTCTCATCAGATGCCGAGATCCAGATTTGACCCAGAGAACTCCCTGCTGAGTGCACAGGACCCGCAGCACGCTGGCCTGGCCACGCCGTGGCTACAGTGCTGATTTTATTGCGATTCCCACCCTGATCCTCTCCGTGAGCACGACAGCGCCGCTGCCGAGTGTGGTGCTGGCCGAGCTGCCGGCAGGGCAGATGCCGCTGGCGTTCCTCACGCGCACAGGACAGCCTCTGCCTGTTGCAGTGAGGGCAGCCAGCGTCAGCTCCACTCCCCCGGCGCTTTGCTCTGCCACCCTGCGCACTACGCCAGCCGGCAGGATTTGGCCAAGCAAGATTAGTCACAGCCGAAGCCCAGATTAACCCCAGCCTTAGGTTTATAAGAAGGAAAATGTAATCCCGTTACTGGCAAATCGCTGCAGTGCTGGCTGCTTGGGGGTAAATCCTGCCAGGTACTTAGCCTCCTGTCACAGCTAAGCCCCTCTCAGAATATGCTCCCTGATGTTTATTTTTTACCTCCCAAATGCTCATATTCTGTGCTGTCAGCACCAGGAATAACTGGCCAACACTATTTGCAAATTAATGTTTTGCAGACAAAATATACATCAAACACCATTTTCATGGCAGACTGACAATTTCATGATCTTCAGCACTTTGTCTTGTTGGACTCTCCCCATGACACGTGAGAAGATTCCTTCCTGTGTGAAGATAAACCTGCTATCTAATTACTAGCCCATGTAGCTGATAGAGCTCCTGGTTTCATCTGTTTTCCCTAGACATTTCCATCCCTGCTAAGCTTTACCCTAGCACTGTTTCTTCTGTCGCCTGTTACAGAGTGCTTTCCATGCACCAAAATGCCAGCACAGGCTTCCCACCAGCCAAAGATCCCCTTCCTGTGCGTGGGTCCCAGCAGTACGGGCTGCCCCAAAGGGACCCAGGTCCCAGCTCAGGGGCAGAAGGGGGAGGACTGGAGTCACTAGGGTCTGCAGCTTGGGGCATGTTCTCTGACATTACTGCAGGCCAAAGTAGCAAAAATTTTATTTCCCTACATTTAGCCTTAAATTTGATGTCTGAAACAAACTGGAGATACTGGGTGCAACTTTTTAATCTCTTTTCTTGTATTTCCCCTTGGGACAAGGTGGGTTCAGTGATGCCACCAACCTCAGAGCTGCAGCATGCCCCCCATCAGGTAAAGCGCAGGAGCCATGCAAGATTTCCACTTTCGAGTTCCTGGTAATGTGTGCATGCCTCACCCCCTCTCCCTTTCCAGCTGCCCAGATGAGGTGAGATGAGTCCTCGGACTCTGCTCTCCACCAGCGTGGCCATGGCTGCAGCTCACACAGCGAGGTTTGCATTCATGAGCGTGCTTGGCGCAGCCTGGCCAGCCTGCTGGAAGGAGCCTTGTTCTGCTCAGCTACTGCTGTGCCAGGAGGCTGCGGGCACGCCAAGGGCTGCAGCACTGGTGCTGGATGGGGACACGGTGTGGGACTGGATCTGGCTGCTTGCTGAGCTCTGCTCACAGGCTGGGCTCACAGCCCCGCACTGAGCCATCAGCCACCAAGGCACTCCCGAAGGCCGCTGCCCATCAGTCCCCACCTTGAGGCCCAGGACAGAAGGCAGCAGGACAGTGGCTTGTGGGCAGAGGCCCCAGCTGTGATGGGAGATGTCCTCATGCCAGGCCAGGAGGAGCCGAGTGCCCTGCAGATCCCACGTGCCCCTGGTGGGAGCAGCACCCAGCCGCTCCTCTCCATCATCCACCCACCGTCACTCACACAACCCCACCGTGTGGTCAATCCACCCCAACACCACCTGCCCCAAAAGGGGACCAGTTCAGGAGGGATATTTTGTGCAAGTCTGACAGCATTCATAGCAAACGTCACTTCTCGTGCATCCCAGATTTCCCCTTCTTTGTTTATTTTTATAGTGTCATAGGATTCTTTTCTTGTTTGTAACTGAGAGTCTGTCCCAGTTCCGTTATTACATGTCAGGATGACTTTCACCATCTGTACCTAAATTCTGAAATAAGAATTCAAAGAACAAACAGAACATTTTTTTTTCTGAAGTTAAAAATCCTCAGCTCTTATTCAGACTCCTCAAGAGTTACATTCCCCTTAAAGATGTGACTGTTTACAGTAGTATTTTTTAACTTATTTCTCCCACTCAGGAAGGGCCCGTATCAGTCAAATCTCATCTGGCAGTTTACAATTTTCCTACTTTTCCAGGGAGAATTATGTAAAAGCACGGTTCTGTTAACAAACACAAATTCAGAGTAATCTAAACCCGCTTGATAATTCTGCCCAGCACATTGTTTCTACAGTATGTCTAGACATAGACACCAACAGGACAATTGCTGTGGAAAAAGGGATGAAAAAAGAATCTGAAAGGTCAGTCCTGGTCATCAGCATTTTGAAGCAAGTTTACTAGTATTAAACGGATGAATAATGAGATTACACCAGAAGAAAGAAAGCACCTAATGGCCTAGGAAGAAGGAAGAGTGAGATGGGCAGCGACAGCCAGGCTGCTCCCTCTACTCTGCAGGGGCTGGAGGCAGGACCTGTGCTGGTGGCATGACCAGGGGCACTCAGAACAGCAATTGCCCATTTCCGAGGATGTGAGCACATGCTGCACAGACACCCACCGTCCTCCTGAGCAGTAGTGCCAGGGAGCCAGGGGCAGGTGGGGAAGACGTCCCTGCAGTGTTCGGAGTTCAGCTATTAAATATGAAGGCAGCACTAGCAGCACAGCCTGCTGCTTTTTATTTATTTATTTACACAAGCAATGTGAAAATCAGACACTCTTTATTATGGAATGAGGCCCAGCAGCTGTTTCACCCCAGACGGTTCCCCCAGTTCTGTTCATCAAAGCCCCAGCAAGCCCCCTGCTGAGCACCGCAGCCAGGATGTGCACAGCCGCGCCCCACCGGGAGGGCACGCACACCCCTGCTCCTCTTCACTCTGCCTTGTACCGTGCGGGGATCAAAGCAAACACACTCCCTATTTAAAAAAGATTTAAGCCTTGGATATTATTTGTGTTAATTATTTCCTGCAAACATCCCACAGCGCAGGTACAACTGTATGCAGAGAAGCACTTGGAGAGCTCTCTGAAGCTGTTAATTTAGGCTTCTACACAGCTCAGTGGCCGAAGGGCTACAGCTATTAGACTGGGGGCCTATCCAAATAAGCAGAGCTCTTTTAATGACTGCAAAAGCCTTACTTCACAGTCTGAGCAGAGTTAAATATTCCTTTTGCATTATGTGGGTTAGAAATTCCTCAGAGAACAATGCTCATCAAGTAAATTTAAACCATTACGATGAATGGGTGAGAGATGATTGCAGCAAGGTGGCTTTAAAACCCTTTTTTGCTTGTCTGTGGTTGAAAATTAAACTGTGGATGGATGCGGCTTTACTCCAAAAATGCGAGTCATCACAGGACAATTAAAGGTCCAACATGCGCCAAGCTGCAGCAAAACCGTTAAATATGTAAATATCTGTCTAAGTAAAATCATCAAAACATTAGCTCGAACCGGAGTTGGCTGAAGGCTCCTCTATTTTCCATCCTTAGGGACAGAAGACATTACAGATGCTGATGCTAATACCCGTAATACCACGCACTTCCATCCTGTTTTACCTCTTCCTATTGCTGCAAAGCAGGAGCTTTGGGGGCCAGGAGCTGCAGAGCTGCTGCTCCACACACGCCAGAACCAGCACAGGGCCTGCAATGGCACCAGCACATGGCACGAACACAAATTATTTAATGATTTATCTGAAGCCTCACCTTTCTCTCACATACAGTGCAAATGATTCACAATTGGAAAAAAAAAAAAAAGCCAGAAAACAAGCATAAGTGAGAATAGAAAAAGCCACTGAGAGACCTTTCCCACCCAGGAGTCTGGTGTGGGGTCAGGAAGGCTGCAGCAGGGCTGGGAGGAGGGTGCCTTGGCCACAAAGCCCCGTACCACGCTGCCCGGGGCTGGACCTGGCACCAGCCACACCCCAGCACTCCTGCTCCTCCTCGGGGACACCGCTCCACGTGCAGGCAGTGGCAGGCGGCTGGAGCTGTGATTTAAGGTCGAAGGCCTGCAAAGGATGCCCAGACTGATCTCTGGTTCCCCCGCAGCCCTGCGGTCGCCAAATCAAATGCCAGGATGTGGTCAAATGCAATCAGCTAACGCCAACAATCAATAGCACAGATGAGCACGACGATTATTGGTTTTCATAACTGTCACCTGCCAAGGTGTCGTTACCCTTGAGCGGCTCCCAGCCTGTGGGGCAGGAGTGCAGAGGCGCCAGAAGCGGCTCCAGCAGTGACGGCCCTGACACGGGGCCAGCCCCATGTGCCTGCACCCGCCCTGACACAGCCCTTCTCGGGGCTGGCTGCTCCCGTTATGCCACTAACCCCTGCCAGAAAGGTGGCAGAAGCAGCAGCAGGACAGCTTCAAGACCCTCCGAGCGACACCAGAGCATCAACAGCTGCCTCGTGCAGGCAGAAGAGCGGCTGCATGCAGACGAGGGCCCTGTGCCGGCTGCGGTCTGTGCTCCGCAGGCTGTGCTCCGCAGGCTGTGCTCCGCAGGCTGTGCTCCGCAGGCTGTGCTCCCCGCACTCTGCGGCCAGCTGGAAGGGAGCCCAGCAGCGGCCGGCAGAGACAGAGCCCCGGCCCCTGGCACGTGGTGGGCCACGGGCACAGGAGGCGAGGCAAACATCTGGGGTGCACGGGGCACTACGAAGATGACGCTGCAGGCCAGCCCAAAATGTAAATCCTTGATCTACACCGAAATACGTCTGTTTGCTATTCAGGCCAGTAGGCGTTCTGGATATTCAGCCTTTAAGAAAAGTCAAGGAAACTTTCATAATGTTTTTTCAAAAGGTTTAGAGGTTTCATTTCAAAATGTCAAAACTCAATGTTTCTATAATGAAATATTTCACTTAAGATGTTACATTGATGTTGTGTCAATTTTAAAGCAGTTTGTGCAGGAAAGAAAAGAAACAAGCATCACCTTTACCCTGAACTCGGGCTGCTCTGCTTCCCCCAGAAATTCAGTGTTCTTAAAGAACACATTAGAAATAAAAATAAATCAATATTAAAAAAACGTAGCTTGTGAGAATGTTGGCCTGTCATTTTTCATTTTTCATTGTTTCCAATGGGCTGTTTTGGGTGCTCAGGAGACCCTGGGCATGGGGACAAGGGGAGGCACCAGCACCGATACCAGCACCCACCAGTGCCCACTGCAGAGCTCAGCACAGGCACCAAGACCACAGACCCAGGAGGAAGTAGGACCTGTACTTTCTCTGTAAGCCCAGGGCTTTTCAATGCATGTAGACAGAGGAAAAAAGCAGTAACCACAGTAAAACCCCTTAACACTTGATGTCTTTTTACAATCCACCTCCCATCCCACTCAGTGTTGGTAAGTACAGCACCAGCATCCAGATCCCAAGTGAAGTCCTCCAGCAGGCTGTCTGGGTGACAGTGTATTAATCTGGAAATGCTGCCTGAAGCATGACAGCAGATACATATATACATGAAATATAAGGTTTTCCTGCTCTGTAAGGAAAAATGCCTGCTGGCCCCAGGAGCAACTCAGTACGGAGGTGAGAATTAACTAGCTGTCTGGGGTTCTCAAAGGCTTAATCTGCAATGAAACTGAAAGCTATAAAAGTGAGCCAAGGGTAATCATACCAACAATTTTATATATATATAAATACAAAACCTGAGTACTTAAAATGCAAATTCTGACAGGATATTAATAAATGACAAGCTAGCATGGCCTGATTAATGCCGTGACAAAAATACTGAATATTTGGAATTTCTACACCTACAGGTTAAAGGAGCAATTTTCTGTTTCTGCCCTGAATATCAAGCAGAGGGGGGGCGAGGCTTCTCCCAGCCGTCAGAGGGGCACCTGCTCATGACAGGGCTGCTCCTGCAGGGCACGGGGCTACGGGGTCTCTGTGCTGCCTGGACCTGAGCAGCCAGAGCTCCCGGAGCACGGGCAAGCTCTGATTGAATTAACGGGCCACGCACTGCCTCCGGCCAGAGTTGGCTCTTTATATGCAAATTAAAGATCAGAAGCAGACACAGCACGGCAGCACTGGGAGGAAGAGCAAATTTACTGGCATGCTGCTCTCCAGGTGCAATCATCTCCCAAGGCCCAGAGTGCACAGCAAGCCCAGAAGATGAGCACTGCAGCATTGCTGTGCCCTCCCTCTCCAGAGCTCCCAAACATGGGAGCACTCCCAGGGTGCAGGGATGGCTGGTTTAATGGGTTTTGTGCATGCATCTCCCTTGCAGTAAATGGAAAACGTAGCCTTGGGTGTTTAGGAGGCCAGTTTTAATCTACATAGGTTGGCAGGAAAACTCATTTAGAGAAGGTACTTAAGCCTCAGAAGCCAAGGTTGTGCTGGCAAATGCCCTGGAGGAGGAGACATTTGGGAGCCGTCCCCTGGCTAGACAGGCACGGCAGCGTGGTGGCAGTGACCGCAGCACCAGGGTGCCCAGCGAGACAGCGTGCCTCGCAGTGTGCCTGCCCTGCCCACACCACCCCGGCACCTTGCGCCCACTCCGTCCTCACCTGCACAGCACCTGCAAGAGCACCAGGGACTGAAACAGCAGCCAGCACCCCTGCCCTCAGAGGCCAGGCCCACCAAGGCAGCGTGGTGTGACTGGTACTGCTGTACACTGTAGCATTGGCAGTGATTTTTTTCCAAGCCCATAAAAGAAAGATTTCCTGGTGATCCTGGTCTGACTTCACTCACCCGCAGTGTGGTAATCATGGAGGGGTCTCGGAGGCGTCCATCTTCATCCTTGAGGTTGTATCCCTCTGGCCTCTTGTCTCGCTCACTGACTTTCCACAGCTTCACAGTTTTATCTGGGAGAGAAGACAGAGTTACGCCTGGCTGCTCCTGGAGGAACACCTGACAGGAACGGCAAGGCCACGTCAGTTGGCTTCCAAGTTGAAAGTCTGCTACATCCTCATCTTTAACGTACTGGAAGCAATGCAGTTACATGGAAAGAAACCCTCCCAGAAAATGCAACTGTCACCATGCCACCTTGCCCTGGGAACTTTTGTTTTCATACTCCTGCTGGACAACAGCTTGTGCACTTACTACATACGTAAGAAAATTATTGAACAAAAAAATAGAACCATCAGATGAACGTACAAATACTACAAAAAGCGATTTCCCAAGGCAGGCAGCCTCAGCAATTACGCCTTGAATGCTGGTGTTCGACATATCAAGTGATGGGGTCTCGCTGAGCCCTGCACGAGGAGGTGACGAGGCACTGGCTATGACAGCAGGCCCCGAGCAGCGCGGGGAAGCCGGGCTGCGTGTCCCTGTGGCCGGCAGTGCCGTGCACGCCTGCCCAGCTCTGCTCTGCTGCCGAGCTGTGTGTGCCTGCACGTGCCCATCTCCACTCGCCTGCACGCCCAGCCCGGCCCTGACAAAACACACAAGGAGGGGTGGGAGCATCCCCAGGGCTACCCTGGTTTAGGTTAGCCCCATCGGGTATGGGGGCCACCAGGCACAGCAGTGCTGTTGCTGCTACAGGGTGAGTGCTGGGGAGCTGACAAAACTCATTAGGCACAGAATGCTTCAACGTACGTAATTTTGCTTCTAATGTAGTTTAAGCAAGAAATACAGCATGGGAAGAGCGGAACAGAGCAATAGATGACTCAAGGCTAGAGGCAAGCTGGCAGATACAGCAGAATTCTGAAGGAGCAAGTCCTTGGGAATGTAAGCTCTCTCTCCTGGAAACTCCCAGAGCAAGGTGAAGTCACGATATAATTTACTCAGAAGTCACTTGTGACTTTGCCTATCCAGAATCTGAACCAACTCCAGCACCTATTACTGACTCTGAAAGCAGCCCTGATTTCCCTCACCACCAGTGCCCCACCCTGTCCCTTCGGGCATCCCATTGATCCTGCACCACAAAGTCCTCCAGGCGGTCTTTACACTGAATGATGGTGCTTGCTTTCCTCTCTCTTGGCAGACTTCATCAATAGTTTATCATCACTTCCACCAGGTTTTACACACAACTACATCATTCATCTTAATTTTCCCCTTTACACAGCAATTGCAACTGACTGCCATTAATTTTGTTTTTATTAACCCACTTTACTTCAGGGTGCTTCTACATATAATGTTAGTTTAAGAGTAAGAACAAAAAGAAACAGCATAACATGGGAATATTTTACAAAGAGCTGTTTTGATAACCTGCTAGTATATGAAACACCATCCCAAATGCAAAGATAATATCCCTGTTAATCAAAAAACTATTTAAAAACTCAATTAACAGAACATTATGCTCTATAATTAATCTTCATTGCATTTCGATGATTCTCCCCCCAAATGAGTTTAGTAAGTCTTTGAATTTTATTATAATGATCAATAGAGTCAATTCTACAATACAAAGTAAGTTGGTTATGGAAGATAATTAGACCCCTCCTTTTCCCCTGAAGTAATTAAGTCACATCCATCTTAAGGTCCCATTCATCCCAAGTAATATTCCTGGATCCTCCTGATATTTATCTGAACGTAACACGAAACTGCTGAGCAGAACGCAAATTCAAACAAATCATCTGTGTTTTTTTTCTTTAGAAACCACCACCCCACCCCCAAAAACACAAAGAGTTCCCAGGTTCCAAAAACCAAAAAAAAAAAATAAAAAAATGTCAGCAGTGGGAAAAGATTCACTCCTTGCAGTGAGTGAAAGTTGTGAAATTTAGACAAAAGCTGGTGCATGAGAGTCAGGCTCTGCCAGAACACTTTGGCCAGGTTCCTGTTACCCTTTTTATATTGGTGTTTGCTGTGAAGTGAGTCAACATTTTAAAAATATATATATTTTTCCAGCAGAAGCCTTACAGAGAAGCTCCCTCTGCCTCTCCAGGGCTGGGGAGCCATGGCCATGGTCACATACCGTTGGTGGAGAGCAGGAAATAGGCTGCATTTTGCTGTGGGAGCCATCGTATTTTATTGATCTTCTCTTCTATCTCCAAACTCTTCAGGTAATCGAACTCTGGCTCGTGGCTCTGGAAAGTGCTGTAAACATTGTATTCTCCCCTGCGGTGGGGTTGGTTTTTGCTCTGCAGGAAGGGGGATAAAGAGAAATTTAAGACACGGAGAGGAGAAAATATTCTGTTGACTCTCTTGTCCTCCAAGGTTGTTGCACAGTGAGCACCTCACCACAGTGACAGGCAGCAGCTCAGTGAGAAAGCCAAGCTGCGACCCGCGCAGCACCCTCCTCCTGTGCCAGCTCCAGCACGCTGGCAATGCCAGGCTGGGGCACTGCTCTCATGCTGCGCCCACAGCGAGCGGAGCCCCCAGGCTGGTCACCTCCAGGAGAAACTTGTATGGAACAACGAGGGCTGACAGCGAGCCAGCCCCAACCGGCATGCTGAAACCAGCGCCAGAGACACCAACGGAATTGCTCCACTTGCACAGGATAAGGAGAATCCACCCCACAGATGCACAAATATAAAGCAAGAATAAAACAACCATGGAAAGGAGACAATCTCTGCAAGAATTAATTCTGTATAACATGGCTCAGTGCTCAGTCTCACAAGGTATTGTGTATCTCCAAATCCCATGCAGTGAACCTTACAGCATCAGGCTCTGAATGGGGCTGAGGTAATTAAATGACAACTATTGTGCAGATTAACTTCCCGCACGCAAATGATGCGTTTGGGTTGGTAAAGTCCCATTTGTCTCCTGGAGCAGAGTGGTGTTTCAGGGCAGGAGGTGAATGGAATATATCCTGCATGATGTTAGGAAGTGGAAAGTTCAACAAAAGCGGTAGAATAATAAAATGAGAGATAAATGAGAAATACTAATGGAAAGGCAGATGAAGTGTCTATGCATGTAACTCTTAATCTATCCGTTCATCCAGCATATACAGAAACAGTGTGGACATTACAACTTTGAGAAAAATTTAAACCATCATTGGATGACATTTTTAATGTTCAGGCCTCACTCATCACTTTCCACCTTCAGAAACCACCCACAAAGGGAGCTTTGCTTCTGTCCAGGTCAGGCTGTGAAGCACCGTGTGAGCCACGCCAGACCCACTACCCTGGACAGCTGTGGAGATGCAGGGGGACCTTCCAGGCTGCCAGGGCCCGTGACAGCTCCCCTTCGCCAGCCACGTCTTGTGCACAGCTGGGCCACCAGTACATGCAGCAGCCGTTCAGTATCACACTGAGCATCAAGTGCAAATGTGACTTCTGCAGGAATTTGGACAGACTGTGACCTAAAACTTTTATCAAAGAGCTCAAAATTTTCTCCAGGGATGTGTTTTGGAAGGAAAAAGTGATCACCGATCCAACTATGCTTTCCTCAGGTTCGGGCAGTGTAAAGGGTGTTGCTGGAGGGATTTGTGCTCCAGTGCAGGGCCCCCATGACAAACTCAACAAATACCCCAAAGCACAGACAGGTAGAACACCAGCAGGAACAAAAAAGGATGCAGGAAATGCCATACGTTTTTTTAGGGTGTTTTACAAGATCCTGCTTCTGATAATAGTCACTTTTTGGTTTTGAGTCTGCCAGGAGAGAACTGAAGTTAAGAGTGACACATGCGGATTAGGAAACAGCAGGAAGCTTCTTTTAAAAGAATAAAATGGGCATTTTGCATTCACTCGCACTTACCTCCTGCTCACGCTGAAATATTACAACCCGACCCCCCTTGTCCCCTGTTGCTAGTAATTCTCCTGTGTGGTTGAATTCAACTGTAGAGATAATGTCAGCTGCAAAGAAAAAGACAAAGACAATTTAAGTAACTGTAGCCTGGCTTTTCACAGTCGTCTAAAAGGCGCCATTCCCCATGCAGCTAAAGGCAACGTGTGGTGTCAGCTCTCTGTCTCCCCTGTGAAATTTCCTTAAGCCTCAGGTTTTCTGTTGTATACAGCAATGGTCACAGAATTTTGGAACTTCACTGTCCGGAGGGGCATGACCCCAGGCCTGACCTGACTTGGAGCTGCTTCCCACCCCTGCTGTGCTGGAGGCTGGGGGGGTGCGGAGCTGGGACCCCCATGGCACAATCAGGAGAGCTGCCCCAGCGCGAGGGGACCAGGCCCCGGGGGACATGGCAGCGAGCAGCGCCCGGCCGGCTCCTCGCTGTCCTCGCCTGTGCATGCTGTGCGCCCTCGGGCTGCGGGGCTTCACCTGCAGAGAGAGGGGGACCGCAGCAGGTGAGGACCCCTCACCTCTGCCACCCTAACCCCCTGGGCAGAGCAGCCTGAGGGACCACATTGACGGTGCCGGTTTCCTCTGAGCACTGCTGAATCTCCCTGGTCCATCAGGACCGAGGGAAGCGATGCCTTTCATTCCTCCTTCCCCCAGCAGCCACCGTGCTCTCGCCATTCACCTTCCCCTGGAGCAGGGCTGGTGCCCGCTGTCACCACCAGCACACGAAACTCCCCCACAGGGCAGGTGCGAGGTTACTGCAAGGGCAGAGGCGAGGAACCGCTCACAGACCTGTGGCTTGTAAACGCTTTAATCTGCAGCATTTACCCTTGAGGCAAAGCAGGCAGGAGAACTGCTAATGATTGGATTTATTAGGGCTATTTTTAGAAGGATGTCAGAGGTTAATTCTGTGGCAATTATTGCCCAACTGGTGTCACTGACTGCCTTCAAGCGCAGCAGTCAGCAAACACAAAGCAGGGGTAGGGAAAAACGAAGGCAGCCTCAGGGACCCAGTACTTGGTGCAAGATTGATTTTGCAATGAAAGGCACTTAGTTATTATAACAGCCAGCTCATTTCTGCAAGGAAGGCTGACAGAATTTGCATTTCTATTCCCTTCTCATTTGCCCATACCCATGGGTTTGTACAGCCTGCAGACGAAGCCTCCTGCACCCCTCAGATTCAGGCAGACCCCATGTGCTGGCGGTGCGGGCAAATAAGTCTGCGTGTGCAAACGCCTGTGTGTGCAAACACGGCCACTCAGCCAGGCCACTGGTGCTGCCTGGACTGCCCCTTCTGCACCCTCCAGAGCACTCCGGCACCGTAACGGCTCTCTCACTTATTAGCTGTGCCATGTGCCAGTGTGAGAAATGCCCAAAACACACAGCCTGAGCTGTTCCTTCTCCCTCCTGTGATCTTTATCCTTCGTGAGCGCCCATTAGAAAGTCACTATAGCAGATCAGAAAAGACAAGGAGAAAAGGACAAAACCACAGCCTCAGAGACTGGCACAGACTCCTGCAGCTGCTGGCAGTGCTCAGTATGGCCCGCGCCTTCCGCGCCACCCACCGCCAAACGATGCTGCGGCTGTGGCAGCCCCTGGGGGTCTCAGAGCTCCGAGCTCCCACCAGCAACCACACAGCCCAGGGCTGCCTGCCAGCACAGCGAGTGCTCCAGCTGCTTTGCCCCTTGTCTTGGACCGGAGCAGCCTGACAACATCATCATACCCACGTACGTTACTTCTGCCAAGTTGCAGGCCTAATTCCTCCGGGCTTTATATCCCAAAGTCCTTTCAAAGCTTGCATCAGCCTGAACAACGGTGATGAGAAATCACTCAGCCGCACTTTAACAATGCAGTTGTACAAAACCGTGAGTCTTCAGGCTCCTTTGGATGGCCGATCTCCTCTCGTGGATGGCTCCATCCATAACTGCAACCCTCAGCCACCCTGCCACAGCTCCAGGGTAACAGAGATACCTGGGATCTTCACAAACCCTTCAGAGTGAGCAAATAATTTCTGGTGCTGGCAGTAAGAAAGCACCACAGCTACATGCCCCAGCCCCCTGTGCAGCCCCACAGCTACACGCCCCACGCCGCACTGTGTCCGTCCCAGGATGGTGCCAGAGATGCATGTGAGGACCAGTGGGTGGGAAATTTGGGGCAGAGACCATCTTCCATTCATTCACGCTGCCCACCACTTTATGTCTTCAAGGGAACATCTCACTCACTCCCTGGATCCACCCTGCCCTGATGATGTGCACAGAGCCCACCACATCTGCTGAGCTGTGAAAGTCCAGAGGGCAGCAGGCAGGTGAGTAACGAACGCCATGCTGCTGCTATTAATTTTCGTTCCTCTTCCCCGTATTATCCCATCTCTCCAGCATTAAGCATATTTCTAATGACATGCGAATGCATTCTGAAGTTTGTCTTAATTCATTTACAACATTTGGCTGCTGTGAATAGATTAAGGAGACTCTTTCCCTGCAGACAGAGGTGTCACTGTGGAGACAAAACCCAAGGGGGCTAGTGGTGAACATTCCCCCCTGAGCAAACAGAACCAGGGAGTGCATCGGGGCTGAGCTGTCTGCGCTGGACAGCTCTAGGTGAAGCACTTTGTCCTCTTGCTTGGAGCCATTCTGCCTCAGCCTGCACGTGCGGGTAGCAAAATCTGCCAGGAAGGTTTTAACCATCTGTTAATAACATTAATGAAAGTGATGAAAAGCATTGCAGAAGGGCCAGACTCTATTCTTGCTAGCACTGGTGAAAAGCCAGGCTAACAGCAGTAGAGTTGGCTGCACCACCAAGGAATGATAATATCTGTTAAGAATTTCAGTGTTTTTGTGGTTAGTGTCAAGCTACTGAATGGCTCCTGAGCTTCTCCAGATGCACCTGTTATTCCTCTCTTGACTGGGTTTGAATTACCGGTTAAATATCATTCTCATCTTCCAACTAGAAAAACGGGTCGTGGAAGGTTTTTGTTTGTTTTCTTCCTTTTCTGGTTTTCCTTAGGCAATACAATCTACACATACGTAAAACCTCTGGTAACAGATCACATCACTGCCAACAGGTTTACAATGCATCAGTGTACCAGCTAAGGTGATGCACAGCCCATTTCCACCCAACACTGATCAGAAGCAACTAAGAGACCCAAGGTGAAAAAAAAAAACAAAAAAAAAAACAACAACAGAAAAACCTCTGATCTTTCAAAGATTTATTGGAGACTTGGGTGGGGGTAGGTAGGAACAATACTTGCAAAAATAGCTGGGTTATCTGACACCCTCTACACTGCAAAACTGAGCTAGATGCAACAGCCTTTTCCAGCCTCGCGTTACCCTCCTGCATGATGACTCGGACAGGAGTTAGCCAGAGATGTAACAATGCAAGGAAAAAGTGCCAAGCATCCAAGTTGGGCCCTGAGAGAGAATCCAGAAGGGTTATGGAAAGCAAAGCAAAGGGTGTGGCCAAGTGCCCCCACATCCACTGAGTGTGGTGCTGGAGCCTGCAGCTTCCTGCACCCCTTCTACTAGGAAAACAAATCTCCCTGGTACCACCCACCCACTTCTGTCATCTCAGATTTGCCTGACTGATAGGCCGGAGCTGCAAGGATCCATGAAGTTCTTTGGATGAGGGAAGCCTCTGCAAAGAAGCTGTGTTGAAGCAAGGAGCTTACAAAGGAAATCAGTAAAACTTCAGCAAACAAAACATCCATCTGATGTAATCTCTTTCATACAGGCACCCCGCCCAGTGAATGCCTCCCAAAGGACAGGAGGGGAGTGCATTTTCAACGTGTTAAGCATTGACAGTGATTACCTAGACAGGGCACATCTCACCCATGCTGCTATAAAATCGGATGGACTTGCTACAAAATTTGAGGATCCTGCAGAATCAGAAACCAATCTGCAATTTCAGAGAAAGGATGCTGAATACAACAACTGTAAGAAAAACATATCCCAAAAGATGTCTCCCATTCTCACATGCAATTGCATCCCTAGCTGCAGACAGGTCTTGCAGCTAAAATTAAATGCTTAAGCACTGAGAGATTTTGTGTTTGGAGCCAAATCCAGTTCAGCAGCTTGAGGTAAACCCTAATTCAGACAGAAGTTTTCATTCATTACAGTTTCCAGTCAGCAATGTATGTAACAGGCACACTTGAGGCAACGTTTTATACCTGTAACACTAGTTTCCAACTACCTGTCCTCTGCTAAGTACTTAGCTCCCCCCTCCCCAGCCACCCCTTTCTCTTTCGGGGCCAGCATCCAAACCTGCTGCCGTGTGCTCGGGCAGCCCGCAGGCCCAAGGGCAGCCCAGCAGCTGGCCCCAGCACTGCTCCCTGTGCCCTGGGGGTGCACTGGGCCTGCTGCAGGGAGGACAGGGAAGGAGCTCCCGGGATCCCTGTGGAGCTGCCCGTGGGTGCCCGAGGACACCTGAACATCAGGAACACACCCCGAGCAATAGTGAATAGAGAGCACCTGAGGCCAGCTGGCACATGCTGAGCGGTGCAGGTGGGTTGGCCCCCGGGGTGGTGCGTGGCACCACAGCATCCTCACCAAGCCCCGCGTCAGCAGGGGTGTCACCCAGAGAGTGCTGGGGACAGATTTAGAGCAGACGCTGCCGCAGCAGCCCGGGACCTGTAAAAGTCACAAAGAGCAGTGTGAATGTGCACCTCACACTAGGAGGTATTTTTTTCCTTCTAAAATTACACCACTGAAAACGTACTTGCTTTGTGCTATTTGATCTCCTCCATCACCAGCCACCGGTTTTAGGTCACTTGGTTTTTCAAGGAGTTAAAGTAACTTTGCTGGCTGCAGTGAGACGTTCTTCAGACCACAGCAGCTACCTGATGGGGGGCCAGGAGCAGGCTCCCTGCGCCAGGCAGCTCGCTCCTGCCCGCAGCCCGGCCTTCCTGCAGCTCAGCAGCAGAACCTGGCTAACAGCACCATTTCATCCCTCAAGAAAATTAACCCCAAACCCGCACTCTCCCTCTTTATGGGAGACGGGTGTAAATCTGGCTATGCAAACAGTGCTGCACCTGGCATGCCTCACACTGCACAAGCCGTGGGCAGGCTGCTGGAGGACACTGAAGGGCTCTGCTCACCGCCCAGCACCAGCCCCATCCAACGCTCACCCACAGCACTGGGACCTCTCCACGGACACAGGTGGGCTCACTCCTGCTCTTCCTAAACACCCCTGGGCAGTAACTGCAGCCCAGCATTACATGGCAAAACACCTCCCACGGGAAAAAGGAAGGAGCTTTAAAAAGATTAAAATGCATCAGCAGGGTGTAGCACCAGACCCTCATCAAAGATGTCTCGCGGCAAAGTTGTGGCCCCGGCGCAGGCTGGCTGGTTACAGGCTGCCGCCTGCCAATCTCCTCCCGCGGCTCTCGAGACAAGACCAGGCAATTATTTATTAAAATTCGCATTTATGTGTATTGAAATGATCAATAATTTATGTCCATTTCTCCTAAGGTTCCTACAGTAGTTTTGTGACAACAAAAAGGAAAAAAGCTTCTCTTTTTCTGCTTTTTCATTTCCTTCATCGTCCGCTACATGCTCAGTGCCCCGAATGCGAGGAATTTAAAGAAAACTGTTTCCATGGAGACCCTCCCCTCCGAGCAGCACCAGCCCGCAGCTCTCCCTTTCTGATAGCATTAATGTTCCTTCACGCTTTCATGCTAAAAATATCGAAGACTGGATTTGATTTTCACTGTAGTGGTGCAGCTTTATCAGAAAAATAGGAAATTTATAATACACACACACACGGGTACACACATGCTCAACAGCAGGTTTCCCCCTCCCCCTATTCTTTTGTCGAGTGAAGGCTCATTCTCCAGGTAAAGAGGAAACGAGCCAGTTATTACACAGAAAGAGGGCAAAACCAGAGGGTTGAAGTCAGTGCCAAAAGCTGGATCCCCACAGCCGCCCACCTCTCTTGTGTGTGCGGGGTCCAGGCACCCACTTCTGGTGCCCTGTCCGTGCTGTCCCACCTGCCCTGGGAGGTGAGGACCGCCTGTGCCTCCCCTCTGCCTGGCATCATTCTCTAGGGCCTCTCTTGCACAGAATCGCTGAGTTTTCACCACTTCTTTCAAAGTCTACCCCTTCCCAATGGGCAGAATGATTTCTGCTAGGGCAGGATGGTGCGGCACATCACCAGCTGCGCATGCAGCTTCTAGTCGCACCACAGGGCTGATCCAACGGGCTGCCAGGTTGTAAAGAGGTGCTCTGCATGGCACAGTAAGCCAAGAAGAGGTTCAAAGCCAGTTAAGACAGGGAAAAATCTGCCTGCATGGTAAGAATACCCTTTCCAGCTGAGGTACGCATGTTACAGCAACCCTTAGCAGCAAGAGCTTTACTGGATGATCCAGAATTTTTTATTACCTTGTTAGAAACACACTTGTCTTGTGCTTACAACACTTAGCGCCTGCTTTTGGATGCCCTGGCAGGTAGGCTGGCAGGCGCTGGCTGAGAAGCCCTACCAGCGGCAGCAGCCACGCACGCTCCCAGCGCGGCAGTGCGAGAGCAGCCCGGAGACACGCGGGAGTCTCACTGCAAGGGCTCGCAGCGGTGCTGTCACCAGCCTCATGCTCGCTGCCAAAGGTGTGTCAGGGCGCTGTCAGCGTGAGACAGAGGATGCATGAGTCAACACATGATCATGTCTTCCTTCATTACCTCCGCTCCCGTTTCTTCTGCATCCTCGGGATTCACACAGCCTTCCTGTGCACTGCTCTTCTCCATCTGCATGGCAGGACTGTGACAGACACAGGTATTTTTGCAAAGTTTCATTCTCATGAACTGCAGAGAAAATGCCTTAGAGGCAGGAAGAGCATCACTGTAAGCATCATTATGATAAATTGGCCAGAGCAGCAAGATTGTGAATAGCAGAGCTTGCGTCTGAGATCCACAAAAGAGTAAGTCACAAAACTGCAAAATTAGCTATTTCTAATCCAGCAAGACTCAGAGCTGACATCTCCATGTTGCCACGCATGGTTTCCCCCTGAAGCTCACCCATTCTCACAAACACCTCACACAGGCTGCTTATCTGCCCCAGGCCTGTGAGTCCTGGTGCTCGGTCACCGTCACTTGGCCGGGGGGGACAAGTGCGGCAGCTGAAGGCACCCCCTGATTCCTCACCATGCTGTTTAAGGGCAGATGTGCCCAGCCTCTGCATCAGACTGTGTGTACTGCCCAAAAAGCTAGAAGTGGTAGTACTCTTAGCAGATTGTTCAAACTGTAATGGAGATGTCTTTGCATAAAATGGCGCTAGATTTTCCTTTCCCAAATGTAAGTGACAAATAGGTGCTTTTTCTGTTACTTTGTTGGACAGACGACAAGCTGGCAGAGCTCTGCTGAAGCCAAAAGGATGTGTCGACCTGCAGTCATGGAAGATCTGAGAGATGCACCATATAGTAATAATCAGCAGATAAAAATGCAGAAACAAAATCTGAAAAAAAAAAATCCCCCTGGATATAAACCAACACTGGCTATACAGCTCCTGCCAGATATACAGAGCTTTGCTCTCGTTCCTTTCTCCCTCTACTTTTTCATGCACCTACTGGAAGCGCAACGCTTGCCCAACGCTCAGGCAGGACAAGCAGCAAGGCCCTGAGCCTCACCACTCATCCCTGCACCTCCTTCCCCTGTGGCTGCTCCCCCAGAGGGGCGAGTCCCTTTTGGGATGGGTGCCCTGGGCAGCCTCATGTCCCGTACCCCAGCGCCCGGCCCGTGCCCCATCCACCAGGAGGCTCCTGGGCGCAGCGCTGCAGGCTGGGCACTGACCGGGAGCCAGAGCGCTGAGCTGGAGCAGAGAAGTGAGGCCACAAAGGGGATTTGTGACCTCAGCGTGGCACTGGAAGACCCTTTCTTTTCGTTATTTGTATAAATCACTTCACTGATGGCACTGCATGTAAAGCCTCCAAATCTGCGGATGGCAATAAATTCAGAAGCACCATAAATAACAGCAAAATGGGTTGCCAAATGAAGAAGGATTTAGATCATTCAAATCCCAGGCTGAGTTGTCAAATCCAGTTTAACGCTGGTAAGAGTGGGATAACAGCTCACTGCAAGCACATCCTGCCCATCCCAAGGCATCCCCTCCGTTAATGGGTAGATAACAGAGATAACAGGGTATTTTAACAACCCTGAAATACACAGGATGTTAGCAATGAGACCTTCACGCTGCACATCAGAGCTTTAAACAAACCATGAGTTTTGAAGGAGAATTGTGAAAATACCAGTGTGCAGGCTCGAACACTGAAAGGCTTTTCCAAAGGAGCAACAACATTCTTCCAGTTTTGTATGATTTACAAAAGGGAAGGGAAAGAAAACAACACTCAAAACAAACAAAACCCAAGCCCCAAATGCAAAGAGGCAAAGCACGCCTTTCTGTCACAGCATCAACTGGCTGACAAACTGAGAATGTTTTGGGAGCAGAGCCCCCACGAGTCCTTACAACAACGACTTCTGTGTAAGGAAATTGTGGGTACTCCCGGTCACTTCATGGACTTTGAGGTTTCACAGATCCCATTCACCTCTTCTGGGGATGGCCAGGGCTTCTCGGAATCACTTCCCATGAAATAAAGCAGGGCACTGGGCAGCTCTGAGAGCCCTGCCCTGCACAAGAGCTCCATCGGCTCCAGGAATGCAGAGGGAAAAGCCCTTTCCAAGACCCAAATCCTCTGCTACAAATCCCCTGAAGCTTTCTTAACAGCCTGTCAAAAATGCTAAGGAGGAACCAAAAGAAGGAGGACTTCAAGGCCTTTTGGCTACACAAAAGATGGGCTAAAAAGAAAAACACAGGCAAAGATACGTGGAAGGCAGACAGGGACATGCCCCCTGGTGCCACCCACATGGCACAGAGTGCAGCTGGCAGGGTCACACACGGCCAGGCCGTGCCATCAGTCCTCCTCCAAACTGTGTGGTCTCCCACAGGGGGCAAGGGGGAGAAAGGGAGCAGGACAGCAGAGGTTAAACTGGGATCTAATGGCATGCAAAATCACATGTGATTGATCTGCATTGATTTTTCCCTGCTGAGGGGAATGATAGCCTGGCAAACAGAAATCAATTCCACTGCATTAAGCCCAGTAAGAATCTGGTATCATCAGCGAAATGCCCCGAAACATTATTACACGCCGAGAAAGCAAACCAGAGCGCAGCACTTGGCGCACAGCGTCTGCACCTGCCTGACCTCGCACCGAGCCAGGCTGCGGTGAAGGCGGCACAGCAAGGCTCCGCAGCTCGGCACAGTGCAAGAGCGCCTCCAAATCCCGGGGAAAATTCTGACCCATTTCTTTCCTCGTAGCAAGTCCTGATCTCCCAGCAGCTTCAGGGAGGGCCGGGCGGGATGCTGAGCTCTGCAGTCTGGGTACGATTTCCTGTCACGATGTTGGAATGCTACAGAGCTAGCAGCAGCTGTTAATCTTCCCCAAAATGGAATAAATCTCCTAGATTTAAATGCTAAAAATACTGTCACATTCAAAATTTCTCTGCCCTTGTTACAGCAGAGAATAATTTAGTGCTACCGACCTAGAATAAAGAATTTTCCATCTGGTAGCTCCTCCAGTGCCTCTCTGTAGCTTTTTTCACCACAGTGCCTATTTCAAAGTGCCTAAAAGAAAGAATTCTAAGACTTCCAGACAGCTCCCTCTCCATGGCGAGAGCACGGGATCAGAGCACCCAGCTCCCCACCCAGGCCTGCCACGGGAGCGTCTGGACACTTCTTGGTCATGGGTAGGAAGGAATGAGAAGACAAGGAGGTGGTCTGATCTCCAAAGACTTTCTGAAAGCTTGTAGTACCCAGAGACATTGCTGGCTGCTGAACTCTGAGCAGCTGATGCAGGAAACAAATTCATGGATGCTAACCTGGATGTTACCTTACCTAGCACGTTGTGTGTGAAAGCTCCCTGTCCTCAGGAGGAACACAAACTGCTTTTCTAGCAAGAGCAATGTCACGCTGACCACTACTGCAAACGACTCTGGTTATCATTACATACATGTATGCTCCAGATATTGCCTCGCAGAACTAGGAAACCCTAATACATGTTAAAAATGTTGTTAAAATACTATTGCAGCAAAACAGTCGGTGCATAGACACCGGGATCAACGTTTTGCCAAAGCGCTCAGTGTGCCACGCGTTCTGTCTTTCTGGTCATCTTGCTAAAGCCATCTGTTAGCTTATCAGTAAAACCTATTGATTTTTTAAAATTTTAATTAGAAGTACCCAAATGTCATCTAAGTGAGTTAAATTTGGAAGCTGCAAGCTTTCCTCTCATGCACAGCAGCTGTTTTCAGCTTATGACTGAAATTTATCATTTTGCACTGATGTCATTCTCTGTTCCTCTTTCATTACTCCAGTTTGAAGCGTATGGAGCCCTCATCCTGGATGAATGCAGACAGTAGAACATGCGATAACTTTTACAGAGATTTCCTCTCTCAAGTGACGTTTCTAATAGGGCACTGACATTGAACATTCAGTACCCAGCAGCACTAACAGAGATTTGCTACATTAAAGATCAGAAAATACAAACACAGGGACTGATATTAACAATTTTACCAGTGGATAAGTCCAGGCATGGGATGGTTAAACAAGCTGCTAGGGATCCCATAACGAATATCCACCACGTGGGTTACTTAGCTCAGAATTTCCCCCATCAGAGATTTTTTCTGTTTTTCACCTCCTTCCCATTTTTCTCACATCTAGACAATGTCATGAGCAGCAGGCACCTCATGTCAGATTTCTCACAGGGTCCTCCCTTGCCCGCACAGCTCCTCTGCCTGTCCACAGCTCCCCTTGAGGTCTGCCATCATGGGGTTCCCCACGACACCTCACAATCAACTTCCCTCCTGTTTCATGCTCTGCAGATGGTTTCCGTAACAGCTGCGTCGATAACAGATGGTTCACAGGAATAAGGCAGTGTGGTGCTGAAAACAGCGCGACCCAAGTGCGTGAACAGGCACATTTCAGATCTCAAGGCCTCCAGGCTGGGCACTTAGATGATGGATATCACAACTGTTCACTTTCTCACCAGTTCTGGAAGCAAGACTGCTTTGCTTTCATCTCCTCTGAAGCTTCTGGGATCAGACATCTCATCACCAAAATGCCAATGCTGGCCAAACGTGCACGTTTGCTTTTCAGGGGTGCTCCAGTTACAAACTGGAGGCTCTGGCTCCCACCAGGTGCTGGCCAAGATGCTCCATCCCCCAAATTGACAAGCCATAAAGAAGTGACACAGCCTATCTCTATAGACTAACTACAGCAAAGAACAAAGCTGAAAAAGGATGGATGGCCTATTGGAAGTGGAGACCTGTTCAGACAGCATGGACCAACTGCAGCATTCTGATAAGGAGGTGAGGAAAGGAGAGCATCTGCTTGTCTGTGTGCAAGGGACGTGGGGATGCAGTGTGGAGGGAGAACAGCCAGTGAAACACAGGGGTCCCACCATCCCCAGGGGAATGGGGAAAGCCCAACAAGGAACATATCCAGTGTATGACAAACACCTTCTGCACAGAGCAACCCTCTGCTTCTCTGCCTTTCAAGAAAGACTGTGTGGCAGCCACAGACTTTAGAGAGCACTAGTTTTTGAATGAATATGCTTAATATCCCAATTCTGTGCTTAGGAGGAAGCAAACACACTAAAGCTACATACGGACTGTGCCTAGAATTGAATTTAATCAGCTAAGGAAGGCTTAATTCAACATCTGGAGCTGTATCAAGCAGAGGAGCACCTACAAGGGTTTCCCTCCCATGGGGCTCAAGCTGCTGTATCCCTGGGGTGCCAGGCAGTGCTACTCGAAGCACAGTGCTGCAGGTACTTGGTCTGAAACAGCCCAGGCCTGAGCAAAAGCTCAGCCAGGGCCACAATGCTCCCCCAATAGCACTGGCATCTGCCCACAGGCGTCCTGCTGCCCGCAGCTCCCTGAACACATCTCCAGCCTGCTGCTGTGTCCCCTCGAGGGGGCACAAACCCTTCCTGAAGCAGAGGAAAACCCACGTTTGCCCAGGAAAAACCTGACAGAGCCCCCGCAGCTGGCCACTCCCCAGGACTTGGATTGGAACTCGTAATGAACTGGATTTTCTGCCAACTTTAACATTTCTCTCAATGGAAGCTGAGTGTCTGAGCCATCACCTTCAGTCAGCCTCTGGAAGAGCTCGTCTCAGGACATTTTCCATGCAGTATTTTAATTAAACCTTCCTTTTCTCAGCTCAGAGTTAGGCTCATTAAATGATGTTCTGAGCCACTAAAATGAATTGATTAAAAGTAATTCGTGAAGCAGCTGAAGGAGATTATAACTACAAATGAGTTAATCTGTGGAACTTTGCATTTTTTGCTTATGTTGGTTCACAGTGTGTGTGCACGTACGTTTCTGTACCTCATAACACTCAGCATCATTTGATGTCATGGTTCAGAATATGTACCAGGCACAGCCCCTGCAAAGGCCTGTCCAATTCAAACACAAAGCAGACAGCAGCTAACCAAATTAACAACATGCCTACGTGGTGCCTGCCAGCCACAACACCATACAGCAAAATCAGAAGCAATGCAGCCTGAGGAGGTCAGAAGGCATTCATGTGTTTGTTGTGTGTGCTGCTTTCACCCTGGAAATCTCCTACTATCTGTCTGAGTAAGAAAGTATCCTGTCTCTTGCTAGTAAGTAGCAGGGAGTAAAAAACAAATAAACCCAAACCAACCAACCAATCAAAAACAACAACAAAAACCCAACAATGTTATTACACGTGCAATTTATAAAACATACATTATTTTTTGAAACTGATCATGACTTTCCATTTCAAAAAATACACACCTGTTTGTACTCTCTTTTCCCAACTTAGATAAGGATCCAGTACACAGCTTAAATACATCCTCATGTTTGCCCAGAAAAAGGTACAACCATACTTATTTCCCTGCATGATAAATCACTATTCAATCTGTATCTGAAATAGAGAGGTCATGGTCATGCTATTTTTGGGATCTGATAGGTTGTGAAAATAGGAATTCATCTTTGAGATGAGAGAACCAGCATCTTTCAGCTTAAAGATGCCCATGGTTGGCAGCCCAGCTAGGCTGCTAATCATTATCATCATCCAAAAGAGATACGTATAGCAGACCTCTGACAAAACCTTTGATAATACACAGCCAAGGGGTACCCGCTGGTCGCTCTCTGGTAAAGCCCTTTCATTAGCACAAAACCAGCCTGTTAATTTTACCGTGAGTTGAGAGTGCAAACAATCCGGATTTCAGAGAGCTGAAAGAGGAAATATCCTCTGGACAAGCCTGGAGAGCTCAGAATATTCCCTGGCTCCTCTGCTGCTGCGCACCGTGAGGTGAGTTATGGGGACAGCTTCTGTGGGTGCCTCCAGCCTGGAGGCAGAGCCAGGCCCGCAGCGTGCTCAGCGGCCGACCCACGCCACGAGGCTCTCCCCAGAGCACCCTGCCCCATGGGTCACCCCACACAGCAGGCACGTGTCCATCCCCGGGGGCAGCTCAGACTCCTCCGCAGGAGCCAGCGGCCGCCACGTCCCACCGGTGCGCCGCTCCAGCGGGTACCAGCACAGCCACGCCTTGCAAGACAACAAATTCGCTTCCAGGCCCCGTGCTTTCCGTTTTAATTAATCACTGCACCGCGGACTCTGTCCTCTCCGAAGGAAAATTTCATTTGGTTTTCATTTTAATCTATCTTTAGTGGAAACAGGGCAGACAAACTTTGCTTGTTATCAGGGAATAAACTCCAGGATGTAATAAGCTTCCACATGGAAGTATGGACATTCGTTAGATCAAATGAAAATGCGCTCTCAGTCAGATGGGATTTAATTAAGTTGATTCTGACAGGGAGTTAAAGATCTTTGCTGGGAGCTGTTTCTGGTGTCGAGGGCTGTATCACTGAAGCTACACACAATGCTTCCTGAGGCGGTATTAGTACAATGTATTTTGGACAAAATTGCTAGACCAAAATAATTTTGATGTTGTTCCTCTGCCACAGTGCAAGAATCAAAGCAGCAGCTTAACCTGGTTGTTCCTGGTGAAGTCTTACCAGTAACACAAAAAGTTAATTGAAGTACACAGAAAATTGACTTGTTCATGCCAAAACAAGTGACAAATACAGAAAGAAATACTGAAAATGTTCCTGCTGTGTGAAGTTAAGCAGCGGCAGAAAGTCATTGCTCGTATACATGGTGACCCCTATTTCAGATCTGCATGCAATCAAACTTGTCAACTCACTTTTAGCAAAATATCCAGTTGTCATTTTACTTGCTATTGGAAATCACATATTTGCTATTCATAACTCTACTCAAGCAGAAGTCCCCATCTCCTTTCCCCCATTACACTACTCCCTCCAACAAAAGTAAAGGAGGGAGCAAAAGGAAGAAAGCTCTTGCAAATTTGGCCTCTCCTGCACTGGAGCTTTTCTCCACCTCACACTTTGAAAATTTCCTACAGAAAGCTGACTCTAAACCTCTCCTGTACACCACGTCCCGCCTATCAAAGTCACTTCATTTATCTCCTCCTATTGCAGATAACGAAAAATTTAACCTCTTGCAGCTACCAGAATGCTTATAATCTTCCATGGTGACTCACAGTCTTGGTTCGCATTGCAGAAAGGTTTCCCAAGGATTTCTGCTTTGTGTTGGCAGTTTCTGTTCACCAAGCTAGGTGCTGCCTGCACACACACAGCTGTCTGAAACCTGGCTACATTGCCTCCTGCTGTCTCAGACAGATTCATTCAAACACAATAAATAAACCAAAAGCAGCACTGAGAAAGCTTCAAATAATTTCTTCCCTCGGGAATCTGGGAGTCCATCAGAAAACACTTCTGGTTTGCTCCTTTTGGAAACAGTTCAGAAACGGCCATGGAAGCGCTCACCCCTCCTGAGCTGACCTCTCCTGCTGCAGCTCACCACCACCACTGCCCTCAGCACCCGCAGAAGCCACTGCACTCCCGAGGGCCCCGTGGAGAAGCAGGGTGCCCCATCCCTTCCAGCATGGCTTGGGCAGGCACAGACGATGGGTGGACTCCTCCAAAACTCCAGCCCTCAGTCCACCCAAGGAGGGGGGGGGGCACATCCCACCCTTTGCTGCTTCTCCCTTGGGACCCTGCTCCACAGAAAAGCAGGAGAACACCCACTCCTCCACCTGTGGCTGACCCCTGGCCCACATCCCACCACCGTGTTGGGCTGGAGCCCCCATGGCGCTACGAGCCTGGGCATCTCACACCACTGACTTAGGACCTGTGTCAGACAAAGGAGCAGCTGCAGCAGCTGCTCATCCCGTGATCAGCACGTCATTATCACTGCTGTTTGCACTGCTCAGGTTTAAAGACTCACGGTGGCGTTCAGGTGTGTGGGAGATGAAATTTAATTAGTAATTTCTGTGGAGACCAGGCCTATGGCAAGTATTTCCCTTGCCATTTTCCACAGTGATCTTTGGCTTATAAATGTTTCAGGCCTTGACCAGCCACAGGCCCATACCCATCTGATTTATAGCACAGACTACAAGGTTCCCACAGCATCACCACTGAAAACACTTGTTTTTTACATGTCTTGTTTTTTAAACTGTGCACTGACAGACAATATAAAAGGTAATTTCCTAAGAGTTAGGGCCTCATCACAAGCAAAGGCAGAGAACTATTTCTCTTCTATTGCCCATGCTTTGTTTCAACAAACCTTTTGTTAGTGGCGAAGAGCATGACTCTACAGCACATACATCATAGGAGAATGGAGTGACATTGACCAGCTACAGACAGGGCAGGAGCAGTGCAAGCGTGAAATGTGACCCTTATCCAGCAAGAGCTGGGCTACAGAGTGACAACGGTCTCAAGCACACTTGGTCAGCATCGCACAGCCATGGATTTATGCAATATCCAGTAATTTTGACTGAGAACGCACAATGACAAACAACTGTCTCATAGGCCACTTTTCTAGAAATGACTTACATGTAGAGCTCTTGCAAATTACCATCGCATCACCACTGTGCAACAAGAGCCAGGCACCCGTCTCTACTCTCCCTTGTGCTGTCGGTGAGAAAGCAGATGTTCAAATGTTACCAGATGTTAGGCAATGCTGCCTTGTACGCCATCCAGGGCCTGCCTGATGCGCATGGCAAGGCAAGACGCTGGGCTTCCCTCCCCTCACACTAATACAACTGCCAGGGGAAATTGTCAGAAAGGGAATTAGGACTTTTGACCAAGGCCACGTACCAAAACCCATGGCAAACAGACTTAAATGGCGCTGTAACTCTGAGTATCAGACAGCTTTGGTTTGGAGCTCGTCACCCAAACATTTGCAGCATCACCCACCTTCAATAACTCCAACCTTCCCTACAAGCCTCACCCAGCCTTCCAAGCCTGGCAATGTCCCATAATACTGATGAATATCAGACAGTCTCTCCTACAGAGAAGGATTAGCACCAAAACCTCATGCCTCAGGTACAACGACGCAGCGTGGCACACAGCATCACCTGAGGTCAGGAACAAGGAACAGCACATTTCTAGTGGGCCACTGATGAACCACAAGCAACAACCCATCATACATGTACACTGATGGGTTTTGCCTGCCTGGTACAGGCTGAATCAAACTGTAACACTTTGTGTAGACTTCTGCAGTGGCAGTGACAGGAGAGCTCGTGAACCAACAAAATATTTTAACATTCTGATGAAATTCTCTTGGAAGGAGGTCAGCAGGCGGTCTCCGAGTCTGTCTGTGCACACGCATGGTGAGACAGCACTTCATCCTGGGGGCAGTGCCAAGGGTGGGACAAAGAGCAGTACAATGCAAAATTCACCCACGGCCATCCCAGGCGACCGCAGGACACCTCACGTTCCAACATGCACAGACACAAGCTGAGGGCAGTGATGTGGATTTTAGCAATTGTGCTGGGAAACCGCTGCTCACTATAATGAAAATCTGGGGATTACTGAATACAAAACAGACAGCAAACACAAACTGCGCTGTGGGTTGTGAACACATGTTTGGGCTTCTTTCAGAAGGGGAAAAAGTGAAAATGCTAATTAACCTCAGTTGTTGGAAGAACACCCTGCAGAAACGTGACTCAGAATGGGTCACAAATCATAAAATAATAATAATAAAAAAGCCACAATACTCTGGGGACATTAAGTGATTACAGAGAGTTGTTATTTGGCTGATTTTCACACTTCATTAGCATATGCATAATTTAACAAGTGAACATGCTGAGGGCTGGCAAGACATAAGAGCCCCTTTCTCAAAACACGAACTGTAAATTGGGGTGGCCGTGGTTAGATTTTTTTTTTTTTAAAGTAATGGTGGAAAAGCAACAGACATCAATTGCAGGCCTTCAGCAGAAGCAACTGATCTTCATCTACCAAGGACCAGATAAAAAGCTGCCAAGCGAAAGATGGACTACTCACCTTTGGAGCAAGGCTGTAATGTAGCATAAAACATCCGGTTTTAGATGGCTCTGAGCTACTTCGAAGCAGCTTAAAGAGAATTAGATAAATGTAGGTGAAAGCCACACAGTTAATTTGTGAGATTCTACCCAAAAAAATGTATGTGTTCTGCCAATTAATGAGGAAGTTAGTATTTAAGGACTGTGCCAAGTGAACAGCCTGTGTTAGTGGGTCTCATTGCTCCAATGTATAGCTCCTACTTTTGCAATAGCAAACCAGCACTTGTAATAATCTCCAAGCCTTTAACTGTGGGATGAAGGAAATGATTTTTTTTTTTCATGACAACGTTTTGCATGTAATTTTTTTTTTAATTAACAACAAAATTTCTCATCAGGATTTCACCCTAGAACTGCCAAATTCAGGCTCACCTTTGAAACATGCCCAGCTGCAGGAGGAGTTATGTCCTGTTGCAAAGTAGAAACCTTTCAGATTTCGATGCCAGCTTTGCTGTTGCTGCAGCCCTGCTTGCTGCACTGCTCCCACATCTCCAGTCCTGGTGAGCCACAGACACATCTCCAGACGCAGCTCAGCACCATGTGCACCAGGGGCCAACTGCACCACTGGCTATGCAGGCTTACTTCCACGGCTTAATTGCTGCAGTAATTAATGAGTTTTCTTTGGCCTGTCAGTCCCCAGGAGCACTGCAGCCATAATCATGGGAAGAGAGAAAATCCATCTGATGCCTTAGGCCTCAGACCTGGAAGCTGGTCTACAAAAACCTGAAACATGGGAAGTGTTTTGGAAGGCTGGAGTTAACCCTGCTGCTGCCGGCAGCCCCATGCTGCAGAGCATCCCCGCTTCCAGCCATGGCAAAACGCTCAGCTGAAGTCAAATGATGCAGAGACTCCAAAACATCACCTCGCATTAGGTGCCTGAAGAGCTCCAATTAACAGGGACACCACCCATGCCAGCTCTATTTCAGACATGCTCTGGCTCACCTGGCCACCTCCGTGGCTGTGAGCAGCCCCCAGGCCACAGCGTTGCTGGGAGCAGGAGCACCGACCGTGAGAAAGGGGCGAGGAAGCCCTCCCGCTACCCACAAGCATTTTATTTTCCTTTTTGTGGCTTAAAAGCCGAGACCCAGTTTATTAACACCTGTTCTTCAACCCTCTCCAGAGCGGTCTGTCTGATAACCAGAACAGGAATCTCACTCTAAATAAAAGTAGAATTTACAAATACACCTTAATTGCCCAAATTAAACAGCTGATGGCAAGTACCTGGCAGCATCCAGGTACACATATGTGCTTGCTATAAGCACTAGATTTTGATTGGTCTAAGTTCCAGGAAAGGTAAATGTTAATGGTTGCTTGAAGGTTATTTTTTTTCTGACTTTTTCTCTTAATAAGAAATGTTATGGCTATGAAAGAACCACTGAGTTTCTCCATCAGATGAAAACACAGTAATATTTGGATGGTGTTTAATGTTGTTTTGTTTTTCCGCACATAAATAATCACGAGAGAGAATGCAGTACTTTGAAGTTGAACTTAGGAGTATGAGCAAAGCTACAGTGAGGGTAATAAATTATGCAAAACTATTTGTGCTCGGAATGTGAATGTTTCAAGATGATGCAAATAGGCACTTTCTGAACCTCTTCTAAAAACCCAAAGAAGCCTTGGGACCAAAACATATGGTTCAAGTCAGCCACCCATAGCAAGCTTAATGCTTCAGCCAGCCGGCAAGGATTTGGTCAATTAGTTTATTAATGTGTTTATGCAAACACAGAGGAAAGGAGTTGGGGAAAGTCTCCTTGATTTTTCTCTGTCTAACTTACTGAGCACCACAGTGCTGAGAAAATGTCCAGAATTAGTCCAGAATGAATTTAAAGGAAACTGGGCAGCTAAAACTATATTCACAGACAGTACTGCATGACGCCCAGGAAAAGACTAACGAAGAAACATGAAACCAGCACACGGCATGCCTCTTGCCCATCAGGCTCAGCTGTCATTTCCCAAGCTTTCACTAACCAAAGTGCCAGGACATGGTGGTATGTCCCCAGCCCCACCTTTTACCTCCAGCTCCACACCCAACCACAGAGCTTCTGTCCATGAGCAAACCCTGAGCTTGCTGGGCTCTGCCTGCTCATGTGAAGATCTCAGCAATTTAGAGGCTGATCCCATGATCAACTGAGAACGTGTTAACATTCACATGTGAACATTAAAGAGGAGCACAGCAACCCCCCTGTATGTCTTTAGGAGAGCAAGACAACGCCATCAGACTGACGGGGCTTGATCAGAGCTGTGTTTCAGCAGGGGTCAAAGTGAACAGGCAAAATGGTCCCTTGTGATTTTGAAAGCCTACAAAATCTTTAGAGGAAAGCTGCTGTATCGGTTACAGTTTATTATTATATATCCTTGGCTCAGGAACAAGAATATCTAATTATACTAATTGCTTCTGATTTGGGAAGGGAGCCTTTACACTTGGACGAAGGTGCCTATAAACAACAGTGTTTCTACTGGTTCAGGCTGCGGGTCAGGTTTTACGTGCTCTGAGAAGATTAACTTTATTCCTAGTGAAGAATTTAATTACAGGAAGTGATTAGCCAAGTGCTCCCAGTCAATACAACAGCAGTACAAACCACTCAGAAGCGTGTGTTTTCTATTACATGGGAAGCCAAAGAATGGTGAAATTGTAGCAAAGCCATTTGGGCTTAAGTGATACCAGCAAGACCTGGATCTCTGCAGGCCAATTACAACACGCTGACTCAAGCAACATTCAGCAGGGATGGAGAGGGGGGAAACCAATAAAAAGACCGCAGGAGTCTGAAACTCCATTTTAAAATACAGGAATAACGCCATTTTACAGGGTTCTTGTTTTCTAATTGCAACACTGCAAAAATCAATGACTTTTGGAGAGTAAAAGAAATGCACACGGTGAACTGCTTGTAAACCCTGCTAGCCAGAAAGCAATGCTTGACAATAAACATACATATTGTTTTCCCAATTTTTTTTGGAGGGGGATGGGACAAGAGAATGGCCTGGATGTTTCCGATGTGCTTTATCACTTTTCACTACAGGTTAGTAATTGTACCAGCAGATATTCAATAAGGAAGGAAAACCTGTAATTAAATACATCTAACACAGCCATCCAGTCTCCAAACTGCATTGCCAACAGCATAACAAACGGTAAATCTAAGTCTAGCCAAGCCTCTGTATTCTCACACCGGAGGTAACTGAATGCAACGTCTAAAACAAGCTGCTTTTCTTCAGGAGGGAAATGCAGCCCGTGCTCCTCTTAAGAGGGGCCAGGAAGGAGCCACCTTGGCAGCATTATGTGCAGCAAAACAAAACGTCCCAGCTCCAGCAGATCAAGCTCAGCGTTCAGACATGGCTGTCTGAAAGGCAACTCTGCAAGTACAGCTGAAGGTAACTGCACATGCCAGAATCGATGCCATGTGGTACCTGTACCAACTTCATGGAATTAGTTTTTCCAAGCACCCTGCCAGGACAGGATATTTCCCAACAAACCATTCCCAAAAGCTTAATCTAGATGAGCTATTATCGTCCATTGGGATTTTTTCCCATTTAATGAATCTTATTCTGTCATGCTAACTTTGCTGAAGAAGCCCATCACAGTCAATGGATGAGTGACAAAGCATTCGCAGAATTCATGTGAGCCCCAACTCCCAACAGGCAGCTCGTGGCTTGTCTGCCAAAGGTGTGCCCTGTGTGATCATAAACCTGCAGTGACCTCCGCCTGTACCACCTGGCATGAAGCAAAGCTCCTGGAAAGATATGAAACAAATGAATCCTGAGACAAACTTTTAAAAATGGAACTTAAAATCTCTCGTCTTTGCAGGGGATAAAACTGCTGCATATTCATCCAAACGAGACAAAAGGGACAGGGTTTGTTGAACAGTATCCAACACCTGATGGAGAAGAGCTAGCAAGGACAATAACACAGCGTGTTTTTCTTGTGCTAAGTATCTCCTGCATTATTCCAAGGCCAGCACGTGTGCTGAAAAGTTGTTGCTGGACCATGGCTCAGCGGTCACTGCCTGCAGACACAGCTCTGCACCCGTAACTGTGCAGTGGCATGTGGGGGTCTAGAAGTGCGATGGTTTCCTTTGAGGGCCTGAGACTGCATATGCAGGGGGAAAAAAAATAAATCCTTTTTTTTTTGGCAAATTCTAGTCCACCAGATTTCATCACCTTGTCAATAATTTCGCACGTTGTCAGAAACAGATTGCAAGGAAAGAAAGAGGTTTGGTGAGGCAGTCACTTTCCGAAGACAGGGAAGAATCAAGAGAACAAAGTGCTGCAGTAAGTCAGGAATTCAGCTCTGCAGTGGTGCTTTAAACCAGGCCAAGTTTCTTGTCTGGATTCATGATGAACATTTATAGCCAGTTAAGTGAACAGCTGCATATTCATCAGACTAGTTGTATTATTACTTTGCAAACATAAAAGTCATGAAGCAGAAAAGGCAGCTGTGGTGCGCCCCCCCCTTGCAGAGGAACACAGGTGCTGGCCATATTTGCTGCGATAAATACTCCCTGTTGCCAGGCCACAGTAAATAAGCATAGTGAACACTTTGGGCAAGATCACAAATCACTGTGGTAGTGGGAGCACCCGTAACAACCCAGCCTCCATGTACTGGGAGGGATCTGTGCTGTTCTGCACAATGACGCTTTCACGAGGATGACAGCGCAGGCACTGCCCCCACACAGTGGCTGGCAGCACGGAGCAGGAGAGTCCTGAGCCCAGCCCCAGTGCTCAGGCACTGCTTCAGCAGAGCTGCAGAGACCTCGCCGCCAGCTCCACATTTACACAAACATGCTGTGCGCATGGGTACATGAGCACACTTGTGCCCATAAATTCAGCTGGCACCATCAAGTATCACATAGCAGTGCAGTCGGACCTCTGTACCCAGAATGGGATGCTGAGCCCAGCCCAGCAAGTACAGACGGTGCAGGTCTGCACGCCTCCTGGCCAGAAGGACACGAGCATCCCACTGCACCCCCAGACAGTGTGAGGAAAGGTGTAATGGATCTAAAAACAACCTGGCGGTTTTAACTGCAGGCTTCTCAAAAGAAAGCAGAGCTCTCTCTTAATTAAGGACACAAAGTCTTCAAGAATAAAACTCCAAATCCCTGCTGGTTTCCAAGGCTGCGTGGGTCCTTGGCAAGTGGAAACACCAGACGTGAGCACAGTTTGGAGCAATTTCTGGCAGTTTCTCTCTCTAAATACGGCTCTATGCAGAGTCTCTTCTCTCATCGCTGAGGGAGTTTTCCATTTCACCATGCACTGCTGTGCTGCTGCTTCAGCCATCAGCAACTCTGCAGTGGGTGCACTTGCCTTGTGAAGGGATGGAGAGTTTAAGGAAAGGTTGGACGTGGAGCTTAGGGACATGGTTTAGTGGGTGATATTGGTAGTAGGGGGATGGTTGGACCAGATGGCCTTGGAGGCCTTTTCCGACCTTAATGGTTCTATGAAAAGCTGCCCCCACGTTTCTTCCAGGGTTGGGATTTGACCCGTCGGAGAACCTAAGACGTGTGTGAGCCATGAGGATGATGGTGGGTTCAGAAAGCCTTGGGGGCGTGCCTTGAACATGGCTCCGGCCGCAGAGGCCATCCGGGGCGCAGCAAGCGCTGCATCTCCCAAGGGACCAGTGCCTGACCAGCACGGCTGCGGGACCACAGGCTCTCTGAAAAAAATGCATATGCAAAATGGAGACTCCAACAATTCTGGTGTGCAGTGTGCTCCAACAGCAAGGCGCAATCACACCTCTCACTTCATCTGCCTACGTAACCCCAGCTCCCATCTGCTGCTTCTCGCAGCGCCGTGGCCCCTCTGCAGCCCCTCCCTGGCACCGTCGCCTGTGCACGGCCCCGCAGCCCTGCTCCCACCTGCCTGTGGGGTCTGCAGCTCCTGCAGCAGCCACCAGTCCTCCGCCACCCCTCCTCACTGCAGGTGCTGGCACCCACATCCAGCACCCGAATCCCCAGCGAGGCTGTCGTGCTCAGTGCCCAGGCCATGGGGCCAGCAGCAGGTGCAGCAGTGACACGCTCCAGCAAGCCTCTGAGCAACACACACACGCCCCTTCAGCCTCAGCATTTGTCATATTTGCAGCCACCAGCACTGAAAAGGACCAGGGTGCTGCTGTTCCCCACGCATGACCGGTCAGCCAGCACTGCCTGGGGCTGCACACACCCTTGGGGCCAGTGTTCCCACCTGTGCATGCATCACAAGAATTTCACCTGCCTCACCTGAGCTTGTCTGAATTCATCATTAACACAGCAGATTCGTCCTACTAACCCTTCCGAGCATTTCCACGTTGAGGCAGTATATTCCTTCTCTCCCTTTTTCCTACTAGCCAGTGCCAAATCCGGCAAGCAGGAGAACATTTACTAATGGTAATTACAGAGGTACATGCATGTAGTGAAATGTGCGGGTACATGAGATGTTAAGTGAAGTGACCAACAACTGTTTTTAACTGTAAGGGCTGCTGGATTCGCAGCTGCTTATCCCCTGAGAAAGGAAGGCTCCAGAAATGCTTGTGTATTGCCTTCTGCCTTTCCGCCTCCACCTGCAGGTAAAATATCCCTGTCAGAAAGGGAGAGATGGCTTCTACTTTTCATACAGAAAACCCTTGTGCAGAGGGGGCAAGTTGTACTTTATTTGGTTTTAGCTGTTCAAGGAGAAAGGCAACGAGTCCAAGCCCTCGACAGCCTTGGACAACCCAGACAGGCTGTAGCCCAACAGCTCTCCCATCCTGGTGCTGCACAGATCCCAAGCGACATCGGGAATGCAAAGTCAAAGGTGTTGGGACCAGGCCCTCCCATCGGTATTTTACAAACTGCACTGAGGACAGGGCGCCGCAGCCGAGGCCATCACACCAGCTGAACGCATGGCGATGGGACGTGCTGGGCCGCAGCTTCCTGCAGAAACTGGGGGCCACATTTGGCCCCAAGAACCTAAATTAGCAAGCCTAATTGTATTAAGTACCACACAGCGTATTGCTTCATTTGTAATGAGTTTTAGGCTTCAGAAGCTCAGAATCCCATCTGCAAGAGCAGACTGTTGCAGGATGCGGCTATTAATAGCCTCTGGTACACACTTCCAGCTGAGGGATGCGAGGGGGGAGCAGACAACCAGATGGAGGTAACGCATTAGGGTGACACAAAGCCAAAAAAAAGGATGATCCGCTTCCCCACGTCCTCAAACACATCTCAGTATTGCAGCAGGGAGCAAACAACGTGCCACGTGATTAACTCATAAACGTCCTAATTAGGGAGTTCTTATGTTACATCAAATGTCCAACGATTACAGAACTTCACCGTCTCCTCCAAAGAGCCAGGTACAGACCAGGTAACGTGGCAGGCTTCAGTTCTAGTCTCGAAGCAGTTTCCCAGTCCAGCAACGCATCTCGGGCCCACAGGCACTGCTGCAGGAGCCAGGACCCCATTGCTATGAGACTCCAGCTACATTCTGCACGTGGTCCTGTCTCAGCAGGATGAAATCACACTGTGGGGCTAGCGACTGCAGGAACCCACAGACCAGAGATCGTAGCAGATGCGGGGGTGGAGGGACACCTCCAGAGATTAGCCACAATTCAGCAGTACATCATTGCTTGGAGACATGCATGTCCCAATTCACTTCAGTCTCTTCTAAAAAATAATAATGATTTTTTGCAGAAGATAATTGCTGTGGAGATGCACGCAAAGATTTTGATGGGTCCATGCAATGGGACCCTGGCTTCTGCCAAAAAAACAAGCAAACAAACCATGGAAACCCTGGATACCTGCATTATTTGTATCCTCCAGCTGAGAGTATTTCCCCTGAACTGATCTTCACAACCAGAGGCAATCACAAGCAGACATCTGGCACACCATTCCTGCTAGCCAGAAATTTTCAGTGGGGAACCAGTTACAAAGCAACACTGCTCATGCTGTTATTATAATTAAGGGTCTGTCAGCCTGCTGCAACCAAGGCCAAGTTTATTTAGGGACTGCGAGGGAGGGCTCTCAGAAACCTCCTCTCTCATTCTCCCCACCTCATCCCACAGTCCCACTCAGGGGTGTGCTCCTGCTGACAGCCTGCCAGACGGGGTCAGAGCAGCTGTCCACAGCTGCCAAGGTCTCATCCATACCAGATCACATCTCCTCTCCTGGCAAAGCAAGAGTCCTCCACTATGGAGTCATGAAATAATCTCTCATAAAAGGCTTCTCCTACATGTCAGGCAGGTGGAGGTTGGTTGATACACTCAGGTTCAAAGAATTCATTTTAAACTCATTCACCTCTAAGTGCACAGAAAATTCAGACGCAGTGAGAAATGCTTAGCTCCCTTTAGGCTCAGTTGCATCTCACGTGAATCATGCAGCCCGTGAAAACATGCTGCACAAACACGTTTCCTGCTGTAGGTGGCTGGAGGACAACAATCCCATTCCTCTGAACAACCCTGTGCTCTTGGTGGGACAAAGACCAACCATTGCCACAAGATCCATTCCACTCCCCCAAGACACCTCCTGAGCGCCCAGGAAGCGGGACGGTGACAAAGCCTGGTTCAGAGGGAGCTGGGCTCTCAGCCTGGCCTCACCTCAGCCACTTCAGAGGCTGTCAGTGAGCCTGAGCACAGTGCACACATGCCCCGTCTGCAGGCAGTGCCCAGCAGGGCAGCTGTGACCAGGGTTCCTCCCCTGTCTCCACTGGCCCACCAAGCACCTGACGTTATGGACGCCAGGTCAGGCAGCAACAGAGTGAGGGTCCCAAGGAAACAACGCTCATTTTCTTGCAGTTTCATGGGGGATGAACAGCCCACACCTGCACACTGCTGCTCTCAGGACACTTTCCTGCAAGAGGCCAGGCTCCATAGTGCTGCCGTGTCCCCGAAGCACCACTCTTAGGGACGGGCACTCTTCCTGACAGTCGGTTTTTCCAGGAGCTGCACCATGAGCACCAGAGTACAAGCACTCCCTGTTCTGCACCATCTATCCAAGCAAGTTTAATGGCTAGGAGCCAGGTGTTAAACAAGCTATAGCTTCCCCCAGGTGCTGGTTGGCATCTGGCTCCCATCAGTCTGAGCTCTGCGGTTATACAATTTCATCAGTGTTCACTGAAGACAAAGCGAGTCGGAAGGGCTGGCTCCTTTGCGCTCTCCTGACCTCGCTCCCCTTCTCACTTGGTAAAATTTACTAAGCCTGTGAGTGAAGCGATCTGTCATGCTTGCCAACATTGCTCATCAGCTGCTAACTGCTACAAGGCTCACACAGGAATGAATTGTCAATAGCAGGTACTCAATGTTTGGTCAAATGCCTGCGTTTGTCAGGTTGCTTTTCATCAGTCAGATTGCTTTTCCTCCACTCACATAGCCCAACAAAGGGAACACAAGGAAACGCCTAATGACTAACCACCAAGACTGCACTGCTCATTTCAGGAGCCCGGTAACACAGCCATGAGCAGGCAGGATTCTGAACACAGCCCTTGCACTGAGCTTTAAGCTGGCCGCCCAGTCAGGGGCTGTCAAAGCAATACCCAGAGCATCGGCACCTGGGCACCAGAGGCCCCTCCAAAGCTTGCTGCCAGCGCTCTGCCACTCAGGGGCTCAGGAAGGAGCAGCACCACCTGGAGAGGTCCAAGCACCACCACAGAGCGTGGCCAGGGTGTTGCTCAGAGCGGTGCTGGTTGCAGAACTGCTCTGTCTGAGGCCGTGCATTAAATGACAACTGAAATACATTTATTTTATTATCAATGTGTATGTCAATGTGGACTTCTTTATTAAGTATGAATGAGATGAAACTCAAAAAAACAGACAATCCTGAAGTCTTCAAAAGCCTACAAGACCTTGAAAAATACTATACTTGGGAAACCATGTGCATGTGGCTGGAATCACTGAAGTTACAGCCGAAAGCGCCTATTTCAGGCTATGGCGCTTTTCCTGTTTCCATATTTCTTGGGGAGCTCGTTATCAGTATTTTTGGCAGCTTCCACTTCAATACCCCTGCACTAAAATGAGTTGCAAATCAAACCAGGCAGCCAACAGAATTTTTACATTAAACTACAGAATTATTTAAAATCCCCTTTGAGGATGTTATCACAGGGTTAACACCCACTCTGGCTTCAGATAATATAGCAGCAATAAATGGTAATGTGCACTATGGAACATGATTTATTTTTTGCTGAGCAGGCTTGGCATCTATAAATCTCAGCACTCTTAACATTTAAAGTTGTTATTCCAGTGACAAAATAGACATGAGGGAGATAACAGTCTTTATCTCCATTAACGTTTATTGTTATTCTGAGAATATGGATTCGGACTGATCCAAGGGTAGGAAAATCACAGCAATTTGTTTGCATACTCGGGAAGCTGAGATAATGGTTGTGTTTTATGACTGCACTAGGGAGTCAACTGAAATGCAGGACAGAGGAGATCGAAATGGGAGATTAGTTGTCTATTTTGGTTTCTGGTTTCTATTTTGGTTACCTTTCCATTCAAAGGATCTGATTTAGCGTGGATTTAGGAGAGCTGGTCCATCACACACTACTGAACAGCTGACTTGCTGCACATAAGCAAGTGAGCAAACAGTTTTTAAAAGAAACAAAAAGGCTGCACAGCAGTTCTGTGCAACGCAGACAGTGTTGCAATGGAGGCGGGATCATTCTGGACATACCAGCTGTCTGCAAACAACTCTCTGACCTCTCCAACAGCCCTGGTGCCTGGACCCCTGTGGTTCCTTTAACCTCCCAGGAGGTTGCAATAAGAAGCTTCTAATGTACTTGGCATTTTCCTCTTTCCAAGGTACATACTGCACCTCAAAGTACTACAACATCCTTTGTAAGCTGACCCTGAAACAAAGTGAGCTGCAGCTACAGTGAGGGCTTGAATGCAGAAACCTTAAAAAGTACAAGACTGAAAACCGAAAACACAAAAAAGACACAGAAATCACAGACACCTCCCCAGTCCTGGGATCTGCCTTGCCACCGAGAGCTGCAATCCCTGCTGCCCAGGCATTGCCTCCTGAAACATCAGCTGGGGTGTCAAAGCCCCATCCCCCAGCAATTCTCACTCGAGTTAGCTGCACACCGAAATGCAACAGAAAGGCCTCAATCCACCCCTCAGCACACTGCACCCCAGTCTCCCAGAGCAGGGGCTCCTCAGGACATTTTGCTTGGAATTGGTGCAACACAGAGGGGGAGCGGGGGGCTCTGTGGTTTCCTCAGTCGCACCCTGCTGTGCTCCATGAAGGTGCCAAGCATCCCTCTCCCTGATCCAGCAGGCCCTCCACCCCGCAGCACAGAGCCGGTGGCTTCCCCAGGCATCCTCCAGAGCAAGCAGCAGCGGGCACTGAGCAGCACTGGGCACCACGCAGCGCACTCCTCCGGCCAGTGCGAGGAACCCGTGTACGAGCACAGCAACCCTGCCTGTGCAGCACGGAGCCAGGGACCAGGTCAGGAGGACCAGAGAGCTTGGGAGAAGCCTGAGTTTGACAGAGGGAAGGAGTAAAATCTGTATTGCTCATAGGAACATCCTCAACAAACGTGCAAAGCTATCAGGAATGTTGCTGCCACCAGCCTGTTTCACCTGCTCGTCCACATCGCGCCTAGCAGGAGGGGCTGCAGCTCGCTCAGGTCAGGACCCAGCTGTGCTGCTCTGATTGTCAGGGGCAAAGCAAGAATTCATCTGAAGCAGTTAATTGCTGGATACAACTGAAAACGTGGCCGGGAATGACACAAGGATGTCAAGGACAACAGCGCCCAGGACTCGCTTCAGTCACCTGCACACTGAAAGAGGTCCCACCAATTTGTCTTTGCTTGCAGAGCTGTTCAGAGGCCAGGGAAACAGCACAAAGAGAAGCAGTACCATTCTGCATCCCTTCCATGGCTGCAGCTGCCATGGGAGAACAAAACCTTTCAAAGACCCTTGAAATGTTTCCTCTCAAGAAATCAGGCTCACAATACATCAGCAGAAAAATAACAACCAGCTTTGGAACAACTGCTCTGAATGCAGACATTGACACTAATGGCTCTGTTACACCTTTGCTGGGGAGGACAGCATGGATGCAAACTGTGCAAAGTATTTCTGACAGTGTATGAACAATGCAGCGTGTCCCCACATCTGGGTTCTGGTGGGGAGTCGGAAGGCGGACCTGCAGCACAGCACCCCACTGCTCCGACCCAGCGGGTTAGCAGATGTACAGTGGCTGGGGCCAGGCACAGCAGGCTCAACAGCCGTGGGTTTGCTCCTGTCTTGGTGCCCCTGCAGCAGGGCAGGGATGCCAGCAGCTCCCTGACACATGGGGAGGGCCAGAAGCAGCTCAGGTACAGCCGCACAGCAGCGCCCGTGCACGCAGGAGGACGCCGGGAGGCACAGCAGGGCTCCGCAGGGGCACCCAGAGAAGCTGGCCGATGCTGGGGCGCCTGATGCCCGGCTCCAGGCCCTCACGGCACCCCTGGCCCATCCCATCCCAGCACCTCCCTACATGCCCTGTGGTACCCAGCCCCACACCCGCCCCAGCCGCAGCTGGATTTTTGTGCCTGCTCAGCACATCGGGATGAGCGCTTCCAGCTCCCCGTTGCAGCCACACAGCCGAGATGGGGAGGAGCGGGGAGGAAGCAGCTGCTATTTTTAACCTGCCTGATCAGCATCCTGCCACGTCAACAGGAACCTCAGCTCCGCTGCGCATGCTGCTCCACGGGTCTCACCTCCATGCGAGACAGCACATGCCTCTCACAGGGGCTGCAGGAGTCGCCTGCCCACACCTGCCGGTTTCCAGCAACTCAAGCAGCTGGAACTGAGGTTTGGAAAGGATCTCTCCCACAAATGCCCCTGAGAGGGCAATGCATCTGCTTCAACCCCCAGCTTTTAGGCCAGGAGGTAGCTGATGGTTACCTGGTCTGCCACAACACTCAGCACCAAGCCCATGCCACCTGCCGGCCTTCCCAGCCCTGAACCTCCCTATCTCTTTGGGGAGGAGGCATTAAAGCCTTTATGGGTCTGCCAAGCCTTCTGTTCACACAAGTGAGCGCAAGAACACGAGGACCTGAGCAAGGCCACTCTGGGACAGATCAAAGACATTTACTGCACCATCCCATCTCCAACAGACACCAGGAGATGCATGCACAAGGTGCGCTTCCACTGCTGTTCTCCCACCCTCTGCTAAAGCTCAGCTCAGGGCCTTCCTGAGCCAGAGGCAATCTCTCTGGGTATTTAGCAAATGTTAACAGCTTTTATGACCTTGCCCAGCCCCCTCTTGCAGCCACTGTCCACAGAGGTTGAGTAAACCATGGGAAAGAGCTTCCCAGGTTCACTCCCCTTTACATCACTGCTGTTCCAGGGATGTTCAGAAGTTTCCCCAGCGGAGCTCCATGTGCCTCTGGGGAAGACCACAGCCCTGACACAGCCCCAAGCACACAGCTGCAGGACAGAGCCCGGGGGTACGAAATGCTTTGCATCACCTGACAGCCTCCTGGCAGCTGACAACACAAGCACATCGAGGTCTCTCAGACCTTGAAAGACCACCTGAAGAGCCCAACAAGCCCTGATGGAACATCAGAGACCTGCAGAGACAAGGGATCGCTGCAGAAGCTGTCCAGGAAGTGAGCATACCAAAGGGAAGGCGCAGAACAAGGGCAGGCACAGAGAGCTGGGACAGAGGAAAGCCACTGTGCCACCCCCACCCCACCACCACTTCATGAGCCCTACAGTCCCAAGCAGGAACCCAAGGGTCAGCCTGTCCCACGCCAGCACCCCGAGATGTGCCGTCCGGGCACCTCGGAGAGCCCTGGACACCCGGTGCTGGGCCCCTAAGTGGCCAGACCTTGAGAGCCGCAGAGGCTGGGGAACTGCTGGGCTTGAAGGTCACGGCTCCACATCACTGTCGGTGCAGCACGGCCATTCCCAGTGTCGGAGGGAGCAGCTCCTGACCTGGTGTCTACACAAGGGGCTGGGAGATGCCAAGCCACGTCCCCTGCAGATAGGTGCCAGCCTGGAAGATGCCACCACCAGTGGCTGGAGCTCCCACAGCCCATCTGCACTGGGTCTGAGTTGCATCATTACCTGCTCCCAGTCCTCCCAGTAATCCTGGGATTACAGAGTCTCCAAGCACATCTATTCTCTCACTAATCCACGGATTAAAGTATCCCAAGCAGGCTTTGACGCAGTACACTACAAATGGCTGAGTTACATTCATCCCCCCGCAGTGATCCCTGGATTAGACAGAAGGAGACACATCCACGGGTCCTTCAGACCAACAGGACCACAGGCACAGGGAGGGGAAGGGGAGGTCTAAATAAAAAATATCTGTATGAATAAAAAGCATAGGGAACAGGGACATGTTTCATAATCAAAGTACTTATGTGATAAAACTACCACTTCAAGGAGGTTCCTGGATTAATCAAATCCCAATCCAGATGATCCTCAAATGGCAATTAACATCATTTGCTACAACTAAAATACCTGGCAGCTCTCAGCTTGAACCAGGCACGTGGTGGAAAAATGCCTTACTTCATGCTTTCAAGGGGACTATCCATAGATGGAAAAACAGTCACTGTCACCACCACAGAAAGCTCTTAGCAAATTGACACTGAAAGTGAAAAAGCTTTTAGGTATCTAGCTCAGCAAGCCCCAGCCAGCCCCAGCAGGCAGGCTAATCTGCTTCTGAAGTTCTGTCAGTGCAAAGAAAACGCATCAGCTCGCCCCTGGCAGCCCCCAGCTGCCCCTGCACCACTGGAGGGTGGGGGGAGATACCCTCAGAGGCTGAAAGTGTCAAGTTTTAATACACGGATTGCTTCTCTCTCCAAAACAGAACAAAAGAGCCTGATGTGCGATACCGAGGAGGCTGCTTACACATCTGGTGGCTCCTAGGTCCCCAAAGGCCACATCAGGGTGCTGCTGGGGGCTGTCATGTACAGGTCTTTGCGAGGCTGCCCCGCGAGGGCAGAGAGGTGGGCGCCCGGCTCCCTCCTCGAGGAGGGCACACTCACAGCACGCATGACGGCAGGCCAGGGATGAAGGCAGTATGGGGATGACAGAGTGGCAAAGGGGTTACGGCTGGGAGTAACGAGATTAAACTAGGAAAAGGAAATGAAGGCTTAATGATAGATTTCTTAATGGCAAATCTATTCAGTTTCGTAAGCACAGTTCGGAAAAATTAAGGACAACACAAGGGCAAGGCACACGGGCAACAGGTACCACGGCCCTCCGGCCTGGCAGCGCCCCGCGGGGTCTGCCCCGGGGACATGTGCCCCATCGGCACCCGCTGGAGATGGCAACTCCCTGCGGGGGTCCCGACAGCCCCGCGACGCGGCCGGTCGCAGAGCAGCCCACACCATGGGACGAGGCCCTCCCAAGTCCCCCAGCAGCACAACCACGTGGCCACAGGCCGCACCCAGGACCAGCCACAGGCAAGGCCGCATCTTGTCCTCAGAGCTCTGCTGGACAGCGAGCGTGTCAGGGAGGCATCAGCACCCGTGTCTCTGGACCTGGGGTCATTGCGACAATGCTTACAACTGGAGTGCATGCCACGGAATGCATGCTGCAGACCACTTCTGCAGCTTGCCTGGTGCCTGCAGCATGGGGGGAGAACCCTCGCCCGGAGCAGGCTAATGGACATCTGGGACATGAGGGCACCTCTCAAGCTTCATAAAAGTTTCCTGCACATTGTACCAAACTGGTGGGAAGGAGCGTCTCCAAGGAAAAATGCAGCTGCGGCAAGGCCAAGCTCTACAGGCTCTCCACAGGTGGAGCCCCGAAGGACATCCTGCAGCACCAGAAAGGGTTCAGACAGAGCTGGGGAGGAGGAACCCATCTCCGCCAGCAAGATGTCCGAGGGGAGATGTGCATCGCGGCCGCGCCACCAGCCGAGCTGCAGGCAGCAGGGGGGCAGCACCAGCCCTGTGGTACCCACAGCCCTCCTGCCCTGGCAGGGACCCATGTCCCTGGGGCCACGCAGCGCCCAGCAGCCCTGTTCCCACGAGGGACCTGCCACGGGGTGGGGACCGTGGACATCTTGCAGAGCGGGACACAAACACTGCCAGTCGGTGGGCGTGCTGCAGGGCTGAACCGTGACAGCCGCTGCTCCCATCCCACCTGGACCCACCGAGCACAAGAATAGCCAGCATAATTCTCATTAGGGCACAGAGGGGCATTAGCACCGATCCTCCTCTGCTTGGAAGCATTTGACCAACTTTCAGCCATAGAAGGGGCTCAGAGGACCACCAGGTGGACAGCAAGGCTACATAAAAATGGGTCAACCCCCTAGTTTGAAGACTTCAGGAGACTGATGTTCTGGGCCAAGCTGATGGAAACAGTCCAACTTTGGGGTGGGTGGGAGCATGAAGAGCCCTTCAGCACATCTAGAAGTGGAAGCTGCTCAAGCTTCAAACAGCCTTGACTTGCTCTACTTCCAACAGGGAGCTCAGCAAAATTGCAAATGAAGATGGATTTATGCAGCAGAACAAACCCAGCACATTTCCAAAATGTTCCCCCCTGTGAGACTGCCCATTCTGAGGACAGGCTGTGAGGTCCTGGGCCACCAAACAAGCTCCAAGGCATTGCCCTGGGGTGAACTGTGCGGCACGACCCACCAGGGATATATGTGCACTGCATCTCAGCAACTTAATATTCCCTGGCAACTAAAGTTGAATTTGTACAATGGATGCATTTCCTTCATTAGCTGTACTTCTGAGCGTCACACAAGAACAAGGCATTCAAGTGTGTGCTTTTGAAATACCATCCTCACCCCACATTTGCATAAAAATACCAGACCTATTTAAGTGACAACACTTCACTAAACCAAATTACATAACCCCATTTACTTCCTCAGTTGACACATCACAGACACCTTCATTTCCAAAGCAACTCTATCTTCTGAACAGACCTTGGAAGGATTTTTAACAAAACACGGGTTACCAACCAGATCATTTTAGGAATACGCTGCTTTCACATTTAGAAAAAAAACTGGAACAAAATTTTCTTCCTTAATTATTTTTCCTCTACACCATACTAACAAGCTCTACTGCTCCAAAGCACATGGAGCCTGTCTCTAGCATAACAACTACATGGAGAATGAGAAGTCCTGTGGAGCGTGAGGTGAAATGAAACTCCTGGCCAATACTCAGCCATTAAATATTCTCATGTACCTCCTCCAGTTAAGCAACTGAACAGGGATTGCTCTGACTCAGTAGGCTGCCTACAAACATTTCTGGCTATTTCATTTCCATGGAGAGGATTGCTGTCATTTTTTAGGACTATGAGCTAGGCTCTTCTGAAAGTGCCAGTGCACGACTTGGGGAAATTTACATGGATTATCAGACAGACCAGATCCAAAAGGGCAGGCTGGAAAATCCCCTCCTAGTGCCAGAGGCTGAACTCACTGCAGGCTCAACTCAACCCTTCACCCTTCCCAACCAGGAAAACCTTAGGTCAGCTACATTCCCATTTGTTATTTGCTGCCTGCTGCAGCTTCCCTGTTATAACACAGCAATGCAAGTTCATCCTGCCCCGGGGCACGGAGCAAGGCTGTGTGCCAGCTGACTTAGCAGTGCGGACACTCGCCGTCCTGGCTGTGCCACCACTCTGGAAGCCCCGGCTCGCGCCATCCCACCCAGCACAAACGTCCCTCACCCGCACTGGCTGGACTTGGCCAGGCCAGCACTGCTGCCCTTCGCCTGCCCGGGGCCCTGCCCTGTAGCTCAAGGCACGCAGGGCCAGACCAGGGCCTGGGTGCCAGAAACCAACCAGCACTGGGGTGTCACCGCCACTGCCTCTGCTCCTCGTCACCTCTCAGCGCTTGCACTTCAGCTACACACAAGCAACACCAACTTGTGCGTGGTCTTCTTGTGTGGCTCACCAGGCATCCAATGTTTTCCATTACTATATTAAGCTGAGGATCTTTCTGCTAGATAAGTCCCCTTTAGTGATGTCCTGGAGTCATAAAAATCCCAAGATCAGGTCATATGTTAGCTTTCTCTACAGCCTTTGGAGAACGAAACAGTAAGAGGAAGACTATTCGGCTACTAATTAAGCCTATCCAGCCTCTCTAGTGTGAAGGCTGCCTTCTGAGTTTCATGTATGCTACTGGGAGAATAAATAATGCTGGAGGGATGGGGGGGCATTGGTTTTCTTCTACAGCAATCGCATTTTTCTCCTGAGGGAAGGAAGCAAAAGGGGCTGTGACAGAACTGCTGTGAAGCAAGTAGCACTCCAGCTGTCAGAAGGACAGCGAAGGCAGACACTGCCCTGTCCCTCCATCCCTGCCAGCATGGTGCAGCCTGCCTCTTTGTGGCAGTCTGCGGCGCCGTGTGCAGCTCACAGCTCACTTTTCAATTCCTGAGCTGAACATGGCCACACCATCTCCTCCACTCCTCGAGCCATTACAGGAAATTCATGTTCCAATGCACCAGTGGCCAGGCCCTATGTGCTCAGCTGGGGGTGTGACGCTCTCCATGTCTAACAGTTTTGGCATCTCCTCACCTCTGCAATATACAACTCAGGATACACATTTCTTCATGCAAAGGCTTGTAGGAAAAACAGCCCTAAGACAACTAGTTAATTTCAGTAATAACAATTACACTAGTATTTATCATATTTTCTGACCTTCCAACACCTACAGTCACAGGCTACTTGCAGAAGTCACTAATACAGTCATAATGAAGCATATTTTGAATTGCGACTCCATGCCCGCCTCGCAGCCCTCGAGCCCTTCCATTTAGCACAGCAGCCGTCACGAGCACTCACCCTCGCATGGCAGCAGCAACATGGGTGCTTTGTTGCAGTCACTGACCCCTCTGCTCTGTACCGGCCCTGCAAGAGCTCTTCCCTGCTCTCATTTCTCAGCGTGGAAAACAGAGGCAGCAGGACAAGGCAGGAGGAGCCCTGGGCTCACCTGGCTCCCAGCACCAGCCATGCCCCCGCCATGACAGCGCCCCGAGGAAACAGACACAAGCCAGCAATAAGCGAACACGCTTGGGGATCGCTGAAAAGGAGCAGGAGCAGGCTGCAGGGAGAGGCTGGCGCACACTCACAGGCTCAGCTCCGAGCTGTTCCTGGCAGGGGCCCCAGCCCCACTGTCCCCACTTCAGCTCCCTGGTACAGGAGCATCTGCTGCCCTTCCCGAGAAGCACGGAGACTTCGGGTGTCTCGGGAGCGCAGCGAGGAGAAGGAGCGGCACCGATCAGCAATGCAGCACGGCCAGACCGTTCGCTGCAAACGCGCAATTCTCTGACTCGCATACAACTGCAGGAGCAATGAGCCAGATTTTGACTTCGGGTCTCGTAGCATCCATCCACCGAGGGGCAGAGCTGGCTGAAACCTGGGGGTCTCTCGCGTATCCAAGATGTCAGACCTCACCCGCAACGCCGGATCCGGAGAGGATCGCGACCCCAGCGGGAGGGCACGCCGCGAAGGTGGTGGAAATCCACCGGGTCCGGCGTTGCTGAGTCACCGGAACGGGTTAACCGAAGGCACGGCCCGGCACGGCCCGGCCCGCAGCCCCCCGGGAGGGATCGACCCCGCGCCCCCCGCCCGCTCCTCCGGCGGGGAGGGAGCCGTGCCCGGCCCCGAGCCCGAGCCCGAGCCCCGCCGGGGGAGGCCCGGGGGTGATGCCGGCGACGCGAGCGACGCGGGAGGGGGCAGGGGAAGGCAGGGATGCTGCCGGGGGGCGGCCCCCACCTGCTGCTGCCGCCCCCGGCACTCACCTTCCGTCGCATAGCTGTGGTCTCGCAGGAAACTGCTGTTGATCTTGCGGGTCTCAACGTCCTCCTCCATTGACGGCGGGCTGGCGGGCGCGGGGCGTCAGCAGCCGCAGCCGCGGATCCATCATCCCCCCCCCCCCCCGAACCCTGCTCCGCGGCGGCCGGCCGCGAAATGCGGCGGCGTGGGGGGGGCGCAGGGGCGGTGGAGCCCGCTGGCTCCTCCCATACGGCACGGCTCGGATCGGATCGGATCGGATCGGATCGGATCGGATCGGCGCCGCCGCGCTGCAGGGCGCGCCCCGGCCGCCCCGTCGGGCACGGCGCGGCCCCGGCCCCGGCCCCGTTCCCTGCCCCGAGGATGCTCCTGCCGCGGCGGAGCTGCTGCCTGGAGGGACGCAGGGGCCGGGAAGCCAGGAGGGCGGAATCGGAGAATCACAGAATCAATCATCTAGGTTGGAAGACACCACCACCATCATCTAGGACGGCCCCGCGCGTCCCGAACACAAACGCCCCGGCGGTCCCACAGCCCGCGAACAGCCGCCCCGGGGCTCAGCTCTCACAGGGCGCTGCCACGGAGGGCGGTGGGGATGCTCGGCCGCCAGGGACCCGAAGGTCAGCGCGTGTCGGGGCACCGGCGACGCCTGGAGAAGAGCACGAGCACAGGAGCTGTCAGGGAAGCGAGGGTCCTCATTTTCAGCGCACACCTTCGAAAGGACAGGCTGTATTCTGGACAAGACAGCTGGTGCACTCAAAGGGAAATATTGCTTTTTGGCAGGGTTTTGTGTCTGGGTGTAGGCCTGAAGGAAATAAGCCTTGCCACTGACCAAGCCACTGGCAGAGGGAAAAAAAAAGTCACAGGGGCGATTTCCCCCGACTCCACCTCTGTCAGCTGCCACAACCAAACTTGGAGGTAAAACCCACGCATCATGTTGGTACACAAGACCCAAGATATTGCCAGCAAGGCAATGATGCGTGCCCTAGGAACCAGTGGGGGGAACAGACACGCCTCCATGCTCTCACACCAGAGCAACCACCAACCCCCAGCGTCCCCTCTGCACCCAGCTCTCTCCCACCCAGACTGCTGCTGATGGGATGCAGGTGCACAGACACAGCCTCCTGCAGTCCCTCGGGCCCTAGCCAGGTCATTCACCTGTGCTAGATGCCAAAGAGCATGGGGACAGGCCCCAGTGCAGGCCCTGGTGCTCCTCTCCACTGCATGCCCAGGGCCAGCGCAGTGGCCCCAGCACTCTACAAGCCACAAGCCCCCCACAGCTCCACCCCAGAGCTCAGTGCAAGCCTCGGCAGAGCGTGGCTCCAGCACTGCACAGGAGCTGCCTTGGCAGCTCAGTGCCACATCAACAGGGAGCATCATTGTTACTGGGATCAGAGGGAAAATAAGGGATGCAGAAGGAATGGACAAAGATACTGGATTACACTGTAAGATACAGCGCTGCCATTCGACATCCCCTCCTAACCGTAGTATCATAATTAAAATCTCATTGGCAAGGTGCATGGCTTTATAGCCTGCATTATTCTGCTGAGATGGCCCTGCCTCCTGGGAAGCTGCTTATATTCAGGGGAAGTGCAGAAGACAGCACTTCCAAGCAAGAAGGCTCAAGGACTCTGATGCATACATTGCGTGTGCAGGGCTGTGCACACCACTGCAGCACGCCTTTTGAAGGACCACGTGGATCCTCACATGAGCGCTACTGCAAGACAGGGGAGAAGCTCTTTCTGCCCCATGTCATGACTTTGTTAGGAAAGGTGAATTCCCAGGTCCTCAGCTGCCTGGCTCCCCAGGACCATTTCTGACTTGCTTTTATGTGAAGGCTGATACCAGGTGTTGTAAAACTGCCCCTCAGAGAGCCCTGGCACTTACTGACACGCATATATAACTTCATGGATTTGTCAGCCAACCACACCACAGGTCTTTCATGAATACTTATGTGACAAGCCACCAGCACCTCTCAGACAGGCCTGAGTCTGAAGTCCACATGCCCAAAGTCTTTACTGAATTCTTTTGGATTATGAGTTCCTTAGTATAATCACCAGGCACATTTTCAAATTAGGCAAACGCAGTGTATTTGTGGCTGATGCTGTTCTTGGTTGTGTGGGGTGGGACACACAGGTCAGTGTGAATTCACCCGTGACAAGGCACCTGACCGTGGTTTCACAGTAAAGTCCAGTAATGTATTTACTCTCTCACAAGCCAGGAAGCAGTCATATCATACATTAAAAAAAATTAAAAAAAAAAAAAAAACCATGTTGCTGATAACTCCTCGTGCTGTTGTACACATTGCAGCAAGGGAAGGGCACATGACCCAAACACGGCACACCATGACTCAGAACTGCTGCTGATCCTGGGCAGGACAACTGACACTTCTGCGCCTGTATTCCCCTACACATACATCTCCTACCTGTAAAGGGAAGATAATGGTACTAGCCTCCCACAGTAAAAAAGAGAAGGAAAACAAAGACAGAATACATACCTACACACACACACACAGAGGAATCTGATTATCTCTTCCTATGATGTGCATTTGCCTGCAGGTGTGGACTTGTTTGGTTACTCACACTCTGTGTAAGATACAGGAGCAATCTAGCTTAAACAATCTCAACTCCAGAAAAGAAAAATAGTCTTTTAATAACCAAATGTTAGTGTTTTATATCCTCCCTTCAAGTCTTAGGATAATATGTCTCAGTCAAAAGGCCATACCCAGTTGAATAAAAAACTCCTGCAATGCTTATGAATATTATTATGAAACAAACAGAAACCAGCAACTTCCTTCCCTTTCTTTTCAGCAGGCTCTCTTCAATGTATTTCTATTTTAACATGTGCCAACTCTGTTCTCCTTTATTAGAAAGATCATTCTCACCATTGTGCATACATTATAATTATGAATTTGTAAGTTCTGCAAAGTTTTTCAATACACCATATCATTTACATGTAAAAACATCCACAAGCCACCTGTTTGTTATGCAATGTGCATAGGAACTGGATCATGAAATCCATTTATTCTCAGCTTTTTAAAATCCAGGAATGAACCTTCACAATAACTAAAAGCATTAGCTGTCCTAAGCAGGAATCCATTTGCAGATTAAATTCACCAAAGGTCAGCTTGTAGCTGTCACTGTTTTCCAACCCCCCAGGTGTCAAAGTATGTAACATGGTAGACATCTCTTGAAGAGCCAGGACACTTTCCACTCCACTGACTTTTGCTTCAATTAGAATAGGTTTAAAAGCCCCTGTGCACAGGTTTCTGTGGGACCTAAGCAGTGTATTAATAATAATTGAATCAAACCTCTGATTTTATTATCAGCATGAAACTTGCATGAAAGCTTCCTTCACTTCACTTCATTTATTTTACCTTCACATCCATCAGCACTAAATCCATTTTCCTAATTACTAGTCCAGGTTAGAATGCTAGCTTCATATTTTTAAATTATTTTTTAACGGTTTAATATGTTATTAGTTAACAAATTTTCTTTTAAACTTGTGAGATTTCTATTAACTTTGCTCGTGCCACAAATATATTGTTTCCATTCAATCTATCTTGATAGCCATAGTGCAAGTCCTCGTTTCAGGCACCAGTGGGAAAACAGGAGTTGATCAGGAACAAGGGCCTTTCACTGGGAGCCCATCACCATCAGCAGTCAGACAGCCACAGCGGTCACCCTACAGCCAGGAGCATCGGATGACCTCCAAAGAAACAGCTTCCTCCGCCAGCCGCTGCCAGCTTCGCCACTCGCTCAGCACCTCTGACCGCAGCTCCAAGCCTGTCTGAAGACCCTGCACTTGTCCCTGCTGCACCGAGAGCTGTGCTGCCTGAAGCTCCCAAAGTCTTGAAGCAACACCAGGCCCAGCACGTTGGTGGATCAGCCCAGGACTGGAGACACAGAGAGCAGCTCAAGGACCTTTCCTTCCAGAGGACCACAGACACTTGAGCACTTCACAGAAAAGGATAAATACTATTCCCAGCATACAGAGGAGTGCTTAGACTAGTTGACACCGCTTGTTTACGGCCCATGGACCTTGGGGAAGACCTAGAAAGGGCACCAGATGCACTGCTCTACAAAACCCATTCCTGCCCAGTACATCAAAGGACATGCAGTGCAGGTGAACACCTCGTGCTGGACCTTCCCTTTTCATCCGCAGACCCAGTGCTGGATGATGACACAGTTACTGGACAGCATGCTAATCCTTTTACTGTTAATAGGATTGTGAAGCTTCTTGTGGATCCCTTATTTGTGCTCTGAAACCATGCCTTCACGGTTCTCATGCAGTGCACCAAAAAACACACCTATGAACCTTAATTTAGAATGACTTCAAAAAGAGCAATAATTTACTGAATTAGACCAAGATAATGAAATTTGGGAAGTCGAGTTGCACATAAAGTGTATGTTTCAAATCTCCCTTCCAAGCGACATAGGGTCAGGACCTCAGGGCAGAAAAGGAAAGAATCAGTTCATTGAATGCAAAGTAGGTAGAGACTTCTGCCTCCCAAAGGTCATAAGATAAATTGATTTGCTTTGCTTTCACCCTTGCTACGTGTTATTACTGGTACTCATTGTACATGATTAACAGCACACCAGTAATGAGCACTGTCACATCCAGCCACGGCTCGGGGATTATCTGCTCTTGAAGTGTTTTCTCACGTATCTTGAATTAGACTGACCAGTTGCTGTGACATTTTAGCAGGCCCTTCTTAGTTTTTACCCTTTCCCTACCATGTATTTTATGCCAGGGTCTGAAGAGAGCCTCCTTTTGGCCAGTTTACTACTTTTACCCTGTTTTCAACCAGCCACATCCAGTGCCTATTACCAGTGCTTCTCACTTGTTTTTTTTTTCTTGACCAAAGCTCTGCTCAGCTACCTGATGCATTGTTGGATGCTATAAATGCTTTCCCACAAGCTGCTTTGTAACTGTTGCTCCAGTTATGTACATGCGATAGCACTCTACACATCTTTAACACTTTCTGCTACTTTTCACTCTTGGGGGCTGTTACTTAATTGAGATTCCCTCTCTTCGATGTCACACAGTGCAGGCGCTATAATCTCCCCCTTTCACAACACATACATACAGTACATATCTTAAACACAACCTTGGGGAACACCTTTGTGTTACCAGCATTACAATAGTGCCTATTATAATAATTACATCGCTTTTACAATTACTTTGTACATACAAAAATAACTACAACTGAGCTAGTGAGACACTTTTTTTCAATGCAAATGTATTATGTGGATGTTTCTTAAACAGGGGGCCTTGATTATCCACTGATTATTCCACAGCAACGTGACTTATTTTTCTGCATCTCAAATCCCTGTTATGGTCCTGAGAACAGTCCAATGCCACTAGGTGCCACAGTGATGCCATAAGCAGCACAGCGGCCTCACGTAGGTTTGGGTGGATTTCACACAAGTTTCAGATGGCAGCAGCCTGCTGCATGGCTGTGGCGCAGCCCAGCACTGGATGCTAGTGGTCAGCCTGCTTGGCCACGTGTGCTCATTCGCTCCTACCATTCTGGATTTCCACAGATAGGGATAAATCCTACCACCAAGAGAACTCTTCAGTGCAATTGCCCATCTAGGCAGATGCCACTCCATTTTTACAGCCACTTGGACCATTGTCACTTAGTTCCCTGTACGAAACATTTCTCTTATCAGTGTCTTGATCCTGACCAAAACCAGTAAGGAGGTAATGGGTCCGGCTCTTGGCCATGTCAGTGAAAGTCTGCAGAAATGCTCCTGAAGCAAAGTCGGTGTATGACTGCAGTGGGTGGGACACCTGATGGCTGTCATATTTTAACTGTGGAACCTTTCCCGCAGTATTACAAAGATACTACAAAGAGCTGAAAAATAAGGAGAAGGGGAAAGACTTTCATGAGGGAAGCTGAGCTCCTACCACTGCACAAAGCACTGCACAGCTACCAGGAGACTTTTAAGGATGCAGTAATGCCTAGAGAAGAGTGGGTTTGGCTTTTGCTTCCACTTCCTGTGTTAGCACAGCACCCAAGCCAGAAGTTCAGTGACTCTTGTATTGCACCTACGTAACCAGAGGCAGCTTGAGGTCATCACTGCTGCTTGCACCCACTTCTCCCCACACCAAAGGAACAGCCCCAGTACTGCACTCCTCACCAGGGCTGATCCACTGCAGTACCAAGGGAAACAGCTCCTTGCAGAAACATGGCTCTTCATCCCTAGCCTTCCCCCAAAAGCTGTTTAGAACTTTGTACAGCCATCTCATCTGAGACAATGCTGGTGGTAAGTTTTCAACACGGGAGGTTGATGTCAAACACATCTTTTCTTAAAACCAAAATACCTTCATTTATCCAATCACTCCTTATCATGCAACAGATCCCTAAGTGTGAAACTGAAATGCAGACAAAGCACTTCCAGGACAAACGTAAGAATCATTTCTTCTTTTAAACTATGGATAATCTAGCCATAACACACATTTTTTCTATATTAGTATTAAATTATATTATTGAAGAACACATACAGTAGACCCAAAATGGAATGAGAATATTTCATGAGAATCAAAGACTTCAATGTCCTTTAAAGGATACAGTGTGAACTCTATCACATGTTGCTCACATCAGAGATATAATTAGCTTAAATACTTACACAGTAAATAGGATTTTCCATTTCTCAAGATTAAGGCCACATGCTATAGCATCAGTGCACTAGAACTAGTTGAGCCTAGTTTTATCTAAGGAATAAGTTTGTACTTGAAAGCAGTTACTCTGAGCAGCGCTACAAATTAGGCATTCTGTTGTGGTTGGGATGATGTTTTTGTTGCTGGTTTGTTTGTCATTGTTTTTAAAAAACTTCAATAACAAAACCTGCTGCACATAATAGTGGAACAACAAAAACTGATTTGTCTGGAAATAGCATTACAGGATGCAAATACTGAAGGTCTTTTGGGACTTGGAACACTATATACCGCGTGTGCAACCAACATGCACAGTACTTTGTAATGCATAAATACTGGCTCCTTGCCCCAAAGGGCTTTCAGTCTACTTCAGTGAAACATGACACAAGGGATCAAAAGGATGCAAGATTATACTGGAACATTGTTCATAAGATAACGATTATAAGAGGTCTAAGGCTGAATAATTAAATCTAGTGAGCCCAAAATGTAAAAATAAAGACAATATTTTGTTTCTTGGATTTCCCCATTAGTTTACTTCCAGTTTGTGGAGACAAATCACTATTTTAATTCCACTGTATTGTACAGTGATACAATTCCCAATATGCTTTAGGTTTGGTCATCATGCAGGAGCATCTGCACATGCATTTGAGTGGAACAAATAATGTAAAGTTATATTGAAAGATAATCAGATGATCCTCAAATAGCTGCACACTTCAGCTGTGTGCACCCTTCTTTACCCACTGCTCACAAAATGTAATGAATACAGGCTGAGTTTTTCCACATGAACTTTAGGGACTGGATGCTGCAGGTGTGTGCTCATGTGTCAACTGGCTTCCAAAACCCATTTCTCATTCACCATTCATCATTCTCCTGCTTAAAAAAAAAAAAAAAAAAAAAAAAAAAAAAAAAAAAAGTCATAAAGCCAATGGCCAAAAAGAATTCCACAGTGTGAAGATGACAATCACACATTTTAATAATAAAGAAAACAGGAAAGCTACCAAATCTACCAAATAGCCAGTAGTCTGTAAACTGCTTAGCCATCAGCTGTGTGATCAGAAGCAGCAAGAAAAGGAGAAACTGGGATTCATCTGAATGCAGAAAAAAGGCAAAGTTTGTCATGTAATGTATTTATATAGAGCACTCAATGCTTCCCATGTATCCTGGGATGAGATATTATTTGTTAGAATGACTACTTAGCATTTAAATATGCAAGACTTTATATAGCCCCAAAGGTGGATTTTATTTGAAAGGATGTATGCTAATAGGAGACTCCAACACATCTAGGTCATTTTGAATCGTATATCCTGAACTGCAATTACTCCACTGCCTTCATTTAATTTGAACATGGAATACATCAAAAAGTAATGAAATTGTGGTATAAATTAAACTTGGCTACCCACGTCTTCTAACAAGCACAGCAAGCTTTACAACATTGCAACACCTAGCGCTAGGACTATGACTTTATAAAAATCATTCTTCTTGTCCTTAAATGTCATCTAGCAGCAGAAGTGAGTAGTACACTTGGATACGGCTTAGCCATCCTTATAAAATTGAGAGCACACAGGCTAATCAGTCAGATAGGATTAATTCCCCAAAGAAAATTATACTGCATGTCAGGCAGAGTTTTGACCAGTATAAGGATTAATTTAAGTTCTGCAGGCATAAGAAGGATGGTTCTCCAGCCACTCTGGTGGAAAACACAACATTGGGTAAGGTAAAAATAAACCAACTGCTAGCTGCAATACTGAAAGCCAGACAACCTAGATAGCCTGTTGTACCTATCTGCAAGTTGTCATCTACTTGTTGATTATTTCAAAATTCAAAGGTCTTTACAAATTCTTAGCAATACTCTAAAAAGTTAAAACAAATATACACCTTGCTCCTGCCTGCTGATAGCCATTTTTTTCTCTCAGCTGTCTCAACAGAAGGATAAAAAGTCTATTGGCAATGTACCACAATAAAATAAAGTTTGAAATTCAGTTCAGTGCTGGAAAGCTAACACAGCCCCACTCACGCTTCATTTAACACAGAATGTATTTTAAGCACAAAACTATTTTGGTATGGGAAAAATCACAACAAGTCATCATAACATACTCTGATTCATCCGCCTCTTTGGTACTGTAAGGCCACGTTGTTCTACGAGAATGGCTGAGTTGTCACAGAAGATGACAGCTGTGGCATTTAGTGTGCATGTGAACTTCCTGCCAAAATATGGATGAGTGAAGAAACCAGTAAAGGAATGCACTTGAAAGGAAAGCAGCTCCATGCCTTGGCACTGCATACTGGCAGGGGTGAAGCCAAACAATGCTCACATCACACCTACATTTGCATATCATTGTTACCTCCTATAAAATTAAGTCCTTCAGAAGAGAACCTTTCAGCTTGAATTGTGGTCATGTTTGAAGTGTCTGAGCATTAGTGGCAGGTCAAGAAACACTATGCTTTTCCTGTTCAACATTACTTACATGCATATGCTCCTAAATTCAGATGGTAGTACTCCTTCTCCGTGACTCAGAGCCGCAAACAGGGAACAAGAAGTGACAGTCAGCAAATTCAGCCGTCCATGGCTTCTATGGGCACATGTGGGCACAGATACAGCCCTATCATTTGTTCCCACATTTTCACTTCATTCATTCTCTGGGAATGCATGAAATCAAACATTTGAGTTCTGCGATTATCCACCCCTGACTATCTGCTTTTGGTGCTGTACCTCTTCCTCAACAGGACTCCAATAAGTGCTTCCAATAAAGATAACAGTTTGGGGAAAATGTGACATTTAGACTGATTAGTGTTCCCACATATTTTACATCCTTTAGAGCTTTGTTAGCCATGAGCACTGGTAGCAGGAGGGACTGTTCTTTCATAAAGGAAAAGTGAATCCCTCTTTTTCAGAGTCCTAGCATGAGGTTTGCAAGTGACTAAAGTCTCACCTGTGAAACTCAACCTTGCAGTTTTCCACACTGATCTGCCACCCTCTCACTATTTCACAGGACAAGACTGCTTATGTTTATGTTCTTGCCTTCAGTTGTATCACAATAGCTCTACAAAATGCCTGCATTCCTTGGCATGAGAAGTTTTCTTTCCCATATGGTACTCAGTGTTTGTACTGTTACACCTGGATTTCTACTTTTGGAAATCTCCAGAAGGAAAGACAGGATGTGAATATTAAATAAGGATATAAATGCCCTGGAAGAACATCACAGAGAGGATAAATATAGAGAATGTTTTAGGACATTGGCCAGGTCTATTCTCTCCTTACACTGAGAGGCCAATTTTTAACGAGAGAAAGTAAAAATTGCGCTACTAGAGAATAATTACAAGCAATACCTTGAGACCACAAAAAAAGACACCATGGGGAGCCTTAGAAGTCTTGTACGACTTCTCAAAATGCTAACATTGTAAAACTAATATTTGTATGTCACTAGTTTTTACATCTAATCTACCTCATGTCATTTGATAAAACAAACCTGGAAAATAGTTAATTAATAAAAGATATCACGTTATTGTGCCTTATTAACGTTCATATAGTAATTACAAAAAACACAAATCCATCTGTTAAGTAGTCAGCAAACAAGACAAATGACTGTGTTATGTTAAACAGATTATAAAATGCCTCAGGGAAGGAAATCTAATAGCCCTGACCAAATCATGAATCAAGCAACAGCCTACTCTACCACATGGGTTACACATGAACATAAATACATGCATGTGCTCATACACCATACTCAAAGCCATTTCCTGCATTACATATAGTAACAATGTAAGCAATGAGGTCAGAATGACATTATGTATAAAAGAGTTTACATTGAAACATGATAATGTGATCATTAAGATTTTATTGTCCTTCAAACAAGGCATTTCCTAAAACAGACAGCTATCCCCACCAAGATGAGACTGAAACAATATGCAAAGTAACATTAAATCCAATTGCCCCAGTCCATATGGGAATACAGTTACTTTAATCCAATTTAACAAACAAAATTAATTTTATTCTTGTCATGTTTTTAAATGATTTCTGAACATTTAAAGGAAGCAACATTCTTGCATGAAGAGTAATTGATTCATTAGCATGAGCACCAACAAACCATTAGTACGTTTTCTGGACATTCAGCATAGTACTGAGGCATAAAAACACTGAGCACACTGTTCTTCATTCTGTACATGTTTGAAATTGTATGCCAGTTTGTACATAGTCTTGCCACAATTATTCACCTAAAACAAGTAATTGCACTAATTAAAGAATAAAGGCATTTGAGTAGCGCATTTCATATGGTTATCATGAGTTCCCGTATATTAGCAACCCATTCAACCTAACCTGTAGCAATACACACCAGTACTGCTGCAGAAGGATGTCTTGAGATAAGAGATTACATACCCAGCTCCTCCCCAGATAGCCAATATTAGCTCCTACGGGTCTTGGTCTCCCATGTGCTTGCTCGAAACAGTTTCCATGCTTCATCTCTCTTAGCCTTTCCACTCCTGATTCTCACACCTGACCACAGTCACTTATAACTGACTGAGAAGTCTGTTTTATGTCTATCCACACCCCACAATACATCTGCTAACAGACTATAGCAAAGAGGTTACAATTTTTAATTATCCTGACACCGAAATTTACAAGAATAAAATGAGGGTATAACAGCAGTGTTTCCTTCACTCCTGCCCTCAGAAAATGCACCAGAAAAATATGGCCACAACCTTCTACCAAAAATATTCTCCATGGTTTTCTCAGTCATATATGCATGAAATTTCATCAGTGTGAATTTGGTGACTTTTAAGTTTAGACAATCCAGAGTGTGATGTTAAGCACGGAAGACCTGACTGTCTATGGGGACTCTCCGGACAGGAACCCAGCTGCCTTTTTCCAGCAAGAGACATGTCAGTCCCTTGTTCTTAAGTTGTTTCTGTTTTTCCTAACTGGATTATTTGATTATTTTTTTTTTTCCTTCAATTATTCTATCACTTAAGACTTCTGATTAACAGTTTGGACAGCAAGAAGCCTAAGCTGCTATTGAGTTAAGCAGTCAGTTAGCTTGTTACAGTGGAATAACATCTAGCTACGTGGCAGCAAGTCAAAAAATGCACCTTGATGGTTTCTCTTCATGGGTTACTGCAGTGGTTTTGTTGCCGTCTGCTTGTGTGTTGCTTTATCTTTCATATCAGCTGAGGAACATTGAATTTAAAGGCAGAAACACAGCAAAAATAAAAGGGAGCCTTCTGATCAGTATCTGCTGTTGAAAGCAAGAATGGCCACTTTGTTTTGTTCTGAAATTTCCTCTTCGGGCATGTTACTTAGAAACCAGGTTAAAGAAAAGTAATACCAGTTTGTGCAACTGTATTGACACCCCCCAGCAAACAAATACATCTCTCCAACCAACATGTTTCATTACCAAAAAGCCCCTTCCTAGCAGGGTGCAGACTGCACCCTCTGGCTTGCACATGTGCAGGCTGCTGCAGTTGCAAGATCCTTTCCAGTGCCAGTGCTTCCATAGCCCAAGTCCCTGCAAAACTGCTCCTGAGCCTCTGCAACAACTGCCAGGGAGAAACAGACAAAAACAGCTCTGGCTTTTAAGACTGTAATCTAGTCTGGACTGAGACAAAAACTCTAGGAATACCCATTGCAGATGAAAGTCCAGCCCCTGGCATGGCCAGGATCAGGTACCAAAGGCATCTCAAGGTCACAGCCTTGCCAGTTGTGCCATTTGCAGAGGGCAAGCCCAGCCTCTATGCTTAAGGAATTAAAAAATAAAAATAAAAATCAACGAGCCACGAAGCAAAGGGAATTAACACTGCACATGAGCTGCTACAAGTCAGCTCTGCCCTGGGAATCATCCCCAGGCCCTGCGCAGTAGTGTGGCCCCCAGCTCCCTTTGCTGGAGCAAGCCCGGAAGCCTGCAAAGCTGCCCCCATACCCTGCACGCTCTGCAGCCCCCAGGGGGGCTGACCTGAGCACTCAGGGAGATGCCTGCCACCCCTGCCACTACAAGCAAGAGGAAATGCAGAAACTGCAAAACCAGCCTGGAAGCACACCAGCCCTTACCAAACCACACTGCAACACCGAGCACTTGGCACACCTTTCATACTCAGCACACGGCAAGCTTCCAGCCTCTGGCTGGCAAGATGAACTGACACTATTTATTTGGGTGAAAATACCACTTGTCTTTAAGGTGCAGAATTGATTCAAGGTATTACTAGAACAGGAGCTTGCACAGAGGGAATTTCCAGTACATTTTATATAAAGCATAAGGGAGCAAACACAGCTTAGAGATTTTCCTGAGGAAAAATAAAAGTTAATTGGGAAAAAAAAAAAAAATCCCCCTTGTCATAGTAAAAAAAAAAAAAAAAAGTCTAACAAAGACAAGAAATCAAGAGATGCTGGTCCTGTGGTCCTGTTCCTGATTCTGCCATGGATTTATTTTGTGATAATCTTGATCAAGTTGATTGATCTTTCAGATGATAGAGACTTTGTACCTAAGACACAAATAAGCAGCAGCAGAATGCTTGGTCCACATCCATGGATCAAAGATTTACTGCCCCAGGATGGCCAAGTCCCTCCACGCTCACTGCACGTCACAGGTGATTGGGGGGGTGCATTTACAGTGCCGTGTAAGTATGTAAGTACCAAAGTACCACATACTATTTTAAACCACTTTACAGAAAGAAGAAAATGTGTTTTACAAAAAAGGCACTGCTTGTTCCATACAATTCAGCAACACACATTTCTTCTCTCTCTGGCTTAACGCCCCAGCTCACATCTGCTCCCAGCAGACCTGGTGTGAGTTACGGCAGCGACCGCTTCCCAGCAGCTCCCCATGGGCAGGCACAGGACTGGGCTAGAAGCTGGGGGTGCAGCGTTTACCACCCGCCTCAGCCTCCTCAGCACACCCAGACCTCCTCCAGGGTCGATGCACGTCTCACAGCACGCTGCTGGCCATTAATCAGTGCTCAATGACAGCCCAAAGTCATTTCAGTTTTCATAGCACTGCAGCTCAAAGCTCGTGGTGTAAACATTGCTCAGACAGTGACTGGTTTAATAAGATCACGGTATTGACTGATTTCTACTTAAAGACAAAAAAATAGAGATGTTACAGTAGCTAAATCACTGTGACAGAGTCCACAAAAGAGGTATCCAGGTAACCAAGGTAATGGAATCCCTAAGCAGAAGAAAGAAGAAAATAACAGACTGATTTCATTAACTGTTAGAACTCAGGAGAGAACTTGCAGGTAGACAGATGAAGAAGAAAAGTATTGAAGAAAAAAAAAAAAAAAAAAAAAAAAAAGCAAGAAATTGCTCAGAAACCCAAGAAAATCTCCTAATACTTAAAAAGATGACATCCTGATTAACAGTAATTACCTCATCCATTACATCTCTGACTGGAAGCATGCAAAGCCCAGCATTGCTTTACTCGAACACCTGCCCAGCTGAGCACCAGCTCCTTACTGCACTTGCTCTTAGAAAGCTTTCATCCTTGTGTGCATGAGAAACACATGCCAATAGATTCAGAGAGAGAGAGATTTCCTACTCACTGAGATGATCAGCTCACACCCAGTACATGGGGAGATGTGACATCTCCATCTTGTGGCTCTTTTATAGTAACTTCTAGGAGATGGGTTTTGTGGGATTCAGTGAGTTTCTAACGTGGAGACACCACACAGAATACATTCACCATATTATCTGCACCAGACAGCGATGCTCTGCTGGGGTTGGCCTGAGTCAGATCTACTGTATTTCTTTTTCAGCTACCTGAACGACTCCTCCAGGCCGTGCTCCAAGCCAGGTGTTTAACTTGAAAATTACTACAATCAGCAGAATAACCATTGCAACCCCATCCAGAACATGCTTAATTTCATCTCCAAAGCATATGCCAGAGTTGCATATCACTCTGGGTTAAGGGATGAGATACCCTCAGAACACAAAAAGGGAGCAGCTCAGCTCTGTGCAAGGTGACAGCTCTCAGACCGGGGCAGCAGGCAGCCAGCTGCGATCTCAGCAGTGCTGCTGCGAACATGGAGCACCTGCTCCAAACCAGCAGGAAGCCACGTTTGGCACAGTGAATGCTGCCAAACAAATGCAAGTGACGGCAGACTTCTCCCCTACCATTCTTGACTGTTCCTATGGCTTTCTCACCATTTCCACCAATTTCAAGGGAAAAAAAAAAAAAAAAAAAAAAAAAAAAAGGCAATTAGATGTACCCTTTACTAAATATTTTTAAATAAATGTTCTAAACAGCCAAATATGTTGCTCTGAAAAACTAGGATATAATCAGCATGGGTTTATGCTGACTCCTGCCTTTATCAAAGGCAGCTTTATCAAAGCTGATAAAGCATTTATTTCCCAAATATAGCAAGATCGGTCTATGATTGCCTGTTTTTCTTTTATAATCCACATCAGAAAATCATTTAGAGTATAGCATCGTGGTTTTTTATATTGTTGTCAAATAGTCACTGGTGTAATACAAGCCTTTCACAAAAAGAATATGGTCTTGTATATTGTAATTACACCCGCACATCTTCACCACAATATCAAAACAGGTAAGTAATTTCTGAAACTTTTTTTTGGTGATCTTGCTTCAGCAAAGCTGCCTGCACAGAAGAGGAAGTTTAAATCTCAGGCTATTGCTTTTGTGAATATTTTCATTGAGTCAATATACTTGGACTTGTGGCCCTTCTTGCACTCTGCCAACACAGTAACTTGAAATTCCTAGAGGGGTTCAGTAGAAAGAGCACAAAAATGAAGAAGCTTCAGTCTATTATTGGGTATTTACCATCTAGTTCTGCCAGCCCAGGATAGTAGCTAAGCGTGCCTCTAGCTCTTATCATAGTCCCTGGGCCGTAACTAGGGTTTGTGCTGAAGGTCGGCCTCCATGCTGATGGGGAAACGCGCCCTCACTGCGGGGCCACTGGGCAGGAGAGTGAGTTCAGCAATCCTGCCAAGGCACAGGACCATGACGTTGTGGTGAGAAAAACAGAGATGACTTCCCTGCTTTTTCCTTACAGGTCAGTCACCCTGACCAAACTTGCCATCCTGCCTTCCCCAAAAGTTCTTCACTGCATTTCAGTGCACAGAAGGAGAAAATGGATCTGCACTGAAGCACAGACTCCCAGCCAGCTGCTTTTCCTCTTTCTAGCTGAGGTTGCAGGGCTGCACAATCAGGTCTCTTCCGAGTGGGAGGATGACAGAAGGTACCTTTGTGCTGATTTGAGGGCTAACTAAATATAGATGACACAGGAACACTGGGAAGCTACAGCTGAATCCATCTGTAGTGACATAGCAGAAATATTTCGGGAGCCTTGGAAATACGCTCTTAACTGTGCTCCATGTTGTTGGAGCTGGTTTGACGTGTAAGCTTGCAGGAAGCATTAATACCAGGCAGCCAGCAGACCAAAGGTTCCAGTGTTTTTTGTTACAGTCTCTCCTGGGCCTGGCCCTCCTCCTGCATGGGCAACCTCTGCTTTTGCCCAGCCCAGTGAGAAGACCTGGTGGAGGACTTCTGCCCCTCCCCAAGGAAGCCTCCTCCCTCAGTGCCATGGGGAAGGAGTTGCAGGTCCCCACAGCCCGGCACTGGTACTGTGTTGTTCCTCCTGGAGACACCAAGAGCTTGAGTGTGAAATTGAACAGTGAATGAAGCACAGAGGAATCATCCAGCACACTTTTTCTCGCTTTCAACTCTCTGCCCATCAAAATTCAGTGTATTAAGGAGAGAGACTTCAAGCTGAGTTCCTAATGACACACTAACATCTTTCAAAGTGGCTTGCACACTTTTTCCCCCCACTGGAAGTGCTCTAAGAGTATTATCATTCAGATAAAAAATATCTTACTTCATTCTGTGGTAAAAATTATACTGAAAGTATAAAATTACAGCTATGAAGCCCTGTATCTGTGACAGCAGCAACAGCCTTCTTTCTCTTTTATAAATTCCTGAAGATAGTATAGGACAAAGTAAAAGCCTGTAAGCATATATATATTAATATTTTTTTTTCTTTTCCAACCCTAAGAGGCCTTGACATGGGCAGAGGAAGAAAAAATGCAGAGCAAATGCAATTGCCACAGCCAAGGAAGTATATTTCCAGCTCCTGAGTTATTGCAACAAAAATGCAGGTGCACCAGCCATCCCTAATGCAGAAAACAGATCCATCTGCACCACTGATTTGTCTAAATACCAATAATTGTACCTGGCAGCTCTGGAGCTGGGCACCTTGCCAATTCGTGAGCAGCACAACTGCTATTAGAGCCCCCATCATATCCTGTTTGGGCAAAGTTGATCATTTCATAAAAGAAGTTCAGGCAGGGCCCTGCTCCTTTCCTTTCTCTCTTCATCTTTCACCACACGTCTGGTGCTAGGCAAGAGCTGCCTCTGGTACCTCAGAAAGACCCAGACAGCACTGTAACTCTACAAGAGTAAACACAAACGAGTAACTGGAAATGGACATAAAAGAAACAAGGCCTTAGGTCCTCTGGGAAGAGAAACTGTTTTCATATCCTATATTTCATGTTGACACCGTGCCTAATATTTTGGATAGGGAATTTGCCAAGCTACAATCCATTTCTTAGTGGCTGCACAAAATTAACTTCAATTACTGTCATGGAAAGAAAAGAGCAGGTGGTTGGATTCCTGCATGTGGTGCAAATTCTGATAAACATAACCTTCCCCTAATCTCAGTTCCTGATGTTCTTTTCTAAAAAACAAGGGTTGATAAAACTCTTGGACAGAAATTAAAGAATTGCTAGATCAGGGAATGCAATTACTGTAGAAAGCTCAATCTTAACTCAGTGTTCTCCTCCATCAGCATTAAACTAATGGCTTCTCTTCATGTAATTAGAGACTATTAGTTACACAAAAACATATCTCCATACATACACAACGTTACTGTATCTCTAATGCATATACCATTTTGTAGTATTAAAGCTGCTTCTATTATAATGTACGCGGGTTTTACGCCAGGGTAATTTAGGACTTCAGTGAAGCTCCCAGCTGCTGGTGCCTGATTAACTCAAGTCAAAGCCATGAGAATGACTCACCAGAAAAATAAACACGCTTGTGGTATGCACATTGGGAACAAAACTGACATACCAATCCTAAAGTATAATATTCATCATAATACTTAAGATAACACCTCCAGAACTGAACTAGTACAAAATTGGCCATTATAGGTTCACTGCAGGCCAAGGCCTTTGGCTGTGGAGCCTGCCATCTCAAGAGCACTCCAGAATCCAGACCAAGGTTTGTTCTGCAGAGTGCCTCTGCAGAGGCAATATGGAAGAAGAGAAGAGGACACAGAAGTTTGCCACTGCTCAGTTTACCACCTGGTTCCATTTAACTGATGGTTTAAATATCCAGGATCAGAGGCTTTAAAACACTTTAAACAGCTGCCACATACTCTTCCCCTTCACTTTGGTATTGCTGTTTCTTCCAGAAAATTGGCCTGTTCCACGGATCTTAATAAAAAGAGAACTTATTATCTGTGGCGACTTATAGAGCATATGAGTAAATAATTATTATTTTTCACATCAATTAATCAAAAAAATTCCAGAGGCTAAAATCTCAGCTTATAGATGCTTCCTAATGTAAAGTTTAATTTTAAGGTGCCTCTGGCTGAGCTTTTATGTTAAAGACACCCCTAAAGTGATAGCCCCCTAGCTTATTCAGCACACCTTTGAGCTTTAAAATCAGTTCAAACGATAAGTGATTAAACACCCTGGCCTTCACATCATCTCAGCTACTGCCTCCAAAAATGCCAATGCAAAGGTTGGGCACAAACATAAGTGTAAAGAAACAGAGAACTCTCAAAGGCTTCAGAGAAAATTTACTTCAAGTATACTTGAACACAGGAATTGCTACATCCTTTAGTAGCCTTTCTGAGGCCAGGTAACCATTCTCACAAGTATTCTGGGAATTATTATAGTCTCAAAACTTTTAATTTTATAATAAAGTCATATTTTGTTCTCTGGATGACCCTGAAATTTGCAAGTATCAAGACATTCAGGAAATAGCCTACTTAAAAATTGGTTTCATTATGTAGTGTATTTTTTTTTCACTAAAGCAGTGTGTCATTTTGAGCTAAAAGTCAGTTTCATAAACTGCATTGATTACTCAAGTGTGTGCTTATTGCTCACCTTGTCATTGAAAATTTTATAAATCAAGCACTGGATAATGTAGTTATCCAGTAATTTAGTATTAATGAGTTGAAGGTGCAAGTATTCCTAAAGCAACAGATGAACTCCCTTTAATTTATCCCATTAAATGAGCCAAGTTAGCTCCAGAGTTCTTACACCAAAGCAGATGCTTTATGACCTTTTAGAGCTCAGCCTTTGTCAAAATAGTGATACTGAATACAGACCACAGGATAGACACTTGTAAAACGTATTTGTGTGACCTAGAAAGATGAACAGAGCCCTCACACACCCGAATAGAAAGAGGTAAGGTTTAAAAGCACACAGAAGGACTCATCACACCCCCAGGCAAATCCAGCAGGCTTGAGCAGCATCACACCGCTAGCATGGTCAGCAGTGCTTGTAACAGACAGTTGTGCATTTTACGTGACCCCCACTGCACACAGAGGTGATGACACCAAATCTGAAATGCAATGGGGTCAGGGAAACACAGGAGCTATTTAACTGAAGACTGGTGAGTAGCTGTGTCTTTCAAGGAGCAGGGATCAGAATTAGCTTTTGTGTTCTCTCATCTCTGCATGCACACTATACAATCTCCCCTAGGGCAAACCTATACTGCTGGCGGGAGGAGAGCTCACTGCCACCGACAGAGCTCCCCACATACCTACATCTGATTTGTGAGCAGCAGTGGGCACCATGCTGGGACTGGCCTGACAAAACACGCAGCACCCTGGTACCCCCCTTAGGATGACCCCAGCAGGCTCTGCCCTCTCTGAGAGGGATGAGAGACAAAGACTTTCTGTCCCCACATACCCAGCGGGGGGAGTGGGGCTGCTCTGCAGGCTGGCACCCACCCTCTCCACGCACAGACACTGCCCTGTGCTTCTGCTGCAGCTGCGGCTCATGCATAGCCCTCCCTGGGCACGGGCACCAGCCATTGTCCAGAGGTCTTAAAAGAAGCATTCAAATATATAATATTTATCCCATTGATTTATTTTTTTATTTTTATTTTTTAATCTGTTTATTCAACTGCCTTTTCAGTTCTTTCCCCCACTCAGCTCTTGAGCACTATGGCCACAGATGTTTGAACAGTGGCTGCTCTGCACTTGGAGCAGTTCACCAGGGTGACTGTTCCGAAGGAAAAAGAGCTGCAGGCACAGATCAGGACCAGTGGCTTAGAATAGAAAACGTCTGAGCTGCATTATTAGAGCGGCCACTGCTGGTTAGCAGTGGTGACAGCCGAACGCGTGGAGCCCCCCCAGAGGCCTGTTGAAGGCAGGTGACACCGTGCCTCCCAGCCAGCGGCTGTGCTGGTGAGGTAGGAGGGTACCTGTGTGTGCCAGCGTGGCACAAAGGACTCAGAGCTGCTGCACATCTCTCTTTTGGGACAAGCTCCCACTACAGATCCCAGAGCCACCCCAGGAGCCCAGCCTGCACAGCCACCATGCTCAACTCTGCCCGCTGGGAAACCTGCACCAACTCCAGCAACTGCACGCAGCTGCAGCAGATGAAGGTACCTGCGGAGCCTACCTGGCCACTCCAAAGAGAATCCCTTGTCTTGGGCTTGCTTTCTGATTGCTCTTACCCTAAGCGTTAACACTGCAAGGTTTACCGTGCACTGAAAATGACCCCTGGAGGAGAAGAAAGTAGGGAAAATGACAGAAGTTTTACTAAAGTTTTCAGGAGGGTGAGGAAGGCTGACAGCATAACATCTAACAAGCCTTTGTTTCTCACTGTCTAGGGTGCCATCTGACATAGCCATGACCATGCATGACAAACAATATTCAGTAGCACAGGAACTTATGACTTCAGCCAGAATTCCTCTATTGTGCCTAGAAAATTGGCCAAAGTAGGGGGACAGATTCATATAAAAGCACAAACGGATTTTGAGCTAACAGCCATTGACATAACACTAACACATCAGCAGGCTGGAATGCAGTAAACATGCAAGATATATTCTCTGCCAGGGACCGATGATGTTCTTAGCTACAGCACCAGTTCCCTTCCTGGCTATTCCACATTAAGGGAGAATAAAAAAGACCAGCAAGAATAAGAGAGTTCAGAAAGTTTTGTCTTGTGAATTTGACTGAACAAGATGAAATACAACATTATGATAAAGCCAACACTGAACAATTCTTCTGCAGACTATGTAGTGAAGACTGAATATCGCTTTAACTTGCAGATAAGCATTGTTAGCAATAAACAAACTTTAAGCATAAAAACGGCTCAACACTAGAACTGATTACCTGCAAAGGTAATTATCTGGCATCCTTTGAGGTTTGACAAGAACCCATTAAACGTAGCTGCCTCACTAGAATCTGTTGCATACAAAGGTGAACAGACCTCCCAAGCTCTTACCAGCCCTCCAATCTTTTATCACAGCTCTGTGTTTCCACATTAACTGCAATAATTCTCTCTTATTATTGTCGCTGAAGTCTAGAGAGAAGCAATATAACATGACAGTTTTCTCCTGTATATTTCCTGCCATTCAAAAAAATCTCAAGTTTATTTATTAACTTATTGCTAAATTACAAGGGCCTATGGATCAGCTGGATGGGAGTAAGATTCCAAACCAAATCTGCCATGGATGAAGATATTTTATAAGAATCCCTGTACTACACCAATAGTACCAATAAGTACAGTTAATCCTGCTAGGTGACTCTCAAGGGACTTCTCAAACCATTTTTTCAAATTCCCTTCAAAAACACCATTATGAAGTTATCTTCTATTTATTCATTATCTCCTATCCATGTTTTCTTCTAGCCCTACCCCAATACTTTGATCTCAGGGCAACGCGGAAAAATCCAGACCGTTGTATCAGCAGTCCCAATGAGTATAGTTCAGAATAGGTAAAATATTAATAATGCCATCTCCCAGAAAAGCCATGAAATGACTAATTTAATAGAAGTGCCAGATACCAGCTAAGAGGGCAGTAACTGCAACCATGATGATAACGTAATAAAGACAGTAGAGAGGTTAACTAATGAGACAGACCCAGATAATGCCTTGTAGTAATTGTATAGCAAAGACTTTGTTTTCCATTTCTGCAGCTGTGATTCATGAGGGTTGTTTGTTTTGTGTGTGCGTGTTTTTTTTTTCCTTGCCCACTTGTTATTCTCTAACATGAGTCACATTTGTACTATTTCTCCCTTATCTGCATTTGACAACAGCTAAGATTAAGCATGGCAGGGTTTCCAAACCCTTCATTATCAGTGGTGGCTACTCCTTGATTGTACTGCACAGAGAAGTCTGCTTTACCCTTCATGTGCATCTCAGTTTCGGGTATATTAGAAGTCTCTTATTTGTATTTTTTCTATTTTCCAAACAAGTAAAGGTCTATCCCCAGTACATTGTGACACTGTCTCCCTCCTACCACACAAATAAAAAGAAAACTAGCTGGTATAAAAGTTCCCTATTAACAATCACAAACTTTGTGCTTGCACTTCTACTAATCATAATGTATTACCCCCCCCCTAACTTTTTTTTTTCTAGTAAGCTCTTTGATTTAGTCGCTCCAAGTTATTTGTACAAATAAAGAACGTGCAGGCATGAGATGCAGAGTAATGTCACACTCATGGTAAATTATTCAAATCAAGAAAAAAATGAGATTTGTTGGTGCGGAGCAAACACTAGGTTTATTGCTGGCATCAATACTGCTTGTGATTCCAGACCTCCTACCAGCTCAACCAATGTCAACCCAATTGGAAAAAGTTTGGAAGTTACTGAAGATGTATGCAAGTTGTTGGTCTGACTGTCAAATGAATAATGCAGTTAAAGATCTCCTAAGCACATTAACAGGTTTTAAGGTTAAGAATTAAATGTTATGTCTAAACTTCAGTTGAAGCATTCAAAAGAATTAGTATTTCTACAGAAAAGCCAACTTTCCAAAACTGTGCTCAGAAAAGAACACAGAAATACATTCCTATTTAAGTTCTGGAAGATAAGCATATGTATGACTAAAAGTTTGACAATTTTGACCTCAGAACTCATTTCCCATCTTTGTGCTTGCTTCCTCATCTGCAGGAAAGGATATTGTTTTTGTAATTCAAAGGCATTTTTCCTGAAAGTTACTTAGCTAAGGATTTAAACAATCTTTGATATCCTTGGGTTGAACATGTTGCAAAAATAACAAACAAAAAAAAAGACAGTTTTTGAAAAAAAAATAAAAATAAAAGCAGCAGTTATTTTGATCAGTGTATTTTTATTTATTCTGAATTCCCCCCCTTCCAAGAGACACTCCCCCACATAGGTGCAGATCAACAGCCTCATTTATACACCAATTTATTTCACAGGAATCTTTTAAGTAAATAACTGATAATAACATGGTGTCAAGTAGTCATTGCAATCACACAGGACAGCACATGGCGCGCCGCTCAGAAAGGAAAAGGGCTCTTGACAGAGGTATCTATCCTACATACGCTGCATTAAAGCTGAAACATCTTTCAGACGTTCAGACGTAGTGTTTTACCAAACACCACAGAGAAATATCTAATTCAACCATCAAAACTGAAGACTTCTGAAATACTCCAGTGTGTGAAACACAGAATGCATTTCAAGCCACCCATAAAAATAGTTTCACTTGACAACAGTTATTTACAAAAAGCAACATTAGGAACTCTTCTTAGGACCAAAATGCAAATACCCACAAACCCTGCCCCTTTTCTCTATTATCCAAGCCTTTCACAACAAGGAATTCAATACTTAAATATTAAGAATACTCTTGACAAATTTTCAAGGAGGAAAAAAAAAAAAAGAGTTTAAAGACTTAAATTGGCACTGACTCCCTCATCTGAGGGGTTAAAGATCCCTATAGAACCAATTGGAGAATATTTATGATTAAGTCCACTTTCTGGTACCCTGAGCAAAGACAGCTTCTTCAAGCACAAGACAGCACACAACGTCCACAGAGCAACATTGGCCAATATCTATGTGTAGCTTAAAACGGGATTTGACTCCTAATTTCTTCTTAGTACCTTGGGTATGGGTAGCACCACGTAAAGAGGGACTTGTCAGTGACTGGGTTTATCTCCCCATACTAACTATGGCGAGGGCAAGTGACAGAAAGTGCTGTGACTAGGTCTAGGAAAAGTAACATTGATCCTGCAGCTCTGTTGGGAACTAACTAGATGCTTCACAGAACTGCTGATCGTTCACACGCAGCACATGTGCATGCAGTCATATCACACCAGATTATACATTAGCATGAAAAAGGACTCCCTATGCGAGAAGCGTCACTGAAATCTCAGCGAGATGTAGACCTGATACTTTGCATTCCTGCCCACCAAACACCAAGTTCAAGCACTGTCGTAACACCCCATTTATCCCAAAGAGCTGCACAGCTGTTTTGCTGAGACCTGAGAACAGGCTTTACCGAATGAATGAAATAGCACAGACAACCAAATGCAGAAACTGCAGGAAATGATTTTTTAATTTTCTTGGAAATATACAGATGAATTAAGAACCCCAGTTACAAACTCCATAAACTTGTAAAGCAATAGTTAGAAAGTCTTCCCTTAAGCCAGACCTGCTGCTTGCTAGTTTGCAAAATTAGCGCAGACTTGATAGTAAAACAAGTATTCACAGAAACAATCATTTTCTGCTAAGCCTCCGAACGCCTTTTAAGCTTTCTGCCGCCGTTTGAGCCTTCTCCTGCGATCAGCAGCACCGGTAACAGCCGCTCCCGCTGCCGGCGGCCAGAAGCCGGTTTCTGCCGCCGCGCCCCCCCCGCGCCGCCCCGGGCAGCCGGTACCTTCCGTGTGGCAGCTGCAGGACAGGATGGAGGTGGCAGGCCTGAAGATGTACGACAGGTAACGAGAAAAGCATTTCATCTTCCGGAAACGGTAATTAAAAAAGGGTAATAACACCATGTAAGGCTAAAAAAGGAAATCACTACAAATAAAAGGAAAACTTGCGGCAAGCCCGCCTCAAGCCATGAGGATCGTTCCGGTTTGCAGACGGCCTACATGGCGCGGGCAGGGGCTCGGGCTCGGGCTCGCCGCGGCGGCTGCCCGGCGGGGAGAGGGCCCCGCGCTGCCGGCCCGGCGGAGCCGCCGCGGCCCCGGCCCCGGCCCCGAGGCGGAGCGGCGCGGCGCGGAGCGGGGCCGCGCTGCTGACTCAGCCCGGCCGGGCGGCTGCCCCCGCTCGGCCCCGCGCGGCTGCCCCGCGGCGTCCCGCAGCGCCCCGCCGGCCGCCGCTCGGGGCCCGCTCTCGGGCGCATCCCCGCCGAGGCTGCGGGCGCTCCGGAGCGGGCGGCCGGGGGAGCCCGGGGCCGTCTGCGCTGCTCGGCGCCGCGGCTCGCCCCGTGCAGGAGCGAAGCCCAGCCGAGCGATTCCCGCACCCGGGGATTTCCACGGCAACGCCGCTTACCGAGGACGCGTTGCCCCGGCGGGTCAGAGCAGCCCGAGCCCGGCAGCTTCACAAGTCTCGCTCAGCCCTCCCGCACTCCTAACGTATTCTGAGAGCAGGGAGTGACCAGAAGATGCGAAAGAAAAGAAACGCAAAAACCCAACACCACGCTTCTAAGCCACAGAATGCCAGCTGAGCCGTACAATAAAAATAGCTTTTACTATATTCTGGACTTTTCTGCAGCAGTGCCATAACCCACACTCCCCAGTACCCAGTCAGACTTGCACTGTTTAAGTGAAGGAGTTTTAAATCAATCTTTCTCATGTTTTCTGCAGCTGCAACACGGTTTTTAAGGCAGAAATATTTCACAGCTGAGTGCACTCCAAACTCAGCACCCACTCTGGAGCAGCCTGCTCGGGTGCACGTAGTGGAAAATATCACGATATCAAGAGGGCAGCCTGGAAGGACATAACATGATAGTTCCTGATGCTCAAGTATCTTGTTTTTCTGATGTTTAATTACTCTATGGACAAGTATTTTGTTTTAGGACCAAATCACTCAACACTGTTGCCTTGTGGAGCACTGAGTCAGTTTGCTGTTTGGTTTCATCATCCCACTGCAGTCTAATCTTGCTGTCATTATCAGATGACAGCACAACTGTGTTTTTACTGGAGAGATGCAAAGCACCTGTGGCAGTGAAGAGAGAAGCTTTTCATTTCACTTTAATCTCTTTATTCAAAATACCCTCTCTGGACTTGTAAGGAAAACTGCAGGTCTGGGCTGCAAGCCATGCAAAGCCTTCCTGCTTAGGGAGGAGAGCTCACTGCAGTTGCATCACGCAAAAGTGAAGGCTGCAGATTAACTACTATTGTGAATCACAAGTCCATTCCAGCAAACAGGTATGAAGGTAAAAGAGATAGGATTTTATAAAGCATTCTTCATGGCAGCAGCTACCTTTATATGTTTGTACATGTTCCTCACAGTCACAGTACTGAGCTCGTGTAACTTGCTATGGTAGCAGAGGCATAGAAGTTTATTCCACCCCTGGAACTTAATTAAATAAATTGTGTGGTATTGACCTGTCTCCTCTTTCAGGAAGGGAGAATAAAAATGACTGCCAGTCCAAATCCCTCAACTGACCAGAAAGGGGCTCTCTTTGCCTCTGTGCTTAAGAGCCCAGAAAGATTTGTCCTAGCTCTGCTTCCTTGGTCACTCTCAGAGGTTCAGGAGGAGGACTACATTTCTTCCTAAAACCCTGTATCTCTCCTCTCTTTATGTCTGTCTTTTTAACTGTATCTATCTATCTATATGTGTATGTATATATATATATATATGGATACACACACATATACATAATCCTTGTAGTTTCTGTCTCTACCATCTAGTTATGCAAGGAGATACATTGCAGTCAGAGGTTATTCCAGAGGCTCTGGAATAAGTTCTGTCCACACAGAGCTGTGCATTGACTTGCTTAAGGTTTACTCAGAAACTCAGAATCAGCTTGAAATAGAAGCCATATCCGAGACCTACATGTAGGATTGAAGTCTGTAAATGCTACGCCTCTCTTCCATATTGATGTAAATAGCTCCCATTGTATGACAGGAAAAAAAATATTTTTCCACTTGAAAGTAGATATGAACATTCCCCAAGAAACAGATTAATTCCACCTCATTAAAATCATGTACAGAAGAAGGGCAATCATTATTGTGGCTTTGATCTATTTAAATATTTATAGTCAGTTTTTATGTTCCATTAACACACTGAGTTTCATTTCACATGCAAAAACCAGGATATTTATTCAAGCTCAATTAGCAAGCAACACAGAAATGAAACCACAATGTAAGAACACAAGCGAGGCTCTGAATCAGCTTGGTGAGCCCGCTAACAGTCATGCAACACTTAGATCTTTCATTTGGAGCTATTGTTTATACCTTTGGATGATATGGCAAACACAGACAATTGGAAGCAGATGTAATAAAAATCTCAGGTGCACTGGAAATGGCTGTTGGTCACAGCAGCTTGCTAGGACCTGATGATATTCCAACTGTAAAATATTCAAGACACCAGGTAAAACATCTGACTACAGTAGGATCATTTTAATTTAGCCATTACTGTTTATGTGGCATTTCTCCACTTGATAACTTTGCTGTATATATGTTTTACACCTGAATAACTTAATATGACAAAGATTGAAGTGCTGAATGCCTGCATGCCAGTCATAAAGCCTGCACCAACCGTATGGTTGTATTCTCACAACAGTGGTAGTTCTACACTGCATATCTTGAGGCTCAAGCGAACTAGAGGAAATTTGACCTCTTAAATTTGCACAAATCTGGTGTCTACACCTGATTGCTAATTATCATTACATCAAAATAAGGCAAGATCTCTAAAATTGGTTTCCTGTTAGTAGTAATGAAATATAGTCAAAGCAGTGTGGCACACCAAAGAGAATCAGCAGCATCATTTACTTCACATTTAACATTGAAAGCACTGTGTTTGTTAGAGCAGCTGAAAGATGTCCCAGGCCTCCCATCTATGCATAAAAGATCTCATTCATCCAGACAGTTGTGTTAGAGAGTTAAAGAATCCATTAAATCACTGGTTTCATCAGGACAAGCACTACACATTATGATACCATATTCAAAGACAAGGAAAGCAATAAACAAGAAAAGAACAAAATTATAAAGTTTGTGGGTATCTCTGTTTGTGTAGGCTTATGTGTGCATGGAAAAGAGCAAGCATACAGAATTATTCTCTGCAACATTTTAAAGGCAGAATGACACTGCATCCAGCTGAAGTAGGCAGGCTTTTCTAAATTTAAAGATGCAGAACACCATAAACATAATAGTAGCATCTCCTTTCAACTTACTGTACACAGCTTCAGGCATTCCAATAATTAATTAAATTGTAAATTCAGGATGCTTGGATGTTAACCAGAGTCCTGAAAGTCAGAAATGTGCCATAAACACTAGCATAAAGCTAACAAGTTAAATACAAACTTCTGGTAAAGTGGAGGCATCTGTGATATCAACATACATTTATGGTACAATTTATGTATATGTACATCTGTACACATACATGCCCATATTGTCATACAAACACAAACAAAAATGGCATAACAGCTGAAAACTCAAACCCATATATAAAATGTTCTCCAGAACTTTCTGCTCAGTCACAGTGAGGCCATTTGTACATGTTGATGAGATCTGAAAGACCAATTTGACCACTTTTTCCTTATGGGTTTCACTGAATATAGCCTTTAAAGTATTATCTATCAGCCTCTTCTGTTCTGTGACTCCAAGATACCCCAAGAAAAAATTGCAGGAGCCTTTCCTTGCCATCATGTCTCTGGATTTCTTCAGCTTATAGCCTGTAGTTGATAACTGCTCTGCACATAGGAAGACTGAATTTCACCATTGTTTATCTGGCCACTCTACAGCACAAAACCATTGCCTGTACTGGGAGGGTTAGGAGAAGAGGGATGTGATAGAGAATCACATCTATGAGGGTTAAAGTACATACAGGGAACAAAATGTGAAATGGGGGGAGGAATAAATTAATGGGTTAACAATCAATGCTGTAAAAGAATGGAAGATGAAAATAAGAACATGTAGGAAAATACCCAGCATGAAGCTAAACACAGAGGAGTGGTCCTATAGGAGGAACAGAATAACATGAAAATATTCAACTTTAAGGGCAGGAAAATTGAATGGATTTATTTCTTATCAATTGTCCATATTTTTTGCAATCCACATGTTGGCTAAACACAGAATGGTTACGCTTGCAGAAAGAGAAATGTCTAAGTGATTTAGGAACACAAACCACCCTGAATGTTTCTGGGTGTGAAGGGGGATGTCTTGGACTCATAAATCCCCCAACCACCTGTGCTAATTCCTCCTACATAGATATCTATCTGTGTAAGTGTGCACAGTGCAATTTATTTTAACTCCCAATACAAGAATGAGCAGCAAGTTAATACTTATGTCACCCAGAAACAGAACCCAACTGATTCCTATAAAGGATGTTATGGTGGGAGAGGCGGTCTCATAATTCCCTGAAACATTCATGTAAATAAAAGCTCAAAGCCAAGGAAAAGTTATTTTAAAGATTATTGATACTGTTAAATCAAAATGCCTTCAAACAAATATTTCAAGCAATAGCTAATATTAGTTATTCATCTCTTTAAATGCACAAATACATAATGAAAGCAGAAGAGAAAAAAACTGTAACTTATCTCTTTGCCAGCAGTTTCACCCAACAGCATGCATACAAACACCCTGAACATTGATTGAGGCAAGAAGTACATGACAGACAAGGTTTTCTGATCACGGCAACAAAAAAGGAAAAATAAACCTACCTTCTGTCACTCCGATATCAATAGTTCCTTTTACTTGACTAAAGCACCACAGTACATCCTGCATGAAGTTTTCAAATCCTGCCAAGGAAACATGCAGAAAGAAGATAAGATGCAACCACTTTTGTATGTAGCTTGCCCTTATTTAAACAAACACAAACATATATAATAATTGGCACATAAATATCTGCAATCCCTGCATGAAGAGAAATATTTTCTCACCTGGTATCATTCTTCCATATAAAATGCAAAGCTAACGCTGCAAAACTAAGAACATTACGCCCACATTATGAATTGCCCGTCTGTCTGTTTTCTCCATACCATGTTAGGGCTATTTCAAAAATGGTGCAATTGGAGTCAGTCCCCTCTACATCACTGGCAGCATCGCAGAAGAGTCAGGAGGCCCTGTAGTCACAGCCTTTGTCACAGCCTCTCTTCATCAGAATGCTAATGGCCCCAATCATTTCCATCGCTGTTAAAGAGAGACTGAAACAGACAAAAGGATAACTACTGCTACTATGATTTTTTATTTTTTATTTATTTATTTTTTTTTTCCAGTTTATGGACAGTCTAGTTGTAAACTGCTTGGTAACAAATCCCATCAGAAGCCGCCTTACAGCACATCAGAATATTGTCAAAATTTGCCTGGAATCAGAAGGGCACTGTAGTTGCTTTAGAAGAATACTACAGTCATATCTATTAGACGGCACATTAGTAAGCTGTAGCTCTCTCACATTTTCGCTACTGTAGTAATGCTTTGTTAAGACACTGAGAGAAATTGGGATTTTATCTACTGCTCCTCATTTTCTTGACAGCTCAGCAAAATTTGCCTTTATGTAATGCAGCTTTCACTATAACACAAAAAATCCACAGCCTCAAAGGCTTCCTTTTATCCAAACATACATTTTATCTCAAAGCACTTGCCAAACAAGAAGAAAGAAGCACAATGAAAGAAACTGGTCAGTAACAAGTAGTGTATAATGCTGACACGCTGAGCATCAGGGTTGGAAAGCTCAGCCACTTGAAGCTTCTCTCTGTGAAAGAACAGTTTGGTAAAAACATTTGAGATCCTATCTATTTCACTTGTCACTGTTTACATGGTAGGAAATTTACAGTTAGGATCAATTCCTAGCACTTTCAGACATGGAAGTTTCTCACTGCCTATAAAATAGTGATATATTGCCAGTAGGAAAAAGTACCGTAATAGAAATGAGGAAAAGATTCAGAATTCCTCTGCATTACTAATGCACTAGTGTAACTGTCTTGCTGGATAACAGCCAATGTAAAGTTTCATTTTTTATTTTTTTTATGTTTCATTAATTTCTTAATTCTCAACAGAGAAATTTTGTAGTTTGAGGGTAGGCTCATCTCCCAGAAGAAAAGCTGTTTTTTAAATCAGAAGATAGGAGGTCTTCCAGATGTTTACACACTTATCGAAACATGAAGGAAAAACAAATTTTAAAACTACAGAGTTGTGGGTTTCTTTCCTTTCCTTTCCTTTCCTTTCCTTTCCTTTCCTTTCCTTTCCTTTCCTTTCCTTTCCTTTCCTTTCCTTTCCTTTCCTGTCCTGTCCTGTCCTGTCCTGTCCTGTCCTGTCCTGTCCTGTCCTGTCCTGTCCTTATTTATTGCCAACATTTGTCTTTCATTTAGCTGTGGTTTTAGCTGGAAGGTGTTGTGTACAGCTGAGTGTTACTGTATGTGAAGGGAGTTGCAGATCTTGACTAGGTTGTCAGCAACAGTTGTCCATGCAGAAAGGGAAGCCAGGTAGCCAGAGCTGAGCTGTGCGCAGTGCTCAGAAACGCAGGCCAGGCCAGGCCAAATAGAGGAACTTTCCTAGCCCCAGCAATGCCTTGGCAGTCAGATTTCAGAGGTACAGTCTTGACAGAGAGGGAGAAACAGCACTGGAGTCCTCTCAGGTGGTCTGTCTGGTTTCACCATGACTAGATTTACCCTTTAAGGAAAAAACTATAATGCTGAAATGACTTCCTTTCACAACGGACGGTTTTTCAGATTGCCACGAAGATGACTTTTTCTAAGGGAGTATGTTTCCCTGGCTCATGTTTACTAAGACTTCTCCCTGACGGATAGGAAGGAGAACATTTTTGCAAGTTAGTTCATACAAATCAACAGCTGTTATAGCATTTTTTCCCCCTGGAGATTTGAAGTGTGAGTTATAAAAACTGGAAAGCAAACATGGCAATTAAGCCCATCTGAGACAAGAATATTTTTATGTGTGTTTTTCTTTATATGATCATGACAATAAAAGTTCACTGATTCTCTAACCTAAGCAAATCAGGAAAAAAAAAACTCATTTTCTAATTATGGTGTTAAGGTTTATGTCGTCATTATTTCCTTATTGTTTGTAAGATTTTTACTATTTATTGGTTAGACACCACAGGAACACTGTAAGGGTTAGACTCTCATGTTACTTCGATAGTTATCATTTGATAGTGTATCTTCAAAAGACTTTGTTTTTGTTCAGTGAAGAAGTCAATGACTTGCTGCATTCCTAGTTTCTTTAATTTAAGTTACAGAGTTTTGCGTGAGAGTGGACATGAATATGTGCAGTAGGAATTGCCAAGCTCCAAGTTAAATCTGCCACATCACCATTACTTCTCCTGAATAACTACCAGATTTATATGTTTTCTATGTATTTCTGAATAACTACCGAATTTTCTTCATGTTTTCAAAGCATTTCTCATGCTCAGCTGCTGCTGAAGATGTGCATAAAGGGTTTTGTGCAATAAGGATGGGAAGTTGGATATCTGAACACTTCAAAATGCTAAACACCTACAAAAGAAAAAACATTTATTTCATTATATAAAATCATGAGCATGTGATGATGCAAACAGTTTTTACAGCTGAAATGTAACTGCCTCACACATGTCCAAGACACTGAGAAAAGATCTCAGTTTGTAATCTCTCCCTCCAATGGCACAGCCTTCTCTCTTCTCTAACAATTGAATTCAGGCAGATATATTAAAACGTGCCTGAATAACTGATCAACATCTTCTTAGCATTCAAGTAATCCCTATATGGTTGGGTGTAAACTTGCGGGAGCTTTGCTGTGAGCCCAGAAATAATACAAATAATAGAGCTGGTTAAAGATGTGCCAGCAAAGCCTTATTAAACACTTCCAGGAACAACTGCCCTTAATCCACAGCAGAGCCTTGGAAAAAAAAAATATATCATCAAAATGTATCCCTGAAACCTGGTCATGCTTGGATAGCACACACTGCAGAGGGCGTGACAATCCTCTCGCTCTCACGCCAGATGCTGTGCCTGAAATGTCCGCAGCTATCTGAGCACTCATGGCCCCAGGAGGACTGCTTTGGAGGTCATGGTCGTGGTCAGACATTCTGACAGCAGCTCACTGTAACTTGATGTCTGATGTTGAAACACAGAGGGGGAGTTCGTACTGAAGGAAATAAATTCAAGGGAAAGCTGTGAGGGGAGAGGGAGATGGTGAGGATGAAATAGCTGAATGCAGGCAATGGAAAGATTGAAGTTTTCTGGAAGCTCTGTAATGCTTGTTAGAGATCAGATGGAAGGTTCAGGAAGAGCAGCAATACCCACATCAAAATGCTGTGCAGTTTTCAGAGTTCTGCCTAGAATCTTCCCTTTTATAGATATCATTGGTGTTTTTATTTTGCCCAGCAGCTTTTGCCAGGACTCGCTCCTGTCCTCAGTCTGGTAGTTTTCATATTTATGCCAGGGATCATTTATTCCTGCTTTGTGCTGGTAGTGCTGGGAGCAAGCAGACAGGCTTGGTACCTCCTGGCTCCTGGAGGACAAGTACTACGATATACAAACTAGGTTGGAAATACAGCCTTTAGTAATTGAGTTTGCATTTGATGTGGAGGACACATTGATTTAAGGAATGCTATCATCTTTTTTGTGCTTTACTGCTGACTTCAACCAATTCCCTGTGAGCCATGTAGAGTTTGTATGCTACCCATCTTCTGTAATTCTTGGACTTGTTTCTTTTAGAACACCAATTCTTGCTGGGAGATGATTTCACTAGCGAAGTATTGTGATTATGATGTATTAAAAAAAAAAAAAAAAAAAAAAAAAAAAGGAATTTTTATTCTAAGGAGTTGAGGAACTCCTCAAAATCAAATGTGCTTGGGGAAAAGCTGCACATGAATATTGAATGGTCTTCTTATGTCAGCTGCTAACTGCATTGCATCCAGTTCTGTAACTAAATGAGTCATGAATGTTGTGTAACAGTGGGAGAGCATCTATTTGAATTGACAGTCTATTGATGCTGGTGGGACTGGGTGATGCACGCAGAAAGAGAATGTTCCCCCATGTGTCTGAGAGGGATATGTAGAAGTTAAAAGGAGGGGAAGTAGCAATAATTTTACTTTCCAGCCCACCTAAAGACACGTGATGTAACCATAAAACAGAACTGACTTTGGTGTGCATCTGTTTTCACTGCTGTAAAACTGATCTCAGTATTTATCAGAGTAATTGTTAATTTTTTAGCTCCTTGGAGAAGAACTATTACAAAATCACTGATTATTTTTTCCCACACAGTTAGTCATAAAGTGTTCATTTCTGTGGACACGTACTTAAAATTTATGTTTCCATGCTCTGATTTTTTCCCTATTTTTTTTTTCAAAGAGCAACTATTATAAACATTTTTTTTTAAATCAAGAAAATGAAGATTAGATGACATTATGAGGCGAGAGAGAGAGAGAGAAATACACTGAAGTGGATTTCCTTTCATATCTATGCATATCAGAAAACAGACTCAAATTTTTCCAGATATAAGTAGGGATGGCCTGTGCAAACTAGAGGAAGGGAACATGTGTAGCATAACCTACTGTGCAAACAATGCTGAAGTTAAGAGAGCCTAAAGTGAGAGTGTTAGGATTCACGTTAATTAATCTTGCATTTACTGTTTATGCTACACCAAAGAGAGATTTTGGGATATACATGTGGCTTTCAGGTTTATGGACTTAGTACTGGAAACTTAGGAAGATGATCAACTGCATCTCAGCTGTAACCCTCATTCAGGTTCATACACACAGATATATTGATATTTGAGCAACCTGATCTAGTGCTAGGTGTCCCTGTCCAGGTCAGGAGTTGTAGAATTAAATGACCTTTAAGGTCGCTTCTAACCCAAACCGTTCTATGATTCTATATTAATAAGATTTCTGGCAGGATTTCTCATCTTACGTGTGCCCAGTAGGCACCGCTACCTGCAATAATGCATCAGGAAGAACACGAATCAAAGCAAACTACTTGAAGATGGTATCCCACTGGAAACCACAGCTCACACCAGAGGGGTTAAAAATGTTCCAGGACTAAAAAGGTCCTGGGTTTTGCCTGCAGAACAGCATCATGATGCAGCAGTAAGAGCATCATGATGCAGCAGTAAGAGCTTGTCATATGTGTATTTTCTGAAGGGCAGATGAGGAGGAGAAGAGAGAGTGCTACATGATGCTCCTCTGTAGACCTCAATATGTGAAATGTACCCTGCTAATACGCAGGACATCAGCTTGTAGTCTGAGTGGGGCACCATCTGATATATATGACTTGTATATTTACATTTCCATTAAGGGAGAGGGAGGGAGGAGAGCTAGAACGGGTCAGGGGATTGGGGAAGGGAAGCAATCCTGGCTCAGGGTCAATAAAAGTTCTGTAGTAATTCTTTGCATTATGTTCTCTAGGAAAAGTGAAATCATATTTTGAATGGTGTGCTGGTTTTGGGTTCTCCCTGGCTCCCTCGGGAAGTATTGTCATGAGAGTCATCTCTGATCTGCAGCAGAATTAAAGGTTTGGAGTCTTTGGGATGCAGGGAGCTGCAGAGCCAGCTGTTCAGTCCTCCAGCTTCTGCTCAGAGCTCCCCTGGCAGTGTGCTCCGCTTCCATGATGGGTCCCCTGGGATCTCACTGCTCATCTGGGACATGTGTTACCCAGAATGTCTGTAAAAGCCTGGGAACTTTATCAAATGATGTATTTTAACTTGCTATATTGCCTTATACCCAAAACCTCCTCTGTTATATAGGCTGGAAATAAAAAAAAAAATAATTATTATTATTAAAAAAAAAAAAAGCAATCTGCAAAAGTGGTATTGGTAGGGTTTCCTGAATGACAAAAGTTCACAAGTGAAAAAAAAAATATTGGTACTATTTTTGCCATAATGGCATTTCTTTCTCTGATGGCTGCTGGAAGGGGGAGCATTGCATATTTCTTCTAATTGGGGGAAAAAAAAAAAAAAAAAAAAGGAAAAAAAAAAAGTTAACCTTGCTACTACATTAACACTGCAGTTTCTTATGTGCTCCTTTTTCAGGTTAAAGGTAGCTGAAAACACGTATGGAAAATGTGATGCCCTTCACCATGATTTCTTACAATTCTGTCACAAATCAAAACTAGAAAGGCAAAGAAGCCTCCAGTCAGTCCGATTCCCCTCTTGGAGATACTGGAGTAGAAAACAGCACTTTGCAAATCAGCTGCTGTCTCTCTGTGAGGATCTGTCGCTTTCAGATTTGCTGCTTGACTCTCAGGCTTGAATAACAGACCTGCCCTGGATTCTCCTCTCATGAAGTACTATTTACAGTGCCACAGTGACATGAAGCACAGAGCTGCATCTGTGACCCCCAGCTGCCTCGATCTTCTGTGCAATGTTCATCGCTCTCAGCAGCACCCTACACCCCCAAGGCATTTCTAGAGGTGGACCATTTTGACATTTGAGGCTGAAGTTAGTAATTGTATCTGTCAACTATGTACTAAGAAACTCTCCAACCCCTAAAAGTTGCTGTTTTTTTTCATTGTTTAGTTTATCCATCCTTGTCTAGAGCTTTCCAAAGCCTTTTACTCAAGAAAATGCGTGATGTTGACACAGTTTCACAGGATGTGCTGAAGACAGTGATATTTTTGTGCGGTCATACTCAAAACTGAGTCCCAGCAGAAGGCGTCTCCTCTCAGGAGACTAAGGATTTTGCTTTTCTTTAGCTCTTTAGTTGTTTGTTTGTTTTTCAGCAAATCCTGCCTCTGACGGCTTCCACAGACCCTTCAGAGGAGCCACCGCGCTCCTCCCCGCTCTGGCCGGGCGCGCCGCGGCTCTGCGGGGACCCCTGGCGGCGGCGGGGGGGCTGCGGGAGCCCTCTGCGGGGCGACAGCTCGGGGACACCCGCTGAAGATCGCAACGCTCAGCCTGCCAGCTGTGCGTGCCCGTGTCTCTGCCTTTGAACAAGCGGCCACCCATGAGAATTGCAAAGCATTCAAAACGCCTCTAATTCAGTAGAATTTGGGTGCTCGTGAAAGTGAGCCCGCTTTAACCGTAAGATGCCAGCAACGGATACCCAAATCTGATGTATAGAGATGCTAAATGCTAAACACCACCAGAGAGCTACAGCTGATATACGGATGCTGATCAAAATTTCAGTTATTTTAGGGCTTATGGTTACAGGAAATACATACTGTGAATGAGGCTGAACTTGTAAGCCATTGCTAAAAATGAGTTTGTTACTTGGAAAAAAAAAAAAAAAAGAAAAAAAAAAAAAGTAGTTTGCTGAATAGTTACAACTAGAAGAGTTAAAATATACATGTGTTAATTCTGTGGAGATAATTGGATGTTCTTCTCTCTTGGCCTTTGCAGAGCTTTTGGGGTCTGTCATGTGTGCAAGCCAGCGGGCGAGAGGGGAAGGATTTTGGTGTGCCACTGACTTCACAGAGCACACTTGATTTGTCGCACTTTCAGAGAAGTGAGACCAGCTTTGCCTCTTCTCCGTTAGAAGGCACCAGAGCTCTACTGTCGAGAGCAGTGTTACTCCGGTGACACCAAGCAGGAGGGAAGCTGGCAGTGGCTGTTCTACCTCACGCCACCTGCATCACTTCCTGAGTTTCTGCCTGGTGTGGCTCACACAGGCATGTCCCACTGCCGTCTGCTCTCCACGCTGAAGCCTCCAGAAAATTCATTTCTGCTTCCCAAATCTGATGCGCGACCAGGAGCACACCTTTCCCTGGTTCCCTGAGACGTCCTTGCACAGTGGGAGCCTGCAGTGGGACAGGGTTTCTGCTGCTGCTGCGTGCCTGAATCCAGACCTCCTCTCAGTTGTACACTCTTGGATCTACTTGCTGAGAAGTGTTGGTTTTATTATTGTGAGTCAGTTATAAGAACCCTGCGGAAAACCTACACAAATGATTCTGACACCAGCTTTGAAGTCTGTTTTGGAGATGTAGCTGGTAGGTACACAGAGGCTAGGTGGTAGCTACATTTGCCTTTCAGGCAAGTAGTTCTCTAGATTCAGCAGTGACATTTCTGGATCTCATATAGATAAGAGCATATATATCTCATATATAAGAGCAAGCCTATTTCCAGCATTTTCCTCAAATTCTGAAGTTGGACAAATGGGTGTCAATAGAAGTGAAAGAAGAATGTGTCTGACTGCAGATAATGGGAAAGAGAACGGCACTTCATTATTCCCTAATCTGTCTGTACTCAATGCCCCTTTTTTGTGCAGTAGGTTCGTAGCATGTTACATAGGTAGGTGAATTAGATCAGTAAATGGATGTCTGCTTTTCGAACAAAGTCTCTTTATCTATTCCCACTGAAAAAAATAAAATAAAATAAAAATGCTGTGCTGAGGACATGCCTCATATTTTTGAGTTGACAAAATAAGAAAGCTCCATTTCTTTCTTAAGAAAACTGCGGGATTTTTTTTTTTTTTTTTTTTTTTTTTTTGCATTTTTTTACATGTGCCCTCTTTTTTTGGAGATTGAGCATAGTTCCACTGAAGGGGATTAGGCTCTCAGTTTACCACAGAAAATTAATCCCATGTCACCTTTCCATGGGGACCAAGCTGAGCAGTGCATTTCTCCTTCCCTCCCCAGCAGCAGCTTAGGAGCTGCAGTGGCACTGGAGCGTGTGGCCTGCTGGCTCAGTGGGGCAAAGGGAGTCTGTTCCTCAGAAATGGTTTTGGGAGAGCTGCCTTCTGGGCCTCTAATTTGTTGGGTTTTTGGCCTTTTCTGGAATTCTGCTCTTGTATTTTATTTCTGTCTACATACAGAGATATTGAAGCTCTCCAGACGACCTGCTCTGCAGAGAACAGCTCTGAATTAATATTTTGTAACCTTCACAGTTCTGATTTCACTCTGTTTTGTTCTGGCTGCTGGTTTTTGTTCAAAATAAAATCTTAAGAAATGTTTACAAAAGACTTCTAATGACTTAAGGCAAATTTTTTCAAAATTTAGATCAATGTTCCTACCTCTGGGCCAGGTAATGATGAGTGTCCCCGGTCCAGCTCTGCAGTGAATCTAGCCTCTTTCTTTTTCCACAGCACTCATGTTTATTTTTCAGACGATTTCGTTTTGTGCATTTGACTACAATTCGGATCATTTTAGGGAAACCCAAGCTGTGTTTCAGCTCATTGGTTCTTCTCCAAATAATATGAATACAGTTAAAATTGGATTACTTACTCTAGCTGTCCTGGAGGAAGAACTGCTCTCCATAGGAGTCTCAGGAGTCTGAGGCTATGCCAAGCACCTGTGAATGAGAGAAAAGGCAGTGTCCAAAGAATATGGGCAACGGGATGAGAAATGTGGCCTCTGCCCTTTTACAGCAGCCTTTCAAACGGGAATGGATTTGGGTGAGGAGACAGGGGTGCCTGCTGGGACTCGGCCTTGCAAACAGCAAAGTAACTCAGGCTGTCTCTGACAGGGTCCTGCTCAACTTCACACCGAGAAAATAAGGGAGAAAGAAGGGCAGTGCTTAAAGTTAAGGAATTAAGAGCCGGGCTGAGCTCAGCACCTTGTAGGACAGACCCCTTCTCGAAGAGGGCAATCCCCTGCTTTGAGACATAGCGCACGTGGGAGGGGCTTTCAGATCCTGGCCCTTCCCTTATTAAGAGCAGTAAAAATCTGCGGCACCATACGAGTTAAAAAGAGGCAAAACCCAGACCAGGCAGCAACGAAGGAGACGGTTCACAAACATCTCTAATCGGCAGAAGGGTTTCCGCTGCGGAGGGATGATCACCGGGCACCGTCCTTCCCCTAAGCAGCCCTGATCCGCAGGGCGCTTGGGGACCCGCCGTGCCCGCGGAGCAGCGCGGACCCCGGCCCGCTAGTCCCCCCCCCGCCGCCTCCCCCCAGGTAAGCGCCTTCTTTCCTTGCGTCCCCGGGGCTCCCGGCGGGTCCGCGTCAGCCCCGTGTGGGTCTGCGTCCCCCACGCTTTCCCCCTGAGTTCTGCGGGGGGTGGACACTGCCCGTTCCACGGGCTTGGAATATTTGCCTTGTCACGGGCAATAACTTCGTCATTTTCTGCACTGGGGAAGTGGCATGGCCATGCTGCCAGAGGAAGGGCTGCAACAGGGTGAGACACAAAGGCGACACCGAGCAATACCTGCTCTCCTTCGCTGAACTCCCCCGTAGCTCCAGAAGAGTTCAGAATAATCTTCAGTTTCTCTGGGACAGACATGCTGGAACTAAAGTAATATAACTATTATTGTTGTGTTACTGACCGGTTTCAGCTGCTCAGCAGAACAGTGACAGCACCCCCTTGCTTAAGCAATGAAGAGGTGATGAGAGAAATTATTCCTGGTCCCTGTAACTGGCTGCTCACCTTTTGTATAAACACCTAAACCCTTTCTTAATCCTGCTGAGCTCTTTTCCCTGTTAGGCAGCACAGCCTGCTAGCAGAGGGAGAGCAGAAGCTTGGAGATGACACTCCAGTGCTTACATTTCCTCTGCTTTGCTTTCGTTTTACATTTATCTGTTGAGGATAAAACCTGCTTGGAAGCATGAGGATGTGCTGCCCCGGCTCCGGAGGCAGGTGCATGGGCACACCTGGCCAGCTGCGTTCCCCTGCCGGTAAAAACTCTATCGTAGTCATCAAACTGACTGGGGAGACTTGGGGACTGCTGCTGGCTGGAGCCAGTGATCCGACCAAGAGTAAAGTTAAGGTGAAAGCATTAGTAGTCTTAGCCCTACTGAAAATAATGATTTTAATAATTCTGTGAAGTTTCAATGTGAAATGGGATAAGATTTACCATTACTGTACCCTGGGTACCTCTTATAAGGATATAAATCCTAGTAATTATTATCCAGACTAGCTTAACTGCAAGGACCTTGCACTCCCCACCCCTGAAAACTTTTATATCAACGTATATTCAAAAATAAATTAAACTACAGACTCCTATACAAGAAAGCTTTCCTGAGCAACTGACCTTGGCTGCCACCAATAAGATCACTGGGATGTAGAAGCATCAGTATGCAGACCTGATTTATGGCTATTAAAGCATTTTCGTTCTGAATAGTAAGTTTTGGAGCTTGGAAAGAAGTGCTCATGTAGTTTTGTTCCAGATTGTTGTCTCAGTCTGTTCCGTTCAGAGGCATTGCCACATATCACGAACACTTGCTGCATTTGTTTTATTCTTTGATCTTGTTTAAGTCATCCAAGATGAGAACTCAAGAATTTACATTTTTGAATAGTTTGCATTGTTTTGTGTTTGTCTGTTTATTTGTTTGTTTGTTTGTTTGTTTGTTTTCCCTTAGGGCAGGGGAGAGCGTTTGAGAAATGCATGCTTCCGTGGGAAGCTCTTTGCTGGGAACAGTGAGTTGTGTGTGAATCACAGGGGCAGCACGGGTGGGCTGCAATTGGCTTTGTAAAATGCCTCACAGAGGGTGCCCTGTGAGCTGCTTCTGGTTTGTTCTGTATGCCTCTTGGGAGTTCTGGGGAGATTTTGGGAGGGCTGGAAGACCTCTTGGCTCCAGCTGACTCAGGGAGGGCAGATCCCACTACGCATTCGGCCATTTGTCACTTTTTGCAGGTGCTACAGTCTGATCTGCAGTTTGATTCCCAGGATTGTGATACTGGGGATGAGTTTTACATCAGTGCAGCCTAGTTCAGGAATACACACAAATGCAGGGGTAGCTTTAAGCTTCAGACAAGCTTTGGCACTTGTTTTAAGGTTATTGTCCTTACCTAGGGCACAAAGCTAGAGCTGAACTCCTGACTGAGTGATGCAGGTGAAGCCAAAGTTGGCTGGGAAGGAGCTGAGTGCTGGTCAGTTTTGTCTGTACTGCACTCAACATCCAGCAAGAAATTTATAGGCTGAAAAGTGCTTCCTAATCCTCAGTGATGACACATTTTTGCTTCCTGCCTTCTTCAGGATGCACCAGCAGAGCACTGCACAGATCTACTAGGAGTGACCCTCAGGACAGCGCCATCCTCTGTGTGCTGGCTTTGGTAATGTAACAGAGAGGAGTGGGAGAGAGACGAGCCTGGGCAGAACGCACCATGGGTGCAAACACCTCCAGCAAGTCACCACCCTTTGATGAAAATGAAGACGGTAAGAGCTTTTCCCAGCTGGTGTCTGGGACTGAAAAGTTTACCAGTGAATAGGATATCCCAAGGGCAACACAACTGAGAGCCGCTGCCAGCTGCTGTGGTGGGACTGCAGACATCCAGGCATCTCGGTTAAGCACAGGAGGGCCGTGGTCTGCGGCAGCCCCCAGCCTTTGGCCTGCTGCAGAGGTGCGGCCAGAGGTGGGGTGGTCCTTTCACCTCCGTCCTGCAGCTGGGCACTGGGTGAGCAGCTCTCCAGGAGAGCTATGGTTTTTGAGCTGTCCCTGGGACACTGCCAAGCAGTTCAAGGGCAGGGAAGAAATTGCAGTTCCAGAGGCAGTGAAGGCTTGTTTTGGGGATCACAGCCCAAGGAGGACTGGTATGAAGTGTGGTGGGAAGACAGCTTGAGCAATGCATGTCCCATCCCTGCTTTGGGCTTGGCAGGAGAGCCACTTGGAGAGACTGGGCTTGGTAGCATGGAACAGGAGGGTGCATTGCTGAGAGCAGCCTTGGAGACTGGTGTTACCGTGCTGCCAAGATTGTAGAGACAGTCATTAAAAGATTGTTCCATAAATTTGTGTTTTCTACTGTATTAGTCAGCTTACTAACTTCCATTTGGTCTTCCACATGAGTACAATATTAAAATACATATGTGGACAAATACAAATAAACACAAATAGAAGTAAAATATGCAAGAATATAGATGACTCATGTAAACTATTGTCCCAAAGAAAAGAATTCCAATCAAATATTAAACAATTGTGAATTGTTAAAATGGTTGGTTTGTCCTGGGTAACTCCCATTCTTCCCAAATTAAGCTCTCAGTTTGTTTCAGCACTTTGTGGAAAATGTGTGATGTTTATCAGGCCCAGCAAAGTGCTGAGTGTGACACATGTCAGGGGAAGGGTGTTTAGGGCAGATCTGATCATGATTTCCTTGCGCTGAAGTTTGCTGGCACAGCTTATAGAGACATAACACCTTTATATTCAATAACTTGCCTGTGATTCTTCAGGAAATCTGTAGACAGCAATAAGCTCAGGGTCCCCACATGCCTCTTCCTCCTTTCACTCTGAGGCCACCTCGCCTTGATGTGTCTTGCAGGTACACTGTGCTCACCTACATGGGGAAGGAGTAGTGCTTGTAGAGATGGCTGTGAGGGACACATCCTCAGTTTTCCTGCTGCCTTGGCCACCATCTCTGTAGCTTTGTTAATCATACTTCCCCCATTCTCACTTGTTTTGGAGGTCATGTTTATATAAAATAAATAAATAAATTTTTAAAAAAGCTACATTGCTTCCCATCATAACATTATTATAATGGTTAGCTTTAAGAAATGTAGGCTTGGATAAACTGAAATTCTCAACCAGCTCTGACTCTGGATGTACATGGTTGTGTTTACTTCTCTCAGAAACTCGATCAGCAGAGGACAGGGCAGCAAGATGTAATGAGGAGTTGGGCAGTGATGTGGGCAGCGGAGCACAGGCAGAGAGCCTCGGGACATCGTGTCACCCTGAAGCACTCTGGGAGGGGTGGAGGACCTCCATGATCCTATTTGAGGGGAGGGAGGTCTGTTATGGTCCTGAGTGTCGGGAATGGCATTGACAGAATTCTACCATAGGCTCCATGCAGTGTCATCAACTGGGGAGCCCTAAAAACTGGGTGGATGTAAGGGGATGTTGGCCAAGCTTTGGTCTTTGTCACTCAGCTCCTTGAAGAAAGAAGTCCTTGAAGAGAGAAGGAGGAACTCTTCACCCAGAAGAGCAGCACTGAAATGCAGTGACTATCCTGAGAGGCATCAAAGCCTTCAGCCCATGGCTGCAACTGTCCCACTGCTAGGGTCGGGTATCTGTATGCAGCTACTGGTGCACAAGGCCGTTTGGCAAAGGGAAAAATGATGCTTGTTCCCCTTGCTGTGCAGGTTACCCCACTGTGGTTCCTACCCTTCCCTATACTCCTGGGTTAGTCACCCTGCAGAGAGATCGCTCACTGCATCTAGGGGGCTGTGCACAGAGGGAGCTGGGGAATTGCTGCTGCTCTCACGCTCTGTGCTGCTGTGCTTGTCATGAGAGCGGGATGTGTGTGGCTGTTCAGCCTGTTGTTCCCAAATAAAAAAAGACAAGGGCTTCTAATTTTTGTTTGATTTTCATATTTACCCTATTAGCTTTTCCATTATCTGGGAAAATTTGTGACCAGAGAGTGTATCACCTTAGATGTCACACTCCTGTCATTCTAATTCCAGTTCAAATTGAAGTAAATAGTCAATTAAGAACTGCTGGGTCAAGCAGGAAGCAGCACAACCACTTGCCCGCCCCGTGACACCAGCAGGTTTCCACCAGACTGCAGTCACTGGTGAGCAGGCTGCAGCCCCTGAGTTGTGCCGCGGGCAGACTGCTCCCCAGGGCCTGTGCAAAGCAGAGCACAGTAGGGGCGCTTTGGGCATTAGTGTGCCCTGGTGTATGCGAGCACATCCCACAGCCCCCGGGCTCAACGCCGTGGCTGCTGCTGCCACTGGGGCAGGTGGCAGGGCAGGAGGGTGCCTGACACACAGGTTTTTGTTTGTTTTGTTGTGTTTTTTTGTTGTTGTTTTGTTTTTGAGATGGACTTTGAGATGGAAAGAAGGGCCTTTGTCTGCAGTGAAGTGGGATGGCAGCATTGTTTTCCTCTCAGTGTTCCATCTGAATAGGCACAGTTGTGGATAACAGGTTAGTGAGATGAAAAGAAAATGTAATAACCAGACAGAAGGTTCAGTGCTGCAAGGTGATCTCAGCTCTTGATATAGTCAGGATGAGATCATGTTAAAAGCTGGATTTTGGTTTTGCAGCTTCTGGGCAAAAGGGTGTGGAAAGCATCCCTGAGGGTGGCAGCCATGTGTTCTCTGAGCTGAACAAATTTTTCAGAACTCAAAGCCCATAGATAGTGGGTGAGGACAATGAGTAGGCAAGATGGACATACATCATTTGGTGGTCTTCAGCCAGTGTCCTCTGTAGTCTCTCATCAGCTTTTCCCTCTTTAAATTAAATTAAAGGATGGAGTAGAGCTTTAGATGTGTCTTTGTTTCTGTGCCTGGCTCTGTGCCCAGTTTAGCTCCCAGATACTGAGGGACTTGCAGTAGCGTTCCCAATCCTGCAATACCACTTGTGTGTTGGAGGCTGCCAAGCAAAGAAGGAAAGGAGAGCAATAACATAATGAAAATGGGGCAAATTACAGTGGCAAAAGGAAGAAGATGAGTGTAACAGACCCTGTGGTGTTGTGCTAGCTGTATGGGGACGGATGACAGGACTGTGAGGACTGATGTCCCCTGACTCATTGACTTCCACTTGGCAGGGGGAGCTTAGGGATTTTGGCAGGGCTGACTTATCTCTGATGAGGACATTTTTCATGGCTAGTTAGGTTCTATATTTTTAATCTAAATATTGTTCCTTAAATCTGGGTTTATATATGCCATCAGAATGGTATTTCATGCTTATGCTTTATGTGGTCCTTTATAGCAGTTGTATTATACTCCTTGGCATCTCTTAAACATAATTTATTTGTTTGAGTTGGCATATCATGTGAATTTCCTCTATGAATGGCAAGTGGTTGGGTTTTTCATTGTTTTAGATGCAATCAGGCAGTGAAATGAGGCTTTTCAAATCTGTAGATGTCGATTCAGTATGAAATGCATGTGTTTGGTACCTGACCTTGGACACCACCAATTTCTGTCCTGTTTGGAAGTGAGACTCTGGGTTGGCTCACTGTGAAAATGTGGGATGATATGAGAGCTAAAACAGAGAGCAGTTGAAGTGTGATCATACCTAGTTTAACAGTCTTAAATAAAAATATGCAATTTAGCTCTCTTAGAACCAATTTGGTTACAGATCAGTGTTTAAACATTACTGAAAACATTAATATTAAAAATGAGGAGGTAGAAGGTGTTAACATATTAATGAAAGCATTTGTATTAAAAGATAATAGAGGTAGAGGGTGTTAACATGCAAACTCAGGCTGCTGGCTTAACTCATCTGGATTTGCACCATTTAGCATGGTGCCGGACTTGGTGCCAAGTCCTGTCTGGTGGGGCTTTACCTGCAGAACAATTGTGCTGGTACAGGGCAGTGATGGGAAGAGCCGTGGGTCAGCCCTCCTGGAGGCAATGGAGGACAGGTATTTCCAGGAGCTGTGCCTGCCTGTGTGATCTGGACAGTTGCCTTCTAGCACATTATTAAATGAGCTGACATCCCTGCTGGTGCTGGTCAGCCCCAGCAAAGAAAGGAGGGATGCCACAGGGCACACCCAGCTGAGCTGAGGTCAGTGTTGAACTGGCCCTCATTGCCCTCACCACAGAGGACAGCATTTCTCCACAGGCTCCCGGCTCCTGGCACAGGGTCCATTGCCTTCTGCAGCCCCCATGTCGTCTGGTGCCTAAGACCAAACCACCAGAGAGGCCACTCGGAAGCAGCCGTGTCCCCTGCAGCCCCGCATGCTGGCTGTGAGAACGGTGCTGGCAGCTGGGATGATCCAGCTGGTGGCCCGCCAGGCACGAGACCCACTTCAAGAATGCGGTGTCCTGGTGTCAGCATAAAAATGAGAAAGGCAGGAGAGAAGAGGGAGGAAGGGAAGGGACTAAAAAGAGACGCATCTCCAAAACCAACCGAAAGTTGCTAGGATATCCTTCATTTTTTTAATCTCTTCTCTCATAAAGAAAAAGTAGAAATACTGTAATTTCATCAAACTGTTGCTCAGCCATTTAATGTTTGAATGTTTGCTCTTTCTTGCAGTCACCTTTGACCATTTTGAAATTTTGCGAGCTATTGGGAAGGGCAGCTTTGGAAAAGTAAGTATTTTGTGAGCTAATCAGCATTTGGACAACTAGAAACTTAACTGAGAAATGGGCAAATTAGACAGGATCATGTGAGAGAAAGAAATTAAATACTGCATTGTCAACAGGATTTGACCTGAGCTTCAACTCATGGTAAACAAGAAAGAATCAGAACCTGACTCCTCATCAGTTTCATAGCCACAAAATGGATTTCAGGAGATTAAAATGAGATACTGATAAATCAAATGAGATGAATTTTGCTATGTTTCTGGATAAACATTTTCTAAGATTCTGCAGCAAAGCAACACTGAACACAGTGATGCCAAAATAGGGTTTTATGTACAGAGTAAGACAAATCTCTAGACAAAGAGACTTACTTGGTAGTGAAACATAAAAGGTTGACTGAAACTTCGTAATTTCATTTCAAACTCAAACTGTTTTAGAAACAAATCTGAAAAATCTAGCCTAAATTTTATGTTTTGCACACTTACTAACTCCAAGTTTTTCTTCAAAGCAACATTTCTTTCTAGATTTGGTAAAATATAACTTTAAGAAGGGTTAAAATTCAAAATCCAATGTGCTCAAACAAAGGCCAAGGTTCATAGCAAGCTGAATGAAGCTTAGCTGAATGAAGAAGGGAGAAATTCACATGCTGCTCCCCAGTTCCCAGCCTGTAGTTCTGTGGTGGAAAGGCCTCTTCAACTGAAAACAGTAACTGCTTTGGGGGGGTGGACCATTTGATGGAACATGATCAAGATTTATTACTGCTAATAAATTAAATGTTTACTCCTGTGATTCCCTGTCTCCTGCCTTTGTGGTGATAAATTCCCTCCCCTCATGTTCCCCCACAAAAATTGTTTCTTCAGCTGAAAATGGGATGAGGTATTCACTGGCAATGTCCAGAGCTGCAGAGAAGTGCATAGAGCTGGGACTTTTCAACGTGGGCTTTGTTAAGGGTACCTGGAGACTGCTCAGGCAACTGTGTTAATTTACTGACAAATCATCTCTGTTTTATCACTTGATTTACTCACTTAGGTGTGTGTTGTACAAAAGAATGATACCAAGAAAATGTATGCCATGAAATACATGAATAAACAGAAGTGTCTGGAGCGAAATGAAGTGAGAAATGTTTTTAAGGAGCTGCAGATTATGCAGGGCCTGGAACACCCCTTCTTGGTAAATCTATGGTAAGATATTTCTCCTTTATTTAGTGATACCAAGTGAAGAATTTCCATGAAATTACGAGCATTCGCAGAGGTACCACATGTCGTTTTTTAACATGTTCTTTATATATATGTAAATATTCCTTGAGCCATGTTTATGCTTTTTTAGGTACTCATTCCAAGATGAGGAAGATATGTTCATGGTTGTAGACCTGCTGCTTGGAGGGGACCTGCGTTACCATCTTCAACAAAATGTGCGATTCCAAGAAGGCACCGTGAAACTCTTCATCTGTGAGCTGGCACTGGCCCTTGACTACCTCCAGAGCAGACGCATCATCCACAGGTCAGCAGGCAAATTCATAGGTGGATAGAAGTTCATAGACTGTGGAAGAGGCTGATCTTTTCCTCTGTGATCTGAAAGGACAAATAGGAAGTTAAGATTTAAACAAAATCTTCTCCTACAAACGTTTGCTTTTATGTAAAATACTAGGTTTTTCAGGAAAAAAAAAGTATTTCATATACTTCTGCAGCAGAGAACATGTTATTTCTCCTTCTGGGATAGCTATAATAAAGTGTATTTGATTGTTTGCTGATCCTGCAAAAAGCTGTCTCTAAAAGGTTTAGTTAACTGTACCTCATTAAAGCCTGTTCCGGTCTGCGAAGGATAAGCATCTGGATTCAGAATTCTTCTGTTGTCGTATATTGACCCTTCTGCTTCCCTCTCTGTACCACATTGAAAGACCCAAAATGGGACCAAGCACAACTTTTTCTGCATGAGTTTAAATACCTTTCTAGAAGTGTTGAGAGTCTCTTTTTGGCCACTAAGATTTTTCAGGTTCAGTGATAAAATATTTGAGCTCTTCTAGCACGTTTGAAGGCCTGCAGCTACCTCACATCACTGCTGCGCTTCCTCTGATGTAAAAAGAGCCTCTTGGAAGGTGGCAGAGAAAAGCTGTAAAAGCTCTTATGCACTGCTGCAGCACATGATGCAGTGGAACAGGAGTGGAAAGTAAGGGAAAGAAAAAGAAAATAGGTGGTCTTGATAGGAGCCTTGAACTGCCAGGTCTTCTCCTCTGGCTTACATCTTTTGCTTTCTTCTAGAGTCTCAGATGAATAGTAATGTTCAAAATTTAGTGGATGTGGTTTTCTGCTTTAAAAAATACCTGTAAAACCAACAAAACTACCTGTAATTTACTCTCTGGGATTTTTCTTACTTGATGTCCTAATAATTGCAACCATCTTTTAAGAGAATAATTTAATATAAATTAATTACTAATGTCAGAGCATATATTTTTCCTTTAAAGACTTTTTTAGTTTTCAGCTGAATTACTAATTTGTGCTTATGCAGTAGTTCACATAGTGCAGACCAGCAGCAGGACACTCTTCCTCGCAACCCCATTCTAAATGTTTTGTAACTTCTCTTCATCAAAAAGGCTGTTCCCTGACACTGTTCCCAAATGAAGAAATTATTAGTTTGTTTTTAATTCCTTGAAGCCAAATGCAATTTAATTTAGACAAGCTATAAAATTATGCTAAATGTAATGCCAGGGAGGAAATCAGAAACCTTGCTGTTCTATATAAAACTGTCTTGATCAAAGTAAGAGAATAACCTAGTATGCTGCATTTATGGTGGGCTGTATCTGCAGCTTGAATAAATAGGCAAAACTCAAGTTACTCATTCACTCCAGCAAATAATTGTTCTTGGGATTGCAGTTCTTCCTATATACCTTTATTTTCTGTGGGTCAGTGTCCTCAAAAAAAGTGTTTGCAAACCCATACATGCTAGGTCCACACTAGTTTCAGGTCACTGTGGACTCCAGGAAAACGTGGCAAAGGGGAAAACCTATAGTGGACAACATTTTAGGTAGGGATTTAGATATTAGAGAAAAATGTTGCAAAAGCTGCAGGGCTTACTCAGGCAAAATAACAACCAGCTATCAGGCCAGGTTAGAGCTTTTCCCTGATTTGAAAGGCAAGGTTTGGCTCCAAGCAGACGAACAGACACGCTTACGTTTCCTGCTCCTGATGTATTAAGTGATGTAGAATTCAGGTGTTCAAGTCTTTTGGGTTAGTATCTGCTAATAGGGTTGTAAGCAGGGAGGCAGTAGCAATGGGCTAAAAAAAGAGGGCAAAAGATTACTGTATTTGTAAATGGCATTCCAGGAAGCACATTCTTGTGAGGCATAAAAATAAAGCATGATACAAACTTAAAATCGAAACGATTGTGGTCCTTGGCAAGGTAAGGAATGCTCTGTTCAAGGGCTGATGAAGATTTACACTTACTTCTGTAAAGCAGCATGTGCTTGCCATTTCTGAGATGTGAAAGCAAAAAGGCCACCTCAGTACTCCTGTAACAATGTGCCCTCCTCACTTGTGGAGAACCCCAGCAGACTAAAAATGGTTTTCTCTCATTTTGACCTTATTGTGCATAGCTCCCACTTTCTCAGGAGTCTTATTTTTCATGTTTCTTGTTTTGTTTTCATACCTGTATAGATTTCCACTCTGTGATGCATCTGACCGTGGCAAGCAGGCCATGTTGACTGTCCCATTCAGGCTCCAGCCAAGAGCACTGGGGGCACCTGGAAAACAAAGCAGGTGCATGGTGGTGAGGACACGGTGGCGGTCTCCTCCACCCTGCACCTGCTCCCAGGCACCAAATAATGAATGAGCATGAATTAAACATTGTGAAATGCAGACTAAGCTGCCTTTGTCCTGGACAGCCAGAGGTAAATCCTTTTGCTGTATGCTTGGTCTAAACAAACTGAGTTGGACACAGGTGTATGAGAAACAGCAGGAGGAAGTCCTTTTCTACTAGTAATACATTACACTCAGTAGCTTTCCAGGACTAAGGGGATAGAAGATCCACACAATTCAGGCTCTAAAGAAAAGTCTGTATGTGATGGGGACACAGGGATGGTACCTGGTGTTTGTTTGTATCCCACAGGAAAGGGTCTGGATGAGAGCTGAAAGGTATTATATGGTAATTGGATACATTGTCTTTTCTTGATTGCAGGTGGTCAGGCAAATTCAAACTTTATCTTTTGGAGTTTTAAAGATAAAATCTGAAACCCACTCATTCTTCACATTAACGCCCTAGGCCTGAGGAAAGCATCAGGAGGGTGAAGGGCTGTTGTACTTGTGCCTGCTCGATGCATTTAGCAGCTGCAAGGTGCCTTGAAACTTCAAGGTGCCTGATAGCAGGCAGATGGGCACTGATGTAATTAGCTCATTAAAAGCAGGTAATGGCTTGTAAAGTCATTCAGGTGTATACAGTAGGTGTATCAGGTGTACATGTTCTCCCTTCAATGGAAAGCATTTCTTTACAGCATTGTGGTAGGTGGTTTTACTGTTGGTGTTTTGCTTTCATCAGGGAGGAAAACCTGCAAGGAACACATTTGTTTCTAAAACAAGAATGTTGAAGTTGTTTGTGTGAGATCAGGTCTGCTACGCACTTGAAGTTTCATCAAAGAAAATGAAATGTTCCTGTTTCCAGTCTGTTTACTTTCTAGTGAGAAACAGAAGAAACAAGACCATATGTTTTTGCAGACTAAGAAGTGTTTTTCTCTACAGTGCATACATAGATAGATGGATTTTGTTAAAATTATGCCTTCCATTTACTCCCTTATAGAGATGTCGCTATTTTCATAACTTATTGCTACATTGTCAGTTTATACAGTAGAATACAAAGAGTATTTTGTGCATCCTCTTTTTTTTTTTTTTTTTACTTTAATATTTTTGTTTTAAAACCTTTGTACCTCATTTTTTGCTGTTTCCCCAAGCGTGAGATATTTAGTAATGTGCCCGAGATTGGTAACTGCTGTATAGTAGATGTGGAGCCATGATGAATTTCCCTACTGTGTGGTGTTGTTGTTGTTATTGTTTGTTTTGTTTTGATAGTCTAGAGGAAAAAAGAAGATTAAAAGCAATATGGACTATTTTTCTACTCCTGAAGAAAATAAAACCATTAATAAATAAAATTCCAAACGAAGTGGGACGACTCTCAGAGCTGTTTTTCCTCCCCGTCTTACCCATATTGCTACCACCCCGTGACTACCCAGCGTAGTGCTTGGTAGTGAGTCTGTATCTCTGACTGGAGCATCTCTAAACATGGATGTTGGTACAATCTGGACTGCCCTCTGCACCTTTCAGAGCACTATTTTGGGAATTATGGCAAATGTGGTTCAAGGTTACTGAGTCAATGTCTCTAGCTAAAACCCTACTACTCTCAAACCACCAAAAACGCAAGAAAGCGCACAGAGCTGCCAAACGCTTTGTGGCAACGCTTCAGGCAAGTTGGTGGGGTTTGTTTTTATTTTACATGAAAATTAATAAAACTAGTTGAACTTTGAATGTAAAACTCAGAATTAGCAATTTACTCCAAGTAGCTTCCTTTTGCTTAGAGAAGAAGAAACACTTTTATGTCAAATGTCACTGTTCTATGAAAAATAACTTTTTTCATAATGGAGTATGAAAAATATACATTAATAGCTGACCAAGAAGGTTTTACAGTTAGTATTAATAACAGTGCCCATAAGATTTCCAAGCCATCACACAAAGTAGTTGAGGTATTTTCCTCAAAAAGCTGTTTCTGGGGTAGAAAATTAATTCAGGATGCAAATCTGGAAACTCTTCCATAGAAATGAAACAGAAAGTCCAGATTGCTGCAGCTTTTTGTATGTTTGGCTTAGATCAGTGCCGGTCAGTACATCCACAAGTGAAAAACATTTTTTTTTGTCAAGAGCCTTCCTGTGTTTGCACCTTTCATAGCAGAAGCTTTTATCCATCACTGAAGAAATATCTTGTTTAGACACAGGAGCACCTTCCTTGTTATGTTGCTCTATTGTTTCACCTGCAGCTAAAGGACTCCCATGATGCAGTAAGGACAATAGGTGCCATTTGTTTACTTTGCTCCAACATTTGATTTTTACTGGATACATGGGGAACAGCTTTCAATACAGTACTGAAGCAGAATTAGAAGAAAAAAAAAATAAAATAAAAATAAGCTGTAGCGTTGCAGAAGCAGGTGCTGTTAGCAGCTAGGCTACACTTCAGTTATATGACTGTACCTTCATTTCTGTTTTTATTGCTTGATTAGTTGTTCTCTTATCATATCTGAAATCAAACCTTGCAGAAACATTAGAGCTGAAGAACCCAAGCAAAGAACCTTCTAGGGCATAATTGAAGTAGGTCCCTCTAGAGCTTGGGTATTCATAAAGTATCTGCAGCCTTGTTTCACATCACTTCCATAAGCTAATGGCAGTTTCCTCTTTCCTCTTTCTTAGAGATATCAAGCCTGACAACATTTTGCTGGATGAGCATGGTAAGTGCCACTTCTCTGTGGTCATGCATATGCATAAAGGTAGAGACAGGAATAGTATGTCCATGCTGAATTTTAGGTGTTTGCTGTTTTCCTCATTTTGTGTTGCTTTCTCTCTCAGTTCACAAGCAGTTTGGAACAGAAAATATCCTTTTGTGTTTTGGCTGATGTCTTTTACTTCCTGAGCAGCAGCATTGTGTACATTCAGGGCATTATGCACCCCTCATTGCTGTGTTATTTCTAAGGGTGCGTTAGTGTTTAATCAACACCTCCTCTGACTGACTCAAAAACATCTCTAGAAGTCATTGGCAGGTTTGATGCATTCCATGCTACTTGGGGTCAATTGCCTAACAAACCTTATTTTAAGACCTTTGCTGTTGCTTAAAATTTACTTGAAATGTAATCATTTGAATGCAAATGTACATGCAATTATGGACTGTATGTAATGTATGTTCATGAACAGATTGTATTATGATTGAACAGATCATCTTCGTTCAGGTACTTTCTTCTTCCTAAAGCATTTGACTTTCAGAGGGAGCTCCGGAGAAGGTATGGGCTTGGGTATATTACAGGTGTTGCTATAAATCTTCCCTTAGTCTTGTCTCAGGAAAAACCCTTACTATAGTCTTGTGAGATCTCTGGACACTCTTTGTGTCCTAGCAAAGCAGCCACCATGAAGAGTTGTTCTGATATTTATCAGCTTTTAGGTCATTAAAAAAGCATTTTGTCATTGATTATTTTCTGGAAAATCCATGTAACTGATCTGTTGCGAGAAATCTTCATTAGCAATGACAGTAAGCCACTTCAAGAGAAAATGTCAGGAGACATTTTCAAGAGAAGAGTACAGGAGTGCACCATATCTTAATGTATTATCATTTCAGAGGCTTTAATGTGGATCCTGATGCTCTTGCAGAATTGACACAGTTCACATGTGTATCTAGGCCTGCCAGGAACACCTGAGCCCAGGCTCTAGGAGCTTCGCATATGACCTCTACTTTCATTATTTATTGAGGAGCTGTCAGCAAAGCCGCTCCCAGCACAGGCTGGCAGTGTCTGCTGGGGCAGGATGTGCTGGGCTGGGCCGCGCTCCCTGGGCAGCTTCCCCCACGAACTGCAGGATCACCTGAGTGGGAGCCACTGGAATGTAGGTCAGCCTTTTGCCGAAGAGGGAAGGACAAAGGGAAGAGAGGTGCTGCATGCCTCTGCAGCTGCATTCAGCTCAGCAGCACATCGTCTACAAAACTCCGTAATGACACTGCAATTTGGGTTAATTTCTGAGCCTATTCTCTAGTCACAGAGATATTTTAACTGTCTGCTGCAGAGTTTTCAGAGTTATTTTCTGTGACTGTACCCCTGACTTCAGTGTCCTTCTGACTATGACTTCTTGTTCTATTTCTTTTCCTGCTGCATCTTCACCCAAAGATGTGTTCTCTCATGCATACAGAAAGCTTTGTGCACGCAGTTTGACTTCTGTCCCCTGAGCAGCTGTTATCAGGGTATGTTTATCTACATTTAGCCTCATAGGTTGAGCTTGTTTTTGTGTCTCCTTCCCTATGGAATGAAGCTGCAGGTCCCCATTCCCTCTCCTCTTCCTTCACCAGGCTTTCATAACTTTCCAGAAAGCACGTGCAATCTACTAATCGGCTTTTGTAATGTTTTTGATTGAGACCAGTCCCCTCAGAGCATAAAACACCTGAAAGCCTTCAACAGTCAGATTCCAGTCTTTCATCTCTTGACTCCTCTTACCTTCCAGCTCTGCCCTTTGGCCCATCCTCCAGCTGTGAAGTGCCTTCCCCTGCTGTCACTCTTCACCTCCCATGCTTATGAGTGGAAGACTTTTGTGTCTGTTGCAAAGTGCAGTGCCCTCTTTGTTGGTGTTGACTGCTGACAGGGACAAAGGAGCCCTCGCACACACCACCTAGCCTTTGAGTAGGAGGCTGTTTCAGACTGTTGATAGTGCCAGTGCTTCTCATGATTTCAGACTGACGTGTCACCCTGCTGCTGACTGTCACAAACATAACACACACCTGATGTGTTTGCCTCTGTCTATCTGGTCAGTGACATCCTGTAGTACCCTATCAATTTCAGCTAAGAAATTGAAGTGAGCCCTAAGTAAAGGAGAATATAAGAGAAATGTCTTTCTGCACAATAAATAAAGCAGTTGTTAGAGATTTGGATCAAGTCCCAAAATGAAAAAATCTTCAGTAGATGACCACCTTCAACAGTCATTCCAAGCACAAAGTGATTTCCTCCTTTAGTGGTAAGTCTATCGATTTGTCTCAATGGCAGCACAGCTCACCTGGGAATAAAAGAATATAACAGATGGCAGTTTCCAGGAATAGTGACTAATTCCTCAGGAGGTTTGGGCCAGGTCCTTTGTCTAATAAAACTGAAGAAAAACTCAGTTATATCTCTAGTAAAATTGAGATTTTTTTTTTCCAAGAACCTTGTAGTGGCTTTGCACAATATTATTTCTTATTCCACTACCCAAAGGATCTCTAGAGCAGAGCTAAAATGAGTGAATTCATGCCAACACGGCAACAGGAATGTGATGGGAGCTTATGGCTGTAATAGGAGCTTAACTGCCAGGTCCCAGAGACTTAGTTTGTGGCATTTGCTCTCTAACCTCAATTAAGTTACAGCACATTCTGAGAGACCTCATACTCTGCAACATTTACTATCTCTAGTTTCACATTCTTTAAAATGTTATCTGAGTTTACAGAAACCTTTTTTTTTTTCCTCCACAAAAGGTATTCTAGAATGGTGAAGGAATTATGTAGTAAGAGATGCTAAATTAAATAACAATTATTTGTCCTAATGCATAACAGGGCATTACATGGAAATAATATATTATTTAGAAACTGGAAGCACTTAGAGATTTTGAGCAATCAAGAAAACATGAGGCTTAGAGTTTGACCCTAAAGCTCAACATCAGAACCCAGCATTCCCCTCTTGTCTACCAGTAGCTGATGTCTCTGTTTGTCCAGTCCCCTCTGGCCTGTAATGCTGCAGTTCAGCAACGTAATGTTCAGCCTTATCACACCACGCTGAGCCTTCTTCCTGAAGTCTAAAGGGCATGATTTCATATGTTCCCAAGTGGGCTAGTTTAAAAAACTTGTGATTTTTTGAAGTGAATCATTTAAAGGATACATTGAGAGAAGGGGATATTTATGCTTAGAATATTAAATTCTTAATAAGTCTGTGATTCATATATATCAAAACAGCTCCCCACAAAGTGGAATGAGAGACAGAGATGAAAGAAAAAACAGTGCAAGGACAGAGAGGACATATTCAGACAAGAAAATTATAAGTAATCCTTTTCTTTCAATTACTCCCCAGTGTTTTGATGCCCCTTCTTTTCTGGGAAGTGAAGGAAGCAAGGACCTGGCTGATTCTGTAAAGCAATGAAAGACAGCATGTGAGAGGCATGCTCATCCCACACGTGGTCTTCCAGCAGTTCGTATGGTTAACCAGAGGGACCTCAAGTTTTATTTTTTCCTTCAGACTTGACCCTGACAAGCATCACAAACTTACTAAGGAAATCTACGTGTTGGTGGGACTAACAGCCTATGAGCACATGGGTGCAGAGAAAGGTCTGACCTAGATGGGGCTGTTAGCAGATTAGCCGTCCTGGTGAGCACTACATGTCTTTTTCTGGTTCTGAGACAGCCTAATCATGGAAGATGAAACTGCTGAAAAGCTGGATGATAAATTCATTGGCAGGGGCTGAAGGATGTGTTCATCTTTGCCAGATGCTGATATGGAGGTGGGAGTTCAGTGGCTGAGGCATGATCTTTACAACACAGGTCTCCTCTGCCCCATGCATGCCCAGCAGCAGTGCCTGGAGCTGTGCACACCAGGGCTCTGTGCAAGGCAGGAGGCTGGTGCCTGACAAAGGGGTGGTCCTTGTCCTTCAAGACATACAGCTAGACACTGACTGTGCCCCGATTTGTATGATGCGCAGCAGGCTGGTCCTGACAGAAATCTGTTCCCACTCCTAGAACATCTGTAGAGAAGCTGTACCTGTGTGCACACCTGTGCTATGAGCTGCCAGACACACGGTTTGGTTGTGCCTGCACTAGGGTACATTTTGCACCCTGACCATGGCTAATTTGGCATAGGGATGAGGGGGGCTCCAGTGTTTTACACACTGTGCACCTATCACTGAAGAGACACAGGCAGGAACAATGGATGCAATACAGTCTTTTTAGGTGGTATCACGAACTGTACTGTTTCCCAAATTTTCCCAGCTAGATCAGATGCTTGCAGCAGGCAAATTGGTATCACTGTTCCCACATAAAATATCTAGGCCCAATTGTAAAGATTTCCTTAAATGCTTCACAGCATCCAGAGAAAATAACAGGTGCTCACTACCAAAGCATCAACTTTTAGCCATATGAAGGTGATGTCATTTTACTTAAGAAAATTAAACAGAAGTGAATTTCTAGCTGCTGAAGCTAATGTCTGAGGGAAGCATTGTCATAGTATCTCCATTGGTAAGAGCCACTTTCATTTGTTCCTCTGTGGTAAATGAAACAACAGCAATTCAGCCACTCCCTGTTATTACAGAGGAGGGTGATGAGTCTGCAAAATTCAATAAACAACACTTCTGATGGTTTTGATAACGAGTCCAGCTCTGCCAGGAACAAACAGGTTCAGTGCCTTAAGAGAAAATGCATGAGGTCAGGAAGAAGAAAAGACTATCCGCATTTATTCAGAAGAATTAGGCTACACCAACCCACAAGGTTCAAAGAAATTCACTTCAGTGAAGTCAGCCTTGTATTGATTGCCCATACGGCTATACATAATTAGTCTGCTCACTGATACGAGTTTAGGGAATAAGCAGTAACAAATTAAGTGCTCACAAACAAACAAACACCACCACCACCAAGTAAATGAGCAGACGAGCTAGGAGGATGTATTTCCTTTCATATCCCTGCAAATCACATCCACTCTTTTTATTTCCTTTTCAGCTTGTACGCAGCAGTTGTGCATATTGCAGCAGCAATAACAGAAAACATTCCTACCCTATAAGGGGATATTAATGATTTCTTGTGCAAGGATCTTTTGCTTGTTGTAATATATATTTTGTTCCATTCTGAAAACATCCTCAAAGGAGGAAAAATAAGAGGTGCTTAGTACCTGGGATCAACAAAGCCACTGCTAACCCTACTTGGAAACACTGGAAAATCCTCTCTAAATGCAAACATCATTAAAATAAGCTGACTTGTGCCAGGAGGCACAATTATGAAGGCAGAAAGCAGTATCAGTGCACCAACAGGTGTGGATAGAGTTCATCCTGTAGGTTTTCTTACTAGTCCTTTTAAGAGGATGATGCTTGCTAGTTCCTGCAGAATAGGACATGTCAGGTAGTTATCTTTAGCTCAGCTTTGAAAAGGCTGAAGTTGTGCTTTAGAAAGACAGTAGTTGCTCACAATAAAACATGCTTCCTATGGAAACATTGGGAACAGGGTGTTGTGCTTTGAGCAGCCTTGATGAAGGCTGTGCAGACAAAGCATGTTGTAGAAGTCTCATGTGGTTTTGCTGCTGTTGCTGCGACCCATTCCACATCTTCCATTCCTCCCTTTCCTGGGCATAGGCTTAGCACTTGCTGCTCCCCTACGTTCCAGCCCTCAGCTTAGCTGGGAGCTGCTTCTGAGGCAGGTCCTCGCCCTGCACGAGCCAGAGTCACCAGCCTGGGATGCAGTCAGGGAGCCCCATTCTGTCCAGCAGGACACTGGGCTTCTTGAACAGCATAAGCTGATGCTTCAAGGCTGTTTTTGTTTTGTTTTTAGTTTGTTTGATTTTTGTTTTTTCTTTCTCCAAGTGGTGCCTATTTTATAACTGCTATACTAAAGTTACTATATTAAAAAATAAGCATTGATAAATTTACATTTACAGACTATAAATGAGAATGTTTTTTCTCCTCTAGTTTTGTAACACTTCCTGCTTCATTTCTTTCTTCTCTTGTTACACTCAGACTGCACATCTCTGTCCTTTTACGCTGGTCACCCTCTTACATTTGCAGCAGATAAATACCTACCTGCTGAAGTCCTCTGTGCTGGCAGATGTGTATTGCACAACGTACATAGTGCAAAGTGAGGAAGTGCTAACTGACAGAAACCCTGGACTTCTGTTTCCCATATGGGCTTTTCCACATCGTACACCAGTCCCATTTTCCCATCAAGGGCACAAATAGGTGATGTTCAAGACAACGTTGCATGGCAGTCACCATTCAGTTGTGCTACTGTGCTGGTACTTCCATGTCCTTTCACAGACCAAACCAAAACCACAGTAAGTGTCTGCCTGAAAGTTACATTTTATTTTCAAGCCTGCAGCAACTGTTTCCATTAGTGATGTATTAAAGGTCACTTGGTTCTATGAACAGAAGATTATTGATTCTTAAACTACTCTGAAGTGATCACTGAAGAGATTACAAACATGGTATATAATGTCCTCTCTTCCTCTTCCAACCACTTACAGTTTAAAACAGGTTAGAATTTGAGCCCAGGAAAAAAAAAAAAAAAAAGTCTTCCAGCAGCACTGAAACGAAGCTATGAAGTTAAGGATGGAAATAAATGAGAAAGGTTGGGAAATTCCCTTTAGAATGACTTTCATCAGAAGAGACAATTTGGTAGCATATCGTTTTACACCAGCACAGAACTCATGAGATAAGAAATCGAGATATAACATAGGCTAAAAATATCACATTCTTATTGCTCAAAAATATCAGAGATTTTTTTTTAAAAAAAAAAAAAAAAAAAAAAAAAAAAAAAAAAAAAAGGTTGACTTTAGGTAAGGAGAGGTAAGTTCCCTTTTTCCAAAATTTTGTAAAAAAAAAAAAAAAAAAAAATCATTATTAGGTGACTAGTTGGAGAACTCCAATCTTTTTTTTCCTCTGGAGAGCAAAATCATCTTAATCTAACAAGATACATCTGTAAGCAACCTGTAAGCTGAAATACTTTCTGTAACTTCTGGCACCAGATTTATTTTTTTTCTGGAAATACCTTTTCATGGAGTATCTTACTGTAAGCTTCTGATTCAAGGCTATTTCTTGTGTAAAATTAAAGCAAATCTGCTTACACATTAACCTCTCTTTCAGGACACGTGCACATCACTGATTTCAATATTGCCACGATGCTGACTAAAGAAATGCAAGTTTCCACAATTGCCGGCACAAAGCCATATATGGGTAAGAACTGATTAAAATTACACGTTCTTGAATTGCCATCTTATGGGCCTGATTTGTCAGCTGCAGTGGGATACAACTGAAGCCCTTTGTGATGCAAGTTTGAATTCTTGTTCCTGGTATGTAACAAAAGACACATCTGTGTGACATGAGAAACTACCCAGCTAGTGCTGCAGAGGACCTCCCACACACACCCCTGTGCAGCTGGACGAGGTGTGGCAGGCACCAACTGCACACAGCTGAACAAAACAAGCCTATTACAAACACTAATTTTAGTAGCATTGTACCGTGCTGTACAGCTTAGTTTCGATGATAAATTAAGATAGTTACACGCCTGGGATCTCAGAGCATGTCACAAGCAGTGCCAAGTCATGAAATAGTAGAATCATAGAATCATTCAGGTTGGAAAAGACCTTCAAGATCATCTGGTCCAACCATCACCCTACTCCCAATATCACCCACTATACCATGTCCCTAAGCACCACATCCAACCTTTCCTCGAATACCCCAGGGACAGTGACACCACCCTGGGCAACCCATTTATTTCCACAGATCTCTTTTTTTCTTTCTGTTAGTGATGAAATGCTCTTACTACCTTTGAGAAGGGAAATGAAGCACAAAGGCTTGTACTGATTTAGTGAGGGAATGAATACAAGCTTTACACTGCTGCATCACTGACTCATAATTTGCATTTTTATATAAGCTAGCTGCTTTAAGAATTAGTTTCACCCTGTGCTTAGGAGTGGTGAGGGGATGGGAACTTGCTCTTTCCATGTGCCAGATACCAGCAGGCCAATGTGCAGGGGGCTCCAGAGCACAGTGGTGAGGGACAAAGCCTCAGCTGCACAAAGGAGGCACAGCTGGTGCAAATGTGGCTACCACATCAGGGAGATAAATGCTGAACCTGTATTTCAGTCTTTCTGAAAACTTCTCCCATTGTCCCTCTGTTGTTGATACGGGATTTGGCGGTTCCAAGCAAGTCCCTGCAGCCCCAACAGGGCTCTGCAGGGCCATGGAGGCAGCCACCTGCGGCACGTGGAGCTAGTGCTCTCACTGTGGGAGCTGGGCACCAGCCTCCAGGTCCCCACGGATCCGAGTAGCCAGGTTGGTTGTTATGGTTACAAGCCCTCCCTTTCCTCTTCTTTCTTTGATTTCTAAAAATTGCATTTTTTATGAAGCTTTTAACCTCCAGGCAATGGCATGGAACTAGTCCCAGGCAGGAAAACTGCTCTGGCAGCTGTCAGGGTGCACAAAGGGATGTCCTCTGGGGCAAGGTGGCTCTGGAGCACTCAGTTGCTTCACTGAAGTGTTGAGCCAGGTGTAGGAACAGTTTTTGTGAGCAGATCAGTACACATGCAGGGAAGAAAGACACACAGTCCTTGCTCCCTGAACAGACCTTGTTTCCCTACTACTCAAAAAAAATAAAAAATAAATAAATTTAAAAAAAAAGTCCTTCTTATTATTTTCCCCTTTCGAATAGGAGTACAGGAACCTTACTCAGGCTTGCTTACTAGTCAGACCAGTGAAGCTGGCTATTCAGGTAGTAGAAGACCCACTGGATACTTACCACACAAGCACAGCTGGTAAACATAAAGCGGAACACTATGGACTTACCTAGGATGAATCAAGGCTGAAGCATGCAGGAAGCAAACTGCAGAGAAATGTCCTGAGTGAATGCAAAAAGAGCTCTTGTACAAACATCACACATAAAAGTCTTCATATTAGGTAAAGCATGAGTGTGATATTCCTACGTGAAACAAAACCACTCAGAAGGATTTCTATACAGCTAGCACTAAATACAAAACAAAAAGCTTTCTTACAGAGTAAGACCATCTGCCAGACCTAAATATCAAGACCTCCATACAGCTACTGCAAAGCCAGATCCCTGAGGGAAGGGGAGGAACCCAGCATTCTCCTTTTCATCAGAAGCCCCAAAGTGACCTCTCACCTTTGCATCACCTGGTGCAATCATCTTAAAAAGGAAAACATGCACAGAAGGAAATTACTGCTCCCTGGTTTCACTTTTGTTTTATTTAGAGTAGTTCTTGCCTCCCTTCTCACTCACGAAATAAAGCACAGTATTTTTTTCCCCTTCATCTCAAAAAGGAAATTTATTACCTAAGGAAGAGAGGGAGTATTTTAGCCTGTGCCTCCATTCACTTTGTATTAGCATGGTAGCTTCCTCCTAAAAGGCTGTGGTACTTAGGCTTCATTCAGTTAAAATTTGCTTTTTGTCACCAAGGGTGCAGTTGACACTATGTCTACATTTATGCTGCATATTAATGTTTCTAAAGAGCTGCTTTCATTCACTGTGTGGGGCTACATTTAGTTTCTACCAGATGGAAGTACTTTAAATATGAGCAAAGAGAGATGAGTGGGAAGGGAACAGCTTTCAAACATGGACATCTACTAAGCACTAGCTGAAGAGCAGAGAGGCTTTCTGAGGGAAGCGAGAAGATATTCAGTCCAATTTTATGCGTAGATTCAGAGAATCAGGGTTATTCCTTATTCTGGAGCATATTTACTATGGAGCAATGGGCAAGCACCGTGGCAGAAAAAGTCACTCCTTCTCTGTCTTTGAGAACAGAGGAGCATTGAGGAGATCCCTGTGCTGGGGCTATAGGGATCTCAGACACCACAAGACTGGGAGCACAGCAGCACCAGAGCAGTGAGCGGTTTTAGTGCTTTATGTGATATAGGAAATTACCTGGGTCTGGTAAATCTCTAAGTGGTTATGGGAGTTACATAAAGCATCCTATAATCAACATAAATTGGATTGTATTTGTCATTGTTGAATATTCAAGTCACACTGGTGGTGGCACACCTATTTATCAAGGCCACCCCATCATTTGCACACATCAATTAATTCAGTTTTGCAACAGTCCATTAGGAGTAGAAATCATTCAGTCCCATTTCACGGGTAGGGAAAGTAAGGCTCAGAGGACCTGAAATGCTTGTTTGGGTTTTAACACAGCAGAAAATGTTTCATACCATGCTAATTGTACCTGTAGTTAGGCAGCAGGGTCAAGATTTCAAAGTGTGCCTGTTTCCAGGGCAGGCAAATATCTGGGTTAAACCTCTGCTGACAGCCGAGTCAGATGCCATCTCTGGTCCTGAAGCACGGTGTTGAGAGCAAAGCAGGTCACAGGATCAGCAGGTGTTCGCATCCAGCTGCAGGGAGCAGCAGCAATGTGCTGCACAGCACTTGTCATGGTGCAGGGTCGGGTGGTTTGCAGGCGGGTGCTTGGTCTCCTCTGGTCTTGGTTCCTCAGTATTGCAATGTTCTGCACCGCAAGACTGAGACACCATTGTGAAGCCTGACAAAGACCAAACAATGAGCTGATGCCAGGAAGCCATGCTTAAATTTGTGCACCCCCTCGGTATTTTGGTAAAGGGCCAATCTACCAGTCACATACCATTGTTTTGAAGAAAAACACAGAAATGATCAGCAATGTGGTAATGGGTAAACACTAATTTATGTCTTATGCAGCATAGCAGGGATGCTCTCTGTGTTGCTGGACGAGGTGTTCATTCTGTGCTGCTGATTTCCACTCTAGATTGGAGCAAGGCAAATGATCTCTTTTCTGTATTTCACAGCACCTGAAATGTTTAACTCCACAAAACCTACCGGCTATTCCTTCGCTGTGGACTGGTGGTCACTAGGAATCACTGCCTATGAGCTGCTCAGAGCCCGGGTACGGCGCACACGGCTGCTGTTGCTGTCTGTCCTCTCTTTCCTTAAGGCACTCTCTTGGGAAGGTTAATACCTTATAACAGGGATGAAAGTTCCAAGCTAAATTAAATGCTTTAAAGTTTATTACAGTATAGGCGGCAGAAACAAAATCTTCATCAGAACTTTTGTGATCACAGCTAAGAGCTCAGAGAGAAAAACACTGCAATACAGAGTAACTCATTGTGACAGTTCCTCACAGTGTCCAAGGACTTCTCAATTGGCACAGACTATTCAAGAAAAGTGGATCCATTGGATCCATCTGATTAATGAGTGAGAAATCCTTAAGTTTGGTCTGTAATATAGTTGACTCTGAACTCCCATCCTGCAAGAAATAAAAATAAAAATCAAATAAAATAATAATAATAATATTAATCTTGTTGCTTTTGCGATAAGACTGAGCAGTTTTAGCAAAAGCAAACCACAACATGTAAATTATTAATTAGGTACAATTCATGCCTGTTGTGTCAATGTTCTGCTTCTAACCTAGGTAGGGTTGGTGGCCTCTTAGACAAATGATGAGATCAGTGTTTTGGAACTGTTGTGTAAAAAGCTGAATAAAATTATTTAAATTATATTCTTCTAAGCAAAAGGTTGTTTAAAATCTTGAGAGGCTAGAAGACTTCTTTCAGTAAGAGCAAACACTTTTTAAAGATACCCTACAATCAATCTTTGCAGAAAGACTAAAAATATATGTGATAAATATAAAGAACAGATTGTGAGTGATCAAGTTAGTACACATTAAGAGGACACTGTTGTCTGAACTGTTGAGTAACTCTAAAAATGTTAATATAATATGTGAATTTTCTATTTGTAAATTTAAACAAATTGTAGGACTGTTCATCACATTGATTTTTAACTTGATGGCATTATTTCCAAAGATAGAAGTAGAAACCCTGTTAAGTATTCTAGTACTCACAGCCATAATAAAAGGTATCTTCAGTGGTGGTTACTGTATTGGAAGTGAAAGGAGACCTTGAGGTCCATCTAGTGTCTGCATGTGTTAAGCACAATACACCTGATTTCGTCTCACAGTTTGTAGCTATTATTTTAAATGCATTTTTGACAGCATTCCTCTCCCTCTCCCTACCCTCTCTCCCGCCACCCAAATACTGTAAAAATCTGGGAATTAAAAATCTTCCCAAACAGCAGCACTCTTCCATTGCACGTTGTCTTTTTAAGCAAGACAGAAACGTTGCTGTAGGTAGGAGCTAAACATGGAGGTGACCTGGGCCACCTGTGTGCTAGCACTAGTTGCATCCTGCCCAGTTCAGATTCAGCTCCCCAAGTGTTCCACTGCCTGCAGGCAGCCCGACTCCATCCCTGCCCACGTGTGTAACAAAGCAGTCCTGAGGGACAGCTCAGGCTGCTGTCCGCTGTGCCGCTGTATTGCAGGTCATTCTGCAGCCTCGTGTCATTCCTGGGGCTTGTGGCCTCTCTTGGGGCAATATTTCTTCATATGGTCTGGTAGTTGGGAGAAATCCTGCTTCTTTTTACTTGTGTTGTATCCAACGTGAATGAAGAGCTGAGAACAGAAGAGCATTTTACAGGAATATTGGGAATGCTTTAATGGCAGCACTATATTTTAATCCTTTTTCATAGTCCTTCAAGATACAAATGTTGACAAGGCCAAGTAAACAAAAGCTGGTTAATGACTCTAGTTTTTGTTTTGCCTCCTATCTGTCACACTGTTTAAACATCTAGTTATTATTATTATTGTTCTTCCTGACATTATTATTTTGTTTATTACAGTGAGAGATTTTCAGTGGGGAGCTGGGAAATGTGCAAAGAGATTTTGTTTGGAGCTACCTTGTTCTAAAAAGATTTCCAAATGAGTTGGAAAAGGAGATGCATTAAAATGCTTTCCTTGTTGCATTTTTCACAGAGGCCATATCATATTCGCTCCAACACTTCCACAAATGAAATGGCTCACGTGTTCAAGACAGCTACAGTAATGTACCCTGCTGCCTGGTCCAAGGAAATGGTGACACTTATCAAAAAGGTAAGGGCAGCTGTGGAAGCAGACAGCTTAGGAGCGTGGATGTTTTATAGCTGGAAGCCTGCTGGAATGAGTTAAGACTCCACTGGGCACTCTGGCCTTTGTACTAAATTGTGGGGATTCATTACAAACTGCATCCAGACCCAGTGTCGGTGACTTTCAGATGTTACTATATGATAAAGATCGAGTTTTTTTAATATTATAGACACACTAATGTAATAATCAACTAACAGTACTGCTTCCTGGACTAATGGTGATGGAGTTTGTGTTGGCAACTGTGGCTGCTGCTAATGTATCTCTCCTAAGGACACAGGCAGTCTTCGTTTCCAAAGGTTCTTCTATAACTTTGTCAGAATTATACTAGAACTTAGAAGTAGATGCTGATATATGTGTACACAAATTCGGCCCCAAAAAAATGCATAAAATTTTTGAATTATGAAAAAACATTCTTGCTAATAATGAAAAGATTTGCAAGCAGTGCAGGTAGTATTGAAATCCATTGATGTCATGAAGTTTATGCACCACTGTAATTAGTTATTAATAAACTATTATCAAAATTGCTTCAAAATCATTACTGGAATCATTTTGAAGCTGAAAATAATGTTTGTAGTGAAACTGTATCTCCAATAAGCAAAACTATTGTTTCTCAGTATCAGACACTGTATGCATACAATGGCAGCAAAGCTGAAATACTGACCTCTGCTTAACAGTACTAGCTGAAAATTTTTGGAAAATGTGTGAATAAATTTTCCAATTTTCATATAAGTGTAAGCAATAAAATAGTACTTAACTTACTGTGTTTTGTTCCAAATAGCATAGAGAAGTGTTATTTTGTCCTCTCTAATGAAACACTCTCAAACTCTTTTAATGGAAACAAGACATTAATTCCTTGCTGAGACAGTAACGCAGCATATTTCCAAGACAGAAATTGAAGAATATCTCAATATACTTAAAATTATATGGAGCTGCAATTTCATTAAGCCTAACAGCAATATAGGTATATTTACTGCAGATGTCCTTTGTGTTGATATTCATTTTTATGTTAGAGTTTTTTCCCTTGGACCACAACATGCTGCAAGCCATACAGACTCCCTTGTGAATAAATAATGCAATGTCACAATTTAAATTTTCAAGTGTCCTTTGCATCTGCTCTGACATCCATAGGTATTATAAATGAAACCAGCTAGGGTATTTTCCTGGCTGAAGCATCTCCTGTGAAATTTTGTATGTATTAAGGTTCAAAGCAAAATATTCCTAGCAGATCTGCATCACTCATGTTAGTACTTAAACACTGAGTTCCATCGGGAGGAAATGGACTGTGAGTGATGTTAGTTTGGTCTGTATATACCACACACTCTGCATAGCTTTTGCCTCCCACAGCTCAGCTGCAGGCACTAACATGGGATGGAGACTCAAAGGGGTCCGGAAGGTGCAGATTGTCTGTTTTTCCTGCATGCTGCACACAGTCATCAGTTTATGCAATGCTGAATCCTCAATCTTCAAGACAATACTCAATCATTTCCTTCCACACAAGCAATTCCTACAGCACTGTTGAAAAAAAATAAAAATAAAAATAAAAATCAGAAAATAAGCAGTGTGAATCCATTATTTCACAATGGAGTGACGCATATTAATATTCCATGACTAGAGTTAGAAAACAGGAATGATTTACTGATATGCTATTAAAATTGGAAAGCAGAAGCAAGAGTTCCCCATTCTGTAACAAATGCTTTTTCTTTTAACCTTGGGCAAATTGTTTAAAGTCACTGTGCCACCTCAGCTCTTCCTCCTAAAATGGTGATAAAAGTTGTTAATAAAAATGAGAATAAATAGAATTAAAGATTGTGAGCTACTTGTATATTCTGGTGAAGGTTGAGACGGCCATTGAAAACACCCAGTATTAATGCAGCATTGTTAATTGTGCTTTATTTCCTGGAGCTTTATTCAGCAGAGCCTTCACCATTGTCTTTGGCAGACAAGTAACATTTGAATAGCTTCAGTTTGCTTGCTTGCCCCAATTATCTGTAGCTTATGGGTTTTAACAATTTTAGCAATCACCCCCTTAGCAGAGGTGACTTGCACTTGTTTGGTTGCTGGTGCCAATCTCCTGGTTGTATGGAGTAAACCGACGGTCTAACCCAACTGGCAGACCTACCCAGGCCTCAAGCTTGTCCTCAGATACAAATGACAATGATGTTCTTGAGCACCTCCTTGCCTTTGCAACCACATGCTGTTGCCACTGCACGTCCCTGGGTACCTGAACAGAGTGCAGGGGCAGTAACTAGCTAGCAACGGCAAAACTGGTACATTTGTGAAAAAGCAGGTATGGACGCACATATACTCAAAAATCTGATCATTATTTCCCTTCTCTAGCTCTTTACCCAGTGTAACTTCACCACAGACATGTTTGTATGTACCTAGTCTTTCATTTCATGTTTTGGGGTCTCATTCTAACCTCTTGCATTTCACTCTTCACTGCAGTTGCTCGAGACAAATCCTGATAAGCGTTTTTCTCAGCTGAAAGATATCCAGGACTTTCCATATCTGTCAGATGTAAACTGGGATGCTGTTCTCCAGAAAAGGATAATGCCAGAATTCATTCCCACAGTAAGGCCATTTTAAGTTTGAAATGTTCTTAATGTGTCAAAGTTCCTGTAACACGCTGCCCTTGCACCTTGCATCAAATCAGAGTGGGAACACAAAAACATCAGATGTCCTAAGGTAAAGGGGAAAAGAGGCAAGTGTAGGATTTTCACTTTCCTGCAGATGTAATAAAGACTAATGGGGGTAACTATAAAGTATGGGTGCCCCAAACATGATCTGCTCAGTTTATAATATTATCAGAATTTCTGGTTACAGACTTGGTTTTACATGCCCATGAGCACCCTTGACACGTCAGATCAAATACATGATGCTATTTCTTGTGAGACATCCTGCACCGAGCCATTTTTCTTAGCAGCCCTGTTTAGAACCAGCTCTCCAAATGCAAAAATTAAAATTAATAATAATAATAATGATGATGATGAGCAGACATAGACTCATTATGAGCCTGGAAATCACCAGTCATTATATGATAATTGTTTCTTCCTGTAATGACTCTCCCTAACAAGCCCATTGTTCATAGTAAAAGAACAAATACAGTAGATTAGTGTTTCTGATCCTTTTTTAATTGGATTTAAGCAGCACAAAAGTAACATAACCCTTTTTGAAAATAATCCGAGCATTGTTCTGTGCAGAGTAGCTCCAACTGGTTTTCACTTGGAGCCAAACAAAAGAAAGACTAAACTATGAATATTTATCTGCTTGTTTTTTCCCCTCTGTCAGTGGTCTTCTCTGTGGTGCTTGTACATGTATTGCTTTAAAACCCTTTTTACAAGACCTTGTACACCTTCCCGAGAGAGGCACAACCCAGCCAAGAAACACAGTTCTCACTGTCACTTTGAAGCAGCCAATGGGTTGAATATAAGTAGTAAGCACAAAGGGAGCAAGTGTTCTTTCAAATGATGCAAACACACCTTGACAATGTTCCACTGGCTGAGGAAACTGATAAAACATGTAAGATGTACAGCAGGTGTTTTGGCTACGTGTGCAATTGTAATTAATTCATTTTTTACAAAATTCAGTTCCCAGATGCATTCCAATTTATGAGAGAGAGTCACTTCAAGACAGGCACTAGTCACTTCAGGCCACCTTTCTCTCCCCTCCAGAAAGGCAGACTGAACTGTGACCCAACCTTTGAACTTGAAGAAATGATCCTAGAATCCAAACCTCTTCATAAGAAAAAAAAGCGCTTGGCTAAAAAGGAAAAAGACACCAGCAAAAGCAATTCCTCACAGGTGAGAGCAAGCAGGTATATGCACATGGTTGAGAAGTCTCATTTTCCATGAAAGCTGCCTATTGCTTAGCAAGACCACAGCAAACTGTTTAAACAGACTATGGTTATTCCTTCAGGCAATTTTTTCTCGCAAGAGTCTCCTGCATTCCTTACCCAGATGTACTCCGCAGAGTGGTACAGCAGGACCAACACACACTATTGCTTTTCTAAAATCTCCAGTTAGGTGTGTGTTGGGGGGTGGGAGGTGGGGGGGATGGTAACCTGTAAATGTTGAAGTTAGGTGTATCTAAGTTGCAAAACACTCCAGAGACACTGCACAGTTTTTGTGGTGCTGGAGAGATTCTTCTGGGTAGAAATTTGTTCTTCTGTTCACTTCAGTTCTGTCTCAGGTGCTGCAAAAACATAAAACATCCAGGACCGTAAGCAACTCAGGAAGAGGTAGTGCTTTGAATACACAAGCTGGTATCACTGAGCTTAGCAAAGTCCTGGGTTTGAAATATTCTGCTAGTCAGGAAGTGGTGTCACAACTCTTACTGGCTTCAATAATGCCAGAATTTCCTGTCTAGATCATGAAGATTGCTTTGGCTTTAAAAAAAAAAAAAAAAAAAAAAAAAAAAAAAAAGCTTAATTCTTCCTTGTCCCTTTAATTGTATGGTACTGAGATTTTCTTTAATACAGTTATGAAAAGGTAAGATGCATTTTTGACCACCTTATATATTTTACCAAACCCCCAGTCATAGTTTTTTCAAATGCAAAACTGATTCTTTTTTATTTGTTACCAATGGAAGCAAACATCCTTTAAAGCAACTGTTCTGCTGCTGCTCTAGTTGGCAGGGTGGCCAGAGCACTGTCCAAAGGCAAGTTGCTCTGTGCAGGGAGCAGACCTCAGAGAGTGGGTCGGTCTGGTTTCATGAAGCCAGGATGAATTGTGAACATTTATTCAAGAACGAATAGGCGAGAACATGTTTAAAGGTGACTTAACTTGGAAATGTGTTTGTCTGCAAAAAGGAGCCTTGTTGATCAAAGCACCCCAGCATTAAAAATCAACTGGGAACTCAGGACTTGACCCTGCATAAAGTTTGGCTTTATGTTTGGCTTTATGCAGTGTGCCATGTGTGTCATGTGCCCAGTGTGCCATGCCCTCCCTTGGCACTGGAGCCTTGTGCTTATTTGCCTTTCCAATAGCAAGAGCTTGGATAACTTGCTGTGTTGAGTCAAGATCTGTATGCCTGCTTAGGAGTACAGCCCCCTACACAGTTAACACAAGCAGCCAGAATCTGAATGGTTGCTTTTATGTAGACCTTCCACAAAATAGAGCATGAAATAGCTCATGAGCTGCTGCCTCCCTCCTGCATTGTGCAAGAAATCTTGGGTACGCTTCACTGTTTTAGGATTTTGCAGCCTGAGTTTTTTCTGCAATAGAATAGTCCCTGTGGATATACAATGTATAATTTGGAGCATGTATACCTACTGAGTTCTGTGTGAGGAGAGCTGTAATTCCATTCTCCCAACCGCAGTGCTGGAGATGCTCGGTACCTAAAGATGTCTTTGTATATCCTTGAAGCTGCTTTTGTGAAATCTTTTTGTGTCGACTGTGAATTTATTTTGTTATTCCTCATCCTTTTATTTTTCTATTCAAATGTGAAAGGCCTACCATCTTCAAAAGCACCTAGAGATGCTCCAGAGGGACTTCATTGTTTTCAACAGAGAAAAGTAAGTATTGATAATCAGGCAGTGAAACAGATGCTGGCACAATGACAAAGACTTTGGCAGACTTGGGTTTTGGGCCACCTCAGCAAACTGCAGACTGGGTTTTAGCAGCTTACTGAGGAAACTGTTGAGAAAAACACTGGTGAAAGCAGCTTCAGCTGTTGGCTGCCAGGCACTGAAGAGGTGTTCTCATTCATGAGGAGGCAGCCAGGCCCATGGCCACAACCTGTGCTCATGGCCTGGCTTGCGAGGGCTGTTACTGGTAGTCCTGCAGTCAGCTCCCATCTCTAGTGGTACTACCAGTCCTGCCTCCAGACCACAGAGCTGCAGAGGGTAGGACCAGAAGCTGGTGGTAGAGCCCAGTGGCAGGCACATTCCTGGGCCAGGCGCTCTAGAGCGGTCGCTGCCTCCCGCTCCCCCACGCCGTTCTGTGGCTGCAGCCAGGTGCCCTGCGCACACCCCGGCCAGCGTGGAAACTTCACGTCTTTGTGTGGACGTCAGCCCCCGGGGCTACGGCAGGGGTGCTGCCTCTGCAGGGAGGTGCAAGCCCAGGCCTCGGTGTCCACAGCAAAGACTTTCTTCCTCTTCCACCACTTTGCTGCTCCTGTCCTCAGTCCTCAGTGCCCCCACCCTGCATGCTGTCCTGCCACCAGGAGTGGGGTGGGGAGGGGCAGGGACAGGGAGGCAGGCTTGGTTGTAGCATGGCCAGGCTGTTCCCAAGCCCATAATGGACCTGCTGAAGTTCGGGTCTTCTCTATGGGTGGGCAGCCATCATCCTCCAGCAGCAGCCTGCACAGGAGGGCGCTGGGCTGGTGCAGGAGCAGACAGCTCACAGGCAGTGCCAGGCCCTCCTGCAGCTTAACCTTCTGTTCTGCCCTAGGGTGCAACACCAGCACAACGAAACCCAGGAGCATGCAGCACTGGCGAATTGCAGAGGCATGCACAAGGATGGCCAGAACAACAACCTCTGAGCACAATGACCCTGATAATGCTACACAGCCCCATCGTGCCTCCTCCCACCCTCCCGCAGACCTGGGTGTGGAGGAGGCCCTGTGGAACGCCCTAACAGTTTGCCACCAGCAATTAGAATCAGAGCCCATTATTTTGCCTTTCTTGGTGGCAGGAATGTGACTGAGCCACTCAGCACTCTTCCCTTTGGGCTTGGCTAGCCAGTATTGCAGCCTTGGACCTGAGTGCCAGGCGACTGCCAGCAGGAGCAGAAGGGTTGGGAGTGCACCCTTAGTAGAGCTGTTACTGCCAGCTTCATCCTGGTGGGAGTCGCATCTGTGGGTCCTGCCTCTTCAGGAGCCAGGATTCCTGCATGGGGTCTCAGCTTATTGCTCTAGGTGGAAGAGGCAGCTCTGAGCTGCAGGGTCTCCACCAGCACAGGTGGAAGATGGCCTTTGCTTGCAGAGGTCTCCTGCAAACATCCTCTAAGTCTGGTTGTGGAGGGCTGGAGGTGGTGACCAACTCCTTCCCTATCTGGGTGGAGGCAGCAAAGGTTTCCCATGAAGCTGCCCTCTCACCGTGCTGTTTCCTGGCCCATTTCACACAGAGCTGGGCCAGCCTGGTGGGTGATCAGTGCACACAGACAGATTAGGTAGTGACAAGGTAACAACCAAGTATGGCAAATAAGCAGCATCCAGAAGCTTTTCCAGGTCATCCTGAAAAATTAATTCAACATCACATTAAACTGCTGCAGCTCTCTGAATCTGATGGAGTTGTGGCTTCCAACATCAGAGATAAATTTGAATATGTAGTTTTCATCTCTCTACAGTTGATTTTATACTTCATTTAAGCAGCTATTCTTTGCAGTAAAAGCTGTGCCCTTGGTGCATGCAGCCTTTGCCAAGACTGTGATTAGCCAAAGCATCTCTATTATGGTAATGCGGGGAATGATGCTATTACTTAAATGCTTTGGCAGACCCAACTTTTCACCTTGTTATTCAACGTTTTTACTAATCTCAGCAATATAATGAATGCGTGATGAACTGTGTGCCTCCCACTTGCCCAGAGGTGTTCTTGTATCCCCTGTGCCTTCCTGTCTTTCTCTCTCTGTTTAAATCTGATTAACTGAATAAAAACAACAGCAAATGAAAGGTTCCTTCCCAGATAATCAAAAGCCAATGTTACGTCTGAGGTCACTTGCATTGCAAGGCAGAGTGGATGTTCCTCCTGCCTAGTACCGTCTAGGACTTTACTGGACTCTCAGTTTAAATCTTTTCTCCCAGATGAAGACTCCCTCTGCATCTCGAGCTGTGGATTTTGGGAAATGTGTGGCTTAAGCATGTGCATAAGCAAGCCGTAATCCCAGTGACTACTGGGGGAGGAGCGCCTCCGTTCCTCTTGAGCATGCAGCAGCCACACATTCCCTACGCAGACCAGACCATGAGCCCTCTGTGGGTCACATCAGGCCTGCCCTCCCAGCCAGGAATAGCCCTGGGGGGATGCAGATCTCTGGGGCAGCCTGGCGTGGCTGCAGCAGGGCTGTGTGCAATCCCATGTAGGCTGCCAGGGGGAATGGGCTCTCTGGGCAGTCTGGTGTGTGGTGCAAGGTGCTGGGGACCCTGCCCTGCTTCCTCTGTGCTAAGGCAGCCCCAGTGTCAGCCTCCATACTGCCACCCTGACAGCTCTGTCCCCCACAGGACAGCTTCTCTGCTTCTCCTACCCACCTGGCCTCTCTTGCAGTAATTTGTAACATAGACTTAGGTGGCATCAGCAGCAGCTGTGGGCTCAGACATCTTTCTTAACAGGCAGGTATCGGGGGGATGCCGGCACAGCTATGCCAGCAGCTCCTTGGACTTGAAGGGGCCTGCTCTGGCCTGCACTGAGCACACTTCTGGTGTGGTGCCGTGGTGATGTGCACAGTAACAACAAGCAGCCCCACAGCTTTAGGGGACTGTAGCAGTTTGCTGCTGTCACATGAGGGTGCACTGGCAAGGTGCAGCCGCTTCTGGGTGAAAGCTGCAGGGACCGAGGGCTGCAGCACTCTCTGCAGTGAGCCTGTTTCCTGGGCACAGCTGGCCAGAGTCCCCTGGCTGACTGCACCAGTTTACTGAGGTGTCATCACCTTCACCCACATGCTGTGCCCATTGGTTTGCTTTATTTGCTGGGGTCAGGCTCTTGGCATAGCTGCAGCATGGCATGTGGACAGGGCTGGGGGTGCAGCGGTGTCACTATATGCTGCTAGGATGGAAACAAACAAATGGGAAAAATTACCCTTTTCTGTCCAGGGAGCTGCAAAACAAGCAGAATTAGTTCACCAGTAAGTTGGTTCAGAGTCTGTGAGGGCTCAGTCAAGTCTGGTTGTGGCAACAGCTCTACCTGTCACCTCAGAGCACACAGCTACAGTCACCTCACCCTGGTGCCGCAGCAGAGAGGCTCATACACCACAGACCCAGACAAGGAAACTGCTGCTCCTGGCTGGGGCAAACAGCTATTGCTGCATCAGTACTGGTGTACTCTCTGACCAAAAACTAACAAACAAACAAAAAAAAAACAGCCCACCAACCAAACCTCCTCAAACAGTTAAGAGAGAACATTGCATCTTTAAAAATTCCCCACAGACCTCTAAAACAATCTCTACTCTCAGAGGCACAGCCTCAGCTTAATCACTACCAGGCAACAGGGAAATATCTTAAATTATTTGATGGCAGAGGTTCACAAAACTTCCAAGTATGAACAGTCTTCCCCACCCCGGCTCAACTCTTCTGGCATGGCCCCTTAAGGACTGCTGCACAGATAACTTGTCCTGTCTGAGTTGCAGGCACGTAAAAATAAATATTTCAGGGTCAAATACTTGACCCCCCCAAAAAAGTGTATGTATTTAGCACTGCCTAAATTGACACTTATTTTTTGTAATATTTAAAAAAACAACCAAGTTTTTTTGAATGCCTTGCAATCTTTAGAAGGTTGTGACCCTTGGTTTGACAAACACCACTTCATAGAAGGGAAGCATTTAACTCACATGTGCCCACAGCCTCCAGACCAGCTGCAGCGGGGAAGATCTGAACACGGTGATGTGCAGAGTTGGTCCATGTCACTGCACAAGTGACAGCCACAGCCCACAATGGCCAGGTCAGGCTGCAGCCAGAGACTACATGGACGAACTGAATAAACCTTCATCAGCACTTGCACCAAGCTGTTTTGCTGATACCTTTGCTTTTGCCCAAGAAGCCAGATGGTCACAACACCTACACTAGTCCCCAACGCCTATACCTACAGAGATTCCCTCTGGCCATGCAGCTCCCTCAGCTCAAACAGCCCAAATCTGCTCCAGGAGCCCTGCGCCCACCCACCCATGGGACACAGCTTCCCCTGTCCCTACTCTCCCAAGGGCCAGGCAAGCAGATGCAGCCTGGAGATGAAAAAAAGCCAGCCAGAAAGACATACTGTTTGAAGGAACAGTTGTTTTTTTCTTTTCTTTTTTTTAATAAAGTGTACAAAGTCATGAAATACCTTACATGAGGCACTGTGACAGCTGTTACAGAGAGATTTGGGCTCCCCCGTGGGCTTCATGGTGAAACACCAACAAGATCTGGGTGAAAATGACAGACCCCTGGTCCTGCCCAGCCAGTGCCCATGACGGTCCTCCCCACCTTCGCACACCGCGGCATCCCACAAGCGTTCAACACAAACAACAGACTCTGAGCCGAGCAACCTGTCTGAGCGGCATGCATACAAAACGGAAGAGGAAAAACACAACCCATCCCAACCCACAACAACAATAACAGAATTTTAAGGCTATGCATAAAACAAAATGAAGCAACATCTTTAAAGCTAGGTAGCAAGTAGCATTTGTGAAACATAAGGCTTGAGGCTTATTGATTCTTCAGAACAGGTTTATTTGCTTTTCCTTCTTAAACACCAATGTACCATTTTTCTTCCTTTGCTTGTACAGGGATTACTTCCTTCTCAGCATGGAGGTTTAGCTCAGGGAGGTTATATTGGAGCGGCCTCCCGGGGGCGCAACAATGCGCTTGCTGGCAGAGCGAACACCTTCATCAATCTGGGTACCTGGCAGAGGGCAAGAAAGATCAAAGGGAAGAGGGAAAGTGAAGTTGAGAAGATTTTCTTCACAGGATTCAGCCACCAGTAAGGCTGGGGTCTTCCTGAAGGGCTCCTGGCAGCCTGCAGCAACCTGCTCTGCCTCCAACTCCAGCAGGACCCTGACAGCAGTGGCCTGAACGTCTCTGTAGACACTCCTCCAAGAGCAGACCCATGTGGCAGGAGCAGGGTGCTGCAATGTCACTGCCATGGCTGCAGTCTGCCCCCCCCTTCAGCCCCCACCCACCGCAGGGGCACTACATTCTGCCAGCCCAGCCACTGCAGTGCTCACCTGACAGACTGAACCCCGACTGATGGAGGTTCCTGATGGGGGGTGTCTGCCGCGTGGGAGACCCCCTGGTTGACCCTGCAGGGGTGCCCCCCTTGGGGGTGGCGGTCAGGTCAAACACAGGTCCATCATACATGCCTCGGGGCACAGCATGCATCTCCGCCATCTGTTACAGGAGAGAAGTGAGACAGTGAAGCTGCTGTACTCCCTGTGAGTGTCCCGTGAGCCCACTGACACCACCAATGTCCTGCACAGAGCCCTGGTTTCCTGGTACCACTGAAGAGGCCACTCACACTACCAGTCCCATGCCCCTCTGTCCTACGTGCCCAAGACCTCCATGCAGCATGGAGGTGGCTCAACCCCACTGCTCACGTGCATGACAGCCTCCAAAAGCATGCAGAGGCTCTGGGTGACAGGCAGCCCCTTGGCACGGATTTATGCTGCGTGGCTGGGGAAGAAGGCCATTTTGTCCAGTCTCCTTTTTAACTCAGCATTTCCCTTCACACTCCTGCTGCAGCAGGAAAGCAACAAGGGAGCTGCTGGACAGGCATCACCCACTGCTGACCCAGCCGAGTGTCCTGCCTCCGGTGGGGGCACACTACCAGCAACAAGCCTTAGCTATCCCAACTGTATGTTCGACATACAAAGGGCAATTCAGGTTAACAGTGTAACAGCTCCATCTGCTGACAGCCCCATCTCCTTACCTTCCTCCTGGCCTTGATGCGCTTGTAAACATAGTCAGGGAAAGGGCTGCTGGGCAGGAAGCGTCCAGTCCCCTGGGTCACGTGCAGGTTGCCGTCCTCCAGCATGATCTTCCCCTGGCATATGACAACCAGCGGGGCGCCACGCAGCTCCATCCCTTCAAAGATGTTGTATTCAGCTGCCTGCAGCAACCAGGGATGATGGTCAGGAGGAACATGAGCACTGCCTGCCCTGAGGGCTGCTTAGTCCCCACACACCACTGCTGAAGTCACCCAGGCAGGGAGAAGACACCTGTAACAGCCTTCCCTGCGCCACAGGCCTCCTGTCCCTCACCAGGTCCATGAGACCAAGGATCCACCACTGCTCCCACTGTGAACCAGGACCTACAGCTTTGAAGCTGGCTGCAAGCAAGGACTGCAGCAACAGAGGAGGGCAGAACCCAGGTCTGTGAACAAAGCATGCTGGCAAAGCCAGGAAAAAATTGGACCCAGAAGAGGAACCCAGATCAGGAGAAAGGCGTCTTTACACCTGCATGTGCCAGGCGCAGGGGAAAAGCAAGGCGGCTGGGTGAGAAGGGCCTTGCGAGCAGAGCCTGGGGCTCACAGGCATCCCACCCTGCTGTCACAGCTGCATCAGCCATATGATATGATCCATCACCCATCACTGAGCTGGGACTCAGTCCCTGAATCTACCAGCAGGGCAGCACTGAGCTCCCAGCAGTGAGATCACCTGCACACAGCACTGCCCACATTGCCCCCTTGGCACCCCCACCCACAAGCAGAGGGCTTACAGACTGGTGGGTTTTTGCCGTGACGATCTTCACTGCGTCAGGATCCCAAATGACCAGGTCACTGTCTGAGCCCACAGCTATTCTCCCTTTCCGTGGGTACAGGTTGAAGATTTTTGCAGCATTAGTGCTTGTCACGGCCACAAACTGGTTTTCATCCATCTTCCCTGTGGCCTGCTCAGACACAAAGAGAACAAAGCACTCATTTGGGGAAGGGAAGAGGAAGAGCCCAGGTCTGGTATCAGACAGACCAAAAGCTAGAGGTATATTCACAGACCCTGGTCATTGACCCTGAGCTTGTGGCAGCTGCCTCTCCTGTCTGGCTTATTTCAATTTACAGACAGGAGAAATGCCACTGGGTGCCCAGCTCTGCTGGGACAAGGACACAGGGGACCAAGGTGCCTGATGAGCCCGCCCGCTCCTCCCCAGGTGTGGCTCTTACCACCGCCTTGTCCCAGATGACAGACATCCGTTCTTCTATGCCGTTGGTCCCCTCTGGGATTGCCGTGAAGTTGTCTTTTCCAACTGCTTTCTGTGCAGTGCTGAACGTACAGTGAGCACTTCCCGAAACCTGCAGGTCACCACTGGGGTGGTGGTAATAAGAGCATCCTGAGCCAAAGATTGTCACCGCAGCTGGCCGTTTGTTGCATCCTAGCAGCAACAGCTCCCTCAGGAAGGACCTCATCCTGCCCCTGCCAAGGGGCCACTGCTGCATCTGGCAGAGCAGCTGCAGGAGTGTGAGTGCACGGATCTGAGCCTGCATGCGGCTGCTGCTCACTCTCTGCCTGCTGACCCAGCCAAGGAGCCCACCCCAGCCAGGTATCTGGGCTCTGGCCTGTGATGTTTCGTCCAGCAGGAGCTCAACAACAGCAGCTCTCAGCACCATGTGAGCTACACAAGGAGCAGCAGCCAGCAGCACCAACCAAAAAGGTGTAAGCAGGCTGGCCCACACTGTGGCATCCCTACCACGCCACTGCCACAAAAGCAAATGCCCCTGCAGCCAGATGGGAATCTGATGGCAGGGTTAGCAGAGCCAGGACTCCCAGAAACTGCTCTTGGGACTCTCAGAAAAGCCACATTGCAGGCACTGCCCAGTGCTGCTACCCAGACACCCTCTGCCTGGGAATCCATCCATCCTGAGCTGTCCAGTGACAGCAGAGGGCAGGAATAGGCAGAGCCAGCCGCCGCCAGGCAGGGCAGGGCGAGGGGCTGGAAGTCATCCAGCTGCTGCGGGGAGCCGGGGACACAAGGCTGCTGGAAGCCATCGCTGCCAGGAAAAAGGAAGCGGGTCCCAGGCCAGCTCCTGGAGCAACCATGCAAGACAGGCCACGAGTGCCAGGCTCCTGGACCTGAACCCGGGAGGGCACTGACACAGTGGCTCTGTACAGGGCCACAGATCAGTCCTAATCCACCGGTAATCTCCATCTTCCTCTGATAATTTCTGCCATATGTCTGACTGACTGCACGGACTGACGACACAACATGCTTCCTAATCTCCACCAGCTTTGTGCTGGTGGAAGAAAAGAAGCCTCCCTGCCCAGCTGGAGCTTCTGCAGCTGCTTTTTCTGCCACAGCCTCAAAGGAAACAGCTTGGGGAAGGCACTGGGACAGTGTGGGATAGACCTATGTGGGCTGCAGGGATTCAGAGGTGCTTCTGCCTCTCCTTTGAAGGCTGGGGTAAAATTGTTATTGAAGTGGAAGGAAAGCACTAACAAGGCAGTTCAGGAGCTAGGCTCACTTTTCCCTGCCAGCCCCTGATACCTGCACCTATTTCATACATCCAGACTAAACGGAAACACATGACCACCTACTGACCACAACAAAATACAGGGTGAGCTGGATGTCCAGATCCCAAATGCATAGCCACTTCTGCCAGCCACAGCATCTCCACACACACACACCTAGCAATGCCCCCACACTGTGGCACACAAACCTGGCCTATGCTAGCATGCTCTTCTGCTCTGACACCTATTCCTGACCCAACATCCCTCGCTCATCTCATCACAGATGTTTCCAGCATTACCTCAAAGGTCATTTCCATTTACAGCCCCCTCAGTGTCAGCCATCCCCAGCTAACACAGACCAGCGCCACATGCACCACTCAGCCAGCAAACACAAGCAAGCCGGGCTCACAGCTCACATGTGGTGCATGGGTACAGCCAGCAATGAGATCTGTGTCCCCGGCTGCAGTGCGTGCCTTTCCAGTGAGAGGATGGAGGATAGCTCTTAGAGAAAGGTCACAGCAAATTGCTGAAGTGCTTCTATTGTTTGCTCTCTATTTTCAACAGATCCCTTCCCCACCCCCTGCCTTTGGGGTAAAAACAAAAAAAAAAAAATCTACCATCCCTGTCAGATGCACGTGAGCTGCCCTTAAAGACCTTGTGCTCGTGCACCTTGCAGGCAGTGCTACTGCTTATCTGTACAGGTGTGGAAAAAGTCAGCTTTGTATTCAGCACAGTGGGTCCCCATCAGCCTGTGCCACCTGTGCCCCTCAGACTTTCTCTTGCACAGCTGCAGCCCGGGCAGCTGCTTACACTGTTCCCACACTGGCTGCTCCAGCTTGGTCAATGCTGTTGTTGACACCTGTTACCTGGACCTCATTTCTTTGCCTTCTTCAGGGTGTTTAAAGCAGTTCATGACTGCCTGCTGTTTTGTTTCGTTTTCCTCATTACTGATGTTAAGACTGTGGTGCCTCCCCTGTCCCCCAGTGCTCAGGGATAAGCCACCATGGCTCCAAGGCAGAGCCATTTCATCAGGCAGGTCATTAAATACCTAGGGTGAAGGGGTTTGGGGTGGACAAACATCTAGACTACCCAAATACTCCACGGCCTCCACCCTGTCGATTTGAGGCCAAGGCACACTGCCTCCCACTCAGTGTCACTGGTGGAGCCACCGGTTCAGGCACAGCCAGCCCAGCCTCTGTTGCTCACCTGGCCAGAAGGGAGTTGATGTAGTCAGGGGTTGTGGGGTCTGGGCTCAGCGGGGGAGAGACCACAAACGCTGCAGCCTTGGCCCAGTTCTTGCTCCAGTAGTGTGTCCCGTCAGTCCCCAGACTGGCTGTGATGGGCTCACCAAACACCACGTTGCCTGGAAAAGGGGGCAGAGAGGACACAGTGTAGGGGACCCATGGCAGTCTGATCCCCACTGCTTGTTGGGAATTCAGGCACTGGGTCAGATGCGAGGGACCACTAGGCCTGTGGTGCATTAGAAGCCCACCCTGCATGCCATTGCTGCTGACATGAGCACCATCCCAGCCCTCTGGCTCTGGCTACAGAGCCTGATGATGGTACAAGCCTAGAGGGCATGTGGCGTAGGAAGACAAGGCCTCAGAGCCGCATTCTCCAAAATAAATTCAGACCCACCAAGAACACTGGCAATGTGCCCCCCCTGCCAATGGCTGCCTTCATGCTGGGAGGCCGTGGCTGGGCTGGCAGGAAGCAATGCCCCTGAGCCTGGCAGATAGCTGCTGCCAGCCCTCGCTGTGAGTAGGGGCACAGTTCACTGAGTCCAGGTGGGATGTGACGCCTGAGTCCCTGCACTCCAGCACTGCTGCAGGGCCAGTGCTGCCAACGAGGCTGGGGCTGTACCCAGCATCTCCGACTGCGTGCACGTGGATGGGGTGAATGTCCCCACAGAGACCTTCACAGAAAGCTTGGGTCTGTCCTAACCCGTGCCCACACCGTGGTGTTGCATGACAATGCCACGGAAGGTGGCTCCAGGTGGCCTGGTGCAGCATCCCCATGGCCCTTCACATGTTAGGGTAAACCCCTGAACTTCCCCAGCAGAAGGGGAAGCTCTGGGCTGCTTGAGGCATAGGTGCAGGTCTGAGCCCAATAGCCAGGACGCAGAGACACCGAACCCAGCCACACAAGACCCCAGCAACAACAGCAAGGCTGTGCGCAGCACCAGCAGCTGCTCACCCTTTTTTCTGGCTTGCGAGATGAGGTCAGCAGCACTTTTGCTCATCACTTTCGTCACATAGAGAGGGCAGTTGGTCTGGCTGGCAATGGTGATGGCCCGGAAGACAGCTTCTGCTTCCAGCTGGAAGAGAGAACAGCGCAGCTGCAAAGGAGCACGGGCGGGTGAGGAGGGGCATGCTGTCAGGCCCTCTCTCCCCGGCTCCCCAGCTGCAGACTAACTGCAGGGGAAGCGTGGAGTTGGGCCCACCATTTGTTCCCTTGCATGGTTCCAGATCTGCCAACAGCTGGAGAAGCCCAGGGCCAGCCACCACCCATGCCTGGCAGCACAGCTCAGGCTTGTGCAGGCTGACACAGGTCTGTCCCTTGGAGCACTCGCTGCTGCGGCACTTGGTTTAACTGGACACCACTGCCCTGCTGGTGGCCAGGGTGCTGTGGGCTGTGCCTTGGCAGGCTGCTCCCATCAGGGTCTGGCTGTCCCGTAAGCCAGCTGCTGGCCATTCCAGACAGCTGGGCTTTGCTGGCCTGCTGCTAGAGCAGGCTGCATTTCCACCATGAGGGATATCTTTGGACTATTACATCAGCCCTCGCTCAGCCAGAGCCCAGCTCCAGACGTTCTCTGAGTATTTGCTCTGCAGCTTGGCTTCAAGCTTCAGCATGATAAAGTTCAAAACAGAAGCCTTAAAAAGACAACGTACCAATCAGCCAAGCCCCAGGGGAGGCAGGGACTGTGCAGTTGCTGCCTGCAGGCCAGCAGCTGCTTAAGCCATCTCAGTGCTCCCAGCAGCAGGTTAAATGAGCCACTGCACCAGACGTGCACACATGCACACCTCGCTTACTTCTGCAGGCCTGTCTATGGCACCCTCAGCACAGTGAAGAGTTTTTCTCTTCTGCTTAAAGACCTTTTAGAGGATTTTTACCAGTGCACTTACAGACTTCAGTGGGTTTTAACACAAAGAGAGGAGCAAACAGAGCAATCACTGAATGCCCTTCAGAATGGGTCACAGTTTGGAGCAGCAGCACACAGCACTACCAAATGACCAGCACCACCTGGTAGAAGAGCATGTCTTTAACTCCCACTGAGGTCCCTCCAGAACAGACCCTTGGGGTTGTGGGCTACCCTCCCACTGCCCTGACATCAACTGGCAAGCTTTGTTGGAGGGTAGCCGGTCACTTGCATTCCACCTAACATTTTCCCAGGTCAAGGGTGTTCTGGAAGAGGTACACTCACAGAATCACAGAATCACAGAATCGTCTAGGTTGGAAGAGACCACAAGATCATCGAGTCCAACCAAGATCACTGAGTCCAACCAACACTGTTTCTTTTCAAAGGTAACAACATCTGGATTTGGCTGGACAGACTGTATCTACAGCTTTCTTGCACTGTTCCCAGTTGCCTTATGCTTTAATGGTGTTTCAAGATCAAACACTTAACAATGCTTTATCATCTTTGGACGAGAAGAACCGCAGTGCAGCCTTACGATAATAGGACAGTTCTCAAATGCTGGCAGAACCACAGCATCCCGTAATTGCAGGTTAGCTTGCCAGCTAGTGGCAACGGGTCTAAAGCCAGAAAAATAAATGTCAGTTTACACAAAGAGACTCTGATCTACTGTATTCCATATTGAGTCTTTTCTCTGTACAGGGAAATGCTTTACTGTCTCATACTTCAAAGACAGTAGGCATTGCATTACACTAGGCTGTATCTGTCATTACCAGCCATAATACAGTCAACTTCTTATACTGTTTATTTAAGCCAACTGATTTTACTTCAGCAGACCCTGAAATACAAATCCATCCCTGTTCTCCTCTACTCAGCTTTGCTGTTGTACCAAATTCTTATTGTTTTCCTCTTTTGTGTGCTATAGAAAGGTAAAAGCAGCTCTCGGCAGGGAGCTATCTCAAGAAAATTTATCTAAATTTAGACTCAACTCAGATTAATAGACCAAACAGAAAAATACCTCATAAACTAAAATTAGAAATGATCTAATTAGTGTCTTGACAATGACTTGTAACCAGGATATTCCCCCTTTCTTCCCCTCCCACACCTTTCACCAATGGCTTTGTCTGTCTGATTTCAAAACTCATGTTAGACCCTAAGCAGAGATTAGGCAGAAAGAAGCTAGAATCTGTCTGTGCTCAGAGACATGAACAATGACATTTCAGGGGGACTAAAGCTCACTGTTCAATTCTTTGCAGGTTTCTTACACTCTGGAATCAGCTATAAATGCCCCCAAACCACCCCCTGGTGCTGCCACAGTCATACAGTTTTGTTGTTTGTTTGTTTGTTTAGTTCATCTCTGGATGACTTGGAAGCCCTTGTTTCTGCTAGAAAACTCCAACAAGACTGAGATATGTTTGTCACAAAAGCACGCCTTGCTCTTTCATAAACCACTGATTACCCAGACAGTATTGCCTGTACTAGTGAACATATATATATATGGGGGGAGCGGACATACACACACAGACATTTGGCCCTGCTACACTATGCCCTGCTACGGCTTGTGAGGAAAGCTCTTCAGTACACTGAGGCTGGTACCCTCCTGCACCTTACCTCCTCTGGTCTACTCAGCACATGGCCCTCGGGTCCGGTTATTCCCATCTCCAACATCCTGGCCTGTTCCTAGAACATGGAAAGGACAGAGGGATGTTGCCAGGCTCTGAACCTGCCCCCCAAGAAAAGCAGACCCCTCCCAATGGCTGTGCCCTCAGGCTGACACCAACTGACATCCTGAGGATGGATGCAGGCAGGAGGCAGCTGCAGGGAGGATAGGGACGAGGAGCACTCAGAGTCATGTGGATGCTGGCTGAAACCTCTGTGACAAAACAAGCACAGCATTGAGGAAAAAGCATACAGAACTCCTCAGCTCCACAAACAGCACCCAGTACATTTCCAGGCCCTCTTCCCACCACTCCACACCTCCCCTTCTGAAATGCAAGTAGTCTGTTGAGAAAAATCATTAAAAGGCAACACAATTCCAAAATTCTCTTCCCAAGGTTACCATTTCCTCACTCTCTCCACTGACAAAGCTGCAAAAGCTCTGCAGTAACAAATTCCCCAATTAGCTGGTGATCCTTTTAAATCCTGATATTTTCTGGAGAAGTTCTGTCTATTCCAAATTTCATTTAGGGAGAAAAAGAGTGGCTGGTATCTGCTTTCAACTCATCTGTCAGCTTGTCTTTCCAGCTCTGCAAGAAACTGCCTGTTTAAGAAAACTTTGGCCAGTGCATTTTTTTTTCTTTTAAATGACACAAATATTTTCACTGACCTTCAGTCTCATTGAACAAAAACATCGAAAAGTTTGGTTGTATCTGATAAGCCATAAAATAATTTGAGCTTTTATCATCTTTAGAAAAGAAGATGATAACGCTTGCTGTAACAAAAGAATAATACGCTTCTAAACATGTCCTCCTGACTCCTTGGGTTATCTACCTTTCCTTTGAAATGGATTTTTACCTAATATTGCTTGTCAGAAACAAAACACAGAAACACCACGAACCATTTTTTCTATGTTGACATGCAATTCAATGTCCTGAAAGACTATGCTGGAAGGTTTTGCAACCTCCTTATTGCAGTTCCCACCAGATACTTCACAGCAGAAAACTTTGCTAAAACCTTTGATATCACTGCTGAGTTGCAAAGAGATAACCTTGCAAAACATGCCCATGCAGCTTTAGTGTCATGTTGCAAATACCCCATATCAAATCAGCCTGGAAGAGACTTTCAGTCCCTGCACACCAGAAGAGTAGTTACCTGTGCAATTATATCTCCATTTTCAGCATGAACTTGAGCTATGGCACCCAGCTCTCCCAGGCAGCTGAATATCTCATACAGCTGAAACGGAAATAAGAAAAAGTGATTACAACAAAGGCACATTATCCTGGCTTGCGCACAACCTTAAAGCTCCCTGCACTGTGCCCTTCAGCAGAAAGCTGCAGCAGGGACAGGGTCAGAACAGGCTGGAGGATCTGGTGTCAGCCACACAAAAACCATGGCCATGCCAGGCAGTTCCTTCAGGAGGCCACCTGCCCCCAGCTGATGCTCCCTGTAATACCCCATACACCCCTCTGCCTGCCATCCTCAAAGCAGGAGCATGGCCAATATGCAGCGCACGGTGGCTCACAGCTGCACAGCAGGGGCGCTGCCAAGGCTCGCACCTCTGAAGGCAGCAGGGATAAGCAGAGAGGAGCTTGCAAGCCCCTGTAAAGCAGGGTGGACGGCATCTCGCCTCAGGCCCAGAGCTAGGATTACACAGCACTGCTGCCATCTTCACACTCAGCAGTCCAATCACACACAACCAAAGCCATAAATGAGGTCCTACCTCAGTGTTTGACATCTGGTACAAGTCCTTGTAGGCCATATAAACCATGAAGGAGTTGACTCCTATGGGAAAAGTAGAGAAGAGAATGCTGAGGAAGGAGCCAACAGCTCTCCCTCCCCATACACACCCCGAGCTCATGAGAATAATTCAGACCTGGATGGAGAGACCCCTGGCAGAAACAGGGAGCAGGCAGGAGGGTGTCTGCTTTGGTTGGCTGCCCCTGGCAGCTTATTTGCAGGATGCTGACTCCTGCTCAGGGCCATGCAAGATCCCAGCAGACGCTCAACAGCCAGAGGAGCAAGGACAGCACATCCACCACCTGCCCCTTCCACCAGGACCCCTGCCCCCAGCCAGCAGCAAGGAGAAAAGGGCAGCAAACCTTTCTCCTGGACCATGGCGTGCAGCTCCTGCCGGACACGTTCGCTCCAGCGAGGGATGTCCACATGCAGTGCATAGTCGCAGCAGGCCTTCCCATCTGCCCACTCACGCCACTTCTCAAATGCCTCCACCAGGCTGGACTCGGGCTCCGGCACCACGTGGTCCACTGCAGGGGGACAGGGGAGCTGTGAACAAGGGCTTCTCCAGCTGCGTGCCCCTGACGTGCACCCCACTGCAGCTCTGCATGCTGCAGGGCATCTCCACCATCCCAGATCCGTCTCCTTGGCTCTTAGGCAGGACAGCACCTAAGAGGCCCTCATCACCTCCATGACTTCCCTTGTCTCCTCCCAGTGCATTTATTGGATGGAAAATGCACACAGCCTTTACTTAACAGCCTCTGGCAAAAGATCAGGGGCTTTTACAGGCTTCTGCTGAGAAATCAGCTGAAAGCTGCAGGGTTTTGTCTCTCCTCACCCTCACTTCAACCCCATTAACACATGGTCTCCTGACACCCTGCAACACTAATGCACCTTTTACTGCCCACCACACCACCTCATACCCTACCACAGTGCACTTTACACAGCTGATTTTTTTTGGTCCATGGGGGAAGGTGAACTGGTGTGGGGATGGCAAAAAAAACAATCTTTTACTAGAAGGATCAACAATTGCTCCTGCACCCCATGGAACCCTGCAGTACACACAGCTGTGGCTGCTGCACAGCAGTAAAGCCTGGATCTGCAAGCACTGCACACCCTTGGCACTCTTCAGGGAAGGATCTCAGAATCCCCTTTCCTTTTTTGTTAGCACTGTTTATTTCTGAGCAGCGCACGATGCCAGGACATTGCTCTGTTCCTCTGCTCAGCGTCATCTGAGCATCACGCTGCCCTATTTTTATTTAGCTGGGGAAAAGAAGTTATGCTGTTACTCCTTTTTGAGGTTCTCAGGGGCACCAGTGGCTGCAGACGCTAGAGCACTGCAGAACACAGGATCTGAAGCTGTGCAGAGGGTCCTGTGCACATCTCCTTTCCCAGCACCTTCAGTACCACTAATGGTCCTACAGCTTCATCTTGCTCCTCACCCTCTAGTCCTAACCAGACATCACAGAAAAGATGAGCACGCTGTCATGGATCTTTAAAACAAAGAAGACTACGAAAAGCATACAGGAAAAAAAATAACTGGGCAACTTTTCAAGAGTGCAAGAACAACAAAAAATTCTTAAGACTGAGGAGTTTCATTTGGATTGGAGTTTTATTGCAAATGCCTTCCCCAGCTCAGAACAGGAGCATGTCCAAAATGCACTGCAAAAAAGCACTTGACTGGGGATGTGGGTGAGGGCTAACAAGAGCTAGTCCATGTTTGCACTGCTATCCTGATGTGTACACTCTGCCTCCCCTGAAGGCTGCACTCTTAATAAGTGAAAAAAATGTGTCCGTTCATTGCTCAGACCCTCCATGAGAGCTCAGAAGCTCTATTGTGCCACACCCTACTGTTTACTGCTAACCAGCACTCAAGCAGAAGAGAGCTGATGCTCTGAGAGGTTTCACATTTTAATACCCAAAGGCATGTTTCATCCATTGGTCAGGAAAATTCATTTTCCGGGCCCACCCTCTTTACTTCAGCCAGATGAAAAGATACCAGGGCTCTGCTCCACCCAGACCTGCATCACCACAAGTTACTGGTAGCAAAAGCTGGAGTGCACTGTTGGCTGCACTTTCTGTTCCAATTGCTTTTCCATTAGAGGTGCCAGCCAGGCAGGGAGAAATGCAGGCTGGCCTGGCAAGGAAAGCAAGCATCCTCGAGTGAGTCTCTGCAAGATCATCAGTGCTGAGATGGCTGCCCAGTCTCTGCCACTAAACCTGCAAGTTTCTGAGCTCCCAGAGGGGCTCCCATCCTCAGCCCTCCCCCGTTTTTACAAGTATCAGATGTGTTTATGTCCCAGTTACCTCTTCCAGAGAATGAGAATGACACCAACTTGACACCAACTGTTGAGAATCTTTCTCCTTCCTCCAAATTTTTCCCTAAATCCTCCCTGCCAGTTGTCATCTGTACATTCTTCCTGCCCTAAAGAGGAACTTCAACACAACCCTCTTTGACTGTACCCTCCTGCATGACTTCCTAAAGTCATTTTAAAAAAATAAAAAAATCTTCAGAAGACACGTAAACCAACATCAAACAGATCACATGCAGAGTCACAGTACTGAATGTATCAGTACTTAGACTGCTCTCAAAAGCCCAAGCCTGCCAGGTGCTGTTTTGCACGAGACCTGCCTTCTGCACTCACTGATCATTGTAGTTCCACCAGCCAGGGCCGCTTTCGTCCCTTGGAAGAAATCATCCACTGCTGTCATCCCCTTGTAGGGCATCTGCAGGCGAGTGTGGACATCAATTCCTCCAGGGATCACCATCTTCCCATTGGCTTCTATGGTTTTGACCCCTCCAGGGACAATCAGATTGTCTCCAATCTGCCTGATGAGACCACATCAAGATGGTGAGGCACACACAAAAGAAAACCAGCCACAACACAACCGATCGACAAGCCAGGTGGGGAGCAGCCAGGCCACCCCCTCGACCTGGTAGAAACGCCCCACTCATTCCCAGGGACTGGGGGTGAAACCACCTCACTGAGCAGAGAATCCCAGGATTGTCTGGCCCACCTAAACTGAGATTTGCGCAGTCCAGGGAAGGCTGCCATCTGTCCGCCCGCTGCAGTGGTGGCTATGTTGACACCTGCTGTCCAGGGCAGGCACTGGCTCGGGGAGGCCAGAAGCATGGTTTGATGGGCATGATGCGGACCTCTGCAGTGGACACCAGCCCTGTGTCCAGTAAGCAGTACCCCTAATCTCTCCTCTTCCCTGTCCTTCTGCCCACCTTAAGTAAGGCTCAAGTCTGAGGCTTACTTACAAAGAAAGATGATTTCTCAGCATAATGCCACAGCTGCTAGGCCAGCTCAGGGCTCGGCAGGGTCTGGCAATGCTGCTCCCACCACAAAGTCCTGTGGGTGAAGGACAGCCCCCTCCCCTGGGTACGCACTGCAGTGGGCTGCAGTGCCACAATCTGACAGCCCAGCCTGGCTGCACCAGATTCACGCTCCTCCCAAGGAGCACGGCAGGAGTCCTCCCTCCACGGGACCTTCCCACCCACCTGCTGTCCTCCCACCCTCTGAAGGATGCTAACAACAGGGCCACGCCGCAGTGAAGGCAGCTAGACCCCAAGTACTTAGAATCATAGAATCAGAGAATATCCCCAGGTGGAAAGGACCTGTAAGGATCAAGTCCAACTCCTGGCACCACACAGTTCTTCCCAAAAATTCAGACCATATGACTAAGTGTGCAGTCCAAACACTTCATAAACTCTGACAGGCTTGGTGCCACGACTGCATCCCCAGGGAGCCTGTTCCAGTGCATGTCCACCCTCTCAGTGAAGAACCTCTTCCTGATGTCCAGCCTGAACTTCCCCTGTTGCAGCTTGAAAAAACTTCCTCTGAAAACAGCAAACCTAAAAGGCTCCAGCATAATCTTCTCGTAGTTTAAAGCACCCTTACTGATAGTTCTCTGGAGGGCAATTGACATCCTCCTCTCTGGACACACCAGCTCTCCTGCAGGACAGGTCACCTGAATCTCCCTTTACTCAGCCTCTGCCCCCTCAATCCCTTTATCTGCCCATATGTAGCACTTAGCCTTCAAATCTCTTCTTTCAGAAATCCTATTTTCATCAAGCCTTCTTCAGTCTTCCCTGATAAATCAATATAGAAGACAAGTTGGTTTGCTTGCAGTTCCTGAAAATCTCAGGTAGGTAGTACATGGGCACAGTGCTGTCCTCAGTAGTGCTAACGAATGGGATGTTAGGTAGGGTCACTCATGCTAATACTGTTGAAACAAGGCAAAACAGGAGTCAAAGACAAATCTTGCTCCTGGTTCAGTTAGGTACAGCTTTGTTCTACAATGGACACTATGTCTCATAGCCACCAGCCCAGCTGCAAATCAGTATAAACCTGCCAAGCATCATATATGTGCCCATACACACTGTGGAGAGCTGAGCCTCTAATCAAAGTGAACTGTGAAGTTTCCCCAGCCAGCAAGCAGGGTGCAGACCACATCCATGAAAAAACAATAACTATCCAACCTGAAGCTAATTTAAGGGGAGATGGAAATAATATGCTATGGAAGTCCCATACTTACTTTATGAGACCATCTTCCATATAAATGTCAGCATAGAACGACTGGTCATCGTTAACTATTCTCCCTCCTTTAATGAGGAGACGATCACTCTGTGAAGGGAAAAATACAGCAGTAGTCAGTAGCAGGCGATGCATGCGTTTCTCAGCGTTGGTACAGTGCCTTTCTTGGGTGCTCTTCTACTGCATCACACAGCTCACCCCAACAGCAGAAACTGCAGAAAGTTCACATCTGCACCAACACTTGAAAATACAGGACAAGCACAAGGACTGAAAAAAATCAAACTTATGGGGCTGTTTCTGAGGGGAATAGGTGCTGCCAGTAACACCGCTGAGGTGGAATGAGTACAAAGGAGAGGCACTGGGGACACAGCAAATGTGCTTCCACAGAATATACAGGGAAAAGTCAAGAGCCTCTTGCACCAGGTCATTACACACATAGTTCCAGAGGCAGCACAAGTCACATACCAGTATTTAGATGAAGTTTGTTACCGAGAGCTTTCCTACATCCTTACATGTGATCCAAATACTGTGCAAAATACATTTCACTGAAGATGACAATTTATGTCTCTCTCATCTGTTAACACCTTGCAAAGATCACTGGCAGAACAGGCAGCCCTGAAGATGATGCATTTGTTGTTGGACCTGTCCCTTCCCTGCAATGCTCATGGTGGTCCTTCCAAGGTATTTCACAATGTCACAGGAGGCAATGAACTCTATTCCCATCTCATCACTTACCACCTCTTCTCTTCTCCTTTCTATTGACATAAATGGCCAGAAACCTCCAAAGGAGCACAGACAGGGAGTATAAGAGCACCCAGAACAGAACTGCTCTTGTGCCCCTCCCTGCATTTGTTTTTGGGCGTGGACAACCCAGCACACACTATGGGGAGAGAACAGACACTGTCACGTGGGAAACAGACCCCAACCTGAGGAATCTGAGGTCCATCTTCTGCCTTCACCTGCACCAGTCTTAACACGAGCTGCATGTGGTACAAAGGCAAACAACCTGCTCTCACACATGGCTACCATGCATTCAGATGACATGAGCTGGTTTTGCTGTTCCAGAGGATATGCAGGCTCCATAACTGTTTAATACACCTCCAACCGCCCTCTGGCTTTCAAGCTCCCCCCCACATTCCCCTCAGCTCCCTCCAGCTCCTGTAGCCCAGGTTTCAGAGAGTGAGTAGGTCCCGTCCCTCCCATGGTGCCAGCCTGGACTGCAGCTGCTGGCAACCCTTCGCAGGGCTCACATGCAGGCACATCCTGGGGGGTTCCCACACAGTTAATTCCTCTAGAGGGAGCTGGGCTTGCTGCTCTTCACCTGCTGCCCCAAGGCGATTTCTGGAAATATCACCGGGCCGTGGTCATGTGCAGCCACAGAATTCCCTCACACCCTGGCGTCTCACATCAGCCAAAGCTCCAGGCCCACGTGCCTTATACAGCAACTCATTCATACAGGTCAAGACAAAGAAACTGGGTGAGGAAGGGAGCACATGGCACGATGCACTTGCCTGGCTGCAGCTTGGTGCTGGGCAGGGCAGCAGGCTAGGTCACCCCATCAGCATTGACAGCCTGCAGTGTCCCGAGGTCCCCTTCCAGCACAGCTGAAGGCACAACAGGACCCATATCCACCAGGTATGGTGGCACCAGGCTGGAGCTGTGCCCCATTCTCTCCTGCCCACAGTCCTTCCCCAGCAGCAGACCAGGCTCTGCTCCCCTCTCTCCTGAACGCAGGGGGCACACAGGTCCAGCAGACGTTTGCATGGAGCTGGTTGCAGACCTCCCAGCACAGCTTCCAGCAACCACGCGCAACAAATCACTGCTGGCACAGGCAGACGCTGCCTTGATTTGTGACATTGGGATCATGGGCACCCTTTGCTTGCATCTTCCACCCTTGGGTCCAGTAGAGGTAGCAGCCCAGCTGGGCATGCTGGCCTGGGAGTGCTGTGTCTTGGAGCCAGCTCTCAGCCTGCTGCCCCTCTCCCCAGCAGCACACCTCAGGTGATGCCCAGGTTTGGGGCTCAGGGCTCTGGACCCAAACAATGCTGCTCACGAACCACTGATTCTCCTCCTCCCTGGCACAGGGCACTTTTGCATCTGTATAAATGTCATCTAAGTAACAGTACTGTCATTTTAAGTTCAGAAAACCCAAAAGGAGTGAAATGGGACCACAGCCACTTCCTTATAGCCTGTCAGTCACAGGGGAAAACAGCTAAGCTGTGGCTTCTAGGGATGCAAATGATCAATATTTAAGTAACACTATAAAAAAATGCAGATAGCAATAGTCAAGCAACAGTATCAGGCATAAGCTGCAGAAGAATCAGGGCTATCGTGAGAAACAAAGGGAAGAAAATTCTCATTTTATATTCCAGTCAACTGTATGTAAAGTTTCTCCCATACGTCCAGTTCCCTATGCCCTGGCAAATCATACTTGGCTTCACATAGCCTGCTCATGGAGACAATAAAAGACTCAACCTGTCCAGATCCAATAACACAAGTAGACCATGGTATGTCTTGCCTACTCCCTTCGCACCTTCCAACTTGCCTTTCTGAGGGCCCTGGAGTTCAATTTCACTAGAGCCAGGAGCGCCAGCAAACACTGATGCCGACCACTTCTCCCTGCACATGGACCAGAGAAAGCAAAGGGACACAAGCACTAATGGTGTGAGGAGTAGGAGACTGAAATACTTGACAATTGCTGAATAAAGTGTTAATATGAAGTCAGAAAATATGCCTTCATTCAAATACAAATGGTCACTTTGTGGCAGACATGAAGGGCTGCTCAGTGCTAATTCGGTTAGTACACAAATAAAACTGCTAGGCTCATTACGGCTGGAGCATGAACAAGGCCTTTATTCAGGGGACTGGGCTCTGTACCAGTGCCCACCCCACGCCTGGCTACCAGACCATCCCCGTGAGAACAGGAGAGACACGGGCTGCACCAGAGCACACCCATTAACCATGAGGAAAAAATACAACACAGTGAAAAAAGGAAAATCCCAATGACAACCCATCCACAGGCTCAGGCATCATTCAAGGATACACCCAGACGTGAAGAGGCGGGGGGAGTGGAAAGGAAAAGGATGAAACAGTTAAGAGGAAACAAGGCTGACTTAACAGACAGGCTTCTGCAGCACGCATATCCAGAGCAGCCTCAGATCACAATTAGCACACTGTTCCCCTGCCAGAGCTCGCCTGTGCTTCTCCACACCCACCGTGTCCCCTGCCAGCCCGTGTCGGGCTGTGCCACCAGCCATTGTTAGCAGACGTGAGGCTCTGCCTGTGCAGGGAGCAGGCAGGCGCCACGGCAGCTCCTCTCCTCCAGGCCTGGCAGCAGCATGGAGCCACGCGTACCCCCACGGCCCCCGCCCAGCCCCTGGCTGCAGATGGCAAGGGGAAGCCCGATTCCTTGCCAGGGCCACACGCCGGGGCGGCGCCATGGCTGCAAGTGGTTCCTGAGCGCAGCTGCAGGCAGCTCTGCCCGGCTGCTGGCACAAGGCTGCTGCTTGTCTACCTGGCCTGTGCCACTGCGCGTGTCTCAGCCGGTCTCTGGGCAGCTGGCGGCAGCCCTCGGGTCACAGGAGCGGTGCCTGTCACGAGCCTCCACTCCTGCAGGCACAGGCACCTCCCTACAGCTCAGCCTGGAAGCACCCTTCCATCACAGCATTGCATGGCTCAGTGGGATCACCTCTGGTACCCAGCACCTCTGCTGGTCAGCCCTTTGTGCTGGACACTCTGTCCCTTCACCTGTTGGCATTTGGAATCAGTACTAAGAAGCTTATAAAACCATTACCCATTCCCTCTTGCCCACACTCTGCTCCTTATGCTCTTAAGCATCACCTGGTCATCTGAGATCCCAAAGTATCAGGGGGTCTCTTAGCATCTCTTCTTGGTGTGAGGCTGCAGCAGGAAAGGGAGGCAGCTGCTTCCAGCAGGATGCTGGATCCAGCCAAGAATAGTGTTTACCTTGTTGACAAAGCACAGGGGTGTAATTAGGGTAGCACAGAAGCAGGTGTGTGGCTTTACTGCTCTTTCCCTTGAAAAAGAATAGACGCTAATTGCTGTGGTGTGTCACCAGCGGCTGGACGTCTCCTTATTAAGGGACCTCACCAGAGTGTGGAAAAGCCCCAGGCTGGAATAGCGAGGCCAGCAGAACTGCTAACTGCACATGTTCTTCCCCATGATGTGGGCTGGTAACAAATACCACAGCGATGGCTGGCAGCTTACCAAACTCTGCCCAGTAAGTAAGGCTTTTCTCCCCACTTGCACCTGACACAAGATGCCAGCCATCCCTGTGCAGACCTCACTGTTTCCAGAAGCATCACAGAGATGCCATCTGTGGGCTGTGACAGGGTAGCTGAAAGGGACAGGCATGGCCCACACCATGAGAAGATATGGGAACTCCAGTCTACCTGGGATGGAAGAGATTTTTGTGACCAAAGCACAAAGACCAGGACATTTTATTTCAACCAGCAGCTCCCTTAATAGCTATTTTGTGAAAGCAGGGCATTTACTCATTTTGGTTTTCCACTTTTCTTTCTGCGGGAATGTTCACATCTTGTGAACAGCAGGGAAGGAGAGGAAGAGAGGAAGCATCTTGATTATATCTTGTAAAGCAAAACAAAACATTTTTTTTTAAAAAGGAGCTAATAAAGAATCTCTCAACAGACACACAAAGTTCGGGGTGACTTCTCTCCTGAGCTGGGTATCCCAGCACCAGTACACATCTGGAAAGTAACATCACATTTACTGGTCTCTGATGCACTGTGCACAGCCAAAGGCCCAGTGAAGAGCAACATCCTACCACGCTGATGAACAGAAAAACAAAAAGATTCAATAACCCTCCCCTCCCACTTCCTCATGTTTGCTCCACACCACAACCAACAGATTTGCCCATATTTCCAAATCTTTCTTCATGGCTACAGTCTTGTCTGTCATTCTGTCACACGTTACTTTTGACCAGGCTTTTCCAGTTCTGTTTGGGAATAATTCCACACTAATTTACCCCACAAAAACACATGCACCCTTCACTTGAGCTTCTGGCTTCTGCACTAAAATGGCTCTCCTAGAAAAGATCAGAAATTGCAAACAGATCCACCAGGCAAACTCTGGTTTTCTACAGATAACTGTCAGAAACTATCTGCTAATTCTGACAGCAATGCTGTTGAGTATGAGAGGAAATAAGAGGGGGGTGTTTGTGCATCGCCAGAATTATGCTAGACAGGTCAAACAATAGCTGTCAGGAAGTAAAACCATTCAGATTTCCAATGCCTTCACAAAAGCCAAACCTGCCTGTTTGTGGGGTGAGAGAGATGGTGAAAGCACTACTACTCCCTTCATTTGCAGGCTCAGCCACTGCCTCAGTGCTATCAGATTTGAGACTGACGGGTGAGTTACCTGCTAGCGTTCCTCTGTGTACCTTCATACTCCTGACCTCTCAACTGTGATGCTTTGAAGGTCTTTGAGATATCTTCTATCCTAACGGCACTATGCAGTCTCCAAAATTTCTCTTCTAACAAGCACAGTTTAGCTGACTGTCATCCCCAAAGGTTGCTGTGTGTCTTGACAGGCAAGAATAGACTCTGGGGTGGAAATCTCAGGAGGAGGAACAAACAATCGACACAATGCCCAGGGGAGGGATAACCTGCAGAAGGGGACTGCAGAGCCTTACTTCGAGGGAAGCCAACATAGCTGAGATTTTCTTTCTGCAGTACTATTAAATGAGAGAAGACCACTCAAACACAGACTCCACTTCATTGCTTCCCCTGGATCTCAAAGCATGTGTTCAGGAATACATGGCTATTTGACCAGAATTTTAGAATCTCCACCACCCCAACCAGAACATGATGATGCTGCAAAGCAGGGCAAGCAAGTCCTGGGGGGCCCTCGCCAAGCTGCAGAAGTCACAGGAGAGAACCACCTGTGGTGTCAGCTCCAAAAATGCCACTCACCAGCAACATTTTAAGCATCAGTAGGCTGAGGGAAGGATTTAACAGGAAATAAAATTAAAAAAAAGGCAACTTGTGAGATTTTGTTACCACTGAGGTGAGAAAGTCCCTGATGGTGTCCAGAGGAACAGGAACAAGTCCCCCATATCTGTAAATTGTATCACAAAGGTCCTTGCTGAAAAAGCCCCAGAGAATGGGGGAAATCCCACCTCCAGGAATAATGTTCTTGTAACTGGTCTAGGGATACTGAAAAGCCAAGATTTGTAAAGAGGTGATATTGCTTATTAAAGCAATTGGGTTGAGAATCTGGGTTGACAAAAGAATTTCTTTTTATAGTGGTTAATGACCTTTGTGCTTCTTTGGGAGTAATTTGTTCACATCTGTACATTAAAAAGCACAATGAAGCTTGACTGCTTTGTCTTTTCTTTTTCTTCAAGAGGCCAAAGCTGTCCTCAGGAGGAAAAACAAGAGCTATATGAAGTCAGCAGAAAGCCATCAAAAAGATGAAAGACCTGATTGCTTTCCCAGAAAAAAAATATAAATCCCCATGCAGCCTCCTCCAGGGAGGGCCAGGATGAAAGCAGCTGCACCCCACGAAGGAAGGTGCAAGCTGGGTCAGAGCATGAAAACCCTGGAGAGATCGGCACAGAGAGGCACCCGTGGGACCCCCGTGCAGCTGGCCTCCCTGCAGCTTCAAAGAAAACATGTCAGCCAGCCTTTCTTCTCGCTGAGGTGGCACGGACGGGCTGTGATCGCGGTAGGTGTGGTCCCCTGCACTACTGCGCCAGCAATGGGGACCGCTGCACCTGATGCAGCAAGAAAGAGATCAGCTCGGAACCCAGCGCAGCGCCTCCGCATCCAGCGCGCACCTCGCAGAGCACGGATAAAGAGCACGGCAGACGGGCTGCAACCCCGCCCCGGCGGCTTTCTGCTCGCCGCCCGCCCGCCCCACCTGCGCTCCCGCTGCGCGCTGCTGGGGACAATGGGAACCCGCGCGGGACCCCGGCCCCGGCCCCCGCCCGGCGGGACCCGGCGGGACCCGGCCGCGCTGCCCACGGGGAGCGCCCGCCCGCAGCGCCCGCACCCCGGACCGACGCCTCCGCGGCCGCTGCCCCCCCCGGGAGGGAGCCCCGCGGAACGCGACGGGGCCGCGAGCCCGGGCCGGGCGCCGCTCCCAGCCGCTGTCACGGCTCGGCGAGAGGCGGCCCCGGGGCGGCCGTCGGGCTGGAGCCGCGGGCGCTGCGCGGGGAGCGCCGGGCGCGGCTCCGCCGAGCGCGGACACCTGCGCGGGCGGCGGCTCTTTGTCTGCGCGCCGCCGCTCCGGCCCGCAGCGCCGGGCACCGGCCCGGCCCCGCACCGCCCCCGCCGCCCGCGCCCCCGGCCCCGGCCGCACAAAGGGGAGCCGGGCACCGGCGGCGCCGCCGCGCCCGGCCCGCGGGCACGCACCGTGATGCGCGGGATGTTCTTCTTGCCCTGGTACGACATGGCGCTGCCCGGCCCGCCGCCGCCTGCGCTGCCCTCCGCCCGGCTCCGCACAAAGGCGAGCCCGCGCCGCGCCCGCCGTGCCCGCCGCCACCGGGGACCGGAGCCCGCCCCGCCCCGCCCCGCCCCGCCCCGCCCGCCCCGCGCCGCCCCGCCCGCCGCCGCCAGGGGGCGCCCCGGGCCCGGCCCCGCTCGCCCGCCGCGGCTCAGCGGCTCCGGGCGGCTCCGGGCAGCGCCCGCCGCCCCCCGCCCAGCCCCGGGGCACGGCCGCCGAGGACGAGCAGCGCGGCCGGGGCCGGCTCCGTGCCTGGGCCGAGCCTGCACAGGCAGCAGCCGAGGGTGCTGGCCACCAACGGCGCCGCCTGCGAGCTAAACGTTGTCAAGGTGATAACAGTAAATTAAAGAGGTTTGTAAAAGAGCAGGTTATTTGGTACTGTCAGCGTGCATCTGGATCACCTTGGATTTTCCTTCAAAAGCACAAGTATTGGAAACAAAAAGACAACGCAGTGCACAGCTGACTGACAACCTCTGCCCCATGTAAACACTACCAGTGTCGGCAGCACAAATGGCCTCTGTGTTTGCCCAAACGTGATCTTGCTGAAGCTCTCAGAAGGTTTGAATGGATGCACACTTCTGCTAAGTCCAAAAAACTTTCACCGCCTTCAGGTGAGTCAGCAGCTTTCAATAACTTACTTATCACTGCCAGGACAACCGAGGCATCTGCAAAATTGCATGGGCTGCATGGCCCAGCTGGCCCACTGCCTCCTGCATCCCGCCCCACGGCTGGAGCAGCCCAGCAGTCAGCAGGAAGCAGTCTGCAGGGGCCAGAAAGGGCATGGGGGAGCAGGACTGGGCTGGTGCCTCTTTGACCAAGGAGGGGGTGGGTAGGAGACACAGTACCAGACTGCAGTGCTCCTGCCACAACGCTGTGATGCACCCAGAATTGGTCCTGGACTTTGGGGAGATTGGACCAGCTGGGACTGGCATGTGAGAAAGGTGCTTGACCCTCATTGCCAAACCTCCTGAAACTTCACTCACCTATTTTCTAGAAAGTTTAAGGGTATCCCCATGCTCTGTAGTACCATGTTATTCGGTGTGCTGTCAGTAACACAAAGAGCAGCAGTTAATTAGATAAATGACTACGCAGATATATGCTACTGACTTGAGTTTTCAGTTTCAAGAGCTGAACTTGCATCAGCCCCCTGAATGCTGGCCAGCCATGGTGATTTCAGAGCCTTCCTCTGAAGAGATGCGCTTTCCTCCTCATTGCTGTGTGACACTTGCATAAATACATAGCATGTTTTACACTGCTGGGGGCCCAAAACTTTCAACACTGAAAAAGATTTCTTTTTCATAGGGCCTCTTCAAGGTGCCCTCAGCAAGGTGTTACTCACATGCTTCAAAACATCCTCAATAACCAGCAGAGCCGTTTGGAAAGTTATTTCAAAATGGCAATACTCTTACAGCCCATACCCTCCTCAGAAAAACCTGCAGAGATAACACACAGTTAGATGTTAATGTATGGCCACAGTGGGTGATAGGAGCATGGCAATGAACACCAGTAGTGTGAGCAGAGGAACGGGCATGTGCTGCTGCAAGGACTTTGTCTTTGAAATGGAACCAACTCTGACCATGGCCTATCAATGCTCAGCTGTTGACTCAAGACATGTCTGTAAAGACCAGGATGCTGCTGACCCAGCGCTAGTGCAAAGGATGAAAGTAGGTCCCACCAGTCTTACATTGATGTGATCAATGGTGCTTTTACAGACAGACACAACTGAGGTACAGTGAATATAACCAGTGGTGGGATAAATCAGGGCTCAAGTGTCATAATGTTAAGCAGATGTGTCAGGGTGGCTCATCCCCGTGCAGTCTCCTTTCTCCTGTATGTGTTCTTTGCATAAAATCATCCCCTCCTCTCTCCTAACAGTCAAGTTTTCAGAGTCTGATCTACCCTGGGGCACAGTGAATCCAAGAGATGGGAACGCATCTGATGAGCTCTCTCTAGGTGGAACCTCTGGCAGGATGTGTTGTCTCAAGAGGCTGGTCAGGCACTCCTATTCCAGCACACCAGGAACTTCCACCACACACAACCCTTTTTCTTGTGTGTGAGTGAGTGTGTGTGTCTGTGTAGCCCTGGAGGAAGGGGGTGGCTGACCCAGACCTGTGGCTCTCTCCACACTCTGTCCTCTCCCCATCGCTGGAGTCACCCTTACTTCTGTGGGGGTGTCCGGCTCCATGCAATGAGTGCTCACAGGATGACCATACTATCAGTGCTGTTGGCTGCAGCTCTCCCATTCTCTGATGTTCAACTTGAAAGACAGAGTGAGAAGAAACTGGGAAGAAAGCCCACTGGCTCTGTTACTGAAAAGTACTTACAGCCATACCGGCTTTCCCACCATCTACACGATCTCCCAGAGGCAACATGGAGCTCTGCAGCCTTTCAAACTCCCACTCAGGAGCAGACACGAATGGGAAGGAATCTGAGGCTCAGCTGTTCATGCTGGACACACATGAGGTCTGCCAAGAGGCAGCAGGAGACTGCCTCCATGTTGTACAAGGCAGGTGGGGGGGCCGTGACACAAGTTTTTCCACAGTGGAACGACTCTGCTTAGTTTTATCCTGGCTAGGATATACGTTGGGGCTTTGGCAGTGGAAATAAGGAGAAAAAATAACAGATGTATGGCCTGAAACAAACTAAATTTCCAGGTCAGGACTTGATGTTTTCAAGGAACTGTCATGTTCAAAGCACTGGGTATTACTGCCATTCCACCCCAGCTGGATTACCATGATTTCAATCACATGTCCAAACTGACATTAGGTAAAGCAATTGTTCAAGCCAGAATTTATCTGCAGTCTTATTAAGGATTAGCAGAAGCCAGAGTAATTTCAGGACTGTTCTTTTCTTTCTCCTTTGGACTGAGGCTACCAGTGATGCCATCCACAAAACCCTCACGAACCAGCTCCAGAGCCTGGCAGACATGGTGCTTCACAGAACATACCTGAGGCTCCAGAAAGCTGAAGTCCCTGAAAGGGGCTGCCCTTGAACATCAGGAGCCCACAGCAACTCCAGTGTGCCCACAGCAAACACCGAGACAACATCCCTCTTAAAACAGCAGTTCCCAGCCTGTGGACAACCGGAGGTCTGTGGACTACCCTACGCTCTTCACAGGCAGCAATTAAGAACAGGCCTAACGCTAGTTAGTTTAGCCAATTTGACAGGACTCCTAACTTGCACCCAAGCTGAACTGAAACAGGGCCAGAGACAGCGGGAAGGCAGGTGACCCTGACGCAGCCTTCACTGAGGGCTTTTGCTCCAAGTTGCAGCTGAGAGGCCCGGCAGTCTGCAGGCTCGGTGAGTGACCAGATGCCTCGCTTCCCCCACGTACACTCGGACAGCCGGTGCTCAGAGGCACAGCAAGACTGAGCTCCAGAGCGCACGCCCTGCCCTGCCTGCTCTGAGGCTGCCGCAGGCAGGCAGGGGACTCCAGGCTGCTGCTCCCAGGGACAGAGCTCATTCCCACCAACGGTGAGCAACTTCCCCACAGACCAGTTAAATGAACACCTACTTAACCACATTTCAGCTGGAAAAACCAGCCAGGCTTAAGATAAATAGTCAAAAAAAAAAAAAAAAAAAAAGAGAAGAGAAAGGGAAATAAGTGAATAATAATTTTAAAAGCACTTTGAATTTCTGTTCTATTTCTATTCTATTCTAGATGGTGACAAAACTACATTTCAAATAATGACAGCAGGACCTAACTGCTGCCATCAAAAGTGAAAAACCTCTGGAAACAGTCACTTTATGACTAACTCCCTGAGAAAAATGAGCGCTAAATCCTTCAGGTGCCCAGCCACCCCGCGAGCAAGTCTGCCTTCAGCCCCCAGCTCTGACACTCACTCAAACAGGACACTGCTGCTTTCACAAATGTCCCCGAGGATTCTCACAGCCCCAACAGGGCTGCAAGGCCTCTGAGAGCTGAACAAACCCCAAACTGCGAGAGGCAGACCCATCCCTGCATCACAGCAACAGAGCCATGCACCCCTGAGCAGGCAGGCATGCAGAGGAGACATCAAGGCAAGGGTAAGCTAGTTCTTCTCTTTGCCGGAAACAAATGAAGTTGAAATCAAACATGTCAAATGGAATATGCTAATATGTGTACATGAGTGACTGCTGCTTTAAGGCCAATTAATTCAGTTACAGCCTAATCCTGCAGAACACTGAACTGGGTGGCTCAGCAAGTGCTCTTCCTCTCCTGGGGAGCTCAGTGAGCCATGCAAGGGAGAGGCTGGGCAAGGGCTGGCAGCCCAGAGGATAGCTCACAGGCTGTGGGATGGGGACGCTGTCCTCATCACCCTGCCCAGTGCCACCACCAGCATTAGCAGCACCTTGCCTGCTCCAGTTCCCCCTTTAGAAACATAGCAGCAATGCACAGAGCATAGCAGAGCAGTGTGTACACCTTGGTTTTACGACGGACTATGAACATTAATGTATTAGCATTAACACAACCACAGCCTCCCGGGGCTTGGCAGCCAAAGCTGCTCCCCTGGTGCCTTCCCACACCTCTGCACAGGATGAGCCACCAGGGCCCAGAGAGGAGGAGGCAGCTCTCAAACTCATCTCAGAAACGACACAAGGGAAAAAGGGAGGGGACAGAAACCTAAGAGCAAGAAGGTGGCACTGGATTTGCCAGACATAATCAAATGCGGCAGCAAAAACTGAATTTGTAAATGATCCTGGAGGACACAAGTGCTTGAAACTGGAAAGTGTGTTCCTGATTAAAGCAACAATAGAATGAAGAATAAGAAGTGGCAGAGCGTACAGCCACACCTGCAGGAAAAAATGTGGGGTGCCCAGATAGAGGTTTGCTTCCTAGCCAGAAAAATTGCTTTTCTCCTTGCATGGTCTCGTATCCCTGGCAAGGATGCCCGGAGCCAGTCCGCTTAGGCCTGGCGAGGGTGCTCCTTCCACAGGATGTCACCAGAGAGCAGGGCCAGCCCCTTGGGGACCCCCCAGCCCCGGCACTGCAGCCTCTGACCCATGCCTGGTGCAACGCAGCTGGGACAGTCCTGGCTTCACCTGCACTGCTCCGTGCCCTCTGACAGCTCCATCCCCACAGCTGCAGACACGGGACACAGCTTATTTGACACTGAGCATGGACAGGATCTGTCCAGCAATGCTACAGTGGCCAGGCTCCTGTCGGGCCCCGGACAGGTGACACCAAAGCTCATCTCTGGCCAAACGCTAACGCTGAGCCTGGAGGGATATTGCCCCACTGCATGTTTGATCTCTCCACAGGGTGAACTCTGGCTAGACAAGAGCATCTGGATTTCCACTGAAATGACTCAACTCCCTCTGAGTGCAGAGGAGCCAGACCAAGCCCATGACACAGAGGCACAGAGGTGATGTCTTCCCCTTCACATGCGGTGCAAGGAACAGAAAGAAGGTCTGGGGGTTCTGCTCAGCCTCACCCCTGTTCTCCCCTCAGCTGAATGGAAACACCCGTTGCTGGATCCAAACCCACTTGCTCTAAAATGGTATTCAGCTGGTCCCAGCAGATCGATGAGAACAGTGCTGCTGGCTCTAACCCACCACCAGGAGCCAGCCCAGCAGAGCCAGCCAAGGCACTGCAATATTTTCCAGCTCCTCAGCCTTGTCTCCAGGAAGTTGCCGGCATGTTTGGTTTTTGTTTCTTCCTCCTGTTTCCTCTGGCCATCATGGAAACTACTCCCCAGCAGAAAAATCAACTTTCTCCACCTCTTTGCAGAGGTAACAATGGAGGGGGTCTACATAGGGAAACCTTGCTCCTGAGGTTAAGCATCAGAGCAAACGCAGCTCTAGCTGGTCTCTACTATGGTTTTCCTTGGGATTAGGGCGGACTGTCAGTGACCAGCTTCGCGCTCACTCAGACCACTTCTGCAGAGAAGGCCACACAGAGGAAATAACTTTTCCGTGTCTCACAGTGTTTGTTTCCATCACAAATAGGGCTTGTTTCCTGCCCCAGTCCTGGAAGTGTTCAAGACAAGGTTGAAGGGACTTTGGATAACCTGATCTAGCATGGTAGTTAGAATTAGATTATCTTTAAGGTCTCTTCCAACCCAAATCATTCTATGATTCTATTTTGTGATTCTGTAATTCCAAAACCTCCTTGTTTTCATGCCACTTGCAATGGCCAGTCTGCCAAATGGAAGCCAGGAATGAAAGGGCAGGCATGAGCTGTGCAGGACAGGGAGGAGCTCATGTCTGGAGAGGTAAACACCCGTGGGCCCTGGACCTCAAGAGCTTCAACGTGGGCCTGGGTAGCCCAGCAGCCTTGGGCAGCCTGCATCCCACTCCTATGCTGAGCTGGATTATTACAGAACCACAAAAATGACAAACCCATTAAAAAAGTACCAAAGAAAATCAGCCGGTGCCACCAGCACATACAACATAATCAAACACAGCTCCTGCTTGGTTTCTTTCTGATATGACACCCATTAGTGTTTAAGCCTTGCTATGAAGACTGCCACTAGTGGTGGCCAGAGTGGTACAAGAATGCACTTGGGGCTCCCTCAGCACTTCAGTCCCCGAGGTTGTATCCCCCCAGCTTGGCTGCTCACAGGCAAGACAACCCAACATCGGTTACAGAATCTACCATCTCCCACACAAACAACCAAGGCACACACCGTTGGGCTTTCTGCATTCAGTGGAAAAGGCATGGACTGACTGTCCCAGGATGATCTGGTGAAAAACCAAAAGGCTCGGTGTCTGCAAACTCGCACAGAGTACCACCTCTTGCAGGAATCTGTCATCCACGCTCAGGTTCAGGATGACAACTGGAGGTCTTGGTATCTGGGGAGATGAACTAATAATATTTGCCTACAGGCTATTTTCTTCAGACTTAATGGTTCAATAAATTCTGTCAGATTAGGCATTAGCTGGTACCATTCCAGTGGCTTTCTCATGATTCCTAAACCAACCTGAAGGACTGTGTTCCTCTGATTTGTTTTTAATTTTTTCTTTCACCACGTAAGAGTGGCACCAACTCCTTGGGCAAAGCACTTAAGATTTAATACTCCAATAACCTGAAAAACTACTAACTTTGCTTTGATATTCAACATCTGCAAATCCCAAGAACTACTGCAGGTTTCCACAGGCCGCATTTCTTCTCCATCCCCTTCCTCATGTTCTGCAAGCTGTGACTCCTGAGCAGGTTTCCTTGTCCCCAGCTCATGCAGCTAGGACACCTCCTGAGCAGAACTCACCCCTGGCCCAGTCCTGCCCAGCCAACACTGCCCACACCCCCCTCACACTGCATGGGACAGGGCTGCCAGGGCACATGGGAGACAACACCACGCACCTACATTTTGCAGTCCCGTACTCTAGAACTCTCACCTTACCAAACACCCTTCTTCCCAGATTGTTCTGACCTGCTGGAAGTACTGATTTCTTAGACAAATAGAAAAGGAAAAGCTAATTCAGGATGGAGCCAAGGAATCTGCTATGGTCAAAGCACAACACTTCAATTTAAACCCACTGATGCTTGTGTTTGACACTTACAACTGCATGCATACAACATGCTTGAAGGGATTTCCAACACAGCAAAAAAAAACTTCAAATGAGAAAGCAGTGAGTTTTGCTTTGTGAATCTCAAAATGTTTAGCTACATTTCATAATTTTTTCATTGATTTACTTTTTTCTAAAATGTGCATTGCAAAAACAATTGCATGCAACTTTGCAATGACAACCACAAATACCCATGTGGAATTTGTTTGGCTCCCAAAATCTGGTTACTGATGAAATGCTACCAGCTGGGATGCTCACACTACGTGACCACCCCCTGGCACTGCTACAGCGAGGTGCTGTGTGAGGAAGCCACACGCTTCTTCCAGCTTCTACTTGGAGCCCCAGACCTGCAGACGTCCTGCAGAAGGCCGCGGGAAGCCATGTTTTGTGATAGGGCCCCCAGCCACATGGGGCAGAGGCAAAGCATCGTTGTCCCCTCCCCTGTAGTTGAGCAGATTCTTGTGTCACCATCACCCACGAAGGGGCTCAGGATCTGTCACAAGCACAAATATGTGGGAATCAGCCCTTCGTTTCCGCATCTCACCCTACAGCTAGCAGCTGGGCAGGGACACAGACCCTTGTACTATGCCAGGCTGGCACGATCCAGAAGCACTTCAGAGGAAAGATGCAAAGCTACTGAATCACTGATGTCACCTCCTGCTGCAGGTGTTTTTCTTGTGGCATCCCCACCAGAGCAATAAGCGAGCCTACTGCTGGTCTGTGGTCAGTGGAGGAACAATCTCAGCTACTCTGGAGGCTATGCATGAGAACAGACTTTTCCTCGTGCAGGATCAGGAAATGTTGCATGTGTACATCTTGCTATGGTTTCTGTCGACCTTGGAGACCATATGTACAGTATTAAAAGAAGCATCATCTCTCTTATCTACTGGAATGAGCCATCGCTAGAACATGTTGCCTACTGTGACATTCACGGCCTGCATGGTGATTCCCCATTGCCTCCATAAAATGTGACAGAGCTAGGACCTACTATTGGTTGTCAGATGTGGGGGCAATAATACTGGCTCTGCATTTTAAATATTATTTTGAGCTATCAGTTTGCAAAGGTAAAGAGCATGCTAAACTGTATCACCGACATAGAAATAAACTCCTTTCCCAGCACATAATGCCTTCTACACCAACAGGCCAGAATCCCTCTATATCCATGCAAAGCTCTGACCGCATACAGCACAGCTTAACAAACTTTGTAGTTTTGTTAAATGCTGGCAAGCACCTGTATCCTGTCATTAACAGCCAAAGAAATGACCAATTATTGTTCTGCAGGCAACAGCTTTCTTAAAAAAAAAATATGCAAGATTTTTTTTTTCAATAAAAATGAGCTTATTTAGCATAAAACCCCAGCAATTACAATATAGGTTTTACTCTTGTATTTGCATTGTTCGAACTAGTCCAGTGCCTGGGTTTGTTCCTATATTCTACAGAAATACCAGAAATAACAAAAACCTTTCCTCAGCTCTCTGTTGAAGGGGGTGGCATGGAAGCTATGAATCAATGCCATCAAAGTGCTTTATGATCACTTGCATAAATGCAAGATTTTAAATGGTGCTAAAAGGACGTGCACAACTGCAATTTCTAGATCACACTAAGTTCACTAGTAAGGAAAAGACTGCTGTTGGCTTGGAGTTTCTGCCATAAATTACTGGTAATGGAAACAAAAAGCTGAATGCTGAAGTCATAGCAAATTTTACGAGTGTCAGAAAAAGAAAAAATAAGAGAGAACAGAGTTAGCTCAAGCTTCCTTCTCCATTTGAGGCAGAGCCCTCTGTCATCCCAAGATTTAGCACAAACAATCTGAGTGGTGTCACACAACTGGATGGAACGGGGCCTGCATGGCGCTGGCCACCTGCGGGAAGAAGCCAATAGCTGGTGGGAGGGTCCCCAGGGCCCACTCAGCGCGTGGCGCCTCGCCCCGCTGCCTTCAGCTACAGCCCAGCCCGCTCCCTCACAGCCTGGCTGACAGCGCAGCCTCAGCCCGCGCTGAAGCTGCAATCCCCTGTTTGTGGGACCACGGCCAGTTGCCGTGGAAATGAAGACTTCACTGCAGAACCACGCAGCAGGATGGGACAAGAAGTCTGGGGTAAGCATAACAAGCCAAGCGCTCCTCGCCTGTGTTACTGAACAGAAGGATGGAAGAGCAGCGATCTCGTACAGCTGAGCCCCGAGGAGGTCCATTAAGGAGGCTACCACAGGATTCTGCTTTACTGTCTTCCTAGGCACCAAGCACAGAGGAGACCCTGTGCCTGTAAAGCTCGCTCCTCTACTCCTCAAAGCCACACTGCTTCTGCAGATGCCCAGCAGAGCACAGAGGAGCCCTGCAGGCTGTATTTACACATTACCAGCCCCCTGTGAATGCCCCCACCACAGGAATTCAGAGGGTGCTGCCTGTGAGCCACACAAAACTCTGACTTCACTATAGTAAAATATGTGATGTAATCTGCAAGTCCAGAAAGCTGTGCAGGCATACAGCAGCCCCCACAGCCACAGCCCCGACCCCAGCTGCCTCTGACTCTCTGGCCTGAAAGAGTGCTCACTGCCATTACCCCCAGATCAACTGGCAAAGCTCTGACTCCCACTGATGAAGCAAAGGCAAGGCACCTAACTGCTCTTAAACATACACCGTGCAGTAGCACAGCAGTATTACTTCACTGTGCCTGAATCCACAGCTCTGTTTTTGACCTTCCAATACACTTTGCAATAAAGTGAAGTGAGGTTGAAACATCTAGCTGGCCCTGTATTACACTGACAGGTTGTATGACGTTACATATTATCACAGGACAGTTATACATTGCAGTCATCTTCCTGCAGAGATAGTGGTGCTTTAATTATAATTAATGCCATTAAAAAGAAGTGGTGTGTTGCTATGTTATATTTCCAAGTATTTGTTCGTTGAAAAACTAGGATATAAAACTCTATCTGCTGCTTTCTGCAGAGGCAAGTCCTTTATTCTCAGCTTTCCTAGTAAATAGTTATTTGGTCAAGGGTAGGTCACTTAACCTTTCTCTCTGTTTCTTAATCTGTCAAGTTATTCAAAGAAGTTTGATTTCAATTTGTCTTGACAAAGGAGCTTTTGTGTGCTCTGAATCTGCAAAAAGCTCAATGCAAGCAAACTCTTTGTGGTTGTACAGACACATTAACCTGCCATAGTGTGGCTCAGTATGCAAGATGGGTGTTTCCCATCAGGACTGTCGTACTCTGGGACACTCTTGAACTTGAAAGTTGTAGTAGAAAGTCATACGATTCCTTCTCGTCATGTAGTCACGAGCATTTATATGTGAAGCTTCCCACCTTCTCAGGCACTAAGTGCAGATTAAAAGGGTTTGGTTGCTGATGCTTATCAGGCAGAAGGCCTCAGAGGAAGAAATCTAGGAGTAGAAAACATTGGGAAGAGAGGAGTTGTTGAAGGAAAACCTCAGCTACAAAACTCTGGAGACAAGGGTCTAGACAAGACCTTAAAAGGGAACAACACTTCCAAGTTACTGGTACAGCTAATACAGAGAAGCTCTGAGCAAAGCCTGCAGACAGGCTGTCACAAGTTTCCTTTTCTTTTCCAACAAACAGCAGCTTAATGTTACTTCAGTGTTCAATTCTGCAGCTGCTATTTGAACCATACAGACAAGGTCAGTGCTGACAGGAATAGTGTTAATTTTCTTCCCATTTCAGTAAAATGGACTGTAAAAGGAGCAAAGCTCAACAGCAGGAACCAAATATTGTGCCAATAAGAAACCAAAAAGCAGAGAGTAAAGAAATGTGCAAGGAAGAAACCTCAAAGTAACCAATTGCCTAGCCAGAAGCTCTTACAGAAGCCAGCAGACCTTGAGGACCGCCTGATGTATTTCCCAAAAGCCATAACAGGCCAAGTCATTGCACTTCACTGCTTCTGCTCCCACCAGGCTCCAGCTGGTGAGTTTAGTCCTTAAGATCATAAGTGTTTGCATTTTGTCAAAATTTGTACCCTGGATACAAGCTGAGGTTTCTGCAGAACCCTGAGATCACCAAATCATTTCTTCAGGCTAAGTTGCAAGGTTGCTATTTGTTTTAGTGATTTTTGCTTCCATTTTTTAAAATGGGCTCTATTTATTTGCCCTGTTCACCCTTGAAAAACATTGCCCTTATGCTTACTATTTACTGAAAAGTTTAGCCTCAGATTTACTCACTGACCCACAGGCCAGCAAGTGCCTTATAGGCAAATGAGTAACAGACTCTCCGAAATCCCAACTGAAGCATTTCCTCAGCGTTATTAACTTAATGATCTTCCTGTCAAACTCACACGGGTGCGTATGGGATCAGCACAAAAAAAGCAAGCAATCTCAATCTCTGGCTGAAGAATATATGCTGCTGAGCTAGGAGAGTATTTATTTATTACTTTGAGATTGGTATGAGTTTAGGAACTTTGTGCCTGATGCACACCACCTTCGCTGGTGTCAGTTGCAGACCAACATGATGTCCCCAGCCTCAGATACGGTACTTCTGATTTGTGTCAATGAAGATCAGGACCTGGCAGGGGTTACTCCAAAGAGTAACAAGTCCAAAATCCCGTCTTTGGGAGAGGAAGGGGAAGATGTCCTTCAATTCAGGTTTACAAAGAGCAAACACAGTAAAAAGAGTCAGCTATTCTAATGCTTAGCTTTACCATTCTTGGTAATGGGGTGTGGATCTTTTGATTCTATTTCCAAAAATCGCTGACATGGCACATCGCAGGCAGGAGCTCTGCGAACTGGAAGATGACAGCAAAGCCTTCTTTTTCCTTCTTTCCCTCCTTTAAGGAATTGCAGGAGGACAATGTGGAGCCTCCTGGTTAACCAGAACTAGCAGGGGAAAAAAAAAAAAAAAAAACACATCCTGAGCTGCAGCTGCAGCCCGCGCTGCCTGCAGCTCCTCCAAGCAACTGACTTCGCTGCAAGTTACTGTTCGTCACGACGGCGCCCGGCGGCTGCCCCCTCCTCCTGCTTCGCCCGGAGCCGCCGAGCCCCGCGGGCCCGCGTCTCCCGCGCTGGGCTCCGGAGCCGCCGGGCTCAGCCCCGCGCAGCAGAGCGGCGGCAGCTCCGCGCCCGCCCCGCGCCCCGCTCCGCCGCCGAGCCCAGCCCCGCCGCCCCGGGACGAGCTCCGCCGCCGCCGCCCCGCGCCCCCGCCGCGGCCGGCCGGGCCCGGCCCCCACCTTGTCGTCGTCGGGGCACAGGTTCTGGAGCCGCTCCTTGTCCGAGGCGGCGCGGACCTCGTCGGGGTCGGGGCCGGGGCCGGGGCCGGGGTCGGCGCCGGGGCCGGGGTCGGGGCCGGGGCTGGCGGCGGGCGGCGGGGCGCGGCGCTGCCCGACGCGCAGGGCGCCGAAGTCCAGGGTCTTGCTCTCGAAGGCGCCCTCGACGCTGCAGAAGAGCCCGCCGCGCTTCTGCCGGGGCGCCGCCGCCGTGCCCGGCCGCGCCAGGTACACCGGCAGCTCCTCGCCGCCGCGCCGCCCGCCCGCCGCCATGCCCGCCCGCCGCGCCGCCGGGAAGGGGCCGGGGCCGGGGCCGGGGCCGCTGGGCGGGGGCTCCTCGGCGGGGCGGCCCCGCGCGGCGCGGAGAGGGGCGCGGGGCGGGGAGCGGGGCGGCCCGAGGGGCAGGCGCTGGGGGCGGCTCGGCGGGCGCGCTCACCGGCGGCTCCGCTCACCGGCGGCTCCCGTCCTTTCGCGCTCCGGTGCTCGGAGCGGCGCCGGCCGCGGGGAGCGGCGCGGAGCGGGGCCGTCGGGAGCCGCGGGAGCGGCGCTGGCGGCCCCGGCACGGCTCCGCCTGGAGGGGGCTCGCTGGGAGCCGGGCGCTGAGCGGTGACAGCGGGGCACGTGCGGCCGCGGACCCTGAGCGGCTCGTCCCGACCCCCGCTTCTGGCCGCTGCCACGGCCCCGGGACGGGTCCGGGCGCTCAAGCGCAGCGGTGGTGCGGCAGCCACCCCCCGGGGGATGCAGCGCTGAGATGTGCCCGGCCGCACCTCCAGCCTCTGCGCAGGGACGGAGCTGGGACTCACATCTGGGCAGGCACAGAACCACCGCGCTGCTGGTTCTGCTAGCACGGCTCGCTGGGGCTTGTTCTCAGCAAATTGGCATGTGCAGAAGTGCACCCGCAGCAGAATCGGCACGCTCAGGAGGTTTTGGCTTTACAGATAATTGGGAGCTGCCTGCAACCTGGCTTTCATACGCACAAGGCAGTGTGTCATCCCACTCGGGGCCACAGCCACAGCACAGGCACATTGTCAGCCACGTTACAGATACACGCAAGAAATATGAAATGCACAAACTGACAGAGGATGTAACTGTTCACACATGTGCATGCATGCTGTCATGCAAACATAATCAGCATGTAAGCTGCGTGTTAGCTAATTTAAGCTTTGAGAACTCCATTATAACTTAATTTCAAAGGTATAGGAGGCCTGAAAGACAGGAGCCAGGGCTGAGTCTTAAATATGCTAATCGGTGTTTAACAGAGTAGCAGCCTGTGAAATCCATCACACAGCAGCAAAACTAGAGTTTTGACTTTAAATTCCTTTTCCAAGTACTTATTTCTTTACACAGAACATTTGTCCATTGTACCTGGGCTCAACATCCTGCCAAGTAATTTCTCACACGCCACGTTTGTGTTATGAGATGGTGTCGATTATGGCTTTTTTCCAGCCTTTTTTTATGAAAGCAAAGCAGTGCCATTGTCTCTGCCAGTCCTCCAAGGACTGGTGGTTCTCACTTCTGGAATTTCCAGGGAGCCTGACCTGTCATGGAAAACAATGACCCTGTGATTATGTCTGGAGAGGGAGTTTGTGGGCACTGTCTGACAGAGGCTTAAAGTTATGTGGGAGGAAATGGTTTGGGATTGTTTCCTTCCTTTTGCACTCTGTGAAGCAGTCTGCTTTTGTTACTGGATATGTACGAATGTAATTGACTCTGTCCCTTTTTTCTCCACTTAAGTGGAACAATCTACAACACCTCGAATTTTTGACTAATTATTCAGGTCTGAAGGGTTAGGAGAAAAGAGGATGCACTAAATATAAACACTAATATAAACAGTGTGTCAGTAACCTTGGCTGAGTTACTTTATCAGAATTGTATGTCTTCCACAGCAGACTACTGGTCAGTATCTACTCTTAATCACCCTAAAGTAACATCAGAGAGGGCTAAACTTCATTGTTCTTGTGATATTATAGAACTTTAATATGCAACAGCCCCAGGTTTGCAACTCAATGAAATTTACCCTCAGGACTTTGATCCTGGCCAGAGCCCTGGGCTCACCCACCAAGGCCAGAGAAAAGCTCCATGCTGCTACCACTTCCAGGTGCAGCAGCAGTGCTTGGCAGCTAAGGAAGGAAGTTTCCCTTCAGATAACCAGAATGAGTTTGCTTCATAGTTTCCTCTACTATAGAATAGGCTCTCTGGGCAAACACTCTCTCAGACACTTACCAGGGAGATAGCCAGTGCTGACCAAATAGCTGCACACAAAATAGCTGCCCACCAGGTCTCTTCCTAAGTGAGGAATGAATGAATTTGTCCTCTTCCTGCTGCAAACTGGGTCCTCTGAGCGTAAGGTGATTACTGTTAGCCATTTCTGCCCCATCAAGGCAGAATTCAAGACATCTTCTTCCAGAGCCAGTGGAGAGCACACTTCAGGCACCGAGCAGACCCCCTGTCCTCTCATTGCCAAGTAACAGATCCTGAGGAATAACCCTTTTACAGCACAAAACATGTGTTCCTCAGCCACAGGCTGCCTGATTGCTTTGTGCACTGACCCTGAGGAAGGTATTGTGAACCCCTTGTTTTGGCTGGGGCCTCTCCATATGGTTATGTAGCTTTATGGGGAATTAAAATTCCTTGGAACAGGGCCTGGCCTTTGTCTGGTTCTGCAAATGTGCAAAAGTTTCGGCATTGTACTTTAATAGCAGTATTTATTTAAATCCTGGTTCTTGTGTTTATCTTTCCTAGTGCTTTGCTGCATAAATGGTGCATTGAAGTTATTTGCACTGGTGAAGAAGTATGGGGGCTGTTCTTAGAAGTGGAGGCTTTAAAATCTGACCTTTAATGGAAATTGCTGACTGTAAAAGAGGCAATTCTTGGGTTTAATTTTCTGTCTATGGCACTTTTTTAGATCAAATTGCCATTCACTGTTAAGTGAATTTTTAGATTCTTTTTTGTCAGGTGTTTTAAGGCCTTTTGTTCAAGATCACTATGAAAACTGAGGTTTGGGTTCAGTATGTGTTCAGTGCAATAGCCTTGCATATGAGCCCATTAGAATGCATTATTTATATTTCTGTATTTGTATGTTTTCAGATCAGATTTGAGGCTTAATTACACAATGACAAAACATCTGTTCCCTGTAATTAAGCATGATTTCTTTTCTTTAAATCACATGTTTATATGCTAACTGACAAAAATGTTTTTCATTCAAGCAGTCATGAGTGGTGTGTCTTCAAATCCTGCTGGGAAATCTGATCTCCTCTTGTCTGTGCAAACTGGATGGGAGATACAGATCAGGGAGGTGATTCCACAACAAGGCTGCCTTCCCAGACTGAGCCCGAGGAGGATGGAGATGGCAGGCATTTGAACTCACGTGCATGGGGACCTACTAGAACTGATGCATCAGCCCCACAGAGTATTTCCCTGGCTTAATGACTGCATTCATTTCTTGACCACAGAACGAGTGCCTGTCCCTCATGTTAGCAGTCCGACTGAGCCTGTCAGATAGGCATTGCTGGTCATATCTCAGAAGAAAACAAATAGGTTAGTATTCTGATTTAGCACACAGAGTTTATTTTAAGGGAAACTACATTTTGTGATGTCAGGTTTCTAATTTATGTCCAACTAGACTGTGTCTTTCTATCTGAGTAAGAGCTGTTTTATTAAGCAGCACTCAGAAATGGAAATCAGTCGTGTCACAGGGTGAACTGTACTAGTTATGAATGGGGGACTGGTAGAGCCTTCTTAGAAATGTCCTTTAGGCAAATCCCTTTCTGCAAAAGGATTAGATAATGCAATGGGACATAATCACCCTGTCTGGGGTGGGCATTTTCTCATTCTATACACTCAGAACCTTTGTTGGTTTCCTTTGTTGCTCCTCTCATCTGCTGCCAGAGCACCAGCTGTGTTTCCTGTTAGTATCTGTGCAGGGGAGTCATGGGCTCCAGTGATGACTGCCCAATCTGCTGAGCAACCAGCAAGAGGCACAGCATGCGATGCAACTTTCACAGGCATTTTCCCAATGAGGCTGGCCACTTAGTGAGTGTCATCTTTTAAATGTTTGGAGAGGAATTTAAATTGCCCACTGAATCAGTGAGCAAACAGCCAAGGTATTAACAGAGAAGCCATATTAGGTCATCTTGCCTACCACTGCCAAGACACAGTTACTCTTTGCTGAGTATTTTCTGGTGATTTTGCTGATTCATCGTCAGTTTGTCAGGCTGGCAGGCAGTTTCTTAATTGGATAAACTCTGCACCCTCTGTTGGCAAACTTCTGTGCTGGTTCCAATTTCCCAGACGCACTAAAGAACATGATTCTGTCTATAGTAAAAACAGAAAGAAACTTAAAAGAAGTGAGGAATATCCCAACTTGTGGCTTCTTGCTCACGTAACGTTGCCTGTGCCACTGGGAACTGCTCAATACCCCCAGGGGGTTAAGATCGCACCTTGTTTCTCACTACCAAGGTGAAGATCATTGGCCTTGCTTTTGATTTAGACTGCTATTGAAGCAGAACTGCAGTGCTAAATACCACAGCTAGATTTTATCAAGCAGTGGATAATTTCAGGATCATGGCAAATATCTGGAGTTCTTTATCAGGTCATTCTTACAGGCATCTATTAATGCTGAAAGCCTCTCTTTTGCATAACCTGCTGATATGGAAAGCCATTAGCAGATGTGTGTGTTAAGAGAAGCAACAGGCTTGCTGTGCAGATGTGCACGGGCAGCCTCAATGTTGCTGATCTGTTCCTTGGGCATCTGAGCACCAGAGAGGGTCCAGATATGCTCACAGGAGACAAGCTGACTTTGCAGGAATTAGATGACTTCTAGTACTTTCTAGCATTGTATGTCAGCAGCCCTTCCACCCCAGAGAATCACAAAGGCTTTGGCAGGAAGAAAGTCATGCCCTAAATCCACAACATTTGTATTTAGCTTTTTATTCTTGTTTATTTTTCTGGAGTTACTCAGCCTGTTTAAAGAAAGGACCTGGGGTAGCAGGGAAGCATCTTGGGCTCCATAGCTATGACCACAACACTCACTTGACTCAGGGAATGTTGTGTTACTTGAAAAAAATGGGCTGTTGACATTAGCTGAGAATTGTCCCCCTCTGTTACAAACACTCACAAGCTCAAGCAAAAGAGAGCCGTGTCCTGAGTGAGGACATTTCCTTCCTTGATGTCAAATCAATACAAAATGGTTTTACATTAGTTTTCCTGTGGTCCTGGAGGCAGCAGTTTTTTTAATTGTGCATCAAAAGGACATAATGATGGCATAACTTTGTTAGCATGATAAATACGTATCTGGTTTTATAGCTCTAGTTTTGCTGCTAAGGTCTATAGTTTCAGCTGAAGAAGCATTGAGAAGTAGTAGAGCAATGGTAGTGGCAGGGTAACACTGATTCCTCAATCTATGTCTGATTCCTACAAGGTCTGATAAAACTGTATCCCTATACTACATGCATGACAAGTAATAATGATGAAATTAGTTGGAGTTGTTTCATGCTAAGTTACAGCTGCCTTATCTTGCTTGGGTGTCCTGTTTTAGGACACTGCCAGATAAACAGGACTGCTTTGCTGATTCATTCTTGCAGCCTCTAGCACTGCATTTCATGTGCCTCAGGAAAAGTCAGGCTAAGGACAAACAGAGAAATTAGTGAAAGAACCAAACTTTAAAAGAAAAATCTTTTGAGGCCAGAGAACAGTGGGTGCTTTCACTACCCAATAAATGGCACACTGGTGAAGAGCAGGCCAATGATGAGCATGCTGTCTTCTTCAACCAGGAAAGGCCAGCAGCTGATACTTCCATCTTCAAGCTCCAATTTAGTTTTCCTCTAAACTTTCAGACATAGGAAGTTAGGTCCAAACAGACCTTTGTGATCCTCCAGGCTGCTCTGCATATCAAGGGGCTCTCCATCTCAACTCTCTGTGACCATATCTTTCAGAAAAACGTCTGATCTTGATTTATATTTTTAGTGCTGGAGAGTATGTGACAGACATTGTAAGGTCCTAAAACAGAATCCTACCCTTGCTATTAGAAATGGCCATCCCATATCTCCTCTAAATGTACTCAATTTCAGGTTCCAGCAGTAGACCTCTCATACACATCTATCCTTGATTGTGTCTGGAGGGGTGGCAGCTTTTGACAGCCACTGGAAATGCAGACAGCTAGAATTGAAGGCACAATGGCAACAGTATAGCAACTTTAAATACATTCATATGTACTCTCAGTTGATACGTCTGCTTATACATCAGGTTTGTCTTCCATCTGTTTGCAAGCAGAAGCAGGGAGAGTAATCGTAACAGAAATTTATCTTTGTTGGCCTGAGAATGAACCTAAGTCCTGGCTGAAGTCTCAGTTGAAGGAAGACACTGCAGGAGAGGGGTGTCCCAATGAAAAAAAAATAAGTTTTGTAGATTTTATTTAAACTAAAACAGTGTCTCTGGAAATTTTATGCATGAACTGAAAAAGAAAAAGAGCCCAAATGCAAAGATCCATGTTAGGTACTTACACCCCAGACATGTCACCTTCTAATCAGCTGAGTGTGCTTTAAAGCTTTCTAAAGCACGTGTTTTTTTCAGGTAAGCAGACAGCTCTGTGGATTAACAATAATCTACAGTTGCTTTCAGTTTTAATATACTTACGTGTTTCTAACCAGGTCAGTAACAGCCAAAATACATCATGAAAATAATTTGCATTCATTTAATTAGCACATTTCATCTGACAGTTGCAGAGTTCTAGGAGTCCAGTAAGAGCCTCAGGCACAGACAGCAATCAGTGACAGCAATGCAGAAAAACCTTGTGGGAATCTTCTTCCCCTGGGCACACAGCTCTTGCCCACCTGCTGCTCCCCGCCCTTGGCATGCAGCTCACAGGGACACTGCAGTGGGACATGTGGGCTGTCCACGCGCTGGTTGATTCGTGTGTTTGGTAACCCACGTAACAGACAGCACTGCTGAACTTGGCGTTCACCTCTCATGATAACCAACAAGAGGAGCTGTTCGTTGTAAGACAGGTGTTGGGCACTGTGTGAGCAAGTGTGCTGATCATCTCCTCTGCCTCTGCCCCTTATCACTTGGTTGGCAGGGCAATAGAACCCTAATTCTGAAGTGCTTTCCATCCAGTGAAACTGCGCTTTTCACTGCAATTTCACCTAAGACTCTGCTTATACCCATAAAGGGATATGGGAAAGATAAATACTAGGGACTCTAAGCAGGTTTTGTTTCTAAGATGTGATTAGACAATCACATACTGTTTTGTGGTTTGGTTTGGTTTTCCACTCCAGTGTATTACATGCTTGCACTGTTTAGACAGCACAGAAGCAAAGATATGATGGGATTATGGTTCCAAGGCCTCCTGCTGCAGAGGGGTAATGGCTTGCAACAGAGCACTGATGCCTTCATTATGCATCTGGTAGGCACAGTCAGGTCAGAGTAGCATGACAGAAGTGTCTGAGATAGCTGTCTTTGTTCACAGGCACTTTGCCAGTGGTCTGAGTTGTCTAATAGACGTGCTGCCTGCCTTGCAGAGGTAGCTGTTCTTGCAATCTGCCACATACAGCAAAGAAGTGCCAGGTCTAATCTGATCCGTCTGTGGCTCCATTCCTCTCACACCGCTTTTGCATAAAGGGTTGCTGACAAGACCCACATGAGGCACTTGTCTGTTGTCTTTGTGGTGGAGTCAAGATGAAAGGGGATACTGACATTTCTCTCTGGGACTGACTTACAAAGGTCATTTGTGCTAAAATTTACCCATCCACATTTTACTTCCATTTCTACTTAGTACTGCTTCCTGTCAAAAGTATCCAGAATTATGATAGTTTCATCTTGCTGTGTTCATCTTAGCTAGAAGAGTTGGTTTTATCAAATTCTTATCTTAACACACCTGGTGTAAAGCTGGATTAACTGGAACATACATCATTGGTTTGTGCAGAAATCAGACTCAGGCTTGCTACGGTTTATAACAGAGCTTAAAAAAAATTTGCTTTTTTTTTTGTCATAGTGTTGGCAAACAAAAGATGTCTAACTCCATCAGTCAGGCATATCAACTAAGTCTCTGAGATGCCCTAGGAAGAGATGGGCAAGAAATTAACAGTCTCAAAGCACTTTAAGAACCTTCTTGAAGCTGATACTATACCATCATCTGCTGGGGGAAAAAAAAAAAAAAAAAAAAAAAAGGCAAGTTCCACTGCATATGAAGAACAAAGATAGTATGGCAGTAAAGGAAAGAGTCTCAGCAGCTTCAGCACCAGCAAGCCACACCTCCATCTTATGTAGTTATATTAGTAATTGTGTTCAGTCTGTATTCACTGTCCCCCATAATTTCTCTTTGAAACTATTGCCAAATTATCTGACAACCATTAAGGACTAGTGGGCTATTCCTTCAATAGAGATAGTAAAATAGATAAAAACAGATAATGTCCAACTATGTTGCTTGCTAATTATGTCCAAGAGAAAAAAACAAGCAGAGCTTATGGCAGAAAAAGTTCTGTATTACTAAAATCCATCACCAGGACACATCTTGCCCTTCACTTCTTTACATGTGGTCTTGGAATGAGTTGTTCCCTGAACTCACTTTCAGCTACTCACGTGAAACCTAAGACTGTCAGAATGCCAGAACCCAAACTCAGCTGCATTGAATGTACCTGGAAAAAGTCATCTGAGAAAGGCAGACTTAGCCAAAAGTAAATCCTGCTACATTCAGGTCAATGTCAGGCCCATGATGCACCCGGGGGTGGGGAAGAAGAACAGACTGTGCCAGTTTCAGACCACCCCTGGTAGATTCCTGTTTCCCAGGGAAATCCTTGTATCTGAATAGGTGATCCTTCCATCTGAACTGTGACGTGCATAGCTGCTAGGGGTCTAGTCCACTGGTCTGTAAAAAAGGTCTCTGCAGTGAACCTCAAAACAAGCAGGATGTGCATGTAGGGTTATGCTCCCAGGTTCAAGCACTAAGGTTTTTTAGCAACTTTTGCTTTAGGGGCCAAAAAGGAGACAATATACTATTCCCCAATATGCTATAACTTTTGCTGTTTTCTACTTAATATATTGTTCTTTTCTTTCTCTGTGATGACAATAGACACTTAAGTATCAAATTGCCCCTGGATGGCTGCACATCTAGGATTAAATTTGGGACCCCATGTCAGAAGCTGGAAGTGGAAGCCACAGGTATTTCCTACTCATTTCAGGATGCTGTTAGTCTCTGGGTCTGGTTTGGCATTGCTTTCCTCTGCAGAAAGAAGTGCAAAGTGTAGGCAGCAGAGGAGGATAGTCCATTCCAGCCTTTGCCAGTGTGTAACTGCCAGCTGAAAGGGTGAGGCAATAAAAATCTTGCTACCTAATCTCTTAACAATTTTGGAAGAATAGGTTGGATGGGGTGGGGTATTATGTGGGCTCACAGGATCACCATGTAGCACATACACTAAATCAACATCAATTTTTTGTCTTTATATTACATGTTCTCACCCTCCTTTGTTCAGTGTGAAGATTTTCCTAGTTTCCTGCTTGGTTCTTTCATCTCATCTGCTTTTACTTCTAAACCAATGGCTTGTGAGTATCATACCAAAGTCAGACTGCAGTGAAAGGAATCAGAAAGACTTACCACACCACAGGCACATTCCTGCTTAATAGTGACTTGTGCACCACAGCATACCATTGTGCTGAGTGTCATAACCAGAATATTACTAAATATGAAAAATAAAGAGCAAAGAGAGAGACGAATAGATAAAGATACAGATGCTTTCTTGCTGGAAGAAAGAAAGTGAGGTTGGAACACAGGGTCCAAATTGCAGCGTTTTGATGTGGGCCCTTACAAAAGTATGGGCAAGATATGAATGCCAAGTGGTTGTGCACTTTCAGAACAGAGTGAGGTGTCTTGGAATGGAAAATTGTAAAAGGTGACATTTCCCTAGAAAAGCATGTGAATGTTGTATCTGTTCATGATAAACCTTGAATTTGAAAACCCTCAAACAAACTCAAACCCTGAGTTTGAAATCAATCTGCACCCCAGATGTGCTAATGCCTTAACTGCAGCATAGCTTTCCTGCATCCCACAAAACACAAAATATTTTAGGAATTTCATACCTGTTACTGCCAAATGTACCATTCTTCTGAGTCTGTAAACCAAGAAGCTAAAGTCCTTTTCATTTTCCCTATATCTTCCCATTACTACAGATTGCTCTAAGTGGAAAGTGTGGGTAAGAACATGGCAAGTTACTTTTGCAGGGTCGTCTTTCTGCTTCACTGTGTTTTTCTTTTACCTTTCCACTATTTCTGATGTGTATGTTCTGACATGGAAGTGAGGATGTGAGCTTGTCAAACAAATATGTGCAGATACTCACACAGCTTATGAACAATGTCCATGGTGTGATCATACAGGTTTAGATTAAGTGACTGTCAGTATTAAAATATGCAAATCCTTCGTTCAATGCCTAAGCTAACTGATAAGAACCTAAGTAACAGATACCATGGTGAACTCTGGAAGTTTCTGAGTGCTCTGTTGAGAACGTAAAAATAGAGGCTTTTCTTTCTTGCCAAGCTGGAATGCTCAAATTCTTTTCACAGCCCATATCAGTTAAGCTATTGGAACTGTACTGACTGGTTTACCTGGAGCTTAAAGAATAAACTTTGACAAACTAGTCAATTTCAAAGTTCTCTGTTTCATATACAAAGGAATCCAAACCATTGTGGCTTGTTGTCTTTTTGTTTTAATACTTGGTATATATTGTCATTTCTAGGAGCTTGATCAAAATGTCCCAGAAGCTTCTTATCTCCTTCATTAAATCCACATTCTCTGAAGTTACAGGGAAAACATTATACAGATACTTTCAAACTATGTCTAAAAACAACACTGTTGTTTAAGTGTGTGTTGGTTCTGGATGAAGAGATGTAGGAGAGTGCTTTCTGAACAGCAATTCTGGAACTTGGAATATGTCAGGAGTACATGAACTCCACCTCAAATTGCTACCCACTGCTTTTCTCTGGCTTGTCCTATAAACATGTAATATGTATGTTTCAGCCCTGCTTAGGAATGTGTGATTTTTCTGTACTTCCTTTGTTTAAAACTACAGTTTGTTTACTTACACTTGCACAGTAATTGTTTCTAGCTCAGCGGCATTTTTTTTTGAGGCTTGCAGAGCACTTTCCATGATGATGAGGAATGGTCCAGAAAGGTCCATATTTCCCCTGCTAGCAAGAGGGCCCCTATGGCAGAAACAGATGTGGATTGCCAGGGATATTGTAGGAGTCATCAAGGTATACCACAGCTGAGAACAGTTGCTGGGAATGTGGCAAAGAAGGCCATATAACATGAGAATGAAGAGAGAGAGATAATTACAAGATACTAGGGTTCTCATCCTGAAAACACATTACACATTTTAGACTGAGGATTAATGTTCTTTATGTAGTTAAGAATGTTTCCATGCTTTTAAGTTAAAGATAGTATCACAGCTTGCAAATTCAGGACCCAAGATGACTGCAGCCAGTGCTACCTGTCTGAATGTTGGATTTGGATGAGTTTCATTCATAAAAATCTTTTTTTAGGTACCTAATGAAAATGGACTGATTTTCCTGTGTGTTGAGTATTTCCAAATCTGCCAACTTCCCTTCTCCTTTTGCAGTGTATGCTCTCCATTAATTTTGAAAAAAAAAAATCTAGTTGTATTTTATTCATGCCTGGACATAAGTTCAGATCCCTAACTTGGAAGCTGCTGTTGAAAAATGTTGTCTATTGCCAGCTAATTTTCTGGAAGGGCAGTGAATTCCCCACTGAGAGGGAAAGGCCCTGCTTTCAGAATTCCCTTATCTGTCTCCAGGAAGTGAAGCTCATTATGTTTCCTCCAGACCTTGCAAAGCAGAATAATAATCTTGCTTTATAATGCATGCTTTGAGTCAGGTTAACATTATTGAACTTCTAGGATAGTTGAAAACATACAAAGAATGTACAAGCAAGAGACTTTAAGTTCCAGAAGTTTACTCATTCAAATCTTTCAATGCACATAACCTAATTAGAGTTATTATAAGAATATAGGAACTAATGAGTCACTACTTTATGATTATCGCTGAATTTATACTCCAGTTTGTTCATACAGGAAATAGTCTGCAAAAGACCTGAGCCTCTAAAGCATCTGGGAGTTAGCAACCACTAAGGAGCAGACGTAGCTCAGCCAAAGAGACACTAACATGTGAGTACAGTTTCAGTAGAGCCTGAATAAAGATTGCAGCAATAAAGCACACCAAGAGTTTCTGCTGCCTTTTTAGCGATGGAGAGAAGCATCTTCCCCTCCAAGAAGTGATGACAGAAGGCCTCAGCCAGTTCTGTGTTTGGGAGTAGACGCTGGATATTTTAATTGAAACATTTCAGAGCTGCACTGGTTCATGCAAAGCACTGCAAGTTCTCCACATAAGAGGACTTTCTCTGGAACAGATGTCTTTTGTGGGTGGGTACCAGTCTGCTCATGTGCAGTTTGAAGGCATTCTGGAGCACTTAGATCACCACTGTGTGGCTGGCTGACTGCAGGAAGGAGACTGGTGTCTAACGGTGGTCATGAACTCCCTCCCTCTATTGCTGGATGACCCAAGTGTCATCTGTATAGCAAACCATAGCTAATGTACTCAGAGGGGCAAAATCAGAGAGCAGAGAGAGCTTTATGTGTCCTTGACATAAAGCATGATCTGTCCCATTCCGTGGTGAGACTGCTCACATTAATCGATGTTTTTGTCTCTTCTGAATAGAGAGGGCTTTTCTTTAACTACTTTTAATGCTATGTCACACTTCTTTACGATACATATTGATACATGTTTAGAAAATTGCTAGGAAACCAATTCCAGTCACAATTTTAGTGACTTTTTCAGTTTGCAAACTAATGTCAGATTTCCAGCATTTCAGTCAACATCTTACAATTTCTAAAGCTGAGAATGGGAGAGTTTTGCCTTTCACAGTTTCTGCAGTCAGTCTTCACATTTCTGCTGTATTTTTCATCAAAAAGTGTGAGGTTTTTTTTTTGTTTGTTTGTTTTTAAATCAGATCAGCTCAAGATTTCTTTCGCATTCGTGGTCGTATTTCAAAATGGGTACAGGAGGTGAGCATATTTTTCCTGTACCATTATTGGTATTAATTTGTAAAATCACAGATTTCCTATCACATTTTTTGCACTCAAATACAAAACTGATACTGATAGACACAGGCCCCTCCAACCTGGGCCTTCATTCCTGGCTTCACCACTGTCAGGGTCAGGCAGGAATACTTCACTTTTTTGCTTTCTGCCTGCTTTCTCTGGACTCCTGGGCTAGGCTGCTTTCTGTTATATCCCTGCAAATCAGGGGTAGCAACACTCATTTAAGCCGTTACTTCTGGTTTAAGCAAAATTGAAATACCATCTTGATAATAATTTGTTCTGCATGCTTCCTGAAAACCAATAACATCAAAATATTCAGTTGACATTAGATGTTCAGGGCCTGAGGGGAGGTTGATCACCAGGTAATATTATTGTCCTGGGAAATACTCCAGCGTCTGCCTGCTGGTAAGCACTCATGCTGGTACAGTTACGTTCTGCTTGAGTTTATGCTGAAAGTTTCCCTCACTCTCCCCACTCTTTGCCACCACTTGCCACCTCCCCCCAAAATTCACCCTGGCCATCACCAGGGGGGCAGTGCCTCAGGCTGTGCTGGTGGCTCTGCTCTCCTGCCCAGAGTGGCAAGCACTGGGACATGCTGCCACTCAGGGTTAGCATGCTGTTTGTGGCAGTTGCTGTGGCAATGGTGAAATGCTAAACAGGATGGGGTGAAGAGTCAGCTGTGTCTCTGGACTTAATAATATGATTTCATGTAAGACATCAAACAAGAATGCAGTAACTCAGCAAATCTGCTTTATGCGTCTAAAGGAAACCAGATGAAGCTAAGCCTTTTTTAAAATACCCAGATTCCTTCCGCAAGTCACCTTGTTTCATAAATATTCATTCTCCCCGAGTCCTCTGAGGATCAGAATCTAATAATTGTGCATATTTGCGTGATTTTTTAGTTTAGGCTTGGCATGAGAGCTCTGGATGTCTTTTATTCACAGAGCAAAAACCACCTTATGAGCAGAATGAGATTCACTTACAAAGTCTCAGCTTTTAACCCAGCCTGCCACAATAATTCCTTGGTAGCTTCAGCACGCAATAATCTTCACGCATTTATTTGGTGGCATAGGGCCATGTCCACCTTGAATAGTGTACTCTTGTAGATCTCATGATTGCTGGCTTTCTCTTCAGCAGGTTACTGGACCTCAAATTCCCATTTCATATAGCCAAGCAAATGCTGAAATATATTTATATTAAAACTTTAATATGCATCTTAGTTCACCGTGTTCTTTTGTATTTACTTTCCTTCAGCAGAGAGGAGGATATCATTTATTAATTCATTAATATTAAGATGTGTATTAATACAGTGATTATCAACCTGAATCACCCAAGACTTTTGCCTAAACATTTCCTGATTTTAGAATTGATAACTATGTGAATTTTCATTTGTGAACTGTAAAGCATGACAAAACAGTCACATAGTTTGAAATTTGAACTTTCTTTTGGCTTTCTTTCTCTTTCTTTTCTTTTTAGGAAAGGATTATTTGGTGAAGATGCTCATGGACTTATTGAACAATACAGATAGATGTTCACCTGTACAAAACCCACCTATATGAAACACAGTAGTGTTTTTCAGTTGAACTGATATTTATAAATCATTCTGCTATCTGTAGTGAGGGGACAGTGTGTACCTCCTTACAGTGGACAGATGATAACTCCCTGTATTATCAGTCAGGATGAGATCTGCATTAATGTAAGCAACAAAATTACAATTTCATAATTACTCTAGTCATAGCATGTTTTAAATCTAAACCAAATGTTAGACTATTCATAGTTTTCCTAATAAACCAAAAGTGAATTCTATTTGTGAAAACCATCTCTTCCCTATTTTGAAAATGGTTCATTTTCTTTGCAATTCAGTTATTTTGGCTTCAAAACAACAATTATTATTCTAATTGTTGTTAATATTATTGTTTTTAAATGCATTATTGCATTCAAGCAACAACCAGACATCGTAATTCACTTTGGGGTTTCTGCCCACTGACAGTGTAAGTTTACTAGAGAGAGGACAGTCCACACTCCAAAAAGTTTCCATTTTGAGGGCCATACCCAATGGAAACCTTTCAGTCCAGGTGTAGCTGAACTAACCCCAGAACAGCTATTGCTAAAATAGCTCTGCCCTATAGAAAGCAGAAAGGCAGTAGAGAATACAGACTGGAGTACAGCAGGCACATCCACACAGCACTGGCCTATCCTGCTTGGCTTTCCAAGCCCATTTTTAGTTTGGGGTACATTATGCTATTGGGTGGGCATTTCTTTTGGCACTAAAACTGAGACTTGGGCAAAATTAATTCTCCTGAGCTCCAATCTAGAAAACTTAATACCTACACTGCCTAGTTCTGCAGCTTTACGCACTGCACAGATGCTTTCTGTATAATAAAGATATAAAACTGTCAGAGTGTCCAAAGGAGCACAACTAAAATGGTGAAGGGGCTAGAGGGGAGACGTACAAGGAATGGCTGAAGTCATTTGGATTGTTCAGCCCGGAGAAGAGGAGGTTGAGGGGAGGCCTCATCATGGTCTACAAATCCCTCACAAGGGGGAGTGGAGAGGCAGGCGCTGATCTCTTCTCTCTCATAACCAGCAGTAGGACCTGAGAGAACGGCTTGAAGCTGTGACAGGAGATTCAAGCTGGATAACACAAAAAGGCTTTTCACCAACAGGGTTGTTGGGCACTGGAACAGGCTCCCCACCCCAGGGAAACTGTCACAGCACCGAGCCTGACAGAGTTCAAGAAGTGTTTGGACAACGCTCTCTGACACATGGTCTGATTTTTATTTTTTATTTTTGGTGTTCCTTTGGGGACCCAGGACTTGGACTCGATGATTCTTCTGGTTCCCTTCCTAGTCAGATACTCTATGATTCCATGATTCTTTCCTTCACTGAATTTTAAATCCCCCAGAGCAGCCTTTGCTGTGCCTCACCTTGCCAGGGCAGAGCTCAGATACTCCCCACAGAGCTTCCACATGCTGGAAGCTACTGCCAGTGCCGTTACAGATGAGGTGTTCTGGGCTTATTCCAGCAGGGGACCTGGCACTGACCCATCGGCATGGCACAGCAGGTGCCATGAGAGCTGGGCTGCCATGCTGGGAGGGCCATCCATGAAGGAGGGGCAGGAATTCCCAAAGGTATTCGAGTGTGGTGTCCACGGCCAGCTGGAAGCTGGCAGGTCTTGCCTGGCAGTCATTTTTTGTGAGCTGGGGAGCTGGTAACCTCTGAGATGCACTACAGGTAGGGTTTAGCTGTCCAGGAACCTGGGAACATGGGGTTTGCTGCAGATGGCTGATAGGTGGCACATGGCCTGGTGTGCACAGGAGTGATTAGCTTCCCACCAGTCTAGAGCCAGTATGGATAATTAAGTCAGGCTTATTGCTAAAGTCAGCATTTTTGACTGGAGGCACTGAAAGCCTAATTCGATGACAGCAACTCACCAGATCCCAGTTTTTTGTTATTAATCTCTGCAATTGCTTTGCTTTTACTTCTGTGGGTAGCAAATGTCCCCAAGGCATGAGTATAGACAGTATACTGGAGTATGAAGTTGAAGAGCTTGAATTTCTTGCTTCTGCTAGGCTCTGTTAGGGCTTGAATATAGATGAGGGCCCATGTTTGACTGGTGTTTTTCCTGTGTCTGATGCAGTTGAGGAATTCGGGACCAATAGCATGAGGATGCAGTACAGGCTAGGGCTGGTGTTCAGTTTAGTGACTATGGAGCTGTTAATTTCTGAACTTTACTAGGTGGATTGTTGTAGGGTAACACCAGAAGTAAGCAAATGAGTTTTCATGAATGGATATGAAGGGAAGCAGGGTGAATGACTGCATCTCAGTTATGACTCTGAACTTAAAGCACTGATCATTCTAGATAGGCCCTCCAGTTTTGTCTATACTGAAGCTGTTTTCTGTTCTTGCTATTATCATGTGGTTAAATTTGGAAATAATAGCTTGGCCTACGGTTGTTCTTAGGGCTAGGGATCTGGAGTAAAAGAGTTGATGACAGTATATTGATGGCTCTTGCTTGGCCCATGACAATGACAGTGGGGTCTCTTCTTGTTTGCAGATTGCTTTGTTTTTTGTGTCTCAGGGTTCAGTTATTTCAGTTAAGTGCAGTGCTAATCTTTGGGTTCGGTTTTGAGTAATCTGTAGATCTTGTTTTATGTTTTGTTGTATGACTGACTAGGAAAGAATTAAGAACAATGTGTAAAGGAATAACAAGCTTTCGTCTCCTCCAAAGCCAAGTCAGTAAGGTAGGACCACACTGGGATCAGTATCGGGATTAATTTAAAGTTTAAGGTTGGAGATGCTGAAGAATTCATTTTGTTATTGTTTCTTACAGGCTCCCCTGCTCGTGTCTAGAAACGTATGAATGACATGTGCTTAATTCTCAAGGAAATGCCTGTCACTGAAGAGCCTGGCTGAGTAGAGCTGTGGGCCATGTCTTTGATCATGCATACAGATTTTTCTGGACCTTTCCCAGCACTAGTATCATTTTTCAAGATCTGCAGTGGACCAGAACTCCATGCAGCATTCAGAGACACAAATGTGCAAGAGGTTGATTCAGTAGTACAGTGACAATATCTGATTCTCTATTCCCTCCCTAATTATCCCTAACATTGTATTCTGTTGTTGAGCACTGATTTGCAAGATCCCTCCGTCAGCTGGTAGTACTGGACAGAAATGGTAAGTGTCAGTCTATAATTAGGGAGTCTGTAATCCATAGATTAGTAGCTCCGTACTCTAAAGTCTCCATCTGTTGTGCACACTGAAATCATTATACGTCTAGTCTCGGTCCTGCTCCAGGCTTCTAAAATAGTTTTTGCAGGATTTTCTTTGTTGTGCAAAGCAGCCTGTTTGTGGCTGTCACTTGGTGGCCAGGCAGTGCGGCAGACATTGCACAATGGTCTCTTGTCAGTGGCACAGGCTGTGGGATGCTCCTCTATTCAAGCAAAAACAGGGCTTTGGAGTGTATTTTTCTGCTGTGCTCAGAGACTCAGCCCCCCTTGACACATAGCAGATGGCATACTGCCAGCTCTTAGGGCTTTTATTATATTTAGACAGTCTCCCAAACAATGGAAAACTACTGTCATCCAAAAGGGCTGCCAAGATGACAGAAACCTTTCAACATGCAGACAGTCATATGTCCTCTTAGACAAGCCATGAGTACTGGCCACGGCTGCCCCTGACAGATGCACAGTCTGTAACACAGCTCAGTTCTTTACTCACCAAAGCCTGTTTGATGATAGAAGCCTTGATAAAATTAAGGTGTTTCGAGGGTAGCTTAAACAGCTACAGCCTGATTCAGGCTGCCATCTTACTAGGGTATTTTCTACCGTGGACCGGAACCAGTTGAAGTACTGTCACATACCAGGGACAGACTAACACAAAGCTTACCAACTCCTGACAATAGTAGGCATAGTCTGGGACTCCCTTTCATTATTGCATCCTTGCTATTGTCTTGTAGCTGATGGTTACTTGCAGCTAGCTGTCCCAGAGAAGCATCCAGACAGTTCTGGACCCTCAACATAGTGTCAGATTTCTTGCTATTTTCGTAAAAAATGGTACCTTGGATGTCCATGCTTTCATGAATGCATTGGAGATGGCAAAATCAGACATGATAACAAATGTTGACACCTAGCCCTTCCATTCTGAGCTGTATTAGGTGGGATACTGGTTTTGTTGCCCTGTATCTTCATTTCTTCAGCAAAGTACTCCTGATTTACATCGGCAGAAGTCCAGACTCAGGGCTGACATGGTAGCTTTCATATACCCCTATTGATCTGGGTCCAATAAACAGCACACTGACTGAAATATATTCCTAATTTTATCACAGATGATTAAAGGAGTACATTTTTAACATTCTACTCTGTATACCCATTCTACCTGGGTGGTTGCACAGCAATAACCTCACTGTGCTTATCTGATAGAGGTAAGTACTGTACTGACACAGGAGCTGTGCTCTACTCCCTTATCTGGGGAGGATCTGCAGTCTTTCATAGGAGGCCACACCAGTTCTGTAATATAACAGCAAGAGATTGCTGACAACCATCTAGGGGGGGAATATGTTTTGCAGAAGTTCTGCAGCATCCATGGCTAGCTAGCACACTGCTGGTGTTTTAAATGAAAAAGCCCAGTGCAGCAAAGCAGCATTTCTAAGGTGGCATTGTGTGACCATTGTGTGGAATCTGTGAAAATTTTGGAGTACAGAACTACTTTTCTAGCCCTCTTACACCACACTTGTGCCATGAATGAGTTTCAGCTGTGAGCTCAAGGGGCCAGCTGAAAGGCTCACGCATGATTTCATCCTTTTTATAGCTCATATGAGTTCCTCAACCACAGTTCACCGATTTCCTCTAGCAGTGAAAAATCATAAACCTTACCACCCAAATCATAACCCTTACAATGGCTGAAATATAATGGAAGTCAATTTAGTTTTCTACTCTCTGGTTCTGAACCCAAAGATGGGTGCTTCTCATTAGCCTTGTAGATAATGGCAGCAAACAGCTCTGTAAATATTTTGAGTGTTTTATTTTTCTGGCCAGACTAGTAGTTTTGTGTAATAATCCACAAAGCGAGAACAGAAGTTTGAATTTCAGTCATTCTCTTTTCTCCTGGCAGAGCTGGCTCATATTTCAAAAGCTTTGCTTAGCCAGCTGGACGCCTTTGATTCTGCCAGTGCTTATGAAGAAGTCCATAACAGCAACTTTATTCTGTTTCATATATGGGAGTCACATTGTGATCAATATGACCTTTTAAAGTTCATTTCAAGCTGAGAACTTGCATAGATTTGTCTAGGAGCATATTTCTAAGGAGGAGGCTTTTAAAGAGCATGACCTAGAACGTTAAATACATTTATTTAGTGTCTGAGTAGGACAGGGGAAAGTACTCCTGGCACCTGCGGAAGGTGAAGTCAGGCAAACAGACAACGTTTTCCATCGTTTCGGTTACTCACTTGTTTTAACTTCGCTTAGCTACTACGAAGTCTTCTTCCGACGCGGTTTGCCTGTGTTTTTCGGCAGCTTGCCTTCCACACCTATTTGCGCGCGCCTCCCCGATTCCCGCCCGTTGCTCTGACCAGCGGCCGAGCCTCCCGCGGGCGGCCCCGGCTCCACCGAGCCCGCGCCGCGCCCCCGGCGCCGGCGGAGGGGCCCCGGCAGGGCCGGCGGCGCCGTCGGAGCTCCCGTGGCGGCAGCGCCCCCTGGCGGGCGGCGGGGAGCGGTGCTCGGACACGGGGCTCGTGAAGCTCGTCGAGTATCGGCACCTCAGAGCACCGGGAGCCTGAACACAGCGTGCAAGAGGTTCTGACATCGTTATTCTTTTTTTTTTTTTTTTTTTTTTTTTCCCCGAACTGGGGCAAGAGTCTGATAAGGCTGCACCCCATGCGGATTCCTTCCTTAGCTCCAGCAAACAGGCAGGAGCTTTTTTCTCCTCTGGCTACACAGGCCTAGTAAAAAGCCAGTAAAGTCAAACCTGCCCACATGCTGGGAAAGCTAACTGCCCACCTCTTATCAACTAATTACTTCAAGATGTCCACTGAAGCTTTTGAATTGATTTATGTTCCCAAGTGTGATACGCTACAGCCCAGTCGTTCTCGCTGTGAGCTGCACGCACATCAGCGGAGCGAGTAGGCAAGGAAGTGTCTCCTGCATGGTGGTTACCCAGCCTTAACATGACATTTCTGAACAGATTCCAGACAGACACCGAATAGCTCTGTGAATGTAAAGTGAGATTTTTTTAAAAAAAATGCTGCAGTTTTATTTTTTTATACAAACTAAAACACCAGAGGTCATCGAATCCTATATTAAATACATAAATTAAAAAATAACCATTCATAAAACTTTACATACAATAAGGATTCTCTTCTACACGTTAATACATATAGTACAGATACATGTCCAGTGTTTATCAAAGGGTCATTCTGACAAGTCATTTACAGTTTTGTTCTGGAGTAAACACCAAAGAAATTGGGAATTAAAAGTATATATAAAAACACACAGGTGCTGATGTGAGTGAGGGCAGAAAAACAAAACAAAACAAAAACTTTGAATCTCCAGCAACTTTGTGGCTGTTTACTGAAACTTACCCTAGTGAGAGCAAGAGCCTGGCCTATCCAGTCCTCATGCAGTGCCATGGAACTGAAAGCTTTGGAGGTCCAGCAGATATTCCCCTCTGAGATGACAGCAGGGAGATGGAAAATAGAGCATGTATACAAAAAGAAGGTCTACATGGTCCTCTAGGCATGTCAATGAGAGGGTGGAGCTGTAAGCCAGGCTGATAATACTGCAAGAAGCTCTATTTCCTTCTGCAGACCCAAATGCCTAAATTCATCTCGCCTAACTAGGCCTTTGTCTGAAGTGCTTGTTTGATTTGCACGATGTACGTGCCTCATCTAATGTTTTGACAGAATGGCTAGCCTGGAGTGCTGGTAGTCCTGCTACAGCCTAGGACAGATAAATGGGATGAATCCAGGGCTATGTTTCCTCAGAGACTGAAATAAATTGATCTGTTTTTGCTAGCTGATTTGTAGGAGGGGAAGTTGGCTGTGAAGTTTGAGGAAGAATTCTTAATAGCATGCCTCAAAGAATATCAGGAACAACAAAAGCCCTGGAGAAACAGCTTCAGGACAGGGAAGGAAGGAAGGAAGGAAGGAAGGAAGGAAGGAAGGAAGGAAGGAAGGAAGGAAGGGAGGGAGGGAGGGAGGGAGGGAGGGAGGGAGGGAAAGACTAGTTGCCCATGAGATGTAAAACTAAACCATGAGGAGTGTTACCAGTTGTGGCAGCTAAACAACTCTAGATTCAATTCCCCATACCTAGAATGGAAGTAAACTTTCATAAGCTATAGCAATGATTTACTATATACAGTAGAGAATATATATATATGCATATATATAGTATACTATACATATACATAAATATGCATACAAACAAACTCATTTTGATCTAGCTGAGAGTAGAAAGTTTGTATTTTACCAGCCAGTGTGTGTTAGGCATGGGTTATGTTAAGCTTCAAGAAGAGTAAAGCAGCTGTTGTTCAGCTTTCTGGAGGAACTCTACCATTAAAAGTTTGCAGACAATTTACAAGTCACACCATGGTAATTGTCTGCCATCGCTCACCTCACCCCAAGCCCTTGGAAATGCACATGCAATAAGGAAGAGTAAGGGAGGGGAAATCAGGCAAGACAAATGAGAGTAAAGTGTGCACAGCACAGTTCAGAGGACCTGAATGATACAGTCTGCCACAAAATCAGTCCAGTATGTTCTGAAACTAGATATTTATATCTGTGCTGTGGTTCTGCCCTGTGACTGCCCGAAACAAACATTCTAGTACTCTTTTTTTTTTTTTTTTTTTTTTTTTTTCAACCAAAGCAGAGAAGGAGGTTATTGCAACATCACAGAAAATAGATACTGCTCAAACTTCTGTAAGATGTGCTCAGCACTTTAATTGCTGGCCATAATACCTACGGAAAACAGTTTCTAGCCTGCATTTACTTGTGACTTGCCACATACCACTGCTGCCAAGTGGTATGAAGTGAATTTGTGCTGCAGCAAGGGAAAAAACAGTGCAAGGGGGAAGAGGGAATAATAACCAGGGAGGAAAAAAAAAAACTTTTTGTAGCTAACGAGATGTTGTAAAGTGATCCCAATATGTCAGGTGTGGAAGGAGCATGACTCCAAAGCTTCAGGACTGAATTGGTAGCAGCACCCTTGGAAAGCACAGGTGGTAGGTTTGGGCCAATATCACCCATAGATTCCTCTGCATGGGGGCAAAGAGTTTGAACCACAGAGCATGCAACATACTAGCATTCATTTAACATATTTGCCCACAAGTCTGTTTGTTTGTTCTACCAAAAAACAAAAACAAAAAACCACCAAAACAACAAACATACAACTGGTGCAGACAGTAAACTCCTTGGCTAAAACAGACTGGTTCCAGAAGCTGTGGTCATTTTTAATTTAAATTAATTCTAAGGAGGAGGAATTTTCTAATAGCTTCCAACCTTCAACAGAGGGCTCAACACAATCTTCAGGCATGAAAGAAGTGAGCATATTTAAAGTCTCTGTGGAGAAACTGAGCCCAGCATTGCAATCCATCTGAGTGTATGGACATTAATAATTAAAAGCTATTCTGGATGAAAAACATCTGTAAGGGGCAGGCATCCCCTATACTAGATGAACTTCATCCCTGCTGTGGCTAAGGAATGGCTTTTGCCCTGCTGACTTATTTCACTACTTTTTGCCTCAGCTGTTTCATCTGCAAAAAAAATAAGCAAAAAGAAGCAACACCCTCTGTAAAGCACTTTTAAAGCTTCTGGTGTGCGGAGTCTGTAGAGTCTGTGCTTAAGAAGTCTGAACGTGTGAGCCCTGTTTTGAAGGTTTAAGTAATGCACAGGCTGTCTTCTACTTTGAAAAATGGAAATCCATTTTTCTTAGCTAAAATTAAGACTCCATTGTGGAAGACACAGCTCAAATAAGGAGCCTTGCCACAGGAACCTGAAGTCTATACAGGAAGGACTCCATTGCCAGGTAAATGAAAACAGAAGCACAGAGAAGGGCATTGTAATGCCTAGATCATACAGCACACCACGAGAAAAGGGAAAATGGATGCAACTTTTTTTCCAACAGACAGGAACTTGGCAATGTTTGTTGCAGGTGTCAACACTCCTCAGGGTTTGTTTTTTACTGCCTACAGGGGCATGCAGCTGTGATGGCACTCCTTGCCTCAGGGAGCCACCAGGACTGGGTTCCAGCCTTTGTCATGGGAGAGGTAAGTAATGCTCTGAAATGGAAACAACTACTACTAGTTATTCTTAATTGTGGAAAAATCTAAACAAGCCAGTAATACTTCTCATGTCTAATAAGGGTGCTTTCACATTTCCCTGGTTTTTGGCTTATGCGTCACTGGTCAGGAAGTCAGCTAACAAAATCAGTTTGACAAGCCAAACCAAAACATTTATAAGGGTTTTGCATGTTCAGTAGGATCCAAGCTGAGACAAAACATTTGGAAGATGATGCTTTGTGGGTTATGCCACATGAATACTGGGGATGTTTTCTTCCCCTTTTCACTCAAACACATTTTTTTCTTTCTAAGAAGCCACTCTGTAGGTCCAATCCAGTGATCCTCAGTATGTTATTCCAATCGTGAAACTAAGTATAGGCATTATTATCTCACTGTCAGTCTTTAAAGAGTATAAAAAGTATCTGACAATGGGCAGGCTGTTCTTCATGCAGGGAGTGTGAAGAGATAAGGCTACAATTCTGTCAGAAGTCTTCCTTATACTACACACCCTCATTTCCCATCCCTTGCCATGTAGTATGGTGCTTTGTTATGATCTCAAACAGAAAACGTGGTGCCCTGTCCTACCTGTCATGCAATAAACTAGAATGTATTTTTCCTTTTTTTTGCCCCCACACTGCAGCTGTCATTGTTCCTGAGGCTAAAACCAAAGGGAAAGAGTCCCTGTAGTGAGAAAGCCAGACAGTTCAAACCGAATGCTTTATTGTCAGTATCTCTCCACAGCTCTCAAGTGTTTCTCCTGCTCTGTCTTCTTACTTTTGATTTGTTCATGGGATGACAGTGTCACATTTAAATGATTGCCCTGCATAGCAGGGATATATTTTTCTGTTGTAACTTTGGTTCCATGCCCAAGACACACTCTGACTTGATCAGCTGAAAGTGGAGCCTTGCAGATTCCCTTTAAGTTTTTTCCTAAGTGATGTAGGTTCACAGTTCATTTTTCTTCCCCTTTTGTAATTTCAACATATAGGATTTCATTAGATGCAGCATATATCATAGCTTTAGACAGAAACTGTCAAGTAACAAATCTTGAGTGATGGCTTTAAAATATAAGGTGGTTGCAGTCTTGGCTACAGGTTGTTCTTTTGTATATTTTTTTTTAAATTGGTGTAAACAATGTTCTCTTCATCGGGGGGGGTTGGAAGCATTTGCCTTTCTAAGGACTTATCTGTGTGGTCAGGTGCTCTAAAAATAAAACAAAAAGAAGAACATCTGTATCAGATAAGTGATAATTTCCTCTACCTACCTATCCAGATGACAAAATAGTCAGAAAGTTGAAAAGATCTGTTCTTACAATTATCAGCTAACTGGGCAGACTGTTTCTGTTTCCATGCAAGACATTTGTGAAAATTACTCATATTTTGACAATGAATTAATTAGTAACACCAGCCAGGCCTGTCCATTTAACCTTAAAAGGTGAAGGTCTCTGGTCCACAGAAGTTCCCACAAGTATCTTCAGATGAAGAGTTATGCACCAGCCCATACAAAACTGTGAGTTTCAATATCTCCTGTACTACAGCTGCCTAAATTTCACCAGACGTGACAGCAGGTGATATGCTTTGCTTGTGGTTTCAAGGCAACCCCAGAATTTTGGCTAATTCAGCAATGAGGCAAACAGAGACTGCTCCTAATCCAAGGAAGCCTTTCATATATATGGAAAAGAATTCTGGGTTTCAGATCTGAAACATGGGGCAAAATGGCATAGTTTTTCCTTGCTTTCTCAGCATTAAAATCCACATGGTAAAATTCACTGAGTGTGAAATCCATGCAGACTAGACTTCATTATTTGGTCACAAATAAGTGAATGTACATATTCACAAGCACAGAAAAGTATGCCTATAGTAAACTCCCATGTAAGAAGGAACTACAAAGTTTTGGTCTTGATGCTAAATATTGCTGAATATGGTTTAATTCACACACATTGCATTCTAGCCTTGTTTCAAATGCTTCTCCTTCCTGATCTGAAAAGTACAGCAGTGAGTGCTGTGCTAATCCTGCGAGAGAAAGAAATCAGAAAGAATCATCTGCAATTGTATCATAGTTTGCTCTTGGAGTTAAAACGTTGTTGAAGGATAAACTGCAGAAAGACACTAACAAAATCAAAGATTTTTCACCATCAGATAGTTCCCTAGGCACATTTCAAGGATGCGCTGTGTTTTGTTGTTTTATCACAGATCTGTATGAATTCTCCTATAAGGTTAACAAAGTCAACTTGCATCCATTGGAAGGAAAGCAATTTAGCAAAGATCCCCCTGATGATATGCATCTCAGTAGTTCTAAGAACCAGGTATGTTGATGGCATACTCCCTCTGTCATGCTCACCCTTGATGTGTTACTTCAAATGTCAGTCACCTGGGTAGGCAGGTGGTTTGTAAAGCGAACAGGAAACACAAACCAGTAGTAGTTATTGTATGTTCCCATGTATTCCATCCTCAGAAAATATGTCTATGATAAAATTCCTGTCAATCTTGCCAACACAATTCCAAAGTTGATTCTGTTTGGAGATTTCACCTCAGGTATTAAGAGGTAAGGATACCATGGAGGGAAATGGGGTGGGTGAAAACTGGGATCAGGCAGGGGATGAGCTTACTGTTGCATTTGCTCTGAGGAACTGCTACAAGACTTGATGATTTGCACTTACAGAATAACTTGCCTTGGTAAAACTTTCATCAGACATCATGCCTGCTGTGAAGCTGGGCCTGCTGCAGCTGTCTTTATGGTTCAGGAGAGCTCACAGCAGTGCAGAACCCCTGAAAAGCACTGAGTTTATATCTCTACCCCACCCCTGCACCCTTAAGATTTTTCCATTTCTACAGTCTATGTCCCATTCTCGACATCACTACATCTGCACAACTGTCGTGGCTACTTGCTCTGCTCTTCAGTTCACAGTAATCCATCTTCTTGTTCCCTGCCTGACACTCTTCGTCCAAAATGCAAAAGCAGAATGTGAAAACGGCAAAAGAATTGTTCGTGTGCTGTGTGGAGCTATGTGGAGGACTGAGGACTGGCACAACACACCAGCAGACTCTCCAGGGCTGTAAACCACACTTCACTTCTTCTTGATGTTTCTCTTCCTCTCTATCGGAAGTAGAGACACGAGTCTTCTAAAATAGACCCTCATGTGCTCCTGGGGCCAGCCTCTATAGAGCAACGGTAAATCCAGTGAGTGAAACTCTTCTTAGTGCTGTAATTAGAGCAGACTTCCTAGGCTCCAGAGGGACTTACACCCACTAAACCTTAGGTGTTGTTTAAAATGAGCAGGAAACTTAGTGAAGGAGATGTGTGTGGGAGACATGATGAAGTCTGGACTCAGTGACTCCTAAGGGAGCTATACAAACCCCCAGCAATGAAATTGGCACAAAAGTAGTTAGCTTTCTCTTGATTATTAGTCCTACTCAATTAATAACCAATGAGGAGTCAACACAGTGCATCAAATTAGCAGAGTTTGTGCTAGATATGACCCAGCAGACCCATGCAGGTAGAAGAATGGCTGCAGGTGATAATAACAATCTGCTAGAATTTTAGAAGGATAGAAGAGTTCTGATCTCAAATACCTCATTAGTTTTTCTAACCTGCCTGAAAATGTGGAGGCTTTATTATGTTTTTTGATGTTCCTGAGTTTTCTTCTTTCTCCTGTGGTTCTCCCCTTCTTGCTTTGAGAAGAGGGAAGGAATGGATCCTCTGCAATAAAGAATTCAGTCTGTCTTTGAATACAAGGCAGAACTCATTAGGAGGCTGTTAAAACAGCAGCCTGAAAGTCACCATGAAATCCATGTACACAGATTCAATCTGAAGGCTTTTTATTTTTTTTCCTTAGCATGCAGACATTGAGATGTTGCACAACACTTTAGCTATTTTCACAGGCTGCAAGAAAAAGATTTAATCACTACTACTGGAATCCATATGTCAGAACTGTAGGGATTTTTCTATTTTGGAAAATGCTTATTTCAAAAGATACTGGTATATATCTGCAATTCCTGAAAAGCCAAGTAATTCATCCATGTTATGGTTTTCCTTCCCTTTTCTTTTGCTTTGGCATACCAAAACCATGCGTAAAGTCATATGAGGGGTGCACTAGTTTTTTTATGCTGGGAGTAGGGATTTCCTATTGTAAGTTCAATTACAAGTGGATTCAATTTTTCAAGTGAATCATCTTTTCTAATGAAAAATGTCATATCTATGAACCAAAATCATTTTAATGCATTTTTATGGATCTTTTTGGAATTTGCTTTTACCACCAACTTTTTGTCTTAAACTTCTGAAAAAAAATACTTTCAAAATTAAAAACAATAAAAAAATCAGGAAGACAATGTTTCCTGATGAGTCTATGAAAAGTGTAAATTGCATTTCCCAGGATGCATGTTCTAATGTGAAGACTTTACTGGGTGCTCTATCTTAAAAGAGATGGGACTAGGAAAAGCTGTTCAGTAGTTTAATATGATGAATGTATTTTCAATCAAGTGACTTGATTGAAACTGAGCAAGGGACATCTTATGAGGCACATTTGCAAAGAACTGGAGTTCAAGATTTTTTTGATTTCTTATTTTTCTTCCACCATAGTTGATAATAGCATTGACAAAATTAGGATGTATGAACTTCTTACTAACTCTGTAGCTGTACCAGCAGGGGCAAATAATCGTTAGAAAACCAATTCCATACCTATACAGGTGGAAAATATAGGTGAAAATTGTATACAGAAAATTCAGAACCTCTTACTGCACCTGTTTTTCTTGTATGAGTCACAAGAACTTCATTACAGTTGTGATAGAAACTGAATGAAAGACAACACTATAAGCAAATGGGAAGAACTCAGAGAGACAGTCTTTTGCAGACGTCAGTATTGGTTTCCGTGAGTTTTCAAGGTGCAGTTTAAATCCAAGTGTCCATTTTTATTTTTTTTAATCTCCCTATAGGTTGGCTGCTAGCTCTGCACTTATGATTCTACAATACAGCAAAAGACACAGTCATATGAAATTATTTGCTATTACTATGTACTTTGAAAATGTTAGCTTCTTAAAACTAGCCTATACATAATTTGGCCGTTTCAGAAGACTCTCAGATTTTTTTTCCCCACTGTGAATGAGAAAGAAACAGTGCAGTCAAATTAACTCAAAATATCTTGCAGACTCTGTTCTGTGTTATGGTTCCCAGAAAGCCTGCTGCAGGGACATTGGTGAGAATGCAGTCATAATTTACTCTTTTAATGTTCAGTGGATTAAGGCAGTATGTTTTAAATAGCAGCAACTCTTTAATGATATTGGCCATTATTTACAAGAGCCATGATCACTGTGCTAGCCACCTTCCTCTGATTCTTTCCTATGGTTCATTCCACATTCAGCCTAACCTCCATGTATGTTGCTGGCTCAGCACATTAAAACGTTCGTTTTAAGGTCTGGCCATCCGAGGAAGCAATGGATTCCAGTTTATGTGACTAATTCTGTGAGTTTTCTCTGCAACAGCACAAAACTGCAAAAGGAAGTCTTGATCTAGCTGAAATAAAGCATAAAGTAGGGGGCTTATCATTAGGGGGAGCAGAACCTGGATCCGTGTTGCTTAGTTCAGTATCTTGTGCTGTAGCTAGAAACAAAGGCTAAGCTAGTGAAAATGGTGGAAGAGAATGGCAGAACATCTTCCACACAAAACTGTATTCTCAGTTTGCCTCAAGTGCAGGTCAGAAGAACTTAATAATTAACAGCTCAAGCCAGAGGCAAGAGTGACAGAGAGAAACTTTATGGTATTGGTCTGTCCCCAGATTAGAAGATCTGTCATTACATGTCTTTAATATAACATTATTGAGCATTTAATATAACATTAGCCAGGCTATGTTCTACTTATGTTATCTTGGATCAGAAGAAAGGTCCTTTTATCCCAGCATCCTGGCTCTGAATGTGGTTAGGCCAGAAGGAAAAATACGAAGGCTGTGCACATCGCAGTTACCTGATTTATCTCCTCATCTTCGCATTGCTTTTTGAACTCTTAACTTTTTGCTGCTAAGCATGCTTTGGCAGAGGCTTCTTTACATTCTATTTCATTACCTAACAATTTTTGTTTATTTTAAATTTATAACATGGTAATTGCCATACTGGTGGAGAATAATAGCAATCTATCCATCCATTCTATGACACTGACAAATTTTCCGTACCACCTTTTAACAGTGTCTCTCATAATCAGAAAAAAATCCTTCTCTCCCTCTGTTTCCTTCTTCCTCTCTTTCAGCAGCTGATCATTCTTCCTTACTCTTCTTTATACCTCTCCTAGTTTTGGGCACTGAGCTATATTCTGAGTGGGAGCAGTCAGCTCAGAACTTGTTTAACAGTTTTAAGGCTGTATCACTTTTCAAACATTAATGCTGAATTTCACGTGCAATTCTCTCGACTATTTGATATTGTGAAACTCTTGTTGGCTTTTATTTTCACAATTATGAATGGCAGAATATCATCTGCAAGCTTTTACAATTCACTTAAAAGTATATTGAACAGTGCTGGTCTGACTGGAAAACCCTGTGTCAGCTCAGCAGTGTAACCACTCTCTGTTGTGAACTATTACAAATTGACAAGAACCTGCTGAATTCCATGACTCCAGACACATACAGGAACATGCAAAGATCTGATCCTCAGCTCTGCAAGAAGTGCTAGCTTTGAGGAAATAAATGAAGTAGTCTTACCTTTCCAAGAGGCACATTGACATCAAGGCCAAAGAATAAAGGCAAGAGAGAAGAACAAGAATAGAAATAGAAACTGCAGAAGAAAAAGAAGATTGCATAAAAACAAAAGGTCATGGCATTGTAAGCATCAGGATTCATTCTTTTTGCACTCTGAAGGACAAATAAAATAATTATTCATTCAGAAGACATTGTATTTCCTGGTTACTTCTCTGAGTGCCATACTATCTCCCAGGCTTAGAAAACAGATCCCATTAATTTTGGTGATGAATTAGAATTGGTACCATATTGAAAGCCTGAGATATAGCTTTCACTGTAAACCACCATGGGTTGATGTTAGTCACAGAGATGGATGTCAAAAATAGCATGGGTAGTATTTTAAAGGGGGTTAAAAACAATGCCTGCTATCCATACTGTAAATAGCCTGGGAAATATATATGCCTAATGCTAAACCCTAACTATTATATGTTGAATAATTAATTTTTGGACGTATCCTTTTAATCATGAATACAACAGCTTCTGGAAAGCAAATTTCTGTGAATCAAAAACTCTTTTGAAAATTGACACTGAAAAGTCTCATACTCAAGATCTCCATATGACCATGGCATAAATTTTGCTTTGTTTTTAATCTTCATCACAGATTATGATCTATTTCCAAGTTATATATAATAGAAAGACACTGAGTCCTTGTGTCACAAAAACATTGGCAGAAAAGTGGAAAGAATTATGTCTACCAAGTTTTACATTAAGCACAGTTGTTTCACTTTAGGAATGTATGTACAGAAAGGTCTCATTGGCACTACTGCCATTGTACTGATATAATCATTATTACAGTTAATGCATGTACATTGATATTCACTAATATGACTATATTGGCAAAGCTGCCACTGGATATGTATCTTATATCAGTCTAGCATTTCTAGAAAATACATTGTTGGTAGCATTGTGCTGTGCCCATGCTGTGATCTTTGTTCAGCAATCCTATCTTAGCTATCTAAAACTAGGAAAACTTAATATGACAGAGCAGCTTTAACACCGCCCTCCCCCCACTCTCTCCCCTCCCCCCAAAAAAGCAGAACAGCTCTGCATATATTTATAAACATGTATTATAAAGAATATGCATATATATTTCTATAGTTCTTTGACAGGTCAGTTTAGGGGCAAGATTCTAGTACTGTTTTCATATTGTATAATCAATTGCAACCTTCAATAAATGGGATGACATCAGAACCTGGGTTCCCTAGTCCTGCCAGCTAAGGACAATCTTCAGATCTTCACTCAGTTTCCTTCATTCCTTCCTGCTTCCTACCATCATCCTGCCTTTAGTGGATGTATTGTCTATATCCCAAGACAGACAAATAAAGGCTTCATCATTTGGTTCTGTGTCATTAACCATAATTAAAAGTGTTCAGCATTTATTTCCTAAAATGAAACAGAGGTTGTTGTGGAGGAGACTCTTAAGATTAAAGTTTGGGTATACTGAAAGACACGAATTGAAAAGATGGGATAGTAGAAAAATGCTAACATGTCCATCTTATTAAGCTAAACAAAAAGGTCATGTAGTTCAAAAGAATTATATCATTACTTTCAAAAAAAGTGGATCAGCCTGCTTCAGAAGCAAAACAGAACCAACCTTTTCCTCCAGATCTTTAATTTGTCTCTTTTGGATGTCAGTTTTATCTTCTAAATCTCGGATCCTCTGGAAATTAAAAAAGAAAGAAATCTAGACTAAATTCTCAATAAATTTGCTTGCCTGAAAAGCGACTAAATGTTCAAAGTGCTAACAGCCTACTAATTAACAAATCCACTTCTCTGGCAGGGATAAACCTGTGCAGTATCATGACTCCATCGACTAGCCTTGCCTAACCATAACTTTACCTCACGCACGACTACTCAAAATGTGCTGTTGTGTCTATTTCACTGCATCCTCAAATGCTGGAAATTAGTATCAATAGTGGATCAAGTGTTGATTTCATATCAATCTTGTGGTAAATAGATGGAAAGCATAAGATCACAATTATACTCCTTAGAATTATATCACAATTCATTAAAATTTCTCACAGATTGATGTATTGAAAGAGGACTAAAGTACTATTATTAGAAATGATAAATGTTTATAGTACCATGAACACACTAATTCTGTGGTGAACCAGTTATGCAGTAGCCAAAGTGCATTTCTAACAAAACTGGGTACTCTTACAAAAACTGTGTAATGTGACTTAAACTTCTGGCACCTTGAGAAGAAAGACCGCTGGGCATATGCTTTCTCTCTCATTCCCTTAGAGTAAGTTTTGTTCATTTTGCAGCTGTCACATTAATCTTTGAATGTAAATATAGTACTCTATCTCATCAGCAAAACATTACAACTGCCCACTTTGGGAGGGACAGACCAGAAGTGGCTGGAAAAACAGATAGCTCTCCTACGTAACAATAGCCAGACACATTCATACAGTTCCTCTTGAACCAAGTCCAGTAACTAGGGGTGATCATTTTAATCAAAGAGATAGGTTCATGCGGACAGAATTCTGGATGAAAACTGTTTGGTTTGGAATTTTAAGGCTCAAAATATGACTAACCAATGCTTCACAAGCTAATATCAAGTGTTTGTGTGTACAGTAAAGACTCAAAGTATGAAACAACCCAAGAAATACCAGGCACACTCATGACCAAGAGCTTGCCTAAATTTGACCTCAGCTTACGTTCTTACTCAGCAAAGCTGAGTAGATCTGCATGTGCTTCGGTCTTTTTTCTTACCTGATGAGCCTGTTGGAGCAGCTCCATTCTCTCTTGAAGAATCTGGCAATCATATTCTCTGCTTTTCCTCAGCATCTGACGTCTTAACTTTTCTACTGCTGTCCTCAGCTCTTCCTGCTGTTTTTCAGTGAGAAGTTCCCCAAACTTTATTACCGTTTCTTGCTGCAAAGCATTGTATAAGGTGGCTTCAAGCTCCTGGATCCTCTGGTCGATGCAATACCAAAAGCCAGTTAGAGATGGAACATTGTTTAAAACACAATGGGGACTGGGGAGGTTGTGGCAGATTCAGGCACCTGCATGGTGGTCCCTGTGCTCAGGTGTGCAAAAATGTGACAAACAGAACTCATAAAGTGGTTCACTGTTTAGACAAATAAAAAAAAGTTTTTATTTTTATGGTAGTTCAACTTTAGTTTTTATTGAAATCTCTCGCTGACTTTTTTTAAGCAGTTACAGAGGTGATCAGGAGTTGGATAGAACTTTCATACCTATTTTATATTTGTAATTTAAAAAGAAGATTATTTCACCAATTCTAAAATTTTGACCCACTGTACTAAAAAAAAAAAAAAAGAGAAAAAAAATGAAGGTCGGTGTCAAACTACTTTGCTCTTAATTTTGCTAATCAATGAGCATTCCCATTAACTGACAAACCAATTGTGCTGAACTTGCAAGGCCAGTTATCAGACCTATGTATCAGAATTTGACACAGTGGTTTTACATCAGGAAATTGTGCTCTTTGTGGCATATCCTCTACTTGCTATGATATGCTTAAAATGGGCCATCTAAGACTCCAGATCTGAGTTCCAGTTGGTTTCACTGACTCCAGCTGGACAAGCTGACACTAACGAGCAACAACTGCCTATAAATGACAAAAGAGTAAAAGAGTTTCAGACTTCAGGAGATCTACCTTTTTCGGATTTGCAAAACCTAGGTGTCATTTTGAAGTTGTGCACATTGCATGGTAGTTTGTTAGGAGAATGGGAAAGCAAATAATAATTAAAAAAAAAAAAAAGGTACTAAGAAGAAAGCAAAAACCTCTTCTCATGATCCAACTGAAGCCCATGTCCTGTCACAGTGCTGGCTAATATGTACTGTAGCATTTCCTTTGTACATACCATGTATGCTTGGTCAAGAGCTTGCTTCCTGTAGTCTAGTTCTTCTTCCAAATAACCTTTTATTTTGCAAAATTGCTCCTACAATGAAGGATTTAGACAGAAACGCGACTCAGTTACCAAAAATGCTTTGGGAAGGTTTATTGAATCAGCTACAGACATCTGTCTTGAGCAGGACTAGGAGACTGGTCTTAATTGACACTCTGCAAAGTTATTATCTATCTGACTCAGCCAGAAAAGGAAGAATGGAAAATAGCTGTGTTTAGTTTTGTATGATGATACATCTGATCTACATGAAACAAAATCCATCATCTCTTGTTGATTTCAGTAATATTGCTTGGCATTTCGATAGAATTTAAGGTTTTCCGTGTGATTTTTCTAAAGATAACACCTCTGGCATCCCAGACAACTCCTTTTGTGGCTTCTTTTTTTGGGAGGAAGTGCAATAAACTAAACAGGAACTAAACAGGCATTTTCATGTCCATGTTATTTGGGGAAAGATGCTGTGCTTTAACTTCTCGGCATACTTAAAGCTTAATTTACTTGAGTATAGACATACCACAGGAACAAAAGGTAAAATGCTACAGCTGTCCAACTCATATTGTTAGGCTTGTTCATCTCTTAAGTTACTTCCATTAACTAGAATAAGAATAAAGTCCTAGCTTTACTGATGCCATAGGAAGTTCATCTATGAAGCTTTTAGCTTCAGGATGATACGGGCTTAAAATGTAATGAAAGAAGGCAGTATGAAAATTAATTAATTTCTCACTTACAGGTATGGAATAAAATGTCCTACAACTACTAACATTTATAGTGTCAATCTTAATAGGCAAAGAGTGTGGTTATTTTCATATCTGAAAATCACTGAGCAGCCTTTGAACCCTCTGTACTTCAGTAAAGTCATCCTCATGGAAAGAGAGAAAGTTCTCAAACCTTAACTATTTTCATTTCTGTGTTATCTGCTGTTGCATATGGAACAGTCTAGTAACATTTTTATGGTTTCAGCAATTATTGGAGAAAGCCTGCATACCTAATTTGCCAAAAGACCAGGTTTTTAATTATTTTTTTGGCACGCCAAGTAAATGTGACATGCTCCTAAAATGTCTACTAAGGAAAGTTTGCCTACCATATCACTTTCCAGTTCCATCATCTTCTGGTGCAGAGCAGCTTCAGCTCCCTCAATCTGCTGGATCCACTGTAGGGAAGACAATAAAAGCTGTAACCTGCTGTGTTTTCTAGGCTCACAGGCAGTGGCAATGGGACATCTACAGCATCTTATTAGTCTATTTATAGTAACCTATTGCTAGTTCTGGGCCTGTCTTAATAGGTTCTCCAGTGACAGGTACAGTGACATGATGGCTACAAGTGAAACTTCATAAGGAGGAATTATGAGGATCACTATTACAGGATCACTGGAAGGTGGAAAAGTACACTTTCCAGGATAGGGAATCCCATTTCATCCCATGAATGAGGACCCATGGGTCTCTAGGATCTGGAAATAGCTTAGTTAAGTAGATGGCAATTGATGAGTAGAATCCTTGGATGCTGTCACATTAACACAATTGTGTGCTGTATTTGAACCATAGAAAGCAATTTTAACCAATGCCTATTTTCTTTTTCAATTTCCCATACAAGGAACCTAGACACATAATTTCAGTGGAAATTTTGCATACAGTTCCTTTCAGAGTAGAAATCTCTGTCTATGATTAATTATGGATTAAATGTCTGATTTTGTATTTTCTAATTCACTTTAGAATTGCAGGTTTCATTTCTCATTCTTTTTGCTTTTCCAACTGTCCTGACTACATAGCTTGTGCCAGGTAGGTTTGACATTTTTGCTGTTTAGCAAGGTGTTTGGGACTGTGATTACATTAAGGTATTTCTATCCTTGCAAAATCTCTAGTTGATAAACAATAGTATTTACATACAGATAGCAGAGTTTACTTTGTCTGTGGAAATGCTCACTACACTAGAAAGTCTGATAATATTGATATAACAGAGCCAAAAAATGTACAGCATTAGATGAGGGATTAGATAACATTGAGAAAAGCAAGCACACATTTTACCTTTTCTGCCAAGGACAAAACAGTGGAAGCCTGAATTATGGCCACTTGTTCTTCATTTCTTAAATTCTGTGAAGAGAAAGAGACGGAAGAAAAAAAAAATAGCAGCAGTTTCCTGCATGAATACAGATTATCCAGGCTGCACTCTAGGTCTACAGTTTTTTTAGGGGAACCACATATTACTGATTATACGATTCCCAAAAAAATATTCAGGAGCTGCTAATGTAATTTAAAAAAAAAAAAAAGACCACTGCTTTTGCCTTTCTACATGATATGGACTGACTGTATGTTTTCATACCATTGCATCTTATATGATACGTAAACTGAAGTTAGACCCATTTGTTTCTCTTTTTGCTAGTTTTGCAAAGCGGAATCTCCATTGTTTTTGAAAAAAAAAAAAAAAGCTAACTTACACCAGTATATGTGTAGACAATAATGATGTTTCTTTTTCTATTTCTTATACACTTTCTTAAAATGTATCTGATAGCCAGAGATACCAGATATTTTCTTTTACATAGAGGACTAAAGTGGGCAGCAATGCCCACTTTGAAATCCACAGGGCATTTGGTATTTCTTGTCTGTTTATGAAACTGCTTGCAGAGGAATCCTAGTCCTGATGAAGATGTGGTGGGCTCATACTGCCAAGCTAATTCACATGATTCACTGAATGACTGGAGTACAGTCAGAACCAGTTCCAAATATGAGTGGCCATTGGACATGAGTTCTTCCCAGTCTGCTAAACCACACGTTAAATTTGCTACTTCATTACTAGTTCTCTGATTACTGAAATCTCACAAATGCTCAACTTAAGGAAATAGACACTCTCTAAATGAAGACTTCTGGTATTACATAATTTTAACAAATATCTTAAAAAATAGACATCATAGTTACAGATTTCACTTTCCCTATTGTACAAAATGTATTTTGTAGAGGGAAAATACCTCCCACTTTAACTTACCCCGTTATCACCTAGGATATCTAACTGCTTTATGAGGTCTGGTATGCTGACATCCTGCAAAGAGAAAATAAGATAAAGGCTTTGCATACACATTGTATCATGGCTGCAATATTTGTCCCTCCTGTGAACAACAGCAAGATATATCATTTTGTAGTATCCCATAGAAATGCATCACACACTGATTTCAATTGCCTTTGAGCCATGTTTTATCATTATGATGAAACTTACAAGTCCAATTCAATTGCATCAGTCATCATACACTTTTATATTAGTCTGAGTTTAAATGCTTAAAATATAGTGGAGTTATTAGCAGCGATTAATGTAATGGATTACGTGGGGAGCATCAACCACTCCTGTAGTAAGTCCTGCCTTATAAAACTGACATACCTTAACCCCTTCCTTCATGCAGTAGATCTGTAGAGCACTCACACCATCTGAAAATGGGTGAATCTGGAGATTAAATGGTGGAGATCGTCTCTCTCTTTCCTGAAAATTAATTCAGAAGACACCAGAGAACATGTTAGAATGAATGAGATGTGTAGAGAACTCAATAAATGCAATATCTACGGTTTATATCATGCTTCACAAACTTAAGCTCTTCATATTAGGAGAAAAAGAAAGAAACATTACATCACTATTTAACTACTGCTGGTAAAACTGAATGGAAGACTTCAGGCCAAAGACACTGTGCCAAGTGGTATAGGGTTTTAAAACCCAGTGAATTGTTTTACAGCAAATTAATTTCATGAATTATATATATTTGCAAGTTGTCTGTGGAAAAGGGGTATTTGACTTAAGACTACTAGGATACTCAGATTACATGCTTGCTCATCCTGGTATGTCATATGTTCTATTATCCGTGGAAAGGAATAAATTCAAGAAAATTAATAATTAGCTAGTTTCATACCTTAATTACCTAAAACTTATAAAATTTTGTCCAGTATTAAAGGACCAAAGACAAAAATAAAAAATTGAAAATGTTATTTCTCATCCCTTTCAGGTATTCAGGCAAGTACAAAAAGTGAAAATCAAATTTTGCTTTCAAATATGTTTTTGGTTTACAAACATTTAATTCAATTGCTCAGTCTACCTTCATTAAAAACAAACAAAAACAAAACAAAAACATAAACAAAACAATAACCTGGGTACTCACTCTTAGGAGAGATTATAGCTGTGAACTATGGTACAACTCTGAGTAAAGTACAGGAGGATGGAATTTAAACCTTGTTTACCTGGGTCATTTAGATTTAATTAATTTCTGTTTATTTTAATATAATCTGTCCAGCACTATACATTTGTACTCCAGAGCAGATATAAGAACAGAGCATGTTGACAACAGAACGCTCCAAATTATCAGAAAAACACGGTAACCTAGCACAGTCATGCTGAAGTTAATCAGCTAAACTTACCTTACTTTACTAGGCACCCAGCTCAGACAGAAGTGAACCATTTAAGTATAGAGATTACTGTTTCCAGCATATTAGAGCTAACATACCTCCACAGCCCACAATTAAACATGCTACGCCCAATTTGTTACTCTATTATATCACTACAGCGCTGGTGTAAACACTTAATTCAAGTTGGTGTTCAGTGCAAGTGCCCTGGTTCTGTCTACTGTAAGGAGCTCATTTGTCACCTCCAGTTCAAGGTTGCGGAACTCCAGCAGTTCATTCTGGTCCCGAGCATCCTGCAGTTCCTGTTGCAGACGGCTGTTTTCTGCTTCCAGTTTCTCTATCTAAAAGAAATATGCAAATTCATGATCTGTGTGACTGTTACAAGAAATGTTGAATATTTGGTGAGTAACAGTTCAGATAGCATAGACAGCTCAAGATCCAAGCTCTGGAGAGGATTCACTACTTGCCATGTTACTTCAACGAGTCTTTAGTTTACATGTGAACTTCTGCTCATCAGCTTGCTAAACATTGTAAAATGCTTAGATTGAAGGTTTTCCTAAAGCAATCCGATCCTAGTGAAGATCAGTGGGAACGTTAACACAACAGAAATATCAAGTTAGCTATTAGATTATTCTACATTAACTATTAAATGCACTGATCTCATAGTAAAGTGCTAGGATAGTTTTTTTGGGAAGGGCTGTGAAGACTATACTTGGAGGACTCTGCAAACAAGTTGGATAAACATCTGTCAGGAGTGGCACAGAAATAGCTGGTCCTGCTTTAGAGGAAATATTGGGCTGGATCAGATTCCCAGTGTGTGGCACATGAAGCACAGTTGGCATGCAGGGACAGTTGTCTCTGTGGGGCAGTTACTTGTGCAGTCATCCTATCCCACATGAGCACACCTGTGAACTGCACAGCAAGCATCTCCACATGAATAGTGCTGTCAATTAGCAGACATGAATACCATGCAGTGGCCAATTGGATACAACTTCCTTGCTGGCAACAACACAACCACTGGCTCCTCAGCCTGCTCTCTTCTGCAAGTCTCCAGCCAGTGCCAGGACCTATACTTTGCAACGAGGTTCTCTGAGTAGGGCCCAGACAAGGATGGTTAGGAAGTGTGTTAAGACTGAAGTCAAATGAGCCCCCATAGATCAGTTTGTATGGAGAAGCATGGCACGGGGATGGAGACTTATTAGGCATGTTTATGGAAGGGGAGAAACACAGCTAGGAAGCCTCATCTGGGGAGGTGAAGGGAGAAAGAGGAGCTGTTGCTGGGAGTTAATGATCTCTTGCTGATGGCAGATGTACATACAGTCACTGCTGTAACTGTTGGTGATTCAAGCAATGCCGAGGTCCTTCATGGCCTTATATTCCATGATTAAATATATATACACACACATACACACATATGTATCTATACATGTGTGTATATGCACACATGCACCAATTGAAATATTAGTTCAAGTTGCACTGACCTAGGGATGATACAAGCCCTTTAAAATATACAGAACATACAGAAAATAAGGGAATGAAAAGGTTCTGGTGTTACAAGGTGACTGCATTTCTGCTGCTGTTTCACACCCAGAAGCTGAGTTCAAAATGTCCCACCAGGGCTGCAACAGCAGACTCTTCAGTGCAATGTTGCAGGAACACAATGCTGGAGCAGAGCTGTAATGCTAAGCAGAGCTTCCAGCTCTCAGGTTGAGAGCATCAGCAATAGTGCCTAAGCAGGTAGAGAGGTTGTGTCTATCCATATGTCATCTTGTCCATACATCTTATCCATATTCAAATATGCTGTTCTATCCATATACTATACTTATAAACACCAGACTGCATATCCAAAAGCTGTATTGCAGCATCCAGGTTACCTTTCAGAGTGAACACACAGAACTTGGGAACATACCTTGTCTAAAAGCTCTTGGTTCCTCTTAATAAAAAGCTGTTTGTCTTCCACCCAGTGAGAGTCCTGTTGGATGAAGCAGTACTGTTCAGAATAATCAAACTGTATTATGTCAGGCATGTTTACTGAAAATTGGAGCCACAATATTCAGGATTAAAAATCTTACATGAACAGACTGCAAATTACAAAATAACAGCATATTAGTCTACCAAGCTTTAGAAAAATTTCTGAACCTGCTAGACCTGCCCACTTATTAAACAGGGACATTGTATCTTAGGGAAGTTTAAGCTGAAACTGTACTAGGCATATTCTAAGCAGAGCAGTTAAAAGAATATATGCAAGAAGTGCTTACCTGCCCTTTCTGTGCTAAAGTTTTCTCCAGATCTTCTATTTTGGCTTTATATCGCTGTACTTCAGCTTGGAGCTGCTCTTGAGCCTGTTGAAGTCAGGTATCGCATTAAACAACAACAAAAACAGCAACGTGGCTGATATTAAAGGAAACCAAACACAAGAAGAATCATGGTCTATGCTGTTACTTCCACTGAATGAGTAACCATTACAAAGATTCTGGCTTATCAATACTTTCTGCCACCTCACATATTACCATATAGACGACACAGGGGGACAAAGCAGCAGATCATCTCCCTCTCCCCACCCAAGCTTGTTAGTAACATGTATTAGAGTGGCAAAACCCAAGATCAGGTATTCAGTGTGACAGACTCTGCTCAAAGACCCTGGTATGGGACAGTCCTTAAATTGAAGAAAAGTGCTTAGCAGATGAGACTGGCAAAGGACTGTAGAAAAAAGCAATCAGAAATGCCTGAGAATTCTTCCAAGAACTGACTTAAAGTGGTAAACAACCTGGTAATATCTCACATCTGACATTGCTTTGAGCAAGAGGTTGGTCTGGAGACCATCTGAGGCCCCCTCTAGCCTGAACAATTTTAGGATTTTATTAGATGGACAACATTTTTAGCCTTGGAAGGTTTACTTTAATCTGCATCACATTCAAATTTGAATGTAATTTGGATGTATTTTTTAGAAACATTCAGGTGAGTATTCCTAAGGTTGGTACAATCTATGCCTTTGTGCAAAACCACAGGCTTCTATCTACGTTTGCAAATCCAACACCTTCATACCTGGGCAAAACATGAGAAAACTCTTGTGATTCTGTGCCAAACTGCACAATTGTATGCTTTGGTATGCCTTCCTAAATGCAGGGGTTTGGGGCTCAGCTGGAGGACAGCCCCTTGTAAGCTGAGTTATTGTGTCCATCGGTAATCATCATTCCATTAAAATAAACGTAGCCAATGAGGGAAACAGACATTTCTGTTGTATGCCACTCCATTTCTTTGTATGCCACTTTGAGATATCTGTATGTTCTGAAGGCAAGGAAATGCTTCTACTCTCAAACAAATGCTGACCTTGGCTTCTCTTTCAGCATCTATGATGCCTCCTGTTTGTTCCTGCAGTAGTGCATAAGCTCTCTGCAAGGCCTGATACTCCTTTGTCAGCTGTCGAAACCGCAGCTCTGATTCTTCTGCGGCTAAACTCTGAGGGAGAAGAAAGGACATGTCTAAGCACCAGACAGCAGTGCACTGCCAAAGCAAAGAATGCAAGTGTGACTTGTTAAACACAATAGTTGGTTTATGGATCTTGATTCATAACAGCTTTTTGGTAAGCTTGCTGTAATAAGAAGTAATAAAAATATAGACTTTATAGACCATTTGTATGTCTTTAAGCTAAAAGAGATATAACAAGTTCATTTTCTTGAGGCAGAAAAGAAACTCATCTCAGATCACAATGAAGTCATAGCTGTAGACTCTATGGATTAGATCTTTAAAGAACCTCTCAGCATTTCAGGATATCAGTAACTGAAATTGAGGCCAAACTATGAAGAACTTGTCATTCAATATTCAGGAATAAAAACCTGGAGAGCCTGGCCACTTCCTTTGAAAGTCAAAATCTCATGAACACCTGTCCTTACCTATGGAAATAGTCAGATCTTACCTCATCCAGATCATCATCTGGGGTTGCTGGTGTTCTGTCTGTTCTATATGAGGCCACAGAGGATGTTTCAGAGTCCATGGAATCATCATCATACCCAAAAACTGTATCCACCACATGTCTCTAAAGAAGGAAAAACATGTGATTTCTGAATCTCCCTGAAAATGGGCTGTGAGCATTTCTGACTGGGGGAAAGGTTAATTCCAAACTGCATTGATAGCTATTTAAAAAAGGAAAGAAATGACAAAAGTTATGTACAACCCCTGCAACTACCCCCTCCAAACAAAAACAAAGCGAATCATACTGAATATTAGGTCTTGTGCTGGTGGAGAATATGAGTTTGCTGATTAATTTTTCTAGACTGAGGATCTGTCTCAGTCTAAAACTTGGAAAACATAATGGTAGCAGCAACATACTAAGGAGAAGTCTCTGCCCCACACAGTGTCAGGAGAATCATTTGTTAATCTCAAAGCTGTTCAGAAGGCATCTGTCAACATGCAGAATAATGTGCAAAGAAAAGACAATGCCAGAAAAGGAAATGTCTAAGGTGTGGAATAGGGAACCTTCTTCTTCTTTCACGGACACCGATGATATTCTGAATATTTCAGTGCTTCTCTCACTGATAGTGCTGTTCAAGAAAATGAGTAAATGTTATGCTAACACAGAACAATTTAATGTGACTTTTATCTCACATATTTTTCTAGTCATATAGTAACTGACACATGTTGTAAGAGACTGCTCACACAATACAGATTTTTTTGTATGTCTGATGCCTCATTGTCTCCAGTCTTGGTAACTGAATTCAACAAATCAAATGAAAACTGAGTCATGACCTATGAAAGTATAGGTGCTTGACCTGCAGGGCTGGGTTTTAGGGCACAGAGATGAGCATTTTAAAACTTACTTTATGGGTAACTGTGCTGAAAGCTGATCAATGAGCATTTTAGATGCATTTCTGCTTTGTAATATTTTCCTTTTTTGCTGACAAGTTACAACCTTCTAAACCTGGAATTAGAATCCTCTTCCCACCTCCCCACCCCCCCAAAAAATAAAGCACAAAATGATAATGTATGAAAAAGTTTATTTTCTTATTTATTATTTTTTACAAGTGATGACAATGGACATATCCTTCCACATTTCAATTTTTGGCTTAGAAATAAAGTTAACAGACAAAAATACTTTTTAGTCCTTGCCTCACAGTTCTTTCTGCTGCGTATTGCCTCAAAACCCATATAGAAACAATGTGATGACACATCTAGGGTATACTGGTCTGAATTTCTGTCTCGTATGCAGGCATTACTTTCACAGAACATGGCTGACCACCTAAGGAACGTCCTTGAAGACAAAAAGCAACCAAACTGTGTGTCATATACTGTACCTCCACTCTCTGGATATGGAACATGGCTGTTGCAGAGTAATTCTTCATATCCAGCTGATAAAAAATTATTTGAACCACTGCTGACTACTCAGCTCTGTAATTGTCCTAAACTATACCAGCTTTGGACTTAGAATCATGAAGGTTGGAAAAGACCTCCAAGATCATCTGGTCCAACCATCCCGCTACCATTAATATCATCCACTAACACACGTCCCTAAGCACCACATCCAAGCTTTCCTTAAACACCCCCAGGGATGGTGACTCCACCACCTTCCCAGGCAACCCATTCCAATGCCTAACTAATGCCTAACTGACTTGATCCAATACTGAACAACATCAGGGGTATCCAAACAATACTGAATAACATAAGGGGTAGCCTGTAGAACTGAGCAGAAGAGAACAACACACAGTTTTTCTGACAGACTTCCACTTGAAAAATTAGATGGATAAGGATTTTGCATTAGTGAGGATTGGCCTAGATGGACTACAAAAAATAGCAAAAGATAGATGGGAAGGTCTCTGGAAACATAAATACATCTCAGCATAGTAGGCCTTAAGATCAATATTTATAGAAAATAGAAGGAAGATTATTGCTATTTCAGAGAGAAGGGAAAAGACACATTTTGTTGTGAATAAAATAGCTATGCACCCTTAATTGAATTTCAAATGGACCCGAAAAGCTATCCCAGGCTAACAGGTGTTTATAAGACCAATCATTAAAGCAGCTTGTTATAATCCACAGAACTCTCTTTAATCAGATTGCTAAAATGTGTTTTCGTACAAAGCCTACTGGCATTTTTATAAACAGAAAACATTTTTCCTCTTACCTTAATTGGCTTTGAACTCCTTTTATTCCTTCTGCGACGAATGAGTTTTTCCCTGTCCTGGAAAATAAGATTAAAAAGTTATTGGACTTAAAATTTGTATCTTGCTCTCCTTTGGTTTGCAGTCCTAGAATGCCAAATCTACAGACAAAACAAAACACTGGGCTTCCTCTGACTGTGTTTATACTTTCAAACAGGAATCTGATTCCAGGTGGAAGGAAGGATTCATATTCTAATCTGTGTCCGTGCGTCAGCAGAAAAACATTTGAAGAAGGGACAAAGGGATAGCAGAACAGAAACCCCACTGTTGTGCAGCTTCTTTGACAGGCTGTCAAACAACAGGCACTGATTGATTTCCTGTTAAAATCACTGGGAGGCCTGTTGCAGGGGACTGTTCTGGGCTTTATATGGGAGGCAAACTGTTTGACTGCAGAGGTGATGCTACCTCAGAGTCATTAAAAGATAACTAGTGTTGGTTTCAACACTCCTAGCAATGACATCTTAGGAGAAGCAACAGCCTGCTTTGGAGTCTTTCTCTCCTTCCCCTCAACATCATAATACAAAGCCAGATAAAAAAGAATTGTATTAAAGGATATGACAGAAGAACTAATCATAAAATCATAGAATATCTGAGTTGCAAGGGACCCAAAAGGAGTCATTAAGTCTAACTCCTGGGTTCCCAAAGGACCACCACCAATTCCCTCCCCCACCTCCCCAAAAATAAAAAATAAAAAGATGAGAAACTAACAAGCACCAACTGGCAGCATTCTCTTTTCTAGAACATGAAGGATATTGCATTGTGTGCCCACATATCAAGATTTTAATAATAGCCTAGTTACAATGGAAAGACAGCTTGTCACAGCCCTGCCTTATGAACATATCTGTAATTTGGTGAGCTCCACTGTTCTTAGTCTGCGTTCATTTCCAGAGCTCAGATCACACACACAGGTTACACCTTTTCGTTGTAAGGCTGATGACCCATTAGAAAGCTAGTTAATACACCACACCCACACTCACCAACATCTAAAAATCTTCAGGTGTTAAAAGTAAGGAAGAAATGAACTCTCAGACCTCTATTTATAATAAAAAAATACTAACAGTGGCGAACTCTATACAGGAACTGTTGCTAATTTCCTGGTGCTCTGGACGTACCCTTGTTAACTCATCAATTATGTTCTGTTGTTCTATGACCTGAAGCTTTAAAAATTCAGTTTCTTGTTCCTCATTAGCCTGATCAAGGTCATTGAGAGATTTTAATTTCTTTAGAGGAGGATGTGATGTCATTTTTTCTCTCTGTGGTATGAAGAAGAAAGACACAGATAAAATAAGATATAGCAATTAAAAGAAAAAGACAACCTTTCAGCTAAAAATTAGGCATTGTTCTTCATTTAAGATGTAAAGCCATTTAAGTATGCTTCAACTACATAATACCTATAACTTAACATTTTGTAATACATAATTTCAGCTATATATTTTTTATAACCCACAAGCGCTTCTTAATAATAAAGCAGCACTGCAAGGCCAAGTCCTTCAAGCAGAACAACAAAGATTTCTCTCTCTACTTAGAGGCAATATAGCCTCTACAGCAGCCTTTAAAGGTCATGTACCATAACTTTCTGCACCATGCATCTAGATGTCCACCATGTGGCAAATATATTTGTACCTCCTGTGTGCCTAGTGGGTATGCCATGAGGTCCCATGACCCCATGCACTTGCATATACTCCTCATATGACCATATACAGTGAGGAATCGGAGATTTTAGACTTGTGAAAGACATGTATCCAGTCAGAACAAGAGGAGAGGTAAATAATGGGGTATCAGAACTATTTTAACTATAATTCTGTATCCTGCCTGTTTCAGAGCATATGTGGGAGAGATGTCTACAGCCTGTGAGAATCAATCTAGCCACCTACAATTTGCTAGCTTCCATAATTTGGGCATCTACACTATCAAGAGCAGATGTCAGGGAGCTAAATTAGAACATTGGTGCTGTGTGCGCCCATATGCACCAAGGGTGCTGCCCACTGATGCCTAATGCATGCAGACACTCAAGTCCCTTCTGCTTGCTGAGGGAGAGCCCAAGGGGCCATGATCTGTGATCTACTACAGCTGTGGAAGAAGAATTCTGACTTGTGATGTCTGCAGTAAGTTTATCTGACTTCTGGGCATGAGTGAATTGTAGAGTCTTAAAGTGGATTAACCTTGTAACTCTGAAGCCTTTCTTCCGTAAGACAAGAAAGAGAATCTGATACTCTCATCCTAATCAGCAGGAGAGTTGCATCCACTGTAGAATGGTCAGCCTGCTCAAGATGAGGATGATGGCTATTGTGAGCCAAAGACAAGAGACACAAACACTTAGCAGCTTGCCAGTTTGCATCTGGCAACCCAAGATTTCCACCTTTTTTTCTTTTTCTTTTTTATATTAACATCAAAGCAACATCGACGCATGTGCAGGAACCATATTCTAACTGACACTAAGGATGATTCCATTTGAAGGAACTACAGACATAACCGCTTTATTCCCACTTCATATAGCCCTGATATATGAAATACATAACCCTAGCCATCACAACACCATTTTTCCTCTCCCATATACATGTACAATGCATGTGTTTTATGGGAATATTATATTTACTCAGGGGCAGACCAGAACTTCACTTTGCCATCATCAGCTCTACAGTGTTCTTTGTACAGAACATGGACATTCTAAGCATTCTAAAAAGGAAATCAGGCTGGCTGAAAACATAGTTCTTAACAGCTTCCTTTTTGATTGTGCTGTGGTTTGGTTGTACTTGTGGGTTATAAAAAAAAGCAAAAATGCAAAATGGCAGAGTAGAATATGACTCACTGATACACCTTAGTATTAAAGATAGTATTAAAGACTGATTTTATGAATTCACTTAAAAATATTACACATGTATGCATAACCCACAATGTTATGTAAGTCTATTATGTACAAACCTAAATATTGATATATTTTATCAATAGCATTACACAGACACACTTTGTACATGCATGTACTGTGCAGACATACACACCAGAACAGACATATGTAATGCAGTAATGTTCATTTTGCTCTTCAATACTGACCATTTCTATGTTTTCTTTAGTAACTGCTTTGAGTTTATCTTCCATGCGCTGCAAAGATTGCATCAGTTCATCATTTCTCTTCGTGAGGCACTTGTTTTTTTCCAGGAGAGGTTTACATTGTTTTTCAGCTTCTCGGACACGCTTCAACTGAATTGATAATAGCAATTAATAATTGTAAGCAATCCAAATAAAATATTTTTTTTCTCTTTCATTTGTTAGAAATATTTTTGTTAATCTTCCCTGTTGGACTACCATCCCAATAAAATGCCAAACAAAATGATCAAATGGAACTGGCAAAGCAATCCTAGTAATGCTTACAGCTTCTATAAACTTACTTTATCTATAAATCTCAAAGCATAATTCTGCACATCTATTTCTGAAAGATGTCTTTACCTACGTGAAAACTCATACATAGGAACGAAGCCATCCTACAAACCACCAGGCAACTGCAAAGCTGCTACAAAAGCCCTGAACAAAGCCAAAACCTCTTTTTAATCTTCACGAAACCCATTGATTTTCTTTGAAAGACAGAGTTGCATAGGTACCTACTCAGTCTGGATCACAGCAACAACATATATGTAAACCTGTTTCTTAATGTAACACAGTAAAATACTTGTGCACATGCACAATGAATGTTGCTTTAATCAACAAATTATGTATCATTTAAACAACAAATCCCAATGGATTAAAAGTTATTTTAGGGCATATTTGTAGGTTCTAGTATTGGCACAGCTAGAGTTTTAACCAAATTCTTTTTCTTTGCAAAACTAGTTCCATCTGGTAAAACTGAGTGTTAATACATGACATTTATTTTTTTTAGGGAGGACATAGAAAATTATGTGTGGCTGTGGAAAGACATCCTCTTTGTGCCCAGATGATCTACCTATTGAAGGCACTGTGCCAGCTCCGAGCTACTGTTCATAACTGGGAGGTTCCTGCCCCTTACATTTCTGCTGGGGAAAGGACTAGGAGAATTTATTGTAACTATTAAGGACTGTTAACCACATTTGTTTACATCATCACATCATTTTACTAGGGTATTCAGACTAATCCATTAAATTTTGCCCAAAGTGGGCTAACAAGCACCTGAAGATCCCTTCTGCTAACAGGAAAGGGAGGAGCTGCCATAAGTGGTCTTCAATCAGCACAATTGTTTGCAAAACAACTATCTGTCCTACCCTAAGTACAAAGTTAGCTGTTGCTGGTCTAAATGTATCTTAAGGTGCATGGTATTTCTAGCAGTACCCGGGTCACATTTAACAAAATGTATTCATTGTTGTCACATTGTGCAAGATACAAATTTGAAGCCTTTTTTAAGGATTTTTTTCTTGTGGAAAAACAGGCTAAGTATTTAATGACATGCAACAGCTAGCCAAGCTGACTCATCAGACTACAAACTACTCAGTATTGCAGAAATTTGGAGTTTGAGAGCTGCTTTACATAACTGAAGAGAGGCATGTGAACACATTTGTAATGTTACTACAAACTTTGTATTATTTTGCAAATATTAAATTAATTAACATTGAGGATATCCAAGCCAGCCACACTGATATGAAAGGAGTGCATTAAGACTCCTAGCTCAGGAATTATAAAAAATACTAAGAGTTGAATGTCAATACCCTTTTCCAGAAGCAGAAACGTGCAGTAGTCAAAAAGCCTGGGTGCTGACCTCAACACACAGATATCACTGCCTAACAGTAAATCAGATAAAGGGATCAATTCACTGTTGTCTGTTCTCCCTAGATCTGATTCTTAGCTGTTCTCATATACTGGACTACAGACGTTATTTGATTTACAAGATAAGTCTCATCATGCACTGTTGCATGCCCCAAAACACCTGAAAAGGTCAAGGAAGGAACACAATCAATCATATAGAAAGATATGACACTCTTTGCCTCAGCTTCTGTTGTGATTTTTGTCCCTGTATAACTTCACTGAAATTATTGTTTAATTCTAGAGTAAAAAACCATCCTCAGTCTCCTTAGTGACAAGCCTGATGGATCAAAAAGGCATATTTATCACTGAATGTCATGCTTGGAGACTCCTCTCTTTGCCTTCCTTGTGGCTCCTGGCCCCCTCTGTCTGATAGTGCAAAGCTCACACACCAATTCATTTCGTTCATCAACGAGCAACGTGTTCCTGTCTTCCAGCTTCCGAATTGTGGCATTCAACTCTGCTATCCTCTTCTGGTTTCTCCGCAAGTCCTGTTTATTGGTAACAACATAATACCGTTACTAATTCTTTCCAAAATACATTTCGGAAAATAATCTCCCAAAACCACATACTAGTCAATTTAAGCTGTCATCATCATCAAGTGATTTTTTTTTTTTAATGATACTTACTATTATGGCAAAAATGTGTTGTTTGTTGTTGTTTGCTCGTTTGTAAGAAATCATCTAGTTTGGGGGAAATTTTAAGATTGAGAATTTCCAGTTGTTAACAAAATTAAAAGAAAAAACAAAAAACAAAAAACACAAAACTGATGTTCATATGTTTTCTGATAGGGGAAAAAAGCAAAAAGCTAAAAGCTTCTAGCTTTTCTTGCCTTCTCCTACACATTCTTCTACTTGCTGAGCCATGAAAAAGTAAGGACATCCCTTTCACTGTCAGTTGCCTTTACCTTCTTATTCTTCCTTTGCATATGTGTAAATATGTGTATATACATATTTTTTGTGTAAATGCCATGTTTAGTCACTCAACTAAGGAAGTTGCATGCCTTGTAAATGAAAGCAACAGCTACATGTGTAGAGAGCAAGACAGAGAAAGAAGAGGTACTCCTGAGCTTCCTAGATTCCCCCCCACCTTCTCCCTACCAGTCTTCCCAATTTTATGTTTGTTTTTGGGGATGCAGACTACCCAGATAGTTATGATTCTTTCAGAATAGCACTTACTATTTAAGATGCCTTATTTTTGTAAATACAGCAAATGCAGAAACAGAATTACAAAGCTTTGTCCAACTGGCCTTTTCTTAGAGGAAGCTACAGTTATAACTTCTCTGTAGTGAATAAGAGTGGGAATGTTTTCCCAGGGACCAAGAATTTTTTTTAAGCAAAAGAAACCAGCTACGTTTCTGTTTTGCAGCATCCAGTAAAACCTGCGTACAGGGCTGCTGCAATGCTCTGAACCATCTCCAGCCCTTCCTGGTATCTCTCTCTTGGGACTGCTCATGTTACACTCTGCCTCCTTCACCAAGAAGAGCTGTTCATCCAGAGCTTCCTTCTGTAGCTGCAGCTTCTGCACATAGCCTGTCTGTGTCTCCAGTTCTTTCTCCAAGGAAAATATGATCCTGTCTTTAGCCTTGATCTCGTCCATCTGATGAGAAAAACAGAGCAACAATGTTAGTGTATAAATGCAAAAGCATTTCATCTTTGTCCAATCTAGGACTGCATGATTTACTTAACACCAGCACTCACCACTTAAATCTGCTACATCATATCACACAAGCTTGTAAACAATACTCTTTGAAGTTTTGGACACAACTGTATGCTATCATATACAGTAACAGATTCGGCAGCCTTTCACAGAGTGAAGCCTTGGAACCAAGCATGAAAAAATATGCAAAATGTCTCAGCTCTTGTAACGGCAACAGACACAGGGTAATAAGATACAAAGCTTCAAAAAACGGATGAACAGTTCAGGCTTTCACCTTGCATCTTGGTCAGTTATTTATAATACTGAAAACTAAGTCTATACCCCAACAAAAACAAAATAGTTTAGAATAGCTCCTGCTTAAATAAATTCAGCTACAACAGCTGAGATAGTACAGGGTACAGACGGTTTCTTACAAATTCTGTGCAAACCCCTTATTTCTTACAGCTGATCGACAATGTTCTTAATCTTCATCTGAGTGCAAATGATGACTGGGAAGAAAATTTTAAATTAAAGCTTCTATTAAGATCAGCACATTTATTATTATTTGTTTGTTTTGGGTTTTAAACCTATTAAACTGACTTTACCTCAACCCATGATTTTTCTAACTTTTTACCATCCAATTATCTTCCTCCTCCCATTGTAGGGGAGGAGGGGAAGGGAGGTAAGTGGTGGCAGTGGAGTGCTTAGCCACCTACCAGGGTTCAACTACAATGCTTTAAGCTCAAAAATACCACTCTTCACACTGTTTAAATCACCATTTCTTTTACTCAATTGTCAAATCTTGAATTTCAGTTTTCAAACTACACTTTCCAATGTAGTAAGCAGGCTCAGCTCGTGTATGATAGGGAAACACAGCCACTTGCACCATTGCCAATTTTGGGTCTCATTTTGCTCATTCTCTCCAGTAATTACTGAAGGCTATATGAATATCAAAGCAAAAGATCTCTCTTGTTCTGCCATGCTCTGTGTTTAAGGTGTTTAAGATACCATCATCATGGTTAAAGAAACTAATAAGCTGTCAGTGCAAATGCAAACATCTTCTTTTTCTAATACTTTGCATGGCAGATGTATTAGCATTTCAGCAAATCAATTCCTTATGGACTGGACACAACTCTTACTCTATGGAGTTATTATTTGCCCACCTAGTGGTCACTCTAGTGGATTCACCATGATCTATCTGATGCTGAGATATGATAATGCAACATTTTTATTACTTTTGCAAACCGAGGTGCTTTGCAGAGTTCTGTGATTAACAAAAACCTGAGAGGTACAGGAAGCAAACTCACGACAGCATAAAACAACACGTGAAATGTTTTGGTGCTACTAACCAAGCGGCGAATATCCCTCTCACTCTCCCATTTGATCTTAGAAATGGCTTCCTGGTGGGACTGATGCTCACTCCGAAGATCACCCGCCTTGATCTTGTCAGCTTGGATCATATTGTTAAGGGCCTCATCTACCTGCTTTTTTGCAGACTTCAGTTCAGTAATTTCCTGCAGAAGCTTAAGGCGCTCAGAGTCAAACTGTTTTCTGGCCTCTTCACGTGCCTCAATAGTCAGCGCTGTCCTTACTTTATCACTGCTCCCATCCCGCAGTGCACACAACGCTGACTTGAGGCGCTGGATTTCACTGTCTCGGACTTTTACCATCCGTGTCATCTCCTGCTCGTGCTGTTTAATGAGGTTCTCCCTCACAGCCTGCAGCTCCTTCATTTTTTCCTCATGAAGTTTGGCTTTTAGCTCCGTGATCTGCACAGTCTGCTTGCGCTGCTCCACTTCACGGATACGTTTAGTTTCTTGAGTCTTCTCTCTTTCTAGTTTAGCAACCTAAGTTGAGACAAAATGAAAGTCACCTGCTACCAAGATGCTGTTATCAAAACAAGCCCACCCAGGCACACAGCCTTATCAAATTGAAGAAGACCCTGCTGCAGACCCTAGATGCTCCTCCATCCTCCTACCACAAAATACAGGCCAATTCCTACAGCCCTCACATAGATTTTGCACTGTCTTTACTCAAGCCAAAGCATTATTGTCTTCTCTAGGTATCTTGCCTTACTCAGTGAGGCTACACAAACTTTCATTTTCCCTTAAGAAACAAGATCCTGTACATATGTATGCATTTGTCTAATAATTTTTTTAACCCATCAGACAATTTCAGCCAAATTCATGAGAAAAGTAGAGAGCTTAGCAATAGCAAGATTCCTACAACTGTCATGACCATGGGCAGTCAGTTACATGAGAGAGAAGTATGTGCATCTATAGGATACCACCTGAGGTAAGGTGAGAGTCCGAAGGACCGGAAAACCTCTCATCTTTTGCAGATTTTCTTATCTATAAGTGAAGCTTTAATGGGCATATGCAGTCAGCTCTTGAACATGAATCCACAGAAAAGCATGCTTCACTAGTTATTACACCAATGGAACAGCTAGCTTTACTTAAATAATGTCCTTTGCTACTCTAGATTAAAGATAATTTTTAAAGTTCTTGGACCATTCTCTGGAACACACAAGAACTTTTCAATGGAAAATATTCAGTGCAGATGTTATTTAAAGTTGGTATGTACTTGCAGCTCCTACTGACTTCTCTGCAGGACTTCAGAGGTTATCAATGCAGTAGCTATCTGTAATAACATCATATGCAAAAAAGTGTTTTTCAGCCAGGGACTAAAAAGCAACCTCTTTTAATCACATCTGTATGATTCACGTGAGAAATTCAAGTGCCACTGCATAGATCACTTTTGAAAAGAAAGCTACACGTACCCTTAGTGTCCCACCACCCTCCACCCCACCCTGAAAATCCTTAGGCAGGTTTTTGGTTTGCCTTCACTCCTTTTTCAGTCTGGGTTCATCTTTGATTTTGAGTACTCATGACTAAAAATGAGCCTGATGCTCTCTTTATTTCTTTAACTGTTGTCTTCCTGTTTATTAAAAAGGGAATTGAATGCATTACAAAATAAGGTGTAATTAATGTATGTGATCTGTTCTGGCATGACATAAAAAGATACACGTAAACTTTCAACAAAATAGTTTGGGTATCACTATAGCACAGTACAGACCCATGCAGGACCTGAGTACAACCCAAGCTAAGTACTGGTATGCCTGGTTTTATACCTATTATTTTCCAGGCTGCCTAGTTTATCTAACTGCCATTAGGTGTTAAGCTGATGTGTACATGCACCTTTCTGATGGAAAGAAAGGGAGAGAGAGTGAGGGTCTAGTGGGAAAAAGATTACTGTATTTGAGGTAACGTGAAAGAGACCTGCTCAATAAAAGACCATAAGGGTCCTCTTTGAATTCAGTGGTAGAATGAATTTCTTGCTAGTAGAGACAGGAAAAGATCCTATTGGTTTGAACCCTTTGTGGGATGAGCAATTTCTTAAAACTCCTTCCGATTGTTGTGTGACTGTCCATTTTGGCATCTTATTTTTAACATCATTTTACAGATGAGGTTGTACTAAGATGTCCATTCTGAACATGCTTATGTCTAGGGGAAAAAAGCTAAAATCTGATTTCTACATCACAATTAAAATTGCAATGATAGCTGCTCCTCTAGATACAAATTGCAGAACATTTCAGAATTGTGATCTGCTTCCTGAGACTGTAGTTTTTAGCCCCTTGCTCCTCCATGATGATAATTCCTTTGATATCTGGAGCACTCAGTCTCATTTGGTCGCAGGAACAGATGAGATGGACCTATGGATAGACCTCCTGAGAGATACTGAAGCACAAACTATTTCATTGTTTTGTTCATGTTCTGCTCAAGTCCTTTCCATTGTTACTCTGAAGCACATTTAAATATATTTCAGATAACATATTTTTTCCAGTTTTGAAGGCTTTACTACATTTGTTGCTCTCATTATTTAGACCCTTCCATAGCTGCAATGCTAAAAAAACAAACAAACAAAACAAAAAAAACAGCAAGAATTAGAATATAGTGGAAAGCACTACAGAATCTCCCTTGGCTATCAGTTTTCTTATTGGCCTCCTATGGCTCCTTAAGAAAATAACCAAGTCTTGCCTACGCGCAACATATGAATGACAGAGATTGTAGGGAATACGCAAAAGAAGTATTTTTGCTTTCCAAGTCTGTCATTGACCATATGAAAGAAAATTATGCAGAATGAGTTTGAAAGAATTATGGTATCCGCTTCCTTATCTTCACTGCTTGTAAAAGACATATTGAAGATTGCCTTAATCTCACTCGTGTTCATGCAACTTTAGCATTTACCATATAAGGGTTTATTGCACAAAAGATGCACTCTGCGTATAAAACACAGATGCACTGTGAGTGCTACTAGAAGCATCCTAAATGATGAGGGAGCAGCACTTTGGAGAGCAAAATTGACACTGTTTTGCAAGGCCGTAAGAGGATCACCTGTGGGAAAACTGATGCTGCCTGCAAGGATTTTAGCAGAAGGTGTGTGGGGTTTATGCAGAATAGGTGTAAAATAACAGCCAGGATTTTATACTTGGATAACAACTGGCCCATTTACCTTTTTACAGGCTACAAAGGCTGAAATAGTGTAACAAGATCATAGTGTCTTTCAAGGGCTGCCCTAGTGCAGATGATGCAGGAAAAGAGTCAAGACATCAGCAGATGATGTAGGGAAGAGCTGAGGCTGCAGCCCACAGCCCTGAGGTGGTACCAAAGACTTCTAAAGTTTATGTGAGGAACCTCAAACCTTCACAGGTTTGTATAGACAGGGCCATGGCTATACCCTCTACACGTGATACTCAGCTGGCTTTTGACTAACTTTGGATATCAGACTGTTATGCTGACAGACCACTGGTACCTGAACAAGCTTGAAATAATATATACATACCTTAGTGTACAAAATACAGTTCAGCTGCACTGCAGATAGATTACAAGGATCCACATGGAATTTCATGCTATACATTTAAGAACTACTTCATTCAACTTTGAAATAAAGACATATCTTGCTGAAATATATTCAAAAATTCACTTATTCAAAAACAGCAACAGTACAGAATTTCTAGATGCTGGAAATTAAAAAAAATAATAATATAGTTAGAGACAATCTGAGTGGATAGTATGAAAAACACTAATTGGAATATGGCCAAAGATGTTACAAAAAGTATACCGTTCCATTTGAGGGCCAAAGTCTTATTAAACTTGTACCTTGGTATTTCACTGAGGTCTTTTCCACTGAAGCAGCAGCACATCATACCACTGTTCTAGAGAAGAGCTGCATCTGTTGATTCCTGTGCTGCTGTTTTTTTCCATGTGTTTCTTTCCTTCAGTGCAGACACTTTTATTTAAAACCAAACCCTCACTCACCTTAGATTTCTCCTGGTGCAGCTCAATTTGAATGTCTGTCAGCTTGGTCCTGAGTTCCTCATTGGCAGCTTGTAGGGCAAGAATCAGTGCCTCAGGCTTTTCGCCCTTGCTACGTCCTTTTTTTGACATGATTTCTTATCAGCGAGAGTCCATGTGTTTACTTCTTTCAAATGTGAACTGCCATCTTTTTCTGTTCCTTTCAGTACCAGTTACTTTAACGCCTACTGGGTGGCAATCCTTAAGGTTCCGTCCTCAACAGCTTTGGAAGCTCTGTGAGAAATAAGACATACTATTATTTATCAGTGGACACTGCAACATGACAGCTCACATGGTTATGGAACACAAGATAGCTCACTTCTCCAAACACTGCAATCTTTGTCTGAAAACCTGCAAGGGAGATTCCAGCACAACCAGGCTTCTTTATGCAAGTCTGACATAGTGGTGGAAATTTCATACATGCTCTTTTCTTTTTCTCATAAAGGGGCACCATGCGAAGAAGATACACGTTTGTTTACCATAAGGATTAATGATGTTGAGACTACAGGATTGGAGAGGACAGGTCATTTAACCCAAGCCTTACAGTCTGGGATAACCACAAAGCAGGCATTTTAGTCTGAAGAATCTATCTACAATCTCTTCCTGCTATCCTTCCCAACCCTTGAACTCTCCCAAGATCCTGTGCCAAACTGACTTTCATACAACATTCCTACAGTCTACTACAAGAAGAGAGAAGCGCTGAAGTCCTCATTAGCATTCTGGGTCTCTGTAGAAGCAGAAAACTAATGACATGCAAAAGCCTGTATCAGACCAGAATTTGTCACCTTTGCCATTTTTAAGGGAATGCAAAAAAACTAACCAACAGTTTCTGTCAACTACATTTTTGGGAAAATTCTGTCCTAAGTCAAAATGATATGGTAAGCTTAAATCCAGGCACATTAGCAAGATATGCAGATAGGGAAGCTAAGATGGGTTGTTTGTGGTGTTTTTGTTTTTTTTTTCCATATCACTGGAATATGAGTGTCCCTCTGTCCTGCATGTCCCATGTACTTTTTTTTTTTTTTTTTTAATATTTTTCATATTAGTTATTAGCACAGACTGACAGCCTTGGATAAAGAGATATTCTGTCTACCCACAAGATAAATGTGGACTTGTACTTGATGAGGGGCAGTTTTTCACTGTAGGAGAGAAATATATTTTTCATCAGCAAGGTGTCTGTTTTCATTGACAGCCTCATTTGCAAGGCCAGACATATTCCTTTAGGCAATATTGATTTCTGTGTGAATGAGTAAATTCATAAGCACATGGAATAGGTATGATTAAGAGTTCATTATGAGTGTGATTTATCTCATGCCTCTGAAGGGGGAGAGGAAAGTATGGCTTAACCCAGCAGACAGCTAAGCACCACACAGCCGTTCTTTCATCCTCCCCCTCGGTGGGATGGGGGAGAGAATCAAAAAAAAAGTAAAAGCTTGTGGACTGAGATAAAGACAGCTTAATAGGACAGAAAATTAATAATAATAATAATGTGTGCAAAACAAGTGATGCACAATGCAATTGCTCATCACCTGCTGACCAATGCCCAGCCCCTCCCTGAGCAGTGGTCCCCCCAGCCTGGCCAGCCATCCCATATTAATTCTTCAGCATGATGTCATATAGCATGGAATATCCCTTTGGCCAGTTTAGGTCAGCTGTCCTGGGTCTGTCTTCTCCCTGCTCTTTGTGCATCACCAGCCTCCTCACTGGCAGGGCAGTATGAGAAACTGAAAAGTCCTTGGCTTAGTGTAAGCGCTACTCTGCAAAAATTAAAACATCAGCACGTTATCAACATTATTTTCATTCTAAATTCAAAACACAACACCATACCAGCTACTAGGAGGAAAATGAACTCTATCCTAGCCAAAGCCAGGGCAAAAAGGAAAGATATTGCCATCTTAAAATGACCTCCTCAGCATCCAGCATAATTAAAAGGGATATAGTTACTCTTCGGGAAGCTGTATCTTTTCACCTACCAAGGCTACCTACCCTTTGAGATGGAAGGGCATAGTGAGTTTCTTCATATTGGATCATATTACTTTTAATGCACAAAGCTTGATATTTATGCCAAATCGTTAGTATTATTAGTATTTCCAAATATCTGCTTTACCAAAGCTTGCATGCAGATCCTTGCAGACTACAATGAGGTAATAACCTTTCTTATAAATCCCTGGGATACCATGTCCCCCACAGGGTGCTAATTATATTGATGAAGAACACTGTCCCAGCAGTCTGCTGTGGAAATCTAGGCAAGTGAGGAGGCTCATTTCACCTGCTGCCATGTCCTTACTACACTGAGTACTTGCAATTCCAAAATAGTGAAGGAAGCCAGGCAGATGTACTGATTTTCAGCAGCACACATGATCAAACCCTAGATTTTAAGTCCGAGAAGAAACAGCCTCAGTCTTTAGGTAAACAAACTCCTTTGACTTTAGTGGAATGAACCCTTTGGTACATAGATCTCCCTATGAAGTATACAGTGCATAGTGCTGATATCATAAGGCATATCTGTCAAGGAAATTAAAAACATCATAACATTCCCAGATTGTGAGAATAATGTTACCCTATTAACTGTTTCAAATTCTGGTGGCATATTTGGCCATGCAGCTATTTAGAGATTGCAAGAAGCATCTGTCAGATGTCTGTAAGCAAAAAGACCATCAGAATTGCTTATGATGAATGGCTGCCAAGTACAATAGCAGCAGAAGCATCTCCTATCAGCTTTGCCCTGTTCAGCACTTGCTAGTAGAATGCGTAGGAAATATTGGAGCCGTCAGAGCCATGAAAATACCTAGTTAATCAAGATTGCTTAAAAAAAAAAAAAAAAAAAAAAAAAAAGGGCAGATTTCAATCCAAGATAACAGGATTAAGTCCATTCCTAAAGCATACTAAATTTAGTCTGGAACCCACCATGAGAGATTCCATTTTGCTCCTTGCCCTAGAAAATCCATCCACTAAATTCTTGAGTAAAAGCACCGCACATTTTCTTTGAGATGTACCTTCAATGAAAGTCTAAATGAATTCCCTAAAGAATTTGCCACACTTTTTATGTGAAGAAGCAACACATTGCTACAGGCTGTGAAGAATTTATCAGCAAGAAATCATGGCTATACTTGAATACTTGAACTTACTTAAATTTGCTCCTGTATGGAAAAAGTACGTTGTTTGAATCTTGTTGTTGTTGTTGTTTTTGAGATCAACTCAAGCTTAGCTGCATGATATAAGCACGTAGTAGAAGTGTGTTCATATTCACACTCCCAGAGGTTCAACGCAAGTGCGCAGATAACGCTGTACTTCGTCCCATGACAGAACGTGCCTTAAAAAGTCACAGAATCACAGAATTGTCTAGGTTGGAAGAGACCTCAAGATCATCGAGTCCAACCTCTGACCTAACACTAACAAGTCCTCCACTAAACCATATCGCTAAGTTCAATATCTAAAAGATGGTGACTCCACCACTTCCCTGGGCAGCCCATTCCAATACCTCACAACCCTCTCAGTGAAGAAGTTCTTCCTAATATCCAACCTAAAACACCCCTGGCACAACTTTAGCCCATTCCCCCTTGTCTGTCACCAGGCACATGGGAGAATAGACCAACCCCCACCTTGCTACTGCCTCCTTTAATGTACTTATAAAGAGCGATTTTCCAGGCTGAACAAACCCAGCTCCCTCAGCCGCTCCTCATAAGACTTGTTCTCCAGTAAATGCTTCAAGGAAAGCACTCTGTAATCTTTAACATTATATTTAAAAAGACAAGTGCAACTTGATGAGCAATTGCACTGAAAGCTTCTTACCTAGTCTCTTTAATCTTCTGTTTTCATCCCTTCCTACAAATTTCACTCATTGCTATTACTTTTCTTTTTTCTTCCATGCTTTCCTTTTTTAATTCCCTCCCCTTCCCCCCCCCCCCTTTTTTTTAATTTCCCTTTCTCCTTTTTTTTTTTTTTTGGTTTGTTGGTTTTGTGGTTTGTTGTTTTTTTTTTTCCTTTTCTTTTCCATTGCATTCTAGGCTAACTTTCTGTGTGGGTTTGGTCATATGCTAGCAAAAGTAGAGAGGAAAAATTCCTACTCCTGATCCCAGAAAACATGGGACTCTGAAGCTGTTCTGAGCATAAGAGCAGTGTTTCTGATCCAGTACTTCATCGCAAAGTGATTGTTACATTCTAATATTTGTGGTATTAATAGTCTGAACAAGTGTGCTTGTCTTAAAGTTCATATTAACTGTTCAATTAACTATCACTGAAAGGAATGAACTTCATTGGGTTCTGAGTATTTGAAGATGGGAAGAGGAGAAAATTCTTCCAAGCCAAAAAAACTACTTTTTGAAATCTGTCTCCAGTTACAGCTTGCTGGTAGATTTTCCACCTCTAGTTCATATTTCTTTCTCCTGCAAGTAGTTGTAAGTGAAAGGGTGTGCAAACAAATGTAAAATAATTATAGGGTGACTTTTTCTGTACTGTTTCCTTGTTATGTGCTATATGTAGTTAATGTTATAGAAAAAGCTGCTGATATTGTGCATGTTGATTTGAAAACTTTGCTCAGAACTCAACACACACAAAAGTTCAGATAAATTTTCCAGATTCAAACAGTATCATTTCTGTATCTGTAACAAAGGCAAAATAAATAAGGTTATGAAAAGCAGGTCAGGTCTTAAAATCAAACTTCTGAATAGCAAATATATTACATTCAAAGTAGTAATCAATTACTGTTTTTCATACAGTAAATGTAGTACAAAATAAGTTTGTACAATGCTCTCAGACATATGGTTTGTTTTTGGTCCTGTATGGAGCCAGGAGTTAGACTCAATGATCCTTGTGGGTCCCTTCCAACTTGGGAAATTCTGTGATTATTCCTTTATCTGAAGTGGTGAGGAAACTGCTCTGGATTTTGCTCCTAATGACAACCTATGGCAAATCCAAACTGTCTTTAACTTCTAAATTGGTGAAGCCAACCAGAACAGATTAGTAGGGGCAGAATATATCTGGTAACAGGCTTCCCACCTGAGGAAGTTGCCTTGGCAGTCAGTTCAGATATGCTTTCTTGTTAAGGTATGTCACACCCCTTATCTAAAAGGATATAGAATAAAACAGTCCCATTAAAAATACCTGAAATTTGGGGTGTGGTGGAGTTCAGCAGCCTGAAGGAATGCCTTCTCATTGTATTCTTCATGGCTAGAATATCATGCAAACTAGACTCAGACACATTTCACTGGATATCCTTATTAGCATGACCACCAAGTGGGCTTAGAACCAAACAGCAACACCGAGCAAGTCGTATATCTGACATGGTCCAGAGGTGAATCCAGGGGAAGTACTCTGTGTTTGCAGACAGTTACAGTTATATGGAAGATTTTTTTCTAAATAAAATAAAATAAAATATAAAGCCCTCACTTCTGTCTTCCCGTGTTAAAATGCAAAAAATCACTACTGTCATACTGAAAATTAATTTGACAGGTTGGGGTAAGGCTATTTCAAAACAATCTGTCTTTAGGTAAGGCTTTGTCATGACAGCTTAAGGTCCAAAACTGGCTCCTTTCTCTGTTTGGGCTTCTGCTGAATGAGACCCATTGCACAAAATACCTTTCTAGTCTCACTGGAATAATAGTGTAAGCGCAGGAGAAACAGCACACTCTTCGTGGGGGATGTCCAGCCAAGTATGAAGAGGCATGACTGCACACTAATCAAACAGCCGTAGGCATATACGCTCCAGTTTGCACATATGACAAGCAAGCCTGTATTTATATCATGGAAACTGCTTTGGGCCTCATCAGGAAAAGAGCTGAGGCCATCATTCTCTTACAGTGTTTTAACAGTTCCCTTCTTTACTCTCCCCATTTGGAACAGGAGTCTTAACCACTTTATCTTGTTTTGCTGTAATAAAGATTAGAGGAATCTAGCCAGACCATTTTTGTCTTCTGAACCATGACTTTACTTTTTGCATGAATTACATACAAGACTAAGACATCTAAGACTGCAGCAGTGAGCTCCATGTGAAACACAGGAGTTCTTACTCAAAGATCAAAGAACACAGTTTTTTATGGCTATCTTTAGCAAACTGATACAAATGCAAGCATGATGAGTGGTTTTTTAGAAAAGCAATAACATGACAATTTCCACAGAATTTAGAAAATCAATTAAAATCCTTTAAAACATATTCTAAAATATAACCCTTCCTTTCAGCAAAGCAAGGTGTCTCATGTGCCAGATTTGGTGTACTCCTGAATAAGAGTGTTGGCCTGTTTGGATTTGCATACAAAACCCTTAAATCTCAACACAGGAATAACCTTGACTCTGAGTGAACCAAAACACATGCTGTGTCTCCCGAGGAACAAGTACATGTATATATACATTCCCTCAAAGTGGCAGAGACCAGAGTGCAAGCATTTGGCAAAGGTAAAACTGAAACCAAGCATATGCTCACAATATCCTTTTGCACAGAGAAATCATCTAATCCTGATGACTCTTTGATCATCTAGACTTTGAACACACAATAGAAATTACCTCCCTGTCCCCTCTCCCCTCGCCAAAAAAAAAACACCAACAACAACACCACCACCAACAACAACGAAAAAACAACAACAACAAAAAACACTAAGAATGTCTACTCCTGCCTATTTTGTGCCCAAACACTCAGTGGAATTTGGGACTAAATACCTTTAAAACATATAGACATACCCTGCACTCCTGGGTTTCTGCTTTTAACATTTCAAAGTTCAGAACTAGAAACCTTGAGCTCTGTTCCTTGTAGGAACTGAGACAGCAGCAGCAGATTAGTATCGCACCCTCGTGTTTAGCTTCTTCTGTTTTCCAGTCCACATCTGATGCATCTGCAGTTGATGTCTCACCAATTATCACTCACATATTAGATGCTCAAGTGACAAATACGCACTGCATTTGAGGATCTAGTCCCATCTATCCATAATTCTAGAAAGCTGCTAAGGCTACTGAGCTTCCAAATAAATTGTGCTTAGCTACATAAAGTAGTTTTCACAAAGGAAGGATACTGACCATTAAATCGAAGGCCCAGGCAATGCAAGATGTTATTCACAAGTGTTTAAGGAGTAATATCTTACAGTCTGCCACAGGATGAGAAATTCCACCAACACTTTAGAAGAATAAGAACCTGGCATACAAATGGTGCAGGGAATGGCAAGATTATTCTGTAATGTAACCATTACAGTTTTGGTTCTTCTAACTTTGGTTCTACTAACATACAGAACACTAAGATTTGGTTGTTAACTGTATGAAATAAATTTCATGACATTAGATAAACATCATAATCATCACTTTCATGTGACAGCATTATTATTATTCCCACTTGTGGGTGTTAGCAGAGAAAATGATTGATGTTTGGGGCAAAGGGTTAGGGCAGACTCCTCAACAGTGGTGAAGCTTTGCAGGAACAATCAGTGCTCTGATACTAGATTCCAGACAAGCTTTCCTGCATTAGTGTCAGGATACACATTATTTTGCATTTTCTAGTGGGATTCGAATAAATCCAAAATTAAGTCTTTGCTTTGTCTTATTTACCAGTTTTCATCTGTGCTTTACATTGGTTCAGAATAATATTCATGTGTGAATTATTGCATTCCATGCAGTGTATGTTATGTCACATAATGGAATAAATGATTAATGGAAACTGCGATTCAAAGCATGATCTGTATTATCTTAGTATGAAATCATAATACAGCATCCCAAGATCAAAGAAAAAAATTAGGCTTCCTACAAGTATTTGCATGCCTTTATACAATTCTGTTCTATATTTTTTTTATAGACAGAACATGACAAATTTCATGTGGTAGCAGCTTAAATGTGTTTTATTCTACCAAATGGTGATAAATAGCTCTTCAGAACAAATCCTAACCACTTTGGCTTTTGACTATACAGAAATCATAGTGTGATAGATATTTTTTTTTATCAATACCACAATAATTGTCACAAATATTGAAATGTCTTCAGAACTATACTCAAAATATCCCTCAGATTCAGGCTCCACACAAGGAATACAGGATGAATCTGGTGCTGCTAGGCTGCTAAAATTGCCATTGGCTCTTGCTCTAAACATGAACCAAAAATCCCTATCCAACTTGCTGGCAGCACCATGGAAACATTCAAAAGGGGGCAGAAGCATTATTGTTATCCGCAGCAAAGCCGAGGAGATTTATTAAACCAATATTGTATTATTCTGTGGCTAAAATACCATCTGTCTCTTTTTTAAACAATCGTTTTCCTAGAAGTTACCATGAAGCATACTACCAGTAAATATATGAAATCCTTCCTTATCCTGAAAGGAAATAGAAATTTCCCAGACTCAACAGAGGGAAATATACATGGACACAGATCAGACACACTATTGAAGAATAACAGAATTATCAAATTATTGGGAAAATTATGCACTCCATCAGCTTGCCCGGCTCATTGGAAGATAGGGTCTAAAAAAACATTTCAGTGTTTCTGTACTTTTAGTGTTACTCTAGGCCCATTCTTGGTTTACTGAAAAGACATTTTGTAAAGGTATTTTATAGAAGTAAAATTGCACTCCAGAGACAACACATGGAGCCTGAAAGAGAAATATTGCAAACCACGAAACTTACAGTATGAGGCCTTCCTTCCTTTGATTTTGATTTCAATAAGCCAGCAAAACCATCTTTTATTTAATCAAAATGCATATAAACAAGAAAAGAACAAACAGTGAGGGAAGTGTTTATGTCCAATTCGTGTCTTGTAGAAACACTTCCTTTTTTTTCCATGGTCATAGCCGTCATTATCTATTGTCTTACAAACATCAAAGGAGGATATTTTGTTTTCACTATTAAAAATTGTGAGATATTTAAGTATTTTTTCTATTAAAAGCACCAGATAACTTGTGAGAGTTTTTGTCATTTTTAGCTCAACTCTTGCTACAGCCTATGAAGGTAGATTTACATAAGGTGTCAGACTGCATAAGAAAATTCAGTGTTCTGGCCTCCTGTGTTCACTTCTAACATTTAACAATGTGGACCTCTGTGGTATATTTTTCTTCTTTTCTGAATACCTTGCTTCTGACCAGATCACTACATTCTTGCAGCTCAATATAACTTCAAAACATGTATTTTCTACTTCCATTATATCACTGTCAATGTCCTGCAGAACCTGATGTACACAGTTCTCTAATTTCCCATGTCCTGTATCCCACTTAGCCTTTCATTACATTGCCTGGGAAAATAATCTGAATGTTCCCATTACCATGGGTTATACTCCAAGCTATGCAAAACCTAAGCCAACTGGAACTACAGCTTGTCTCTTCAGATCAGCTTTTCAGAAGAAATGTGAATATCTATGTGAACATCCTGTTAGCCATTCCTATTCATCTTTAACAGTCAAAATGCCTTAAAAAAAAAAAAAAAAAGTGAAAGCAATATTCACTAGAAACACTCAGATTATTCACTTATGAAAATATTGTTACCACAGCTGGTCTTTTTCATTTCTGATTTGTTGTAAATCATACTCTTCTATTGTATGTTGCAAGATAGACTCCCTCAAGACCTCTACAGTCTATGAGCTTTTTAACAGTGGCCCTTAATAGGCAGGTAACATTAGAAATCTTCTTTTCCATCAATGTCATTAATCAGCTGAGGTGCAAGGAACTGTTATTTGCTTCCTCCCAACAAAACAAATTAAAGAACACCATACCATGATTCATCATGCATACTGTAGCTCTATTCATAATGAGACGAACAGAACTCAACAAATATAAAATAAAAGTCAGGAAAAAGCAAAACTCGCATCACAAGTAGAATTACTCTTTACAGCTTATTAATCAGAAGCTGCTCGTGAAATTTACATGAAGATTTTTAGCTGAACTGTGATGCTTTAAATATGGAAGCATCAGCTAATATTGGTCAGGGCATTCTCCACCTATGTAAGCAGGAGATGGGTGGGATTCTCAGCTGGCAAAAGTGTAAGCATGAAACAGCACCCATTAAACCCAGATGAGATACTGGTTCATACATGACATAACAAAGTAGAAAAAACAAAAAGGTCTCATTTATAAGACATTCAGGATACTGTCTTGAGCACCCAGATTTCCATAAAGGCTGCATCTGAAACCAGAAAAAATACTTATGGCAATTTCATAGAGATTTTAATAGGCATTAAGCTACTGTATAACATTTCAAATCAACTTCCAAGGACAATGCTTACATCTTTACTGACTTCACCTAACACAGGTTAACAGGCAGATCACTGACACTGACTGCATATTCCAAGAAAAAGGCAACATGTAGGTCATTCTGTGACCTAAAAAGTACACGAAGCAGTACAAAAGGGATCTGCTAACACAGAATCTTGCAACCACAGGCCAAATACCGCTCAGTTAGTAACACTTACCACTGAATCTGCATGGATGCTTATTTGTTATTAGTTGTGACTCTAAAACACTTGGCATTCTCTCATCTTACAGGTTAATTCTTAAAAACATTGCCAATTTAATTAAAGTAACCATTCATGTAGTTATACGCAACCAAATAGTAACTAACACAATTGTCCTTTCAGCTGTAGATTATTAAATGTTCTTCAAGTGCAAAAGTGCCCAAACATTCTTCATTTTTCTGAAAGTGACTATAACTGACTATAATTTCCAGTCATGGACAGAAAATGGAAAAGGGACGTTACTAAGTGTCATATGAAATTAGAGCAGATACTCCTAGATGATTCTCCAAAAATGACTGCATCTCATTTTGTTCCTCACCAATACACATTGGCAGAAAATAGCAGCTCAGAGAACCTTGAATATTAAGTACAAATAAACACTGGGTAAAAAAAAAAAAAAAAAATGTTTTACCTATGAATAATAGAACTTCAGAAACAAAAATAGCATTTGGGTTCATGAAAATATAATTAAAAAGTAATTGCATATTGTGTATTAATACAATTTTTTTTTTAATTCTTCACTGCAATATTTGTAAACCAATCCTACAACAAATACATGCAAAACAATACAGTATTGATTATAATTAATTTCTATCTATCACTTGCAATCCAAGGATTTTGCATGCACTATAGAAATGAATAATGAAAAATATTTCTGCATCAATTTTAAAAGAAAATCAACTTAGTGAATTTCAGTAAACTAGTGCACATGGAGGAAAAAGATGCCCAGAAGCTCTGACTCTACCATTTCTCTCAACTTCATTTGATCACTCATAATTGATTACTCTAAGCTAATTTGGGAATTCAATGCAATTTTAAGTTGGACATTTGGATGGCTTTTATTTACAGCCCATGCAATGTAAGGCTTAACAATTCTTTCCCCCTAGCTGCTTAAAAAAATTTTATAATAAATGTTTTCAACAAAATACAACAAATAGTTTAACAAATGAAGTACAAGTGTCAACCAGTAACTGGAAGATAATACCTTCCTGGTGCTGATAGGAGGAATTCATAATGTGAAAATGAGAGAAAACTTGCACTTTAGCATCAGCAGTTATCAATTAATTTAAATCAGTCATTTCATTATTTTTGATAAAATATATTCAATCTGAGGTCACAAATTATAACATTACAGAAGACCTGGCTTACCATAGCAGCTGTTCTATCTAAACCATTTCCTCAGGTACCTTAGATTGCTTTATTGTTAATCACAGGGATATTTTATCTAGTTAGAAATGATATGATATATGATGTATGATGTATGATATGGTATGATATGAATGTGGTCCACCCAGTCTTCATTTGTATTCATTATTTGTTGACATCTGTTAAACAGTTAACTGAGGGGTTTCTCATTATGCAGCCATGTACTAAAATAGTTTCTGCATTTGCCTCTTTCTCATTTAACTATGTTATGTAGATTGTCACACCAATTAGTTCACTTTGCTTTTATTCCGACAATAGCTGATTCAGGCTATTTAACATAAGAACAGGCTGTGATGTCCAAATATGATCTTCCAAATAAACAAAACAGGCCCTAAAGTTTCCAGGATGTGTGACGGTTTCTCAACTAACCGCCAGTGATCCAAATTCATGGCAAACAAATCATACAACAACAGGAATTTTAGGGATCTGAACTGAAAGCCTGCATTCGTGAAAGTGCTTGCATGTTGTTATTTTTCCTTTAAAGTTCATTGGATATTTCAGAATCCAATCTGCAGGCTGTGATCAACACAGTTTTTCTGTTGTGTACAAAGACATTGCCAAATACACTCATTTCAACTTGACAGCATTCAGTGTGGATAGACCACAGAGTTTTCTCATGACATGCTGATTAATTTTCTATTTAGAGCCCCACCTCCTGGAGCAAAGAAATTAAATTGGGAAAAGTTTTTTAGTCCTCATATTTTAAAGGAGAAATTCAAATAGACCTTAAAGATACAGAAACTAGAAGTACTGCATAAATGACATTTTAATGCCCTCATGGATTCTGAATGTTGAAAGGTGATGACACAGAGCTACACTTCAGCTTTGCACAGATGTAGATGATGACTAAAGAGAAGGCATCAGAGAATCCATCTCTGAGGATGGGAGGACAAGATTGTTGTGATCTGGTATAGACCAGATTTTCAAGTGATACAGATGTACGTGAGAACGTTGAAAAAGCTACTTCCTGGGAATTAAAGTGAGCTATTAGTTTAGAAACACACATTGCAAACATGCCATTGCAAATTCAGCTAAAATAACCTTTTTACTTGAATTTAAGCATTTGTTTTGTAATCTTGTAACCCAAATATTGCATTGCCATGCACAAAGATGACAGAGAAACCTGTCTGAACCCCAAAAATACAACAAACTAAAAAGTGACCCAAAATTCAGGTATCTAGTAAGGACTATTTGCTGTGTCACAATTTCATGAAGAAAGCAGAAAGCACAAACGCTGACCACAGTGCACACTGACCATGACTCAGTAGCGAAAGACTAGTTGTAAACATGTTCAGTCCCATAGCTCAGTTAAAAAAAAAAAAAATATATATATATATATATATATATATATATATATATATATATAAAATTTACAACTACTTGAATTTCAACCACTCAAGCTACACTTGAGCTATATCGTATGAGACTACAATCCAACACCATACTTTTACAGTTAGAAGGCTGTTTTTATACAGTTTTGAAACCACAGTAGCAACTGTCTCTTGAATGGATGAATAGAGATCAAAATTGAAAATGATTCATTTTGCCAGTTATGTTTCACGGCATTTTTCTTGAATACCCTGAGGTCACTCATCCTGTGTAATGGCAGAGAAGTTATGCTGCATCTTTCCAGCAACATTAAAGCCTCGAAAATAAATGGTTTAGCATATCCCACCATACATTTATGAATGACAACTGCCACTTGTCTTCCCTACACACAACCATGTTTTAGCTGTACCTTATGTTCAATTCCTAATAAGTAGCACAAAGTAGTTCTTAATCAAAAGATCTAGCTGGAAACGGCCAACGGAAGCAGAGGAATCATCACAAACCACTGAAAGGTGACAGGGAGAAGGTTATCAGAAGGGAGACTGAGACAGTTCATTAGTATTTGCGATATCACACAGACTAAAGTTAAGCTCTGGATGGACACTGTAAAAATACCTGGCTCAAATTCATCTCCAAGGTCAGGACCATGTTTCTGCACCTGAGGCACTAACAGATTTTCAGTCCAAGATCAGCAAGTCAGAAATGATGTAGCATCCATCAGTGGCAGCCTGCTCCTTCAGCTCTGCTGATGACCAGGCAATCCCAGCAGTCTACTGGATTGCCCCAGTGCTGAAAAGCAGCAAAGCCCAACAGCAGAGCAACAGCTCCTGGCAGCCACCTCTACCAGGCAACTCCAATGGAAATCCTAACAGAAACTTTCCAGCCTTTCCTCGCCCCGGGCCTCCTTCTCAGGATTTTGTTCACTGTGTAAGTAAGGGTGGAACTGGCTGCAGCCCCCTTAACTTCATCACATCTCTTTGGTCCATGGTGTCTTTTGATTGCTACAAATCTATTTATAGAGCACCCATACCCTACTTCCTCTTCAACAATTAACAGCTAACTACTCTCAGACTTCACCAATACCACAACCATTCCCAGAAAACCTGTTAGAATCACCACAGATTTACCTCACTCAAGCACAAATTTAAATCTGGTCAAGTGCCAGGAAAGCTTGCATTTACAGCACAAAAGATCCAGATTTGAAATTCATATTGTGGAGCAGCAGGCCAGATCAATAGAAACAAAACCTGAGACAGAGCAGAAGCAATAAACCTAACATCATTTCTTGAAATGGACAAATGCTCTGCTTACTAAACTGGGCATAGTAAGTCTAGTAAGACTAGGTATAGTATATGCACAAGTGAAGAATTTGACCCAGCAAACGAGACATAGAGAATGAGATTGCAGCATGTCACCTCAGCGTAATACATAGGGCAGTATCACAACGCAAAGGTTGTAACAATGCATCCCATTATATTTTTCCTTACAAAAGGTCAAATTAATCTTTTAAAACATATACCTCTCTGTTTCTAGCCTATAAGATACTCAGCACCTTATATATATATATATATATACATTTATACATATTCACAGAAAAAAAAAATAGAAACAGACTACAAATGACTATTCGATGCCACAAAAAAAAAAAAAAAAAAAAAAAAAAAAAAAAAAAAAACCCACAGCTCAAATGCAAGACCTAGATTTGTCTTAAGTAGCCATAACAAAGTGAACGACAGCATCCAGTAATTTAAGAATAAATTGCACATCAGCCCAAGTGGCATGTTTCATCGGTTAATGACTGGAAAAAAAAAAAAGACGTGTTGCACATACAAAGAGATGCAGCTTGTGGGGTCTCTGTATGCAAAGGAGCATGTATTCATACACACATCCACAAATACACCAACCCTGAGAGTCCAAGACGTGTACAGGTGCCTTTCTGAAAAGACTTGCTCAGAAAGAAGCCTTGTGCAATACCGTTTATACAAACAAACGGAATAGGCAAAGATGCATCGCGAGTAAAAATAAACCAGGGGAGTGCCTTTACAGCTGCTCTCCGCTCAGCTGCGCTTACTGCCCACCCGCAGATGCCATCTCACTGAGGCCCAGCCCAGGCTCTGCTGGCTGTGACTCTCCGCGCATCAAATTCAGCCCTGGAAAAATTCCTTCCGCTGCAAGCAGAATCACGCCCAGCACGCCGCGCTTTGCAGTGAGGAAGGCGAGACAATGACCAACCTGGCACACAATGGTGCAGGACGGGAGAGCGGCAGAGGTGGATGTCGGCACGGCTGCCGGCGGCATCCCGCCACACCTCTCCCTCTGCCTGCTCTCCACCATCTCCATCTCTGCCTCCTCTCCGCTGCAGCATCTCCGCCTGCCTCCTCCCCATCACCTCGGCCTCCGTCTCACCGCCATCGCACCGCTCCGCACCGCGCCGCCCCGGCCCAGCCCCGCTCCGCCGCCCTCGCCCCGGCCCCCGCAGCCGGCCGAGGCCATTGTTCCGGCGGCGGGGGAGCGGGCAGCCCCTGCGCGGGGCCCGGCGCCCCTCCGGGAGGCCGCCGCTGCTCACCGTGCCGCGGCCCGGGGAGGATGCTGAGCGGCGAGGCACGGGCGCGGCGCATCCATCTTCCCGCTGCCGCGGCGGCTCCAGCGCCCAGCCCCGGCCGCTGCCGGCCTCCTGCGCGCCGACGCTGAGGGCGGGCGCCCGCCCCGCCGCCTCCCCGCGGCGGAGGCCTGCGCTGCCGGGCCGGGGTCTGCGGCAGGCACCGCCCCGCCGCCGCCGCCGCCGCCGCCGCCGCCGCAGCGCCGCGCGCCCGCCGCCATGGCAACGCCGCGGCAGAAGGGGCGCGGGGCCGCGGGCCCCGGCGGAGGAGCCGCGGGAGCGGCCTCGAGGGGAGGAAGCGGCGGAGCGGCGGGAAGGGGCTGCGGCGGCGCGCGCCGCGGCCGAGCGGCCCCGTGCCGGCAGCAGGGAGCGGGCCGGGGGCTCCCTGGCGGAGCGGGCACCGCAGCCGGCTGCTTGGGCCGCGCGCAACCGGCCCGGCGGGGCAGCGTCCGCGCCGCTCGGGCGCGGGTCGGCGCCGCGCAGCGGGCTCGGCGGGGGCGGGCGGCCGCGCTCGGAGCCCCCCGCTGCAGCCTCCCCCCGCGGAACGGCGCCGCGGGCTGCAAAGCCGCCCAACGGCAGGCACCGGCAGCCTGCCCGCGGGGGGGTGCGGCGGGCGGGCACGAACCTCGGCGGTACCGCGTTCCGGCCCAGGCTGACATAACGGGAGCTGTCCGCACGCCCGAATAAGCCGCCCGCTCTCCTGCTTGTGTGTGTGGTCCAAGCCTCGGTGAGGCAGTCGTGAGAGCAACGGGCGCGGAAGCACATCCTCCTCGGTTTCTTCAGGTGCTTCCTCGTCTCCATCCTTCCGGATACTGACAGGGGTATCCCTGAAAGAGGTCGGTAGGCTACCGCTAGTAAACGCATCAAGAATTCCAGTCGTTGTCCTCTTGGCGCTTTACACAGAACACAAACGTGGCTGCTAAGCCTGGTCAGATAAAGCATCAGCTTTTCTGCAAAAACAGGCTGTTCTTTTTGTGGGCCAACTGAAGACAAACACGCTTGGGTTGGTCTGTTTATCTAAGCACACCAACGTGCAGGAAACAAAGATGAGACGCTGGAGAGCAGCCTAGCAGAGAGGGATCTGGGGGTCATGGTAGACAGCAAGTTCAATATGAGCCAGCAGTGTGCCCTGGCAGCCAGGAGGGCCAACCGTGTCCTGGGGTGCATCAAGCACGGCATCGCTAGTAGGTCAAGGGAGGTGATTGTCCCGCTCTACTCTGCGCTGGTGCGGCCTCACCTCGAGTACTGTGTGCAGTTCTGGGCACCACAGTATAAAAAGGACATGAAACTGTTGGAGAGTGTCCAGAGGAGGGCTACGAAGATGGTGAAAGGCCTGGAGGGGAAGACGTACGAGAAACAGCTGAGGGCACTGGGCCTGTTCAGCCTGGAGAAGAGGAGGCTGAGGGGAGACCTCATCGCAGTCTACAACTTCCTCGTAAGGGGGTGTCGAGAGGCAGGAGACCTTTTCTCCATTAACACCAGCGACAGGACCCGCGGGAACGGGGTTAAGCTGAGGCAGGGGAAATTTAGGCTTGACATCAGGAGGGGGTTCTTCACAGAGAGGGTGGTTGCACACTGGAACAGGCTCCCCAGGGAAGTGGTCACTGCACCGAGCCTGTCTGAATTTAAGAAGAGATTGGACTGTGCACTTAGTCACATGGTCTGAACTTGGGTAGACCTGTGCAGTGTCAAGAGTTGGACTTGATGATCCTTAAGGGTCCCTTCCAACTCAGGATATTCTATGCTTCTATGTTTGAAAACTAGAAGATGGCTTAGGTAGCTACTGGATTTGCAGATTATCTCCACTCTATGAAGCATCTTCCTGGTGCATCAGTGACAAAATAAGAAAACAAATAGTTACAAAGACACTGAACTTTGAGTCATCCACCCTTAGTACCAAATTCCATCAGAGCTCCTACTATCCAGCTGCCAATCCTTACTTTAAGTGTCAGTGTTTCCAGCTTCTACCATTAAATCCTTCAGGAAGAAAAAAGGAAAAAACAGCACTAGAAACGTGGAAACAAAGGTCTCAGAGTAAAGAGGCAGGCAGCGTATGCCCAGCTGATGGCAGAGCAGTCAGTCCCAGCTTAATTTTCCTCAGAGCAGTGCAACAGATTCAGTGATTTTTTTCCTTTAATTCAGTGGGATCTGTAACATGATACTAGAGACATGAGCATTAGGTGCATATAGTTTAGCATTACACTTACCAAATAATGCAATAAGCTCCTCAGTTCAACCTCACATGAACTATGTCCTCACACACCTGAGCTTGACTCAAAAGGAAAAGCACTTGCCACATGACAAACTCTAAGAGATCTAAGTGGAAGATGCTATAAACGGTCTTTACAAAATTAGGGTTTTCATAAGAAATTCCCCAGGGGCAGTTAACACATACAGTGGCTGAAGAAAACCTCAATGCCCAAAATAAAGCAAAGTCCCGTTTAAAAAGTTTTAAAAGCTGCTGCCTGATTATGTTTAGCATAAATGTTTGATTTTTCATGACTTTTTTTTTACTGAATATATAGCTCTGGAAATGGCCTTTTTAAAGACTAGTACAGTGGTTGTACTAGATAAATGGAAGGTCTGAAGTATATGGAAAAGGGAAAAAACTACTACAAACATTATAAAGGTGTATAAAGCAGCATGATTCCTCTGGGCCTGCAAGCACAGAGTCTACAAAATTAGCCTAACAGGATGGATCTGGCAAGCTCCATACAGTGTCCTATGGGCTCCTGCGGCAAACAGCAAAATAGCTTCAAAATAGTCCCCTTCTGTCTGTGGGCTTCTTAGGAGGCAAGGCTGCAGTATTGCCCATTCTTGCTGCTGGTGATATGGAAGTGACACCCAGGACTGTCACAGCCACTCTATCCCCATTCTCTCACTCTGGCTGGAGGTCAGAGACATTGTCTAGTGTAATGTTCTCCTAAGAAATACCAGTGTATCAAGGCAAGCCAAGACTATGGATCTAAACTTCTCCAAGGCAGGAAAGGCAGCCTGGTCTGATGAGCCCACATCCTACCCTCATTTTACAGGGTTGCTCATGCTTTACATCCTAACACTTGAAGCTGAACGCCAAGACACAAAATGGCTTGTTTTACAGGATGATCCCCCAAATGAGGATAAATTGAAGAGATGTAGTTAGACCTACTAATAGTATTGCTGATTTCAGTAACAACCTTTCAAGCATGTTAAGCACAGTACTTGAGGAGAGATGAACACTTCAGTACTATGACTGAACAAGGACAAAAACAATGTAGAAGGAAGATTGTGCAAGTCAGTACTGCAGAACACTCATACCTATTTAGAAACCAGTTTATTTCCAAAATGCAATCCTATGATGCATGACTTTAAGTTGTAGATGTGACTGATGTTAAAAACCAGTATCTCCTTTAGAGATCTATGAATATAGTAACAGAATAAAATGCAAATATTTCCATGCAGATGCTCACAAAGTATCAAGAAACAAACAGTAGTAGCTCTACATAATCACGATCATTCCTCAAAAGCATGTAGAGTTTGAAAGTTGCTCTTCAATGCCTCCTGTATTATAATACTTTCCAAGGTAATAATTGTTTATGATAAATATAAAGCTTATTTCTTTTACCAGAAGGGAAAGACAGAACTAGCACATTTGTTCTGCTGCATGAGTTGTGTAACGTACATTAAACTTGCTGTTTAGGTGGCACAAGAACTGATCATTAATTGTTGCTAGAAACTACTGATTTTCCTTATGTCACCAATGTTTGCAACTTGGACGCTTTAATGCTATGTATTATACTAGAAAACTAGTAGACTGGCTTGGTATTCTAAACATACCAATAGGCCATATTCCAAAACAAGGAAGTCCCATTGAATTTTCAGGCTTAAGACAGTAACCTCTACCTATGTGTAGTTTATGCCTTATTTTTAAAGAACCACTCCCACCTTGCACAACTAATGTGATTATCACCAAGGATTTTCATATTTCCAGAACTGGCATAGCATAGCAGACTTACCAATCAGAACATTTTCACCAAATACAAGTTTCTGAACTTGGCAATAAGTGCCATTATCTCTGTTGGGGATAAGGGAGACAAAATGATGAGTTCAGTTCTTCCTGGGCTGTTTAGTATCCTCACAACCAAACTTAGACATTAATTCCCCAACTCTACAGCACCTTTTGTAAGTAAGTATTTAAAATACATGGATCTGGAAGAAATATCCTCCGCATCAAGAGAAACCAAGATTACTGATCTTCCTGGTGTTGAAAGCCTTCTGGAAACTCAGCAAGCATCGTATCAGCTCAGTGCAATTCTAGTATTCAGATCTGGTGTCTGTAAATTAATCCTTATAGGCAGACTCCCACAGTGACAACCAGACAATGAATTTAATGCAGGACCTTTGTAAGCACCAGAGATTGGACAATCCTCATTAAAAGACAGTCAGTTGAAACTTGGGAATATTTCCTTGTAAGGAAATCTTCAAACAATTACAAAATACATTGGAGACTGCACTGTTGGATAGCCCTGAGGAAACTGGAGCCTGTTTAGCAAGGAAAAAGAACATTTGCAGATTATTCATAACATATATTCATAGTCAAAAATGTGCACAAGTCTCAAGTACTTTTAAAAATACCTCCAGGTCATATCAAGTTTACAAGGTGAAACTGAATAGAACTGAAAGATTCAGCTGAAGTCGTTCAAGGTCATCAATCAAACTGATACCCTGAACTGTTGGTTGTTCTTCACTTCTCAAAGCAACATGACATTCCTCCCATGCAGGTAAAACACAAACACTGTTTTTGAAGGGTACTAACTGTCAATGAGCAAGACGATTCAAGTCAAAGTCAGCAGGGTTATTAACTTCTATCCTTCGTTACATTAGTGAAAGTGTGAACAAACCACATACACGTGTAAGGATATCTGTGTTACAGCTACTGAGTGTAAAAGACAGGACAATAAACATGAAATGCAGCAAAAGATGCACACATATTTAAAAGCCTACTGACAGATAATCATGGCTAGCACTCTAAGACATAGGTCGATTGGCCATTAAAGGAACCACCAAAGCGTAACTCTGAAGAGATTCAATCAGGAGCTTTGTAACCAGTAAGACTGGTTTCAGTTATCAGGAAGGGTCTCACAGGCAAGAGCAAATTTATGTTAAGATGTCTGAAGGGGATTGCAGGACCACATAAAATGTATCATAGAATGTCTAGGGGAACAACCACAGATCAAGTGAGGGGGGTGAAGATAGGCGAGGAAGCAACAAGTATGGGAAAATGGAAGGGAGTAACTGTGTTGGGAATGGGGAGAAGCTAACAACTGCAAGCAAGCAGGCTGCTGATCAGTAAGCTTTGTCTAACTGAGCCTTGCATCCCATCACCACAGTGTTCTACACTTACTAAACCCTAGGGCAACCTGTCTTCTGCACTGGATGCATTTGTGTGCATGTGTGTGCAATAATTCCAACAGCAATCTCAAGTGGGACTAGCTGGCAAGTTGGAGAAAAACAAAATCTGTAGAGATCCTAGTTCCAGGGTTGAGAGCTTAAAGGTCTAGATACGGATACTGAAGACACCTAAGGTCTTGGCTGGGGACTGAAGAGAACAGAGAATGTGCATGAGACACTGAAAGCAAATATGTATGTTCCACTAGCAAATTGATAAACCAGCAAGTAGGAAGAGGATCGGGCCATTTCTATGGTTTGTGTCTTAAGCAAGTGCATCTCTAAAGGCACTATCCTCTTATTGGCTTTAAACCATTCGGTTACGGTCATATCTGTACTACATGGGCATGTGCATACATCTTTGAAAATCACTTAGCCTTACCATTGGCTGGATGCATGAAGAGGGACAAGCATTACCCTGGTATTCAGCAGACTTGGAAGAAAGGAACCCCCCACATCACATCATCCACCACATTTGACAGTCCTAAAATGATGGTTCATCCAATTTAATTTGCTACAGTACCCATCAAATCTACATCACAAAAAAGCCCAACGACAGTAGCTGAATCATTTGTTTTTTTTTTTTTTTTAATTGTGCTATCCCACTGGCTATCTTTCTTTTCAAAGTCAAAATATCTGTCAAAAATCACAGATAGAACAAACAGCTGTCACTTGTGGCTACTTGAGATTCCTGACACTTCAGTCCTTCAACATAGAAATGCCAACTATATCTAAGTGCCTCATAACACTTTAGTGGAACTTCTGTGTAGTTTGAGACAGGCAAAAGTTCTTAAGCAGCCAGGCAGGTAACAGTTTCTGATGTACGCAGCAACAATACCACTAAGAGGTCATCCAAAGAAGTTCAGTAAAGACCAGAGTTAACAGGGCGCAGTCAAACTTCTAATACATTTTAACTCAAGCAGACAATTTCTTCCCAGTCCCTCAGTTAGTAGTCCAGTATATTAGAACACATCTGCCCACTGACTGGAATGACTTTGTGAGAAGTACGGCAGATGCTCACATCTCAGCATAGGCACTTTCATGTAGGCTGCACCTTTGCCTGTTTGGACACATCTTTCTTCAGCTGTGGACTCTGGTAACTCCTAACCCTTCACGTGAAGGCAACGTTGAATGTAAAAATTTCACCGGAAAGAACTATGTGGTTGCAAACCCCATCTGCAACATCACATTCAATGCACAAGTTAGAGGTATCAGCATTGTTCAAGGTGTAACAGAAGACAGATTGAGTGGGGAGACACGACGTGTGGGAGTGCTATTAGCTGACAATGATGCAGGGAGGAAAAAGGGAGCGGCAATTTCTGTGGATGAGGTCTCTCCTTGGTTGCGAAGCTGTAAGATTTGTCGCAGAAGGGCCTTTCCTTCTTCTCTAGTCTGGAAAATAATTTGTAAAAAACAAAACAACACATCTATGTATGGATTTTCTCTGGGTCAAACTCAGTATGTAAGCAACCTAAGTTACACCAATTTATCACTCAGTAAGACTGTCACTCTGAAAAATACAAAAAAAGTGTCCTCGGTTCTTTTTCTGCTATTTATCAAGAACATTAATGTGCTACTTTTTTTTTTTTTTTAAATAATCCTTCCTCTTTTTACTCATCTGATTTGCATGTTACTTGTGACAGTGGTACCATCAACAACTGCTACTGTCTACATAACCCATCGAAAAGTAGAAAGGAAAAGATACAAATAAGCTGAATTCAGGTTCTTCTTTGTTCCAGACAGCTTTATTAAAGATAAGACACACACCCTGTCTTGTGGCTGTTAGCTACTAGTCTGAAATAAAAATCCAAAATTGCCCCCTTACAAGCTACAGAAAAGCTCAGAACATGGAGTCATATAGAACTCAAGTGCTGTTGTAACCTCTGTACTGTCTACACATACAAGATGAAAAAACAAGTAACATTTAACCACTTCCCACCATCAAGATTTTCAGCAGTCTTAAGACTGCAGTCTCAAATTCTTATACTTAGTCAACAACAAACCAATGATACTTGATTCGAGTTTACTATCTATACTATATTCCCTGACTTTAGTTAATCACAAGCAGCAGTAGTAATCAGGTATACAAAAACATTCAGAATGAGACTGTTCACATGTATGACAGACAGTCCTCATTCCTTCAACAAATGATTTGTCTACTCATACCTACAAGTATAGCCAAGATTAACGTTAGAGATCCCCCAAGACACCAGAGATTGTGCAACTACTCACATCATTGAATGCACAGCATTTCTGAGCACAAGCTGAGGCTTCATCCCAGAGCTTACACTTGAAATAGTATTGGGCAAGGTAACGGAAGGCAGTGCTGACCTCCAGGTGCTCCACTATCTCCTACAGAAAGGGAGGAAAAACCACCTTTGAGTATCTTCCAAGGTAGCTCTACATCGCGTTTACATTTTCTTTTGTTCCCAAGATATCATCTTACCCCACAGGAATAGATATCCTGAATGTATTTGATATAGCACTGAGCAGCCTGTTCAGATTCATTCAGCTGTTCATGCAGCCTAGAAAAGGAGAAAAAATGGGTCACTGGAACAACGCTGCATTGCCAAAGACCTTCTTGGTCAATGAGAATGTATCTACTAAGCCTGTCCAGAACTAGAGCTATGTCTTTTCCTTAAGAATTTGCAAGCCATGCATCATGTACTATCCCACATTGAAAGAAGTGATCTAGCCTGAGAACGGTCACATTATCAGGAAGGAAACCAGTCAGGTAACAACTGCTAGAAGCACTGCAGATACAACCAAAGCAGGAACTTCTGTCTATGCTGTTACATTTTAAAGAATAAGACAGGAAAAGTCTTTTATAACTGGCTATTTCTTCCAGTGCTCCTTCTTCCCCCCTACATCCCAAAAATCTTTGTACAGTAGCTTCACCTCTCACCTGCCTGTTTCTTTCCCCTTCACTTTTTCCCCCACCAAAAAATGATGCTGACATCAGTGTTCACATTTATTTCACATTAGACCCTTCTCTAATGTCACATCCATATATTAGGAAAAAAATGGGGTAAAAATCAATCTACAATTTTTTACAGCATCTAGGACCACAAATTGCTTGGATTAGTTTAAGTTTCACTGCAAGACGTACAATTACTAGTACTAAAATCACCACAGGATTTGGAAATCCCTTGCAACCCCTATTATCCCGTGATTTCCTCTGTAGCTGTTCTGAGGGAAAATTAAAGCTAAAGTTGGATACCAGAGAGTGTGCAGTTGCTGTAAACCTTCTAAAGATAGTAGTTATTATGCATCTTCAAAAATAATAGTACCTAACGGCAATTCCACTTGTTTTCAATTTAGTATTTTATCACTTGGTATCAAAGTGCTTTAGTTGCATTTAACAACATTTTTGACAGTTCAGTACTAATACATACTCACTTTGCTAGTTTCACCAATGCCATTTTCTCCACATCTCCCACAGCATAAGCTCTCCAATAGCACTGTCAAAGAACAGTCAGTCAAGCATACAAGAAAAATGACTCAGGCAAGTAACTTAGAAACAGAAAATTGCATGGCTTTAAAGCAAAAGGACACGTATCAGATGAACATCTCTCTTTAAGAGCTATTCTAGTTACATCACAGCAGAACTTTGCCTGTTTTAAACTGCAACAGAAAGGGTTTCCATAACCTAACATGCTGCATGCATTTCTGGTAGCTCTAGCCACACAATTTTATTCCATCTCCACCTAGTGTCCAGGGGGACATCCTAATGTTTTACTCCACATGCCAGTCATCACTTACCTTTTTAGCTTCCACCAACTGATTAAGTTTCTCATAGCATTCTCCTAGAGCAACCAGCATACGAGAATCATTAGGTCTGTAAAAAAAAAAAAAAAAAAAAAAAAAAAAAACACAATTCCTGAATGTAGTTTAATGGACAGTCAGCTGATTTCTCAAGGGGCTGCGGGGAGAGAACCTATATCTGCCAGTGTCCTTCGTCTTCTCTTACATAAAATTTCACTTACATTCCTCAGGCATTGGAATAGCAAAGTAGTCTTGGCACCAAACCTTCCAGAATTCAAGAGGCATTTGGACAACATTCTCAGACATATGTTTTGATTTTGGGGTGGTCCTGTGAGGAGCCAGGAGTTGGACTTGGTGAATCTTGTGGGTGCCTTTCAACTTGGGATATTCTATGATTGCACCTCAAGTATGTTGTTCAGCTTTGAGCCCCTGCATGAAAGACACTGCAGCCCTGGAGCATGTCCAGAGAAAGGCTAAGAAGCTGGTGTAGAGTCTGGAACACAAGTCCTGTAATGAGCAGCTGAGGGAATTGGGGTTGTTTGGCCTGGAGAAGAGGAGGCTCATAGGAGACCTTATTGCTCTCTACAACTACCTGAAAAGAAGTTGTGGGGAGCTGGGGATCAGTCCCTTCTCGCAGACAACTAGCGACAGGACAAGAGGGAATGGCCTCAAGTTTCGCCAGATGATGGAACGATTGGACAAGATGATCTTGGAGGTCTTTACCAACCTTAATGGTTCTATGATTCCTGACCAGTGTTCCTCAGGATATAAGTGACAAAGCCACTAACAGCTAATGAATACAACTAGAAGAATTTGTAATAGAGAGACTGCACAAATCACATGGCATTGATGCTCTTCCCCCTTCCCCAATTCAGTTCCTGTACGCAAATTCCTCAGCTAGTAGCCACCAGGTCTGGGAGAACACCAACAGACATGGCTATGTTTTCAACTCTACCTGAGCTGGTGGGCCCGTCGGTAATAATAGAGACAGTAAAATGGCATTTTGAGGATTTCGTAGGTTTGCCCCAAGCCATACCAGGCTCTGTAATCCCTTTTATTCACCTCTATGGCATGTCTGTCAAAGAAAAGGAGACAAACTAGTCAGAAAGCAGTTATAATCAGAAACATGACAGAGTTAAGCAAAAGACAACAACAACAAAAAAAAAGATCTAATCCAACTCAAACGTGTGCAAACTCAAACACTGTTTTGTATGGCACGTGAGTGATACCTATAAGCCTGGATAGCTGCAGATGTGTTCTTCATTTCCATGTATTCATGTCCCATAAGTGTCCAAGCTCCCAGATAACGAGGATTCAGTTTCAAGGCCCTCTGGAAATAGAGTGCTGCTTTTTCATGCTGGCTACGTAAGCTATAATAATTTCCTAAAGCAAAAAGTCACAATATTTAAATAAATAGGGAAAAAAACATCAGAGAAGTAAAAAAAAAATAGATGGAAGAAGTATTATCTATTACCTCCTAACTCAGATTCTAAGAAGAGACGTATTAAAGGTCTCTGACTCAACCCTCAAGAGACCTAATGGCAGTCTGTTCTCCAGTGTTCTGATCAAATGCTTCTCCAGTTGTACCAATCAGTTAAGATCTCATCTCTTTGTGTTGAAACTTATGTCATGATCTAATAAGCAGATTTCCTACACCTGACACACAATTGTTTCTGTTGTAGTTTCAGGACTATAAAGGCATTATCAGCTACATGGACCTTCATAATGTTTTCTTCAACTACTTTTTGCACTGATAGTATTACAGCAGTTCTTTCAGAGAGAAATGAGAAAATGAGGGGTACCCTCATTTTGTACACTTTTTAGGCTGCCTGAAATTACATTCACCAAATGTTTTTGATGGCCCTGCTGGTTGATCACCTTCACAAGTGTTAATAAGATTTTCTCCTACAGTCTGCAGACAGCATAGTAAGAACACGTAAAAGGGCTGGCTCTCACCAATTACACAGCAGGTCTCAACACGATACTTGTCTATCTCACAGAGATTGTGAGCCAGGTAGCTCAACTCAGGCTTCATGCTCTAGTGAAACAAAGTGAACGTGATGAGGAAAGGATCATGTTACAGATTCAGACAATGAAAACCTAAGCAGTTGACAATGCACAGATCATATTATTTCAAGGAGTTGTGGAGCAGAAAACAGAAGCTGAGTGTTTATATTCAGAGAAGCTAGATAACAGCAGCTGCTTCACCAGTGTTTAACTTACCTCTGATAAAAAGCCTCACGATGGACATGGAACAGAAAGGGTGCTTACCCTGACATACAGCAAGTTGGAGAAAGTGTCCATGTTTTCTATCCTGTAAGGATCTTGTTTCCTTAGCTCATTAAAGATGGATAAAGCTTTGTCAATATCTGAAGGAAGAACGGCAGATGTGAGAACAACAACTACAGATGCCATGCTTGTGTTAAGATGCTCATTCCTCTATGTTATTAAATACCACTGACCTCGGATATTGTGGTAGGCAACTGCAATCTGAGAGATGATGTAGGTGCTTTTGGAAAATCCTGCATCAATGAGACTCTGATACTTCTGCAGAGCCTCCTCTATCAGCTGCAGCTCTGTATAAATGTGTGCAAGAAAGAATTCTTTCATCCATGTATCTGGCAGGGACAGGAACTTCAACTAGCAAGAAACAAAGAAGAGGAGGAAGAGATGATAATCAGTAGTATTCTAAGAGCCACCTGTGGCAAAGAACCCATTATCTTCCCTCCCATGATTTAGTAGGCAGTCTTGAGGTAGGAGAGTTTCCTGTAATCGTGCTTTCTAAGGCCATAACACCAGCTATGAAAGAGCAGTATTAGGACCAGAAATTAATATCAGCTTCGTCCACAGGAAAGGCTAAATAATGCCTTTAAATTAAGAATATTAGAACAAGAAAGGAGCATTAAGACATCCATTCTAAAAAGCAGTAAAATATGGACCATGTAATTCCATTTAGTCACTCCCAATCTATTCCTATGATGATTGAAATCAGAACTGAAGCCTTTGCCTTGCCCAATCAGTGAAGAAACAACTGTCTTCAAATCTGGCTTCTGCTTTGGTTACTGGCTTTATTTTTACTTTAAATTCAAGAGTCCTTCAAAAGACTGTACCTTCTTCCCATGTTTGAACATCAATATTAAATTGTTTTGTTTTTTAAATGAGCTAAATGAACAGAACTCTAAATAATCTCACCAAAAATGTATTTCCTGTTCTTCAAAGATCAGTAAGACTCTTCTGTGCCACCTCTCCTTTTTAAAATATGCCATCAGCCAGAATTGACTGAAGAATTACAGGAGTGGTCTCATAAATCCCATGCATAAAGACAAAATAATCAAAGTTCAGTTCATCTCATACATGTGGCTCTATATTCGATGAAGGGAATAGCTTTTAGTCTGAATCAGATTGGCATTTCAGAAGCAGATCTCTCAGTCACCCCCATAAGCACGCTTTATTTCACATCATGAAGCTCTATCAGAGTATGCAATCTATATTCTCTTAGGATAAAGCTAAACTCAAAAGACACACTCCCATTACTAATAGATGTCTAAGCTACAAAAACAGACCACAGCATGTTCAAAGTAATCTCTCCAAGTCATATTCAGTGCAAACAATGAGTCTTCTAAGTCAATTATTTCCAATTACAGATTCAAGACTACTATACTTTACTTGGTAATAGTGAAGGAACAGACTTATTAAAGGCTTACTTGGATGAATGACTGCTTACCAAACCATTTGTATCATTGCAAATAATTTGCACAGTAGTATGTGACAGGAAAAGCACAAACTTTCAGTCATTTGAAAACACTACAAGCAGTGGTTCTACATATAACACCAAGTCACCAAAAGTGCTCAGTAACTGCAGTACTAGATCCAGACAAAAAAGTACCTTAGGAGGATCTGTTTTGTGACACAAAGCAATAATCCAGAGGACAACTATTTCAGAATGCGTGAATCAGCCATTTCTTACACCACCTTGTGGGTGAATGTGAAGGAAATAATCCTACCTGTATAAAGATTCGCAGGCAACAGTATAGCAAGCAACTGAAGAAAAAGAGACTTTAACAATGTAATTTATGACCTTGGGTTGCCTTCTTGGACACAGCCACACAGAATAAAGTAGTGGGCAACACCAATCTTCCGGCAACTGAATCATTGGTTACTAAATCAGGTTACAGTCCAGAAATTGTTACCACAACTTGTTATTTCCCAACATTTACCATCTCTTTATCTGTAATCAAGTTGCAAAGTTCCAGCCAGGCACCCCAGTGCAAAGGTAAGACATGAGCAGCTTCAACGAAAACATCTATTGCTTCTTTAACCAGGTCCAGCTTCCGCAACACAACACCATACCTGTGAATCAAGTTAATCAGTCATAAAACCCTGCAGATCCACATAAACGTACAGAAACACATTAGAAATACTTGTAGACACTTACAGGTAAAGGCCAAACCCATCCAGTTCCCGTGCTTTGTGCTTCTTGCTGAGCTCAACTCTCAGTTCTCGTAGAGCTTCATTTTTCACCTGTCCTTTTTCCAGTGGTCCTGCATGAAGAGCAAGTCAAACAGCAAGCTTTTGTTCAAGTCTTTCCATATTAACTATGAACTCTATAGAGTATATTTAGAATCATCACTGACATGACCAGAAAACTTCCCAGCATGTCACTATTGTTTTTTGTTTTAAAAATAAACGTCCAATGATCCGCTGTAACAGAAGAACTGAAAGATAAAAATCTTTAACCTGTCTTAAGCCAACAAAGAGAATGAAAGCAAATTATGTTACAGCCCGCTATTACCCAAAAATCAAGGGAAAAGTTATGAAACCAAAATGATTTAAATGAAGATGCATTATTGCAAGATTCATTATATTAACTTGCATTTCTTGACACCAGAGCCTTACCCAAACTATCCACTGTCTCATCATCCTTCTTCTTTTCTCCTGACTGTGGAAAACAGAGGAAAACCAAGATTATTTTACAACAGCATATTCCTTATGTTTGCTGCAGTTCTGGTAGCAGCACGTGAACTGAATTTTCATGAACACCACAGACAGTTCCAACAAGAACCCTCCCCATTCTCCTCTTCCCCACCCCCACTATATATATGTAAGTTCGGATTTTTAGGCAGACATATGAAACAGTATAGATAAAGAAATAAGGTTTGGCACATTCCACATGGGGGAAGGAAAGGAAGCAGAGGAGTTCAGTGCTTAAAGGCAATTTTTCTTTCTGTCTTACCAGGTATCTAGAATACATATACAAGAAGTAAGCTTTCTGACTCTTGCAGCCCCGAAGAAAATATGCAGCCCTATCATATTCCTTTAGATCAAAGTAGGACTTGGCTAATGTATAGGCATCCAGATCACGAGCATCCTCCTGCAGGAACACAGAAGAGTTCAAGACCTTAGAAGCTCTGCCATGCTTTATGAAAATCACCTAGTTACAAGTGTATAAATGAAACTGCCCTGAAAGCTAAACAAAAACAAAACAAAAAACACTGTAGTTTTGTTCATTCTCAAAAGATGAGTTAAGTACCATCCAAAAAGTCTCTCCACTCCCTCATATGATTGGATTCCTAGTTATGACATAATGAATACAGACTGGTTAGAAACATTTAAATTAAACAGAGTGGTTCTAGGAAATACACAGTGGCAAGTTGACAGACATCAAGAATTTGCTGTTCAACAAGTATGAAAAACTAAAAAAAAACTACTCAGGAATTCTACATCGGACAGTATTAACATGACAATTTAAATGCAAAGATTTCCTTGGAACCTATGCCTCGAACAATTTCTTGACAGAAAAGGTTCCGGGAGTTCTGGTACACACCAAGCTGAACATGAGCCAGCAACGTGCCTTTGCCACAAAGAAGGCTAACAGTGTCCTGGGCTGCATTAGGCAAAGTATTGCCAGAAGGTCGAGAGAGGCAATCCTTCCCCTCTGCTCAGCACCAGTGAGGCTACTCCTGGAGAACCGTGTTTGGTTCCAGGCTCCTGAATGCAGGAGAGGCATAGACATACTGGAGAGAGTTCAGTGAAGGATCATGAACATGAAGTGACCAGAACGCCTCTAATATGAGGAAAAGCTGAGAGAGTTGGGACTGTTTAGCCTGGAGGAGAGAAGGCTCAGGGGGATCTCACCAATGTACCTGAAGGGAAGGTACAAAGAATGACCAGGTCCTTCTCAGCGCTGCCCAGTGACAGGACAGGAAGCAACGGGCACAAACTGAAACACAGAAGGCTCTGTCTGAACAACAGGAAGCTCTTCTGTACTGTGTGGGTGATAGAGCACAGGCACAGTTTGCCCAGAGAAGCTGCATTGTCTCCCTCCTTGGAGATACTAAAAAATGCTTCAGCGTGGTCCTGGACAACCTGCTCCAAGTGGCCTTGCTGGAGCAGGGTGGGGTGGGACCAGATGGACCCAGTGGTCACTCCCAACCTAGAACATCCTGTGAAATGCATTTATGACGTGTTACACTGCAGTAACTTAACCCAGCAGGATTATACCTACGAGTTGTATGGTACCACTGTGGAGACGGGGATGATACAACTTACTTCTCTTGTGCCCTAAGGAGGATGAGTTTACTGGCATAAAATAATTTGTATTACAACAATTTAGTGAAGGTGAAAAAGTCAAAATTAAGTGGCATGATTTCCAGTTTTGCTTACAGAGTCTCTCACTTGGACAGGGCAAAATGGGAAAAGGAGGGCGTTCGCCTGCAAGGCCTACTGGGGCTCGGACACCGCAAAACAAGGAAGGTGGACGGGACCCGCACAGCGCCGTGCAAGGATGGGCACTCAGCACCACCTCGTGCACAACAGCTTGAAAAAATAAATAAAGCTCCATCGCATTTTTCCTTAACGGCTTCAGACGGGGCTAAAGACGAGCTCGCGGCTCCCGCCGCGGGAAGGGCCGCAGGGGCCGCTCCCGCTCCCTCTCCCGCGGACACGGCGGGCCCGGGGCCGCCCCGCGCGCTGCGGGCGCCGCATCCCGGCCGCCAGCCCGGTGCCGCAGCCCGCCGGGCCTCCCCCCCCCCCCGGCGCGTACCTCCGTGAGCGCAGGCGGCGGCGGCAGCTCGCTCAGCGGCAGCGGCTCCAGGGCGAAGGCCAGCTCGGAGGCCCTGCGTGGAGACAGCCGTTAGCGCGCGGACAGCCGCCAGCGCGGGGCCCGCCCGCCCGCCCGCCCGGCGCGGCGCTCACCACTTGCCGCTGTGCTGCAGGCCGCGCTCGCGGCTGCGCTCGGCCACGCTCAGCAGCTGCTTCTTGATCTCCCGCAGGTCCGAGAAGTCGGCGCCGCACAGCCCCGCCGCCGCCATCCCGCCGGCGCGCGTCCCCGCCAATCGCAGCCCCGCGCCCTCCGCGCGCCTCCGCTCCGCAGGCGCCGCTTGGCCACTGGACGGGCTCGGGGAGCCTCGCTCCCAATCCGAGGCGGCTCGCCGAAGCCTCGGCGTCTGACTGGGCAGCTCCCGGCGGCGCCGCGCCCCGCCCCGCCCCGCCCCGCCCGCGGGCGCCGCCCTGCGGCCTGGCGGCGCTGTGCCGCGCTGCGCCCCCCGGCGGCTCGAGGGGGCGGCGCCCCGGGGGCTCCCGTGCGCGCTGCTGCGGCCGCAGCCGGGCCCGCTGCTGGGAAGTACCCGCAGAAGCAGATGCTTTCCAAAGGCCAGGCAAATGTAAGGGTTCGAAATGCCCCTCTACCTTCTGGAGGTGTGGGATTGCGTATCTCAGTGTCATCCTTCTTTCCCTGTTTTCTGAGTTGTTGTTGTTGTTTTTTTTTTTTTTTTTTAAATTAAGTAGTTTACACCTGACTTTTGCATACTGACAGAACATTGATAAATGTTTGGGGTTTGTCCCTTTCGTCTAAGGTAGATTAATACTATCTTACTTTAACAGATACCTGTATTGCGACACGTTGGCTCATGTCTTTTGAAGCTACAGAGTGAGGAGAAACAAGGATGAGAGAAAACAAGAAGAAAACCCATTCAGAGAAGTCTGAGGAAGGGTTAGTACAGTAAGAAGACTTCTTGCATGGTCTTACCGAACTTAGCTGCAACTGAAAGTTTCATTCACTTCTGACTCAATGTTTCACATATTTTGAATTTTCCCACTTCATATAATTAAAATTTAGCTGGTTTGGGTCTTAGACTGCTGGTGGCTCTTGTAGGATGAAAGCCAGGGACAAAAGACCAGTCGTGATTTTGATACTGTCTCTCACGGTATCCTTTTGGACAAAATATCCAGCATACAGCTAGACAAGTACACTATACAATGGCTGAACAATCAGCTGGCAGATGGGGCTCAAAGGGTTATACTAAATGGGGTTACATCAGGCTGGCAACCAGTGCCTAGTGGGGCTCCACAGGGCTCAATTTTAGGCCCAGTTCTCTTGAACGTTTTCATAAATGATGTGAATGCAGGAGTCAAGTGCATACTAAGTAAGTTGGCAGATGACACTAAATTAGGAGGAGCTATTGACTCCCTTGAGGGACGAGGGGCCTTGCTGAGAGATCTTGGCAAATTAGAGGGCTGGGCAATCACCAACCTCATGAAGTTTAACAAGACCAAGCACCAGATTCTTCTCCTAGGATGAGGCAGCTATGGATATGCATACTGACTGGGGGACAGGCAGCTGGAGAGCAGCCCCACGATAAGGGATCATTGGGCGCTGGTTGATGGCAGGTCGAGTATGAGCCAACAGGGTGTCCTGGCAGCCAGCACGGCCAACCATACCCTGGGATGCATCAGGCATGGTGTCGCTAACCAGTCCAGGGAAGGGATTGCCCTGCTCTGCTGTGCGCTGGTGCGGTCTCACCTCGAGTACTGTCTGCAGATTTGAGCTATTAGAGAGTGTCCAAAGGTGGGCAACAAATATGGTGAAGGGCAGGACATATGAGGAGCAGCTGAATCCCTTGATTTGTTCAAGCTAGAGAGGAGGAGATTGAGGGGAGCCAACATGGCAACCTACAGCTTCCTCAAGAGGGGAGCAGAGGGGCAGGTGGAGATCTCTTCTCTGTGGTGACAGTGGCAGGCCCAAAGTGATCGGCATGGAGCTGTGATAGGGGAGGTTCAGGCTGGGTGGCATTAAGAAAAGGTTCTTCACTGAGAGGGTGGTCAGGCACTGGAACAAGTTCCCCAGGGAAGTGATAACTGCACCAAGCCTGCCGAGTTCAAGAAGCATTTGGACAACGCTTTCAGACTTATGGCTTGTAACTTGAAAACAAGTTGAAACAGTTCTAATACTGGTATCTCGGGGCTGTACTTTTAACACATTTTTTTCCTATTCACTTCAGCCTCTTCAATTTCCCACTGCATTTCTGTTACAATGCTTTGGGGACTTCACTGATATTATGCTAGAATGTAGTTTGGCTTTTCTATGGTGTTTAGTTCAATTTCTGTATTTGGTTCAATTTCAATTTCTGTTTTTGGTTTCAATTTGGTTTTTGATTCAATTTCTGTATCTGGTTCAAATACAGAAATTTAAGGACTTATTTTAGGATCATTGTACCCAACTGCTTTTTAAGCATTTACAGAAAGGTGGTAATACTTCTTTTGTGTTTATTCCACTATCAGAATGTCAGCGATGACCCTTTTAAGAGAGTAATTAAGAATTAGTAATGTTAAAATTCTTTTCTGTGTAGTTTGAAGCTTATATTTTTTATTCTTTCTCTTAATGATTGTGAAGGCACATTATTCTCAGTATTATGAAAATATCCTTCACAATTGCTTCTTTTATTTGAAAAGTGACTTGAATGAGAGGACACTGTGTTTGAATTGGCCTCAAGGTCACTGGTAATACAAGGAGTATAATTGATTAGTATGATGTCACCATACTTGATTCATTATTACCATAATGAAAGATTTTTGTTGTGAGCCACTGAATGTTTGTGTTTCTGATTGCACTTAATCCAGTTTGAATTCTAAGGCCACCACCTGTTTTCAGTTTGGTGGCGATTACTACAACAGTTTCTAGGTTGTAATTCTATGTTGGTCTGGATCCATTTGTTCTGGAGCAGCCTGCTGAAATGATGGTTGTTCTGCAGAGGTTTACAGAAATAGGCATAGCTCACATTATTGTTAAAGTGGGCAGTGATGAGTTATTTATGGTCTTTCAAATAGACAAAGCAAATTAATCCATTGTTTAAGGTCTGAATTAATATTACATTTATTTCTCTTTTGATTATAGCCAAACATATTACAAGTTCAGTTGTAGCTTTGACAGAAAATACTCTGGCAGCCCATATGTCCAAGATACAAATAAAAAGTTCTTTGTTATTCTTCTTGTTACAAAGATGCCTAATCAACACACAAAATGCCTATGACTCATTTCTTGTTCCTCTTCTCCTTGCCCTGCTCCAAAACACAGATGAAAAGAGACTCCTATTTTTTATCTAAAAATGAATTTTCGTTGTCCTTACAGTCTCTCTTGTGTTCTCTATATTTGGGGATTAGGTGTTAGAGTGAATTGCTCTGTACTCTCAGATTTTGTATTTGATATTTATTTGTTAATTACACTGCTTTAATTTAAGGCTGTTCAGATTTTACAAGAATCCAGTGAGTGATTTTCAGTGAGGTCTGTGAAGTAATTTTATCAAAGTCTGTTTATCTTCACTTCAGCCTTGGTCACGCTGGGTATTGTGTGTTGTTTTCCTGGATGGAAATTGTGACAATAGCTGCAAGTGATCTGTGAGATTTAAGTAAGAAATATGGAACAAATGTATGAGGTGCTGCAAAAAATGTATGAGGTGCTACTCATTTGGATGCTTGCTGAAATTTATGAAAAATATCCTTTGTGTCAGGACCTGGATGTGTGCCACTTGGGCAGCTATGCTCTAGCTGTTCATATGGTTGCATTTCTAGAAGAGCTGTAGGTCTGACAAGTATGACATACCGAGCTGTTTAATAAGAAAACGGTTTTCTTTTTGGTACCCAACCCGATCGACTTGGCTGTGAATGGCTGTTACTGCAGCAGTTAGCAGCAGCTGAAATTGTGATTCTGGCCGTTAAACAGAAGGTGGCGCTCTGGGCTCTTCCTTGAGGCAACATAAAAAGGGTGAAAGGGTACTTTCGGTGGCTAAGAGTTCAGTAATTCAATTTCTCAAGACTTGCTTCATAATGAGAAGGCATAATTCTTCCAGTCATTCCATTGTGTAATAGATGCGTCTATTAAGTGACACCCAGGGCTGGCTTTTAGAGCAGGAGACTAATTAAATACGCTGTGCATGAAACTGATAATATCTCAGAGAGACACAGATTGACTTGGCTGTACTAACTGGGTGCTGCTGAAAGAGCAGCAGTTTGTTCGCTATGTCATTGCACACCTACATGCATGAGCTGGTCTCTGGTCCCTCACAGAAACGTGGTAACAAAAATATACCCATCATACAAATGGAGAGTGCAGATACTCTTATATTAAGAGGATTAATATTTTCAAGGAGAAAAATCTTGAAAAGTACAACTGTTCTCCAACAAAATCCAGTGTAATGGTCTTTACAAATGCTGAAGTGTCTTACCAATACAGGGAATTTCATTTGTTGGCAGGCATTTCAGCCAGTTAGAAAATCCTGACTTATTCATTTTCCGGTCAGTTTCTTTATTATAAGTCTATCAAACAGTGCTTTTAAAAATATTTTAAATCAACAATGATTACAGGTTGTTTTATAATTTTACACTAGAAACTTCATGTAATAAGAAATTCTCTTCCACTATTGGTTGTATTCTCTGTGTAACACAGTTATCCAACTCCTACTTTTGCTTGTTATGCAGTCTGCCAGGACGTCATTAAGATTAGAGCTTGGAAACCATGTGACCCTAAAATGTAAAGGAAACCATTTATACTTGATTTACACCAAGACCAAAGAATAAATTTTCACAAGCTGTGAATAGTTTCAAAAGACATGAGATTGCCTGTCAGAAGTGAGAAGGGTTACCAAGAGATTTGTATCAAGTTCTGTGATGCAGTTATTGAGTTCCTGAGTGTGGAACTGCTGTTTATTTTTAGGTGGACTCCTACCAAACTTCTCATCCCGTGGAGACAACCATCTCTTCCCAATATCCTTTATATCTCTTATTTCTACTAGTGTTCTTGCTTCCAGAAATGAGTGTTATTTTTATGTCTGGACTGTCTGTGCATGCTATGCTAGAACTCTTTAAGTGACCTTTGGTTTAGGAAAAAAAAAGACTACAGTCTTCCTTCCTTGGCAACACTAGAATTAATTTTAGGATACTTAAACTTTCAGTTGAAATTTGTACTATTTGGTTGAAATTCAATGGTAACTTCTTTAGAACTACAAGGCTTTGTATATACACATGCACATGTATGTATATAAATATTCTGCCCACATAGCAGTCAAGATGTTTGTCATTCTTTCCTGCCTAGTGAAAATTAGTACCTCAGAAGGTCTAAGTGTTGACAACAGCACATTTTCAAGGAAATTTCGTTCTCTGCTAGGAAACAAGTACTTGGTAGGTATTTGGCAGATTTTTGTAACCACTTTGTGGAGAGCTCTAAAAGAGTTTGTTTGATCTAATCTTCTAGTATGTATTCCACACCACATATTCAATGAACTCCATCAGTCTTGTGTGATTTCTGTGTAAGGTCATACAATCTGTATGTACTGTACACATACAGTACTGATATGTAGATTCTTGCAAAAATCAGTTAATCATATGAATAAATGGGTGTCTGCATGTAGCTTCATTAGACCCAAATAGCAATTTTAATTCTGATTTTCACTCTTTGCATTTGTAAGAGGTTCTTAATTGCTGTTACACTCCTGGCCTGTAGAGAGATGTATATAACCTCCAGGGTTAGCGGGAGGCCTTTATTGTGATTTAACTGTAGTCAGATAGTCAGATTACCAGTACAATTTGTAGCAGTTATAAAACTACCAAATACTTGTCCTGAAACTGTTTGATTTTTTTTTTTTTAAACTATCTAGATTTCAGGGCAAATTCAGGGCAATTAGATATCTGAACATTTACTCCATTTGCTCCTTCAGGGCAATTAGACATCTGAACATTTACTCCTTTGTAATGTGTTTTTCCCTCCTTCAAAGAAAAAGACGAGAAAATCTAAGACCAAAATAAATTCACTGGGATTAACCCTTGTCCCCTTTTTCTTGAAAGACACAGCCCTATGGGGTATTTAATGCAGCTTGAAAAGCAAAAGCATTTTGACTTTTGTGTATCAAAGTCATTACCAAATAAAACTGTAGTATTGTAGTTCAGTTACAAAATGATCATGTAATCACACAGCTGCTAATAATCAGCTCTCTTGCTGGCTCTTGTTAGTAAAAAAATCAAAGATACAGTAGATTTCACAGAATCACAGAATCACAGGTTGGAAGGGACCTCAAGAGATCATCAGGTCCAACCCCCCTGCCAAAGCAGGTTCCCTAGAGCAGGTTGCCCAGGTAGGCGTTCCTACAGGCCTTGAATATCTCCAGAGAAGGAGACTCCACAGCCTCCCTGGGCAGCCTGTCCCAGTGCTCTGTCACCCTCACCATGAAATTCTTTCACATGTCGGTGCGGAACTTCCTGTGCTCCATTTTGTGGCCATTGCCCCTTGTCCTGTCCCCACAAACCACTGGAAAGAGGTTGGCCAAATCCCTCCATCTCCCACACTTAAGACATTTGTAAACATTAATAAGATCCCCTCTCAGTCTTCTTTTCTCAACAGCCCCAGGTCTCTCAGCCTTTCCTCATAGGAAGATGCTCCAGGCCCCGTATCATCTTTGTGGCCCTCCGCTGGACTCTTTCCAGGAGACTCCTGTCTTTTTGTATAAGATCACGGCATTATAATCCTGTGCTTTAATTAATTATTTACTTATTTATTTCTTGAAAAGCAGTTATTATCAAACTGTGCTTCATTCTTTGAGATTACAGATCAATAAAATTGTTGTTAGAGAAGTAATATGCATAGAATTCTGCAAGGTGTGTGAGTTTAGGTTTTTGTTCATATTAAGCAACATTAATTTAACCACCTCTCTTTGGACACCTTATGTGGTAAAACAAACAAAACAAAACAAAAAGTTGTTCATAGCTGTTTCATAGCTGTTGAAAGGCATTGGTTATTCAATGAAGACAGTTTAAAGTACATATTTTGGTCATCTGGTCTAACTCCCTGAAGAAAGCAGGATCAGCTGTAAAGCAAGATCCAACTTAAAATTCAACTGTACACTTTCATTTAAGAAGGTGTGGTTTTCTTTATTTTTTTATTTTTCTTCTAACTTGGTACTGGATGGAGAAATGCAGCATGGAGCCTCTTAGTCAAGAGTGGGTCTGCCCTGGTGTAGGCTAGAGGAAGTCATCATTAGTCTGTGTGGAAAGAAGAAACTTTAGCCCATCTCTAGTTCCTCTGCATTGTACTGCTAATACGTGGATTCCTGCTGTAGTTGTTTGAAATAGTACAGTACAGCAGGGCAGTGACAGAACCATTCTGGAAATGTGAAAGGGAAGACGGAGAATGAGAGGAAGGCTGATTGGGAGGATATACAAAAAGGTTGATAAGAGCAGCACTGACATAGTAGGACTGGGATCTCTTGGATTTCCCTCTTAGATGTCCCTGTAAGGGTGCACCATGGAGAAGAGTGACAGAGCTGTGATGGGAAGGGCATGCCAGTGCTACCAATTCAACTTTCTCTTAATGTTAGCAGCTGGTAGGGTTTTGCAACCCTTGTCCTTGTTAGGTATTTCTAGAGCGTTTCTGATTTCAGATGGTGTTTCTTTGAACACCATCTGTTTCTTCAGAATGGATGTCAAAACACCTGGAGGCATCTGTCTGGTACAGAAATGTTTAAACAACTCAAATGTTTGCAGATGCTATTAGACCCTAGGATTAGAGGGACCCCAGCACCTGGGTCAGGGATTCTGCAAGGTATGGAGAAGAGTAGGATATAGGGAGTGAACATTTCATCTATGTGGAAAACAGCTGCCATCCTCTGTCATCTTTCCTTGGGGTACTGTGGGGTTTTCAGTAAGGTCAATATGAAGTAGTGATTGTGTTGAAACAGGTAACTCTGTTGTGTATATCTGCTATTAGGAAGTTCTCAATGTATTTTAAGAATTTCTGCACCCTTTTGAGAAACAGTTGTCAGAACCACATAGGAGAAACTCGGCTACAGGGATCGTTGATTTGGCAGTTTTGTGTCCTTGGTGAAATCTACAGGTTTGGCTTTTTTAGTAGGAAAACTTGTCATACTGGTTCTGGCATGATTATTACAGCAGCGAAAGTGAGAATCTGAAACTAGTCCCAGTAGTTCTGGAGGTCATTAACAATTGTTTCAGCGTGTGTAAATTGCTTAAGTCCAAGACAGAGATCTGTGAATGGAGGAAGTGGGAACACTATGAATAAATGTGGAACGAGCACAAACCCACAGGACGTGGACAAATTGTTTAGTATAAACTGGAGATCTGGCAACTGATCGAAATTAAGAATGTTACAAAAACACAGAACAAAGACCTACCTAATTAATGAGGTGCATTAATGTGGGCAGGGATCTTGTTGGGACAAAAATAGACACTTCATGCTGTGGGTCAATTGAAATGCACTGAAAAATGGGATGTTAGGGTTTTTAGTCTTCAGGTAGAATGGAAGGAGTGATTTTAATATGATTTTTCTCTCATCATGTTTTGTTTTTGTTCTCATCTTTTTTTTTTTTTTTCCCATTATTTCTTCTCTATTTATAGACCTGTTGTTAATCTCATAAATCAAATATGTTGCAAAAAGAAAAAAAGGAGTCATTTACTGATTATGGGAAATTGACTGGGGAATATCTCATGTGGTTAACGTGCATTATAGTCCAGTCATAGTAATGACCAGCACAATCTAAAATGTCTGATGTCCAGAGAGTGTGTTAACGTGAGTAATGGAGCACACAATACGATGATCTTTTTTTTCTGCAGTTGTTTGATGCAGTGCTGGCTATCCTTCTCCCTTAGGGGACAAGCAGTGATAGAATACACAGCAAGGGAGGCTTAAAACTGTCCTGATTGAAAGCAGACATGTCTTCATTACAAACATGATAGAAGAAAATTGTTTACTGCAGCAGCACATTCTTCTTCACCAGAATTTTAAAAACAGGCACAGTGTCCTTCCCAGGACACAGATAGTCCTGGGAAGCACATAGTCCTTGTCCATGAAATGATAGTATGGATAACAAGGCAGCAAGCATTCATACTTCATTCACACATCAGTGTTTTGCATTACAGGGATTACCATTCAAATCAAGAAGTGAACTTGGGGTTGTGGTAGTGAAGGATTTAATATTTCTTTCACAAAATCCACTCTACCTCCTTGGGAAACTTTTATTGGTGGTAGGCTAAGCAGATGGATTTCATACTGCAAAAAATTAGGTATAGGTGAGTGTTTTCTTCTGCTTGTGTGCTCTGCAAGGGAAAGACGAGTAGTTGAGTGGCAGTATGTAAACTGTCATTGGGCTGTCTTGAAATGATACCTTAAAAATGTCTGAACACCTTCAGTTTCCTTTACCACATTGCTTAGACTGCTGTTTTGTGATCCTTCTTCACCTATTCAAGGCTGCTTTCTCCTAATGGGTCTGTCATACTGACTGGAGCAATTATGCAACCACAGAATAAATTGGACTGTAAAACTGGCCTAGCTTTAAACAAATTTTGTATGAAAGAGGGTGCTTCAGTTTTCAGCTGAATCAATTGCCTTGTCCAGCTTGTAGAGAGACTGTAGGGCTGCTCACAAGGATGGCAAAAAGTTTACAAGAATGTATGAGAAGCATGGGACTGTCCTTTGCAGCAGAAGCAACTTGGGCTTAGTTTGCTATCAACTGATTTGGAATCCATGTGCTTCATCTGCTAGCAAGAAGGCATTACTGATGGTGAAGAGTGTTGTAGTGCAGATATCTCTGTGCTAGGAGTTTAGGGACTAGAGAGGTACCAGATGACATTCAAGCTGAGACAGATCCCTGCTGGAATTGACATAGTGGTTTAGTATGGAAAACTGTATTTTTCCTCCTGCAATTATTATTTGTAAAGATCTGTGTAAGAACTGCAGAAATACGTGTTCTTGTATTCTCATCATATGAGGGTTTTTAATTATTTTTATTTTAAAGTGCTGTTGTATAACATCGGATTGCTATAGAAATTTTGAGCATCTGTTTTCACCAAAGAGTACTAAGGCCTGGTTTTATTAAGGTTGCTCATTTTATGACCAATGTACTTAATGTTTAAGGTGGTCTCACTAGTAAGAATTTCTCAGTATTACTAGAACCCTACAGACCTGTGCATATAGCTACAGCAGTCCTTGTGCTTTGTCCTTTTGATCCCTTATCACAGACTGATAACTTCTTTAGAGCTGAAATACTTTCTTGTTTCATGAAGTACCGTATTTTTCTGTATGGAATGCAATATAGTGCAATTAAAAAAAAAAAAAAAAAAAAGAGGTGTCAAAGTAAGGTAACAGTACTGACAGTTGGTGGTGCTGATACATAAAGGGTGGTGCTAGAACAACAATGTCAGAAGAGGTAGTTGGAGCTATAAGTTGAGTTTACAGTAAATTGTCATTTTCAGAAATAAGGAGATAGAAGAGCATATTCTAACCGTGAAGATACTGTGGGAGAGCTGGAATTTATATTCTTCATTTGCAGCATGTGCCCAATTGAGATTGGAGAACATTTCAAAGCCAAATAATGTGTTCAGGTGTGGTTCTTTAACTTTCAGCAGTAGAAATAACTTCATCGGCATCTGGCCAGTAGCTTAAATCATTTTGCATCTGATTCACAGCAGGTAGCTGTTCTTCCTTCTATATGCTCCCCATTGTCTGTTTTCCTGCTTTGAAACTGAATACCGGGAAATCTGCCTGTGACTCAAGTAATACAGCATTATGACATCAGAACACACTTTGTGTGTTGTCAGTAATGTCTTCTTTTTCTCTCTTGCTCAGATCTGAATTGCTTTCTTGGGAGGTTAATTGTGATGAAGTGACATAAAATGCCTCTGAGGACCCTGGAGTCATGCAGCAGAAGTGTTTACTCTGCCTGAATCACTTCTTTATATTTGAAAAATCCATTTACTCATGCCATGTATTTTCTGTTTCAAAGATATTTTATTTAATTGCAGTTTCAACTGAGCTTGTGTTGTTTTTTGTTAGTTTGTTTCTTGGTTGTTTTGTTTTGTTTTGTTTAATATCCAGAATAAATAAAAGTTGAGCAGAAAATGGAGAATAGTTGGGAAGTTTTTGAGGTGTTACTTCTGGGCTATGTGCAGGAAAAAATATTAAAAACAAAAGAATGTGATAGGAAGGAACTTGAGTAAAACATGGTACATTAGAAGAATCTTGGGATGACTAGAAAAACCATCATTATATGTGAAATATTTCTGGTTCAGAAAGACAGTAACAGTTAAGCCTGATAAGCAGAGCAGAATGAGTTGTGCAAGAAATGGCGCTGTGGTTTTTTTGTTTGTTTGTTTGACAAGTCTTTCTAATCTGTAGCGGTAAAGCTGTATGATTCCTAAAGCTGTATGATTCCTCATGTGGCTCAGATGCTGGACTGGAACACAAGATATGAGTTTGGGTACCAATTCTGTGCATGATCTGTTTGCATTTGGATAAGTTACTCAACTTGTCTTGTAGTTACAGATCTGCAAAATTCACAGAATCACAGAGTGGTTGAGGTTGGAAGGGACTTCTGGAAGTCTGGTCCAGCCCCCTGCTTAGGCAGAGACACCTAGAGCCATTTGCCCAGGTCCATGTCCAGACAAGTTATGAGTATCTCCAACAAGCTCTCTGGGCAGTCTGTGCCAGTGCTCCCTCACCTGCATAGTGGAAAACTGCTTCCTGATGTTCAGACCAAACCTCCTGTATTCCAGTCTGTGCCCATGGCCTCTGGTCCTGTCTCTGGGTGCCCCACCAATGCTGAGTAGAAAGGATCACCTTCTTCCATCTACAGTGACACTCCTGCTAATGCAGCCCAGGACACCGTTATCTTTCTTTGTGGCAAGGGCACATTTGCTGGCTCATGTTCAGCTTGGTGTCCACCAGGGCCCCCAAGTCTACTTTCCAGCTGAGTGCCCGCCATCATGTATACTGGTACATGCATTAAGAAAGTAATGCTCTTTCTGCTTCATACACCTGTTACTTGAATAAAAATTCAAAGTGTTTTTTTGGAAGTTAGGTTCTAATGTGGTGATGATAAAATTAATTTTAATTAACTTTCTTCTACAGTTGTAACTACTCCTCAGATTTCATCAGTTCTTTTGGAACTTAGTGATATGTAAGCCTTACTGGAATTACGAATGTCTGGGGACATTGTGAATATCCAAGTAAACAGCAACGCTAAATTACAGGGCTTTTTTCACTTGAGTTAATTATATTGAAATTCCTAGCTTTTTAACTGAGCTGTACTGTTTCAGATGACAGATAAAGTAGTGCACATGTACGCTTGTGCTATGTTGATGAATTGCTGCAGGAGCGGTTTCTGCTGTCACTGGATCTGATAAAGATGCAAAATTTATTTCCTTGATATAACAGTGTATCATACTAGACATCCTGAGGAAAATGAAGTTAAATATTACTATATTATGTTATGCACATAATTGCCTTTTTTTCTTTAATTGAGGGTGATGCCGTTCTGAAACAGAATTTAGTATTTCTAAATTGTCTGGTGCTGGCCATATTATGATGGATTAGAAAGTCCATGAGGCCGAATAGTGACTTCTGTGACATAGATTATTTCCAGTTAATCTTCTACAGGTCACCAGAAATTGGGGCATTAAGAACCTTCAGTTTAACTGGTGCTTTAACTCCAACATTGATATGCTGAGTGTTAGCCTAGGCATTTGAAGTACTTAGTTTAATAATTTCAAGTAATACATGCTTGCAAATTGATTCTGAGAGTTTGGTGACTCTCTTCTAGAAGCCCAGAAAAGTTTTTTTCTTCCCTTTTAAGAGCAAGAAATACAAAATCCCAATATATCCCTGGAGGCATTCAAGGCCAGGCTGGATGTGGCTCTGGGCAGCCTGCTGTAGTGGTTGGCAACCCTGTCCAGAGCAGGAGGGTTGAAAATAGATGATCTTTACGGACCTTTTCAACCCAACCCATTCCATGATTCTATGAAAAATGCTACAAACACCACTACCTTAGTATAATGGAGCTGCAATATAAGGAAATTTCCAATTTGTAGGGATTATTTTAATGTAAGTAGATAAACTTTGTTTTTCTTATCATCGTAAAGAGTAAGGATGACTCCCAGTCATCATGGAATGTATATTAAAATGCAACATTACAAAAAATTCTGGCAACCGTCATGGTTCAGGAGAGGAAAATATCAGAGAATACAAGTTTAATGCCAGTGGTATGTGATTTACTGCTTATCCTCATTCTGTCTTATTAAGTGCAGACGTGATCTGAAAGGACTTCTGTGGCACTCGATGCCTTCTCTTTCCAGGTTGCATAGTGGTGTTTGGTCAGATTAATGATTAAGCTAATGGTGATTTAAACAATTACTGCATCTTCTCTGAAAGATACCCTTTCATCTGCTGAAAGACGACAATTGAGCATATATTCTCTTCTCATCTGTTCTAAATAAAACATGTTAGTTTAAATCACCGTGGTGTTGCAGTGGCCTAGAAATGTGTGGCCAGTTGAAGGATACTCATGTTTTAAATTTAATTAACTAATAACTTACAATTTTTATAGTAGTTCCAGTTTAAGGAATATTGTCCTGTCCTCCTTCAACCTCTCGGCCACTCCAGGCAAGTAAACTAAAAGAGGTCTGTTGTTACATAGCTCATCTAAATAATTGAGTTTCACAGGCATATCAAGTTAGTAACTAGCAAAGAGGGACCCAAAGAGGAATGACTGTAAGAGTCTGGAGTTTTCTTTGAGTGACAGGTACAATAAGCCACAATGATTGGACTGAATCCAGTCAGTTTATAAATGGAGAAGTCATCACTGGGAGCATGTCACAAGAATGTAAACACAAGATTTATTCAAGGAACATTTAATTAAACTGGAAGGTAATGGAAGATGCAGTGTGCAGCTTTTCTGTTACAGAAAGTACTCCTGGCCTACATGAGTTATTACTGGGGAAAAATAACTTTGGGTTTCTCCAGGATACACTATGAAAGTGCTCTATAACATTTCTGAAATCTACACAGATTGCATTGCTACAGCCTTTCCTTTATTTTGAAAAGGTCGGGCTCAAAGAGTTATAGTAAATGGGGTTACATCAGGCTGGCAACCTAGTGGGGTTCCTCAGGGCTCTATTTTAGGCCCACGAAACAGGACTACGGGAAAATGACTAAAAAGTCCCTGGAACATGAGTCGGAATAATGGCAACTGATTCCCTGTAATAGAGTATGTTAGTATTCCAGATCATGCTTAATTCTGTTCTCTTTATTCCTATTAGTGCCATAGTCTTTTATGTGCTTGCAGATTCATAAACACTATGCTCAATAAATGTTTTAATAAAAGGTGAGCAAAATGCCATTCTTTTGCTAGCTCTACTCTCTTTCCTTTCACTTATTCCACCACCTTAGCATGTAAATTACTTTCCATTTGAGTTTGCCGATTACGTGCTGACATTACAGGTCACTGACACCCACTTCAAGGAAATTAAATTTCTTTAACCATCTCCACAGTTACATGCCTTGTAGCCCCCCAGGCTAGAGGGCAAAATCAGCAGGTTTTTGTTGTTGTTGTTGTTTGGTAAGGTTTGTTTTTTGATTAACTGAGGTCAATTTTGCTAAGTGCTAGCAGAAGCTTGTTGTGTCAGTAGTCCCCAGGGTTCCATTATGTTTTCAGGACTATAAAAAAGGAATCACTCAGTCTTTTTGTAGAAATGTGAGATTAACAACTAATTCTTCCAGCCTCAACCTTTTTGAATTTCACTTCCACCATTCCAAATCAGAGAACATGTGAATTCTAGTAGAAACAGTTAAAGAGATTTGTCATCTTGTCTCTCAATTTTCAATCCAGCCTTGTACAAAATCCTTAATGAACAAATTGTCCAGGTCCTTAAATATACTACACAATTTAGTCCTATTCTACATCCAACAGCACTGGAACAGCAGTAGCATTACATCAGAAGCACATTTTTAGCTCACTGAATCCTTCATTCTTAATATGCATATTTTCAAAAGGAACTGCAAATCATAGTGCAGATGCAAGCTTTATATGTATTTTAAACACAGAAAGGTCCTGAGGCAGAGAGAGATTATGACTTGCCATGAAGGGACTTACTAAAATGTTAGTAAAATGTCAGCTATATTCATACTACATAGGAGATACATTCCTTCTATAGGACTGAAATGCTGTCACTAGAAGCTCAAGATTGGCTTCTGTTCTCAAGCATCACAGAGTTATATCTTCCATCTGGTAAGTCATGCACAATCAAATGGTAAGGAAAGAGAAAAGATGATGAGTTGAACACTTTACTAGATTTTATATATATATATATATATAGTTGTTTTTTTTTTTTGATTGATTGATCTCAGCTTAGTTAGCAGATCTCAGCAGAAATCCTACAATCATTCTTGACAGCACAGTATTACTCAGGTATCCACCTGAGCCTGTTTAATTCAGATTTTAAGCATGAACTTTTCAATTCCAAGTCTATTGCTTATGTTAAAGACTTAGCCTTAAAAACTTAGCATTTCCAAGACTTAGCCTAATGACATGTTTTAATGTCTTGTACAATTCAATTGTGATTAAGTCCTCAATCAGCAGTGACAGACAAGAGTAAAAATGGTCTGCACACTTGGTAATATAATAATTCAGTTCTGCTTTTGAGATGAGTAAATCTTAGATATTCTCATATGTTGTAAGGAAATACAAACAGAAGTTCTCAAACAAAGCTCAGTCATATCACATTCTGACATCACAGCTCTTAGCTAACTAAGAAACACATTCTGTCAAAAGTTACAAAACCTTCTGCATCAGGGTATAACTGATCTTCAGTATTCCTCAAGAACTCCACTTAAGTAAAAATATCATCAACTGAAGAGCCTTTAATGTGTCAAGACTTTCTTACATGTGAGGTCACTTTTCTAGTGAAAGAGGCAAAGGTTCTTTAAGGAACAGAAAATCCCATTGCCAATAAAACACCTTTCTTGTATTCTTCTGTTCTCAGCTTTGGAATAAACCCAGATGCTTGAGGGAGGAGAGAGGAATGAAAAGATCCCTCCATGAATTACACAGTAAACATTCTGTGAGAAAAGGCAAACTGAAGTGTGGATTTGAATCAATGGCTCTATGATGACTCATTTTAGGCTGTCAGTGTTATTTCTACCCAGGTGTTGTCATCCCTAGCAGAGGCTGGGCTTTCCATCTTGCTAGAGACTGCATGAACTCTCCACAAGACTGTGTTTTCCTCTCAAGAGCTCAGTGCCCTTGTACTGGGTGCTTCTGCAAGCTGGCTTCAGGATTCAGTACACTGGTCTGTCCAGTATCAGTGTGGAACACAAAGATGGAAACCCAGACTCAAACGTTTTCCTCTGGCCCGTGCCTTTTGCAATTTAATACCAATGTCCAATTTGCATTTTGTCTTCACCCTAAAATATGACAGTTAATATGACAGAAGCAAAGAAGACTTAACAAGGACTAACATTCGAGAGGCCCCAGAGCTGGACCACCTTCTAACCCCTACTATTGTTCACTGAAGAGAAGTCTTTATCATCATGGCCATAGTGACACCTGGATCTTTTTAAGTGGTCATAAGCAACAGAAAGCACCATAATCACGAGTGTTTCAATCATTGCTTCTTGTATGTATTCTCTAACATCTGCCAACACCAAATTCTGTTTGTAATCGTGTTGCCTACTCCTTCAGCTTCATTAGATCCTTTTGATGACCATGGATCTCAGGCACCTTGTCTGATTATGGCTACTGCTCATTTCCTTGACAATTACACTTCTCCTAAAATTGCTGTTTAACACACCTGCCACCTTTTGAGATTCACTTATGTTAACCTTTAGCCACATGGAAAAAATGATATTTGCTATTCCTCTATTTTCTGGATTCTGTTGTTTCCACCTTTCCTCTGTTGTTTCCTTCCTCTGTTGCTCACAGCCAGTGGCTGGAAAGAAACCAGATTGAGGAAAAGCAGTGCCACTACTTAGCGGAATATATCATCATTGCTACTATGGCATGCACGCAGACTGTTTCTTATAACAGAAGGTGACAGCACTAATTACAAGCACAAGACTTTGACAAATCAAAAGTGATGGATCAAGAATTAAACCAGGACTGGTTGCATTGCTTTAAATAGAATTATTTACTCTCTATGTCCCCCAGAACATAAGTAGGATTCAATAGGATGAAAAAAAAAAAAAAAAAGAAGAGAGAAAGTAATTTTAGTGCTGTTAATAAACACTTCAATTACAACTCAAAGCTGTAAGTTTTCTTAGCAAAACCAGAGTGAGAACATCATTTTAGTGGAAATAAGCCATAACTAGAATTATTTTATAACACAGAGAATAAAGTATAAAATAAAATTTACCATTACAGGACTAAAATGGCATGGAAAACTATTTGCTCCCTAAGCAAAGGAACTGATGAAGCCTGTTTTCACAGACTTATTGTCTTTGAATGTATATAAGCCATAAAAAGCCTGCATTCCTAACAATATCCCCATCAAGCAAGAAACAGAAGATACTGTGAACCAGTCCAGGATTATGTACATACTGACCATTAAGTAACATACACAAACGCTGACTGAAGAAGCCTATAGTCTCACCAGCTGAGTTCTGTCCATTTCTTCTCTGAGTGCTACTTTTTGTCCTTTTCATAGTTGCTAGCTTCAGAAGTGCAGCAAAACAGAAACCTTCAAACAGTTATTATGTGTCAAGTTTGGCTGAATAGCAATCAAACAAACACTGGAAATGCAATCATATATAGGTCTATTTCTCAGGAGATTGTCTAGCCCCACAACCAACATAGAAAAACAAGTGGCTCTCATAGTATTCACAGAGAAAAAAAAACAAAAAAACAAACAAACAAACAAAAAACCAAAAAAACAAAAAAACAAAAAAACATGACATTACAGACAGAGCAAGAGAAACCAACTTCTGAATCTTCCTGCAGTATATATCACTGAGTATGAAGCCAAGACTGATTAAAATCCTGGGTTGGAATGTGATTCACTGATTAAAGCCCTACAATGGAAGAAGGCTCAGTAGAGATAGGCAAGCAAGGCTGATGTACCCATGAAGTTCAGGGAATAGTGAAGGGATTGGCTGACCAAAGCCACTGGAAGAAGCTGACCCAACACAATGAGGATGGAAGGTGGCCTTTGGTTTAGCTAAACAGCTATCAACAGTTAAATGGATCAACCGGTGGTGCAAATGTTTCCCCCTGAGGTCATTAAAGAGCATGAATGTTTCCCTGAGCTAGGCAGACCAACATAGAGGGAGCAAATATATAACTCAGCCCAACATAAAGTGTAAGAAAAAAACAGCTGAAAAAAAAAAATTGAAGGGAGCAACAGGCTTGAGCTGTCTTCAACCAACCTGGCTTTCATGGCCACTGGGGATGTCCAGCACTGTGAAGGTGAGTATGTAGAGACCCATAAAGGGAATCACATCTGTACTCTGATCTAAGCATATATTGCTATATTGTGCTTGTATAATTATTTCAGTACACTGCTGTAGCACTTTCCTAAATCAAAATCATGTGTAGCTTCAAATATTTTCCAACAAATTTGTACAATTTTAGCTAAATCTCATTTAAATCAGATGTTTGTTTCATGTTCTGAGGCATACAAAATACTCATCTTCAGGTCTTCATACCCTGCCTTCATCATTATTTGAATTTACACCTTTCTTGGCAGCCTCAAATTGTTGTAAGGGGCGAATAATCTGTTGTGAAGTATTAGAAAAGCATTCAGTCAGTGAAACAACTCTGGCTAGACTCACCAGCAACTTTAGCCCTGGGCACATAGGTAGGAATGCAGACAGCAGAAAGACGAACTTGCTTCACAAGATATTTAAAAGTAAAGTCATCCTTTAGATAAGCTGCACAGAATGAGCTAATCTGGACAAAATTGAACACAAAAGGACACATTTCATAACACAAACAAGTGGACAGCCTCAAGCAGGGGGCTCTTGTTCAGCCTAATGCAGATGTCAGTTAATTAGAGTAGAAGGCTATATCATTAGTAGCCAAATCGATATAAAAGGAATTAAGAGCTCGGACAGCAAGCTCCTCTGCTTTCCAGCACAGCACCCCGGGGCTGTATTTAGCTAAAATTCAATACACATTAGCGAACAATCAATGTAGTCTTCTATGGGGATGTCTTCTTGAAATACTTTAATTGGACTCTAGTGTTATCAGTGCTAAACAAGATGTCAGATAAAGGTAGAAGCCTTCCCAAATGGGACTGGCAGCCCACAGTCTGGAGAAACTACATTTACTTCTATTAAAATCTTACTGCAATTCCACTATGTATTAATAGTACTATTTTCACAGTTATCTTAAGCAAGGGTGACTGAAAAGCATCCTTACATACAGATGCTTCACCCTGTGAAACTCTGCTATCTCCATCCTGCCAACAGCAGATGCACCCCTTTTTGAAATTTCAGTCCTAGGCTTTATTAATCAAGAGCCTGTCAGTTACACTAGACTGACAGATTTTACCCTGAATTTATAATCTCTGCAAAGAACACATATCAATATTGAAATCAGCGAGTGTAAAAAAAAAAAAAATCAATTGATGACTCTCATAACTGGTATGAAATGTCACACAGCAATATATACATACATAGCAGCACATGCTTTTCATGGCAAAAACTTAAAACACTTTCCATTGTGCATATTTCCTAAGAAAAATTGCAATACTGTCTTATCAGCAAACCAGGAAATTATTTTTACTGTATTGAAATTTACCTTTGTTTTACAGGTAGCACATAGCTGTTATATTACAAATTTCCTGCTCAGTGGATTGGGTGCCAGGAGTTGAAGCCAAGTGTTTCCTCTGAAAAGTTTTACTTAACTAAGGATAAAAAACCAAGTAGATCTATAAGATGACAATATTAAAAGAAGAAACATGTCAGCATTACTCAGATACGTGCAATCTAGGGCTTTGACATTTGGAATCATAGAATATCCCAAGTTCATATAAGCATAGAATGGCTCTCAGAAGCCCTCTGATCAACTTCATGGCCCTCTTCTGGCCTGTCTCTTAACAAGTCCACATCCTTCTTGTGCTGGGGGCCCTAGACCTGGACACAGTAGTGCTTCAAGTGGGACCTCACAAGGGCAGAGTAGAGGGGAGCAATCACCTCCTTCAACCTGCTGGCCACTCCAACACAGTTGGCCTTCTGGGCTGCAAGTGCACCCTGGTGGCTCATGCCAAGCTTTCTGTTCACCAGAACCCCCAAGTCTCTCTGCAGGGCTGCTCTTTATGAGTTCTTCTCCCAGTCTGTATTCCTGTCAGGGATTACCCTGACCCAGGTGCAGCACCTTGCACTTGGACTTGTTGAACCTCATGCAGTTCACATGGGCCCACTCCTCAAGCTTGTCCAGGTTCCTTTGAATGGCATCTCTTCCTTTTTTGGTATCTACTGCACCACTCACCTTGGTGTTCTTTGCAAACTTGCTGAGGGTGCACTCAATCCCCCTGTCAGTGTCACTGATATTGAAGTGTTAAGACTTGCACGTTCTTCAAGGGATGATAAATACAGAAGTGTCTGTGTGTGTATGTTGTATAATGAAAGTAGAATTTTTTCAAAAAAATAGATAAACAGTTTCATCTACTCTGTTTACTGCTTTTCTAAAATTTTGCTCTTTATTTTGTTTAGAGGTTGCTGAAATATAATTTAGTTGAAGACTAATTTTCTAATTAAATATAATTTAATCAGATAATCAATAGAACATTTCTCAATCTTATAACTAAACAGAGAGATAACTGTAATCTTCTCCTGTGTTCTCAAGCTCGGTAGCAATTCCTATTGCAAATTGCTTCTAGGGGCTCCAGTCTGCATCTCTTAGCTCTTCAAACATCTAGTGGTGTGAGGTCAGAGATTCTGGCCACACAGTGTTATAAAGTCTCAACTCAATCTGAATTTAGTAATATTTATATTTATAAAAGGTATAAAAGCTATAAAAGGTAAAAAAGGCAAGTAAACAGCACTGGGTGTGCAGGGAGTCTATGCTCCACCAACACGCACACACGAACATCAAACATTCAAACTTATAGAACATATAGAACATCGCTTTTACATTTTAAACCCAAGTATGCCTATACATACGTACAATCAGGAAAGGTAACAAACAATCCTTTAAGTTCCATGACTTAACAGTCTCCATTTTCCATTCCTTTTCAACAATATGTCTTGCTTTAAGTTGCCAAGCAACTCGGTCTTCAGGCCTTATGTATCCTGTTCTTCCAGGATAGAAGAAAAGCATATCCATCTCCTTTTCAAAGCTAATAGGGCCTGGGTCAAAAGGCACGTCCAGGTCAGCAGGGGGCATAACAGCAAAAGCCTTCGATGGCTGTAGCAGCAGAGGTGCCCATGGCGTAGCAGTCGGATCAGTAAAGGAGCCCGCAGCTCCCTCACTGTCTGGCAAACCACACGTTTCTGACTGTGGTCCCACATAGCTCTTTAAGGCCTCAGAGACTGCTCGCCAGGTGCCGAGCAATCCCACTGCAACCTTGTCGTTTTTAGTTGCAGAGTCCCACACCTTGACATCAATTTGGTCCCATGTTTCAGGATCATAAACTGTCCGATTGTTAATAAGGAGAATAAGCTGTAAGGTTACCAGGACAGTCTTTGTTCCTAAGGACGTATGATTCCCCATAACGCGCAGCTGCTTACCAGCGAGGGGCAGTTGTATGCGTGGGTCCGCTTCTCTCAGCTTGAGCTTCTTCCCAGCTCTGGTGCACCTATTTCCAGCGACTTTCAGTACGAGCTTCTCTGAGCAGTTTGCTGAGTCTGGCAGAACCTGTCTTCATGAGGCAATCAATGTACCCGTTCCCGTCCTGGTCTCCGTTCTGCTAGCCTCTTCCTTTTCATTTCTTCTTTCTACTTCTTTATTGATGACATAACTTCATCACATCATATTGCTATTTAATTTTTTTTTTTAATCTTGAGAGCAGGCTCCCCTCTTATACCCTTTTCCCCACAGCAGTCCTTTTCAAAACAACTTTTCATTGGTCAAACAACTTTGCAAATAACAGCAACGGCAAACACCCAGAAACTTCCATGCCTTAACGGCTGGAGAACAAGAAACCCAAGACTGCATGGAGTCTCCTGAATCACCCTTCTTTGTTCCCTCTAAACTTTTTTACATTCCAGATGGCCTCATCGGTAAGAGTCTAATGTTATCTCAACCACGGAGCTTTCCAACCCCATGGCCACACTCCCAAATCTCCCCCTTCTTTATTAATATCAACCATTTTCTCGACACGAATTACCACTCCATATATAACAACAGTAAAACAAAGGTAAAGATGATTCGCTGTGTCAGGATAAGCTATTTGAACGGTGCTTAATAAAATTTGTCATCTAATGGGGAGAGAGAAAGAACTGCTGAAGCTTGTGCCTTACAGGAAAACAGGTGGGACCAATAAGAGTAAGAGATGAGCCAAAAATCACAGTTATTTTCTACTAGCTTAATGGCTGCCGTGTTCTGCCCAAAGGTAAAGACCTAGCTATCAACGCCATTTATCAGGTACACCATTTTAGTATAAACTTGTTTAAAAAAGGGTAGAGCCCCTTTTTCATCTTAATTAGACAGTAACTCATTGATTCCAAGTGGGCCTTCATTTTCTAATTATTTAGTACATAATATAATGTCATCAAACATCTTTGAGTTGCTCTAAAAGCTTTAGCTCCAGAGCTCTAATATTAGGCTTTTGGCATGCATCCCTGTGCGTGAAAAGCAGTTTGTTTACCAGGAATTTAGATTCACATTACTGGGGGAATTAGCAGTGAGCTATTAGTCTGATTCAAGCACTTAACAATTGCTGATCATCTCCTCCTAGCCTGCAGATAATGGAGGTGATCAGCTGTAAATGGAAAGTATGTGGGGCTATTTTCATGAAGGCACTTGGAGAAATTGCTGTATTCTTTGACCTCTGCTAACCCTAGGGTTTGCAAGAAACCCAAACACCAAATCACTTCCTGGAGAAGAGCTAATCACCTATAAGAAAAGCTTCCATTAGAGGCAAAACCAAGTTCAGCCTCAACTGACCCTCCCTCATCTGAAAAAAAGGTTCAGCCACAAAATCCCTTAGGTAGAAGTGATTAGCCGTGGATCATATTTACCATATTTCAATGGGGGAAGCAGCTGTAGAGCAGCAGCTGGTTCAGATTCCATAGCAGTGTTGGTTGGCTTCCTGCTTCTTCACTGTTGTCCCCAAAAGCTTTGTCTGGTGCGTGGACACCTCTAAGATTATTTGGAGGGTTTTTCCTCATGTTCTTGTGTAAAGCTGCCTTCCATTTTAGCAAATAGAGCAACTTGTGACGTTTCTGATATATCGAAAATGATACCTTTGTTCTTTATGGGTGCTGAACCTGTAGTGTTGTCTTGTAAACTTCCAAGTTACCTTGTACCATCAGCAGGTTTTAAAAGGCATTCCAGGGTAGTAACCACGAATTAGTGTTTGAAGTAAAGCTTAATTTTTCCATATCTGTGATACAAATGGTGTTCCTCTTTAAAAAGAAAAACATGTTCCTTTGATTGTTCCTTAAGCTTGTGCGCTTGCTGGAGGAAGTTCCTACTTGATTTTAACGAGGCTAGGGCATGATGCTTCAGGGATTCCAAATCCAAGGCTTATCTCAGGCATAACCTTGCTTGTGACCTTGGGCAAGAAATGCCTATCAGTTCTCTCACTTGTCAGACAAGAAATAACTCATCCAACACAGTGACTGAGCTCACTACTCAAAAAGAACTATGTGAATGCCCTTTGTAAATACATTAAACCATGTTAAGAAATCTAAAGCTACATCAGATTTCTAGAAGCCATATCTGAAGTCCCTGACAGTGAAAAAGTTACTGTTGAGATTGCTTGGTAAGAGATCCTGTCTCTGTTCTTTAAATTTCTTTCCCATAGTGTGTCCAGCAGTAGACACAAAGGAATGTAGCTTCTCTTAAAGGCACAGAAAGGCAGGAGACTTCTAGAGTTGCAAGATAAATTTTATTACTGAGTTTTGGTATTATTTTATACTCTTAAAAATAATTTACATTACAACAATTAGAAGGTTCCTTCCTTTTATATGCTTGCGGAGAGTTCAATATTAAGACTGACAAGACAGAGAATTTCTATTAGATTATTTTTGTATTTAGAGCAAAGGTGCTAGGTAGATGTTGTATTGCAGTTACTAGTGAATAGATGCTGAGGGTTTGTTGTTGTTTTTTGTAAATTACCGTGTAGTACAGATAGTAGGAACTGTTCTGAATGTGTGTTGTGATGCTAGCAGAACTGGACTGATACTGGCATGATGTTTCTTAGTAGTAGTTATACTGCTGCATGCATGTATGCTGTGTCATTCAACAACTGTGATATTTGGAGATTAGGTATTAAGAAAGTTTAAGTAAAAATGGATTTGTACACATATCAGTGTGCGTACCTGTGAGTGCAGGTGTATTTATAGGAAAATTTTGTTTCCAGTTATTGATGAATGAGTTTTAGGAGGCAGCTGTATATATAAAGGTGCATATGTACATGGAAAAAGGACATTTGGAAAAAGACATTTGGACAAAAATCCCAACTGATGTGTTCTATTTAATTTCTGTCTAGAGCAGGATTTTGTGTGACTGTAAAGCATTTTCCTATGTAATCCAGAGCACAACAGGAAGCTGCAGTTGCAATCAGTAACCTTCTCATTAGGGGCTAAAAGTCCACAGTGCCATGAATATGAACAACAAAATGCTAATGCCTTTCCCCATATCCACCTGTCTCAGAGCACTGAAGTGGAGAAAGAGGAAAGCTCACAGCATAGATGAGTAGAAGATGGATGCTGTAGATGGTATATGTGGTAGAGATGGCTCAGGGAAAGCTATCTTTCTGATAAACGCTCTCACTGATTTGTGGAATATTGTAAAGCACAGTGTTTTCATCTTCCCTGTCACTCTTCAGCAATCGCTGGAGATAACAGAACCTACAATGCTACAATAAGGAGCCTTGACACACATTTCCAGCCTCAGCTTATGGAGGATGGTCAAATGTAGATCTCAGAGTTCTGTGGTAATGTGGGCTCTGTTTTCATTAAAGAGGGGTAACAAACATGTGGAAACAATACTGTATTTTGATTCACATAGTCACATTTCAGTAGGCAATGGTAAATAACAGCATTCATATTCCTCTTAAATAAGATAACATATTTGTTCCTACTGCATGGAAATAAGGTGTTGCTTCTCTGTGCAACAGACAAAGTCCTGCTCCCTGCAATCATTTTCCTGCCCTATCTGCCTAAGAAGGTAAGAGAAGGCTGGAATTCTAAATAGAAATATTAGCACTGCAGAAAGACAGCTACTCTGATACATTTAGCAATGGAAGATTCTCTAGTAAGAAGGTGTCTGACAGTGACTGGGAACCACAGCACATTACCTAGCTGGTACCTTTCTGGGAGCACATAAAGCACAAGGTAAAAGGAAATGCTAACCTGTTCTGCATCTATTCAGGACTCTAATATTGCTCACACAGTACTAGCTGTGCATAATATTGTTCAGATCTGTTGTGCCTCATAGGATGAACAAGAGGCGTTATATGAGTGTGTAGAGAAACTGTACTGAACTCAGTTTCTAGCTATCCTGAAAGCATAAGATGGCTGATGAGGCAACTCTTGCACACAATTGATTGTGGACTATTAACCTATGCTCAGAAATCAATATTTACTTAACACCACATTTTAACAGGCCAATGCAGCATAAAATAACAGCAGTTATACAGTGCACATGTTTACACTCAGAATAAACAGATTATGAAATAGAGCTTGGCAAAGGAGGAGGCTGGCAGGGAGTGAAAGGGGAAAATGATAACTTCAATATGTGGAAAGCTACAAACTAGTTCCATCTTTCAGAGGCTTCTGCAACTGAATGTGCCAGGAGAATACCACTTCAATGTAGTGAATACAGCTTCAATGAGCTATACGCTTTCTGTAAGCATTCCTAAAAAGGTTTGGCCTGAGGCCTGGCAAGGTCATCCTTGGCTAGATAAATTTACTAGGGTTGAGTAGAGAAATTTCTACTAACCCACAAAATACAAGTCTGTTGCTAGCCATACTAATGGATGTTATGTATAGTTACAAGGGGCAACACTGAAAGAAGAAACAAGAACATAATCTGGGGTATAGCATCCTTGACCAGGGACAGTGTTTTTCATATATTTAAAAGAATGGATTTGGAAAAAAAAAATAAAAATAAAAGGAACTGAAAGTAATACAGAACTGGTATTTGACAGGGACTTTATGTTTACACTTACTTAGCTTTGTTTGCAACTCTCCCTGGAGTGAGGCCACTAAACCTTAAAAAATGGTATGCTGTACTCTGTGCCTGAGGAATAGCTTGAGGGGGTGGGGTGATAGGATACAGTGTCAGGTATAGAATCTTAGAATATCTTGAGTTGGAAGGGACGCACAAGGATAATCAAGTCCAACTCCTGGCTCTGCACAGGACCACCCAAAAATCAAACTATATGGCTGAGTGCATTGTCCAAATGTTTCTTGAATACTGGCAGGCTCAGTGTGGTGACTACTGCCTTGGGGAGCCTGTTCCAATGCCTGAACACCCTCTCAGTGAAGAACCTTTTCCTAAAATCCAGCCTGAGCCTCCTCTGTTACAGCTCCATGCTGAAGTAGCTTCATGCTGTTTCTGACTAAAGGTGCCTCTCTCTATTCAGAAACCTAACCCTGCACAAGTTCTGACAGAATTCAGACTTCTGTTTTAAAATACAGTGCTTGAATATCAGCTGGACTTTTACTCAAAATACTAACATGGCAGAAGCAATGGTGTGCTCCAGATCTGCAGTTCTTAGTGCAAACTGACTGGGGGAAAGTGGGGTGCAAGCTGGGGAGAGGTTTCTAGTGACTGCATTTATGGATTAAGGGTATTCCCTTCCTCTTTTCCAGAAGCCTTTTGTTTCTCCAGGGTAAATCAGTAGTGGGAGGTGCCTGGACATGGAATAAGATTAATAATATGGGAAGGAAAGATGCAATTTATGCCAAGTTAAAGTGCACTCAGCAACAGGGCCAGGAACAGAGACAGAGATGACCAAGAAACAGCAGCTCCAGAATATACAGAGGAGACCATAGGCAAACTGCTGTGTTCAGAGGTCTCTTGATGCGTCTTCACTTCAGCCACCTAGGAAATGAAAAGGAGGAATGAATCCCAGTTAGACCTATTTGTGCTCAAACACCTCTGTAGAGCCTCCAATTCTGGGCACAGCTGTGAGACTGGGAAACTTCTGCAGCCAAGCAGCAAGGCCTCCTATTTCTGCTTGTCTGTGGAAGGAATAGGTTCAGCTAAAGCAGCTTAGGGTTCTGCATGCATATGGCATCCCTCACTTTGATGTCCAAAATCATATGTTTCCAGATCCAGGCTTATTGGACAACTGTATCTATGCTGCTTGGTTCACCACTTGCTGGAGGCAACAAAGCAATACGTACCTGGGACATTTCTGAAGCAAGAGATGTGCTGGCACTGTCTCCTTGGAAGCTTAGGGAAGATGAATAAAATAAGTCTTCCTGTCTTTCCAGACCTGTCTGCTTCTGGTGCATTTGAGACCAAATAGTATTTTCTGTAAACAGAAGTAAAGCAAGAGTCTTATTATACTTTTCTTGTGCATACCTTGGAGTTTAGTGAACAGAAGTCTAGGGTAGCTATTTTAAGAAAGACACTCACAGTCTGTATGGATTTGATTTAGAAAATACATATTTTGTGTTTAATAAATTGCATGTTACTTTGTGGGTTTACTTGAGACTTTTAGAACAGACTACAAAGCCAATTTTCACTCTATCTGAAGACCTTTGGATTTCTATGGGACTTTGCCAGCTGTCTGTTTGTAAGGGGCAGGTATGTAGTGTCTCAGGTGGGATGTTTAGGTTGTAGGTGCATCTACAGTGCTGGGCACAGGTCTTTTCAGTATAGCAGTAGGTGGATTTAAATAATCATTTATCTAATTATGCTGATTTCTTTGTTTGATATCTTCTGGAAGCTTTTACAAACAAAGTATTTAAATCTTATTAAATGTTGCTAATAAGAGGAGGGGAAACCAAAACCCCATAATCCTTCTGCAGTGATGGGGCTACTCAGCAACCTATGGATACAACATGTCTGACACCCCCCGATTTCTTTGTAATCCCTCATTTGAATGCTGTTTGTAGATAGCTTCACTGGTGTCTGTGTTGGTAAGATACAAAATCACCTGTGTGAGCAGATCCAGGCTGGTCCCACAGGTTGGCTAGGAGATCATGGAAACACTTCAGAAGACAGAACTATATGCAAGAGCAATGCAATGTAGGATTTTGAAAGGAACAGGATTTGAACTTCCCTGTGCGGAGCTGTTTCCCCAGTTCCATGATGTGATGCTTACCAAGGCATTTGTTGCTCTCAAACATGCTGAGTATCTGGTCACACTTCTCCTTCTGGTTGCCGCTGCTCTCACATGTACACCACAAGGAGACCTCCACACTGGAGTTACTGATGTAGTTGGGTGTCATAGGTGTGCCTGTCCCAAACCCCCAGAAATGGGAATCAAGATTTACTTCACTAAATGAAAGAAGCATGATCAGTCCTCTTATGTTAAAGGCAATGCTACCCTGGAGGCAGAAGCCTTCCATTGTGATGTGCTTGTTACTCAAAGAGATCAGAAGCCCCTGCAAGGTGACCTAGGTCTGATGAATTCATGTGTAGTCTGCTACACTGTGAGAAAGTGGGGAGATTGCTAATCCTGACTCAGACAATCTGATGGTGAGGTATACTGATAACTGAACATGGTGAAAATATTAGACTGAAGGATGAGAAGCATTTACAAAGATTCAACTGCAATACTGGCATATAACAGCAAAAGGCTCTCTCAGTTCTCACATAGCAGGTGATACTGCATGGCCAAATAAGTGCTGGCACTGTAGCGTGCCATTCAGAGCACAGAGTTTATTTGGGATGACAATAGCAAAACCATCTGGAAAAACAGAAGTTGCAGTCTAGAATTACAGCTTCTGAGATACTGTTGCACTTTGCAGCTTCTCCTTTGAACCATTCTGAAAAAGCATTAGCAGGCTGACAGCAAATGTCTGTAAGCAGAGACAACTTTCCTTCCAACAGCTGATGGTGCTTTGTGTACCTGTTGTTCTGACTGGCTCAGAGACAGCATGTACACAGTGTTAAACCACCAGGAATGTAAACATTAAGAAATGAGGGCATGTATAATAACAATCCTACAATTGGATTCTGCTGTGATCATGATGTAGCTCCTACAGCAGGGATGTCTTAGTTCATACAACCAAGAGAGTCCCAGTGGTCAGGCATTTCGAGCATTTTGCATCAGCTGATGATGCAAACAGGAGTGCAAGGATCCCAGGAAAGTGCTGCTGCTTTGACAGCAGTCGATAGGACAAAACAGAGTGATAAATGCCATGAAGGAGCTCTCTTTGGGCTGCATTTACCTCAGAAGCAAGTGAGAACACTATCATCAATTAGGCTAAGGCACGTTTATGAGCATACTGAGCACTATTACCTGCATCAAAGCAAGACAGTCCCTCACAGCATAGCAGTGTGACTGCAAGTTTGTTGCCTAAAGGCATTCACCCTGTGTGTTCCCCTGGGTATCACTTACCAATCATCCCCATGTAAGCCTGCAGGCATGCAGCATGATTGTGCTGAGAGCAACCATCTGGGGACATATCTGCAGGTTGGCAGTTTTGTTGGAAGTCAGCCAGTCGGGATCTGTAGGAAGGAAAATGAGACTATCAGCGTCTATGTTGTTCTTGTCTTGTGGCTAGGGTCTGCTGCTGCCAGACCTACTTGCAGATGTGGTCTTCCAAGCAGGAGTCCAGAAGCCAGAGGCAATTGGGTTTAGTGTTATACTGAAAGGAACAATCGGGAACAATAGTTTTCCGGCGTCGTTCTCCACAAAGTTCATCCTGACATGGACAGAACAGGATCCTTCTAGTAAAATCCTCAGGCACTTTCTCAAAGAAATTTCTTAGCCCTCTGTGGCATTTGCGACGGTCACACATGTCCTCACTTCCTGCTCCCTTGGTGCAGATTGAGGCATAGTCTGTGCGCAGCCGAACACACTTCTTGCTCAGATTACAGACATGAGTTGCTTTCAGGCATGGATTTGTTGCATCTCCTGCTAACTGTGACCCTATAAAGCCAAAAAAAAAAAAAAAAAACAAAAAAAAAACCCACACCATAAACAAGGAAGCAAGTCTTCAGAAAAGATTTTACATGGAAATAGGAGTAGCCCTTACTTGATGGTCTAATTGCTAACATCAAAATGAAAAAAGCAACTTAGTCCTGCTATGTGCCTGTGGTATGACACTGCAGTGATGTTAGTTACAAAATCACCTATTTTATTGGTTGATGTTCCAAAGAATGCATCATTGTGGGTTACTGCCTGTTTCATAGGCCTGGATCTGTAGCTATATTTATATTTGGTAGGGGTGCAAATATAGTACCCAGAGCAGACATTCCTCTGAGGGCAATTACCTCAAATCATTCTTCTTAATAATTTTCAGCCCTGAAACGTTAAAAACACGCAGTAGCATATCATATAGCCATTACAATCCCTACCTGAAAGCAGAGCTGCCAGTTCATTATAGTCTGTCTTCCAGTGTTCTTCATTTGCTGGATTCTCATAAGGAGAGGTCTCCAAATTGAAATAGCCTAGGCAAGACACAAGGTACTTTATTTTATGCAGTGGGAGAAATGTGTTGTGACCAGTTTTTTGTTTTGTTTTGTTTTTTTCCTCTCATTTGTGATTCTTCAGGCTGGGGTTCAGAGATGTTCTATCATGCTCAAAGCCAAATGCCAAGAATGGTTCTGCTGGAGATGCAAAGGTGTTACTGTATAGTAACAGCATTACATTTTGTCATTAGATTTCTTCTGGCTGGAATTTAGTCTATGTTGAAATTTGCTTTTTTTCAGCCTCAGTGCTAGTGAGGAGATATGCAGCATTGGCAGTCCCTGGTGGGAGGCCAAGTATAAGCATCCCATTAAAGCTGGAGAGAAGTAGCGTGCTCATGGATGCCATTACAGTGTATGTGATACTCTCACATCCATTTTCTGTGACGGACAGATGTGACCATTTTGAGGTGATTTTCACAGCACTAAATATAAGTAAATATCTCAAACTAGCTATCTTTGTTTCTTAAGGTTCCTGGTGTATTTGAAGGGCCAGTCTCAGACCAGATCAGTTTTCTATGCTTATCAAACAGAGAAGTAATGACTCCTCTTTACTAGGAGATGTGACTCCAAAGTGGTATCTGCAGTGTTGGGAAGTGGCCCTTCACGTTTTTTTTTCAGGTGGTGGGGCAGGGTTGAGCTTTACTAGAACCTTCTAAATTCATATTATTTCATCTCACCATCTGTCATGCTGGCGTGAACAGTCCAGAAAATGCGTAGGCAATGCTCCTGTCTCTTCATGCGTCGGTGACACTTGCAGTGCAGTAAAGAGCTGTTTCCAAGGTCTAGCTCTGCATTTAGACATCTGACCCTGCTATCATGATCCAGTGGAAGGAAGCGAGTCTTAGCAAGGGCACAGTCTTCCAGAATCCTGTAGGTGGCATTGCAGATGGAGTCTGAGAGGCACAGCTGTTCCGCTGCTATGCAATCACTCCTTGGCAGAGACAGGAGGTCTCCTGGTCAAGCAGGGAAAAGATTGTTAGGATTTCAGTCAAGATGAATGCCACACAACCTCATTATCATTGTTCTGTTGACATTCATAGTAAGGACTCAAGGCAGAATTGGTTGGGGTCCTTCATATACATAGCAAGGAGCAAAAGCTTTCTCCATTTAGAAACAAAAGGATGAGTATTAGTGTATTAAAGGGGGAACAAAAGATTAATGAAAAATCTCAAAAAATATTTTGTTTAATAAAGCCTTCTCCCCCCTCCCCCCCCATCACCATTCACTCTTTCAATTTGGCCAGGATCAGGGATGGCTCTGTATTTTCCTGAAGCAGTAAATCCCTATGGAAACCTTGGCTTTCCTGAGGCCTGCTTTGAAGAAACTCTCCTATCTGGGTAATGAAAAGCTCAGTGAAATAAACAAGTACTAACACGACACTGTGTGATGTAAGTCAGTGCTAGTGCCATTGCTATGTATGTACTGGTCATTAAGAGATGCACTGAGAAAGCCATTTCCAGGGTGTAAAAGCAACTGCTGTACTGAGCTTGCAAATGTAAGAATAAATATACGTATCCTTTGTATAACAGAAGAAACCCTTATCACTAGATGCAAGTAGTTTCATATAGAAGTGCTGACATGCAATCAATTTACAGTATATAGAACCGAATCCCTGAAATTTCTGCCAAAAATGCTGGGATGCAGGCACAACCTGTCAGCTTTCATCTTTTGGTCATTTGTGAAGTCTGAGTGTAACTATTTGTGTGTATTTGTATAACACATGTATTAATTTATATATATATAAAATATGAATTTATATACATCCCACCACCTTATGGAAGTACTAAATAATCTTAATTTAACAATACAATCTTTAAAACCTGGTGATTTTTTTTTTAAATATATAGACTGTTTTGTCCTAAGGATAATACAGAGGGAGAGCTGACATTTTCACAGGGAGGTGAATTCAGTCTGTAATCTTTCTTCATTTCTATAGTATATGAATCTATGTTTACAGTACAGGTACAACTATAGAATCACAGAATGTTTTGGGTTCGAAAGGACCTTAAAACCACCTAGTTCCAACCTCCCTGAATGGCCAGGGACACTTTTCACTAGAACAGGTTTCCCAAACCCCATCCAACCTAGACTTGTGAAGACTTGGAACAAGACTATTTGCTAACAGAATTATGTAGGCTAGTAGTATGTTTCTTCCCTTCAGGACAATATTGCTTGGCTGTTTTGGGGAAATAACTTATGCCTAGCCTAACACCTATCTTTGATGTTCTTTGGGTATGTGATCTCACCTGTCATTCTCCTGATCAGAAGGTGCTGTATTACTATTTCTGTCTGTCTTCACTATAAGCTAAATATATATATATATAGGTTCAGCTTATATTATGTGGTATACTGTCTTCGCTATCTAATTTGTTTTCTCACTTCCTTCACTTTTGCTGGCTTCATGAGTTTATTTGCTGTAAGCAGTAGGTCGTTTAATTCCATACTAGTCCGCTTCTCAAACTTCCTAGTTTTCCTGCAACCCAGTAATGCTATCTAGGTGTCTCTGTCCCAATCATATATATTTCTTGGCTTTTCTAGCACTTCCTGTACTTTGTTGTTCATCTGGCTGTTATATAAAGACTATACAACTTTGTAAATTTTCTGAAAAACAATCTCTCACCAGAAATGCTTTGCATCTGGCACAATAGGTTTTGGTTAGGCATTCCACCTCAGCACAACCTTAAAGAACATTCTGAGTTTGATTACATCCCGTAAGGTTGCAAGCAGGGCAAATTTCCAATAGCAAAATTTCCAGCTTAAATGATTCTATGATTCTGTTATCTCCAGTAGCTTTGGAATTCTAAGAGGTGCAAACTGATTTACCTCACAAGGCCAGAACAAAGTACCATCTCCAACAGTGGCCTGTAGTAGCTGTTGTAGTAAGCTCATTAAAGGACAGGACATACTTTCCTAGCCTTAAGAATTCTGCTCAACAAGCACCTGAGGTTTAAGTGACATTTTCAAAACTTTAAAGTGACATAGTTATTGACAGGGTAGAGCAAAACTGAATATAAATGGATGGACTGTGTTTTTGCCACAGGCCTAAACAGCTGCTGGAAACCTCAAAGCAGAAAAATTTAAAACAATCCTCCTTAACAGACATCATATAATAGCTATGCATGGTGTTAAGCCCTAATACATGACATGCTTCTTCGTAAAAAACAAACAAACAAACATAAACACAAACAAACAACACCAACAACAAAAACTTATAATTCCAGGCAGTCAGGTGGAAGAATTAGAAAGCTCTGTAGTTTAACTTGCAGAAAGCATTAAAGGGGCTGTACAGGAGTCCCTTCTGCAGTTACAAAATAAATAAATAAATAATAGTAACTTCACAAAACATGATTATTTATATCTTAGAGAAATTAAGAGCTAATACAACAGCCAATTATTCTCCCTTATGATTCCGTGTTCTGTTATATATATTTATTGAGTTACAATTAATAGTATCATTATTTAAATATCCCTAGTGCTCCTAGCTCTTGAAAGAGAGGACAATTGCAGAAAGGAAGCCTTCGCTTTATTAAGAACAGATATAAAATAAGCATTAGTATTTGGACAACGGAAAACTGTGGGAAATCTACTGTAATCATGTGGCTGTAAATGCTACTGAGATCTCAGCACAATAGCTCTTCTTTATAGCAGCCATGATATTCACCAGTTGCACCTTTTTCTGAATGTAAAGCACTGACATCCCATAGGTAGGGTCTAGGAGTGCTTCAGGTAAGTTCTGTAGTTTCTCTATTTCTAGCCACTTCAACCATGACGACTGCCCAAGAAAGAGATGAACTGGAAAGAGGAACCATTTCCATCCTCAGCCATTGTGACTTGTCAGTAGTATAGGGCAGAGTAAGACAAACAGCTGCATCTCCACAGGAGCACCCTAGATTGGTCTTCGCAAACTGAGCCTCATCTCAGAAAACCATCAGCCTGAAGCATTTCAGAGGGGTACTGCCTGGAAGGTTGCTATCAAAACAAGCTCTCAGCAAAGTTAGCTCAGACAGGTTCAGCGTCTCCTCCAAGAGCTAGAACGGACACTGTCTTTGTGCCCTTTCTGCTGCATTGAGGGATCAGCTCCTGACATCCGTCGCTCCCCGCTGCGAGTCGGAGGAGCGAAGTCGTCCTCCTTCGCCTCCGCGAGCTTCGCCTCAATGAACTCCGCTCCCCCGCCCCAGAGCATCCCTCCTTGGTCACATCAGGGCTTGCGATTCACGTTTCGGGTCAAAGGAGCAGCACGCCTTTCCCGGTTTGAAACACGGCTTCTTCACAGCTGCCGGGGCCGGGAGCCCCGAGCCCGGGACGCGCCCCGGGCTCGCCCGGCGCCAGGAGAGCGCAAACGGACCGGCCGGCCGGGGGCAGCGAGGGGCGCCAGCCCCGGGCACAGCTTCTGCCGGCAGCGGGCCGGGGCCGGGGCCAGGGCCGCCCTGCCCTGCCCTGCCCTGCCCTGCCCTGCCCAGCCCAGCCCTGCCCTGCCCTGCCCGCGCCGCGCCCGCCACCCCGCGCTGTTACCGGCTCGGGACAGGAGCAGCCCCAGGAGCAGGGCGAGCCGCATGCTGCAGCCCGGCCAGCGGTCGCTCTCTGTGGGTGCCGGGTCCGCAGTTCACGGGCTGCGCGCAGCCCGCCAGCCTGGGAGCGGCCCCAGCCCCGCCCCGCCACACCACGGCCCGGCCCGGCCCGGCCCGGCCCCGTCGAGGTGCTGGCGGCGAGCGCCGCCCCGCGGCCCGGCCCGGCCCCGGCCCCGTGCTCCGCGGGGGTAGCGGCGGCGCTCCGAGCCGCGGCGGGCCGGGGCGAGGGCCGGGGCCGGGCGCTGCAGCCGGGGGCGGCCCGTCGCGGCTGTCCCGGGAGCACCCGGCGAGCACCCGGCGAGCCGCCGGGCCCCGCGGCGCGGGCCGCGCAGGGGCGTGCGCCCAGGCGAGCCCGGCGAGGATGTTTGAGAAGCGGCGCTTTGGAAGGATGCCGTGTAAAACTCCCGTTTGCTGGGTTGAACATTGAGTCCTAGCACCGAGGGCGAAGCTGTAGTCGGTGATAACTGTGAGGAGCACCTACAGGGGTGTGCTTTGCTAAAAAAAAAAAAAAAAAAAAAAAGTGAGTGAACATTAAACAGAGAGAGTGGCCTTGGACGGGACAGATGCTAGCTGTCTCTTGAAAAAATTCCCTTGATGCTTCTTTAGTCTGCAGAAAGGGTGGCATGAGCTTTTGGCTCCTTTGCATTAGCTTTGCTGTGAAGGATCTTTTCAGAAACTTACCTGTTGCAGGCTTGGCCTTTATTGAGCTATTTTTCTACATCCCCACTATGTAGGGCATTTCCAAGAGCCTAGGTGAAATTAAGGCAGGTGTGCTTCTTTTTGAACAGGTCCTTCTTCTTAGTTTCCATCCCAAGATCCAGTTAACCAATGTGAAAAAGTAACAGAACAACATGTACACATCAAACAGTAATACATGAAAGTAAGGTGAACTTTCGGTAGATCAATTGTTTGTACAAGTAGAGAGACATACTCCAAAAAGCCCAACAGAAAGGATAATAATTATGCAAACACATTAAGTATTCTCAATCCAATTCAGTGCTGCTGTCCTGTTCTTGGGTTTTGAAGAAGATGAGTCCAGCTTTCCAGCGGGAGCTGCCATGAGAGAATTCTGGATGTGAACAAGTTGTCCACAAGTTGTCCTTTGCTTCTTGTTTAAGGAGGAGAGAAGATCTTTCTCACCGTTCCTTCAATTCTTATCAAGGTCTACTGGTCAGGGAACTTAAGGCAAACGATGGATGGGACATAACTTTTTAAGTTCGTAAAGAGGTGTTTTCTGTTATCACTTCAGAGAGGAAACAGAGCAGCCATGGATTTTTATACTTGCTTTGAGACAGTAGGAGGATCTTTTCTATGCAATTTGAGAGACTGCTAAAAGGGAAGACTGGGCATTACCATTTATGTCACAGGCTGCCTAGAAGTAAGACCAAGTAGAATCATCCAGTGCAGAGCAGTGGGAAGTTACAGCTGCCCTGGCACCCCTCAGTACAGGAGTACAGCTGGTTCAGTAAGTTTGTGACAAGCATTACTGTTTTTTTTTTTTTTTCAGAACAGAAGATGATAATTAATGACAGCCACAGGAGAGGAAGATCTGCTAGACCTGACTGTAGTGGCAGGTACAGCTTTTTGAGGATATGAATGTAAAGGGCAGTTTGGATGGTAGTGGTTGTCAGCCTGTGATCCTGGTCTCTTGTTTCTATTTTACTGGTTTTATGTTTCTCCTTCTAAGCAAAGAAAGATTTCAGTAAATTCAGTGAACTGGTAGCAAGCAACTCACAGGAGAAAAGCCTGGTGAGGGAGAAGTCTGTGTATGTTGAGAAAGAAAAGGATATAAACTATTAATCTTAACGTCAAGCTCTAGAAAAACTATGGCATGTATAAACAATTTGTTAGCATGTGTAAAATAACAGGCATGCTATTTGTCTCCAACGTGGGTTTGTCAAGGACCAGTACTATTTCTTCTCTTCTAACAGAATAACATTTTTTGTGGGGAGGGGTGAAAAAGAAGAGATCATCTGTACTTGGGATCTGTAAGAACAGTTGTTGGTAAATCAGTGCAGTTTGGTAAAACATAATAAATTAGAGGATCTCCCAAGATCCTTTCCAGACTATTTTTCTGAGTCAGTGATTATGAATCTTCACCCAAACACCACTGCATTAACTTAGTTAACTTAATTAAGTCAGTTTTGAATTATGATCTGAAGCAAAAAAAAATGGAAAGGGAAAAATCTTTTTTTGCATACTAAAGGCGAATGTTGCAGCTGTGCTTTCAGGTTGCCTTGGCAAGTGGCCAAGCAGAGGAATTCTGTCTTAATATCTGGTGAAGTGCTAGTCGCTTCACTAGCCAGAACAGCCCACCTGTTGCAATGGAAATATCCCTTTCTCAACTTTTTAATACTTATACGTGTCTTTGCCTTCGACCCATGACATACAAGGTTAGTTGTTTATTCTCACATGCACACATACAGAGAAGCACTTTAACCTCATTACAGGTCTCAGAGAGTTGGATAATTACCAGTCTCTCACGACCAATGCTTTCATCACTCTTTCTATTTGAAATTGTATAGGCAACTCTGACCTATGAGGACCATCTACAGTGTAATGTGTAATATCTTATGAATTAGTTTCACTAATTCCCTGCAAGGTCCAGGCCTTTGACCTACTCAAGCAGCTGTAGAAACTGTGATCAACACTGATCTGATTTCCTCAGCTTTTAGCATCAGTTCCATCATTTATGTTATCTGTGTTGCTCTTTGTATCTTCATATAAGTCCTGGCTGAATTGGATTAGTGATGTCAACAGGGTCCTGCAATGAAACAGACATGCGACTGGAGCATAGTAAGTAAATTCTCATCAGATCTTTGCCAATATCTTATCTTATCTTACCCCAAATAGAAGTGTTAATCCTGTGCATAGTCTCAGGGTTGCATGGGAATTAAACACTTGCAGAAATTAGACATCTTGTTCTTTACTTCTTGTCATCATGGATTTGTCCTTATCATTTTGACATGAGCCAGCAGTGCGCACCTGCAGCTTAGAAGGCCAACTATGTCCTGGGCTGCATCAAAAGAGTGGCCAGCAGGTTGAGGGAGGTGATTGTGCCCCTCTGCTCTGCCCTCGTGAGGCCCTGCTTGGAATGCTGCATCTGGCACAAGAAAGATGTGGACCTGTTGGAGCACCTCTCCTATGAGGAAAGGCTGAGAGAGCTGTGGATGTTCAGCCTGGAGAAGAGAAGGCTCTGGGGTGAGCTTATCACAGCTTTTCAATGCTTAAAGGGGCTAGTAAAAAAACATGGAGAGCAAATTTTTGCTCTATCGGATAGTGACAGCACAAGGGGGGGTGTTTTAAACTAAAAGAGGGAGGATTTAGATTAGGTGTTAGGAGGAAAGTCTTCACTCAGAGGGTGGTGAGGCACTGGAAGAGGTTGCCCAGAGAGGTTGTGGATGCCCCATCCCTGGAGGTGTTTGAGACCAGGTTGGATGAGGCCCTGGGCAACCTGATTTAGTGGGTGGCATCCCCACCTATGGCAGAGGGGTTGGAACTTTGGAACTGGGTGATCTGTAATGTCCCTTCCAACCCAAGCCATTTTATGATCTTTTCATCACCTATTGCAGTAAGTACCATTTTATTCATAGGGCTCAGCAGCATCTGGGCAGTATACCATCACTCAAGTACTTGCCCACCCTCGAACACAAGCTCCTATAAAATGTTACCATTTGCACATAGGATCTTGAGGAACAGACTTGCTGAAACTCATCAAGGAATTCAATTTGCATTTGAATTCTTTGAGTTCAGAGCTATATAGTCCCATTCATGTAATCACACATGGAGTGACTTTTCATGGAGTCTAAACAGCATTTGCTTCTCATCAGCTAGTTGGAGGGTGTCATCCCTGTGCATATACTTGTGATGGGATGTCATTTCAAAAGAGCTGAGGGAAATGTTTCATAAGTGATCTGTCATGATCAAATAGGCAATGAGTTACTTTGCAGAACCAGAGCCAATGTTATTACAGAGCTGCGTTTCCCTTCTGAATCCCAATCCTTTGAAGATAGCACTTGCAGTCTGACTCCTGCAGTGAACCATTTTCCTCTGCTTTTATTCTCTGAGGTAAATTCTGCCCTTCCTGATGTGCATTGAGACTGAAGAGGGCACCTGTATGCAAGCTGATCAGGCATAAGGTTTGCATTGCCTATTTCATTACTATTTCATCCTCAGGGAGGTTGTGTGGTTTTGACTGTTAGATTGAAAATAATCAGCCAAAGAAAGCAACTGCTTTAACAACAGTCATAACTCTCTCTCCACACTGGTACACTACAGGCAGCAAAACCAGTAGAGTGTTGTACATTTATTCTCCTCCCTTCCCCCGCTCACCTTCCCCCTGATATAGAGCCTTACTTTGCTTCTCATTTTTATTTCACGATTCATAAGTCTGGAGGAGCCTCTGGTCCTTACAATGTAGCTTACAATCCAACAGCGTCTAATGGAAAACATTAGCACCTAACCTCATGCAGAAAGCATCCCAATCCACTGCAATACAAATAGTTTTATTCTCAGTATGGACATGAACACACAGCATCTCGGTTGCTTTTCTCTATGACTCAGCTGACGTACTGATAAGAAGTTGTAATGACTTTCCTAATACTTTGGTAGTAGCTATTAGAATAAATTAATTAGCATAAAATTAACTCTGTAAAAATATCTATGTGTCCACAGCTCCATAGAAAAAGTCATTAATAAAGCTAGTTTACTGTTACATTACTACTGAGAGATCAATATGCTTTTAGCTTTACAGATAACTTAGCTTGGACATAGAGCAATGTCTGCTCCAAGGTCATTCAGTGATAAGAACTGACTGCAAAAGCCATGAATTCTGGATTTTAGTTCTCTGAAGCGTCTAGCTGCTTTTCACTTCAGTATTGTAGATATTGGCATACAGTTAATGTCGTTACATCTTCAAGCTCATGCATGCTTTGAGTAGCAGTTGATCTTAGACTGAATGTCCACTCTGAGTGCTTGGCTACGTGCTTTCTGTGAGGCTGTGTGTACCACAAGCGCTCAACCCAGAGACTTTTTATAGCACATACATTGTTGCCTTTGTCTAATACTGCATTTGTTTTCCTCTTTCTACAAACAGCACCTCTGAAAATGTGGAAAATTGGAGCCTTTCAGCTTTCCAATCCACCCAATCCCTGCCTTTCAGAGTCCCATTGCTCATAATGCTTCATATTGGTTTGGTGCGGGAGAATAAATAAAGCCTGGTCTACTTCACCTTGGGGAAAAGGGCCTTTGTATTCTCTATTTTGCGGCCCATAAGGGTCAATGGTGTTGATCCACTTTCAGCCTAAGGCAGACAAATGTCTTCATATGCAAAGCTATGAAGGTGGCTGATAATGCTAACGTTGCTAATCATTATGACTATTAATTTGCAACTCTGACATACAGCTTGCCTACTTTTTGCTTTGCTGTGTTGAATAGCTCATCAAAAATGTCCATACTTTCCAGGAAGTCAGGACTAGAGCATGTATTAAGGTGTTCCACTTGGACTTACTGTGGCAACAAGAACTTTCATGAGGGTCCTGATGGCAATGACAGCATACTTCAGGTTGAGCAGAGTAGCCCAGACAGTGTCTGTTGCAATAACTGTACAACTCAGTTTCTGTGCTTCAACTGAGGAAAGTCCAGCCAGGCCTTTGTGATGTTTCTTGAAATTCATTGAAGCTATCACAGTTCATCTTCTTCATTTTGCTTTCAGGTTATGAAGGACTTGGTAAAGTGCATGAAAATTTTTGCTCTATCAAGTAACAACTCATTCAGCATGTTTGGACACATGGCAGGCTACATCTGAGTTATTTGTCATCATAGACTATGTGAGAGTTTATGTGTGAGGCAGGACTCTCAGTGGAACGAGGAATCCATATACTATGCTCGTGCCATTGTCTCATTTGTTCCTCTCTTTGGTGGCAGGAAGATCCCTATGGTATCTGCAAGAGGATGTTGTTTCACTTTCCTCTTTTGTTCGAATCAACAGCAATGGGCATTCCCTTCTATTATTAGGGAGCTCTTTTAAACAAACTGAGAACAAAAGTCTGCAGTTTCCCTCTGAAATGACTATGTCACTGTACTAATGCATGTAGCAGTTTCAGTGATGTGCCAGACTCTGCATCTGGGACTGCCACAGCCAAGGAACATTGGACTAGACCAAACAAGTACTTTGATTGCTGTATGTGCTGAGTTACTGTACCTTACTTTGTCTAGCGTAGATCTTCAGAAGATTATAGCACTCCAGTGCTTTTGCTGCATTTTTCAGGATTTGATTGCTGCAATGCTTTTTTTAGTCAAAACCAGAGGATGTTACTGCACAATGCAGAAGATGCTGAGCCTCTGACAGCTGAGCCTGCATTATTTGTAAGGAGTACTATCAGAGTTCTACTGCAGGAGGCAGCACAGAAGAAGGCTGTGCAAACACTTCTCTGCCTGGGCTAATATTTACAGCACCACACTCTGCTCTTTACGGGGCCAGAGACAGACAGCAGACACTCACATCTCATATTAACACCTGTACACTACAGAAATATTAACCTAATGCAAACAGCCCAGCAGAAGTTAATGTCTGTATTCACAGAAAAGCAAACAAAAACCTCTTTCATTTCGTAGCATGAGTATTGGGTCCCTAAACAGCTCTGGCTGCTCATTGCTGATGAAGGTTCAGGGTCTTGACATCTAAAGCAGCTACCCATAGTTTTCTGCTTCAGTACCTGTGGCATTTGGCAACTTATGGCTCATATAGTTTTATTCTTTTGTTCCTATGAATAAAGCACTCAAAGCTGCTCTTGTACTTTATTTCAGTGTGGTTCACAGCAGGAATACTGGAGACATTTAGTTATGGATAGGTACAAAGACATGTAGCTCAATGTATAGACTGTATCTATGGTGATATTAGCTCCTTAAAAAGAGTCATCCTACAGGAAAAAGGAACTAGCAAGTTTATGATAATGTTATTTTAGGGGGAGTGATTGACATACTGAGCTACAGAGCTTCAGTCCAGAGGAACTTTGAGAAACCTGAGGACTGGGTCAAGAGAGACCTTGTGAGGTTTAGAAAAAGTGGAGCTCTCTAACAGGGCAGAGCTGGCCCCATGCATCTGTTCTGGTTAGGGACTGGCTGAGGAGCAGCCCCTCTGGAAGGACCTGGACACCAGTGTGTCCTGATCCTGTGTAAGACAATCCATGCACCATGCTGTATTAGGAAGAACATGGTCAGAGAACTGAGGGAAGTTATTCCTATCTATTTAGCATTGCTGAGGCCACACCTGGAATTTTATATGAAGTTCCCTAACCCCAAAGTTCAAGAGGGAACTTGACAGAGTCCAGTGGAGGGCTACCAAGACAGTAGCATAAGACCCACAAAGAAGTGAACAGAGCTGGGATTTTTTGCTTGGCAAAGAGGAGTCTCAGTGACAATCTTTTAGCAGCCTACAGTTACGTGAAGGCAAATTGCAAAGGTGACAAAGCCAAACCCATGTTGGTAATGGCAGGTGACATAAGAAGTGATCATGGACATAATTTGTAATTTGGGTGGTTCAGACTATATATTGTGAAAAACATTTTCACCAAGAAGTTGGTGCAGTGCTGTAATAGGTTATCCAGAGATGTGTTGGAGTCTATGTCCTCAAACGTTTTCAAAAGTTGTAGAAAAAGCTATAGCTGACTTGTTTTGGTGCTGGTGGTAGTACTGCCTGAAACAGACATTGGATGAGAGACCCTGTAAAAACCCTTCCCACCAACTGGTCAGGGCAGTGGTTAGAGTGCATATGCTTGGGTGATCCAAGCACTCCAAGTCAGGAGCAGCTCAAAAGAAAAAAATTGTAAGAGGAAAGCCAAAATCTTTCTTCAAGAGAGGAAAAGAGGAGCTCCTTCTAACAGTACTATTAAGCTACTATTTTTTTTTTTTTCAGAGACAAGAACATGGAACAAGTAGCTTTAGTAATACATTCCACTATATTTTGATTCAAAAGCATTTAAATGATGCACCTACTAATCTACAGCCCTACATATGCTGGCCCATTTTTCCAGATCCTAGTATATCCATGCTGCATATTGTCAGAGCAGATACTTGCTTTCTCCTTGTCTCAAGCGAATCTAAATTAGCATGCAGGACAGTGGATGTGGCAATGGCAAGACAGACCCAGGCAGATACTGTAATGCCTTAGGGGTAGCAGCTGTTCAGAGGCACATATTATATTGACTATGGTAACAGAAAAATAATGGAACTGAAAACAAGATTTTACTGTTCCTGTAGGTTGGCAAGGTACTTAAATAGATACGAGAGCAATTAAGTGACAGGACATGCATTAGATTATTTTCCCTTGATTCAGTAGGGGAAAATGGACTGGGTTTCCATTCTCCTTAAATTATGAGACAGAGGACCCCCCCGGGCACATTAGGAAAGATCAGTGATCCCACCCTGCTGCCACCTTCACCACCTTTCAGTCCTGTTTAAAACAGCGCTAGAGGCAGCAGGCTTGTCTGCTTGCAGCAGGGCTTTATTTTAATTGCTCCTGTGTATTTTCCTCTTTTTGCTTGTAAAAGAGATGGGCACATGGCAGAGCAGCAGTGCAGGGGCTGATGTTTACTTTACATCTTATCAACAGCATTAGGTGCTTTAGAAACTACCAGGAAAGACAAGCCACTCCCACATGGCAGGACTTTGGACCACAACACTGAGCTGCTGTGCCCAGATGGACAAGGATTTCTCTGCTAGTTCTGCCCCTGGCAACAGGGCCTCCACGATTTCCAGTCTCCTTCTTTGCCCTCAGAAATGTCCTCTTTACATCTTCCCTCCTTTCTCTCCTGTTCTTTTTAAGCATCCAACTAATTACTTGCCTTAAAAGCTATCAGTGAGATAACATTGACAACCTAGCAGGCTATCTTTGTGCACCAGAGAGGTCTTAAGCAAGGTTTTTATATAGAGAAGATGATCAGTCAGCATAAATGTAAAAGGAGACTGCAGGTGAGAAGTGAGATTTTGCATGCAAGCCAAATGGGTAAAGCTGTCCATTTTTATTACTTATTTTTTTTTAACGTTTAGTAGCATTATAGACTTTTTTTTTTTAACTAATCCATTCTGAAGGGAAGCTGTGCCAATAGTTGAGGCACCATCACAGGCATGCTCATGCACCTCTTTTACCACAATGATCTAGATGATTTGTAAATAATAACTGTAAATGAAAAATAGAAGATGAAAAAAAAAATAAGGAAGATGTTCTAGCTAGATCCCCAGGGCCCTGTTCACTGGCAGGTCACATGGTTGGGGAGTAACACAAAGGAGTACAGAACCATCTCTGCTTGATGAACATACACATACATGAGTTCCTGTACTGTAGTCTATATCCCACCTAACACCCTGGGGAAAAAATCCCAAAAAGGCTCAGGAACACTAGATATTCTACAGTACTCTGCAGTTCCTGTTTGTGACATCTCTCAGGAAAGACCTGTCTTAATTCCCTTCTAGGAGTGAGGTGCTGGAAAAGTAGTTGGCTGCACTGAATTTTGACTGTGGTCCTCAAGTAGTGCTGCAGGAGTGCCACCTGGTGGGTCTTTTCCTCACAGGGTGTCCAGAAGCCCTGGACAACAGCAGTGGAAAGCCAGCTCTGTCAGTCACCTCAGCCCTTATGAACAAGTGTGCCCAGTGCTGTGTAGAAAATACTGCTAGGGGCAGTACTGTGTTAATCATTGTTTCTCTCTTCCTAGTGTACACGATCTTCAGACTCTGTTGCTCTCAGATAGGTTTTGCTAGATATGAGCACATAAATAAGTCTGATAAGAGCTGATAAATTAATATGGACCCATCTTCTGAGAACTATAGCCCTCAGAAGTATTACTCCTTAGGGCAGGAGAAAGTTAAAACATACATGGCTAGTAGATTATAATTTGTTTTATTCTGGCTCCTAACTTTGGTTTAGTGGAGGACTTGTTATTGTTAGGTCAGAGGTTGGACTAGGTGATCTTGGAGGTCTCTTCCAACCTAGACAATTCTGTGATCAATTTCAAATTCTAACAGAATTTGAAAAAGCAATATGCCCTCCCCCACCCTGTCTACTATCACCACCCATATTTAATTTCTTTTTTTATTTGTCAAGAGCTTTGTGGCAACACTGTCAGCTGTAAAACAGAATATACAGGCTCATTGTGTATGATACAATTAACATTAGTATTTCTTCAGCTTGGTAATTTTCTAATTTGAGGGGTAAGAAAGCTTAGTCTGATCTTTTGTATTAGATACAGTCTTGGGGACCATGCCAAACTTTTGGAGTGGCAGAAAGACACTGGATAGAATTCCACCTAGTCCTTGTCTGTCTCTGAAAACAGCCACTCTCAGCTGCAGCACAGGAGGCTGGAAAAACATCCCAAAACCAGAATTTGAACAGACTTCCCTTACAGAAAGCTGCTTTCACTAACCTGATCTGCTGGCTAGTGCTATTTAAATATACATAAAGATAACAGTTTCAGACTTGTCATCCCCACCACAAAGAATCTAAACTGAGATGCCAACAATCCAATTACACTGAGCCAGTACTCCAAAAAAAATGTCTCTGTGGTTTAATAGCCACAGGTTGGGAAAACCATGTCAATAAGGGCTTAACAGACATGATAGAGAAATTAATATTTTTCCAGTTCTCACTGTTGATCCTTATAGAAGCAGTTGCTGGGCATACCTGATCCTGACTACTGATGGGCTGAGAAATCATTTTAGATATCCATTAGCACCTGCATGCCTAGCTTTTTTAATTGCCACAGGAAAGAAGGTCCAGTTATCATGCACTTCAGTCTGCTCCAGTTCCTTATTTTACCAGTGAGAAGTGACAACTAACAAAAAAATCCACAGCAGCGTTTAGTATTAAAAAGAAACATGGGGAGTGCTGTCTGAAGCAGGAGAGCTGAGCTCAGCTGATGACATACACTACCTTGCAGGCTTTAGACAAGACAACCTGAAAGCTGGCTTAGTCTTTATTGAAGAAAGCCTGTTCTTTTCCCTAAGCAGCTATGGTACCATTTTATTTGAGACTTTATGCTCAGCCAGTGTCCCACAGAGGCAGCACTGAGATTTTTTAAACAGACTTCCTAATTTGTCCTAGCCCTGTCAGTAGAACAAGGAAGGTTCTCTTTCTTTCACCATCACAGTCTAGTTGTCTTCAGGGAAGAAAACTTTGCTCTGGAAGGCAGAACTCTCTTAGGCAGCTTTCACTCCAGCTATTGCTTTGGTGCTCACAGTTTCATGAGGTGAGTGATCTGGTCCTGCTTCCTTCACTACAAAGTCTATGACTTGCTTGTGGTGTAGAATTTCAGCAACTCTGCTTTGAAGTCCTGATGTTGCATTGGACAATAGCTCTGGGGTTCACAAAGTTCCTGGTGAATGGAAGGAAAATGCATTATGTCAAGTGGTTATTACTGTGGGATGCTGGGCAGACAAAACTAGACAGTGTATCATGGAAGCTAGTATGTTCTCAGTGTGGCCAGAATCATTGTTGATTCCATGCCAGCACTTACAGGGGAGACAGGGATCATAGTCTAGTGGCTGAAACAACTAGGAGTCCAGCACTCCATGAGTATCTTTATCTATGTTAGCTTACACAGGGAGATGGGGAGAAAGCAATGCTAACTTTACATAAACAGTGATCACACAGACTATTTGGGAGGAAGGTAATCAGAGTTTCACAGAACTGCCTATTATATCTGTTCTCATGAACTCAGTAATGGCAAAACCCAAACTAAAACCTAATCAAATATTAAGAATGAACAACAAAACAGAGAAGTTGATAATGGAACTGTATTAAGACCTTCTGGATCCTCTAACTAAAAAGAATGTTACAGAGATGAAAGAGGTACAAGGCAGGGGTGATCAAAGTACAAAATGGTTTCCCAGCATGGAAGAGGTGAATACACAGAGGTTCTTCAGTCATGAAGAAATGACTAAGGAGGATCTGACATAGGTCTATAGACCCCTGAGTGCCTTGAAATGGAAAACGACCGTCTCTGTATAGACACTGTAGAAACCAAAAGAAAAAACAGTGTGAGGTTCACATCACACAGGATAAGGAAAAGCTTCAGAACTCTGTTATGGGGAAGTATGAAAGCTAGAAAATCACATAAATTTGAAAAAAAATAAGACGGAAACATTTATGGGAGAAAGTCCTACCAAGGACTATTATATACACAGATGCCACAAACTGCTAGACACTGTAGAATTCTCTGTGAAATTTGCAGTCCATGTTTGCCACCTTTTTATACCATTCCGTAACACAGAGAAACTGGCTAGAAAGCTATACTATGCCAGAGTATTCTGATGGTATTTCTCTGGGGAGGACAGACAGAAGCACTGCCTTATTCAACAGCCTGCTCTTACAAAATCATCTAATACCCCAGTCGCTCTACCTCCCATAATTTTGCTTCATCTTTAAGTGTCTTCATCCACACCCCTTTTGCCTCCTCAGCCAGCCCCTCAACCACCACAACTTACCCAGCTCCCTCATCTTGCTGTATCCCCTTATACTCACAGGGATAGTGGCAGTCAAGGATGTAGAACTTGTAAATCAAGCTTTGAAATTGCCCAGAGATCAGAGCAGGCACCTGTAAAATACACAATGGACAGTTTCATGGAGTTTTAACACTCAGAAGAGTAGGTGGGACATGGCCAAGATGGAAAGTTCCGGTTGCACAGCAGAAACCAGCTGTGAAGGGGCCACCTCACTAGATTTAACACAAGTGCACCCATGACTTTAGCCAAGGTCTTACAACAGCAGAGAGAGAAGGCATGACACAGAGCACCAGGCCTTACTAAACTCTTCAATAAAACAGTGAAGCATATTAGTGAGGAAGGCAGAGAAGTAATAGGGCAGCATGTTTGCATACAGCAAGAAAAACACCCAATCTCACAGATGATAGACAGGAAGAAAGACCACCACTCATGTCTCTGGTGTGATGAAGTGGAGATCTTGGTGTTTTTGTCACTATTGGCAGCGCATATACCTGAGGAAAGCGTAGTACCAGCTTAGGACAGCACTTATTGTGAGGCTCCTTCCTCCTTAGAGTTTTGCGCGGCTCAGCATTCGTGCCCAGAGCAGTTTTTCCCACCCCCCTCCCAAAAGACCTGTAAAGCTGTAGTCAAGCAGGTAGCTTGCGATTGATTGAAATCCCTCTCGCCGTGCTCATCACCCCTTCTGGTGACAGCTATCTGCGGACAGCTCGCTACGTCTACAAGCCCTTCACGCGCACCGCCCTCCTTTCGGCCGTTTCCTCGCGGGTACTGCACGAGACCCTCGGTCCAGTACCGAGGAGCTGCCTGCCCGAAGGACCCCACGCGCCGGTTCTGTGACACCGACTCTCCAGCGAGCGAGGCGGCCCCGGGGAGCGCGGGCCGAGAGCCCGGCGGGGCGGGGGGGGCCGGGGCGGGGCGGGGCGGGGCGGGCGGCGCGCTGGGCCCTGCTGCGCGCTGCCGGGCCGCTGGCCTGGGGCCCTCGCTCGCTGCTGCGCCGCGGGGGGTTGTGGGGCGGCCGCGGCGGGGCGCGGGGCCGCGGCGGCGGCAGCCGGAAGCGGAAGCGGAAGCGAGCGGCGCTGCGGCTGCGAGGCCTCCACGGCTGCGGGGCCGCGGGGCCGCGGCCCGGCCCTTCCGCTTTGCCGCGGGAGCCGGCGGCGAGCAGCGCCGCGTTCCTCCGCCGTTCCTCCGCGGCGCTGAGCGGCGCGACCCGGCCCGGCTCATGGACCGGCACAAAGTGAAGCGGCAGCGGCTGGACCGGATCTGCGAAGGTGAGGCGGGGCGGGCGGCCCCGGCCCCGGCTCCCGGCGGCAGCGCGGCCTCGTGCGGCGGGGCCCCGGGCCCGGCTGCGGCGCTCCCTGCCGGGAGCCGCACGCTCCGCGCCGCTGAGGCGGAGGCAGCGCCTCGCGGGGGCGGACCGCGGGGGCGCCGCCAGTGCGCGGGTTCCTCTGCACGCCTCGAAAGGAAGCGGAGCAGGAGCCTGGGAACGGGAGGCACGAGGAGGCAGTAGGCCCGAACGGACTGCATTCTTGGTTTTGGGAGTCTAGAGTAAACATACGTGCTTGTGAGGTCTCCTCTGTTACCTTATTCTCTATCAGGCTTTTTTTTTTTTTCTTTAATGTATAGTAATGACAGAGCTTCCCCCCCACCCCCCCAGGTTCACTTCCTCGTTGGTTTCCTGTTTATTTCTTTTGCTTTAAGTAATCCCTTCGTTAAAACCGTAGAATTCCAGAAGAACTAGTGATTTATTGGACTAGCAGATGAGGGCTCCATTTCATACACGCTGTATTTCATACAATCGCTTCTGCTGACTTTCTTAATAGGCATACGGCCTCCTCTTGTGAATGGCCCGATGCCAGCACGGCCACTGGTTGCGCTCCTGGATGGAAGAGATTGCACTGTGGAGATGCCCATCCTGAAGGATGTTGCTACAGTGGCATTTTGTGACGCTCAGTCAACTCAGGAAATCCATGAAAAGGTGGGGAAGAAAATATACGAGCATTTGGACATTGAGCTCTGTCTCTTTGTGTAACAAGGTAGAGATTGATTTGGACTGCTTTTTGTTGTAGGTACTGAATGAGGCAGTAGGAGCTCTGATGTATCACACCATTACGCTGTCTCGTCAGGATCTGGAGAAATTCAAAGCCCTCAGGGTCATTGTGCGTATTGGCAGTGGCTATGACAATGTTGACATCAAATCTGCTGCAGAATTAGGTATGGTGATACCATTAGGGTTCTGATGTGATCAGAACTGAACGAGAAGTAGAGCACTGCACGTGTTTTTCTGTCTATAACTAAGTGCTTTAAAAATCTTTATGTAAAAAGATTGTGAATTGCTTAGTAGGAGGCATCTTCAGGAAGCAGAGAAATGTCTGAGCTGGTAGGTGGCCTGAAAGGAAGGATCTCAATTCTCAAATTACTCTGCTATAGATACCAGACCCTTTGCAGTTGTCTAAGGTTCAGAAAGCTATATATGATGTCTAGATAACCTCTCTTTGGTGAGGCAGTATTGGGTTATTTGTGGGGAAACAACTGAGCAAACTGACATCTGAAAGCAGCCTGCAAGGGGTAAACTCACTGCAAATGCTTGATTAGTGATTTTTTTTCTGTTTGTTTGTCTTTTAAGTATGGGTACTGCTTCAATATCTTATGGATCCCTGTAGATCCCAGCAGAAGTTTAGGCATGTGAAGGGTCTCTGGATCAGGTGACACAAAGCTGCTATTCATTATTAAACATATGGTAGTGAGGCTTTTAGACTCTAGTCTCCTTAAGGAGGTGGATCAGCTAAGAACCCCATGCCATCTTTTTAAAGGTTGTGTCAGTTATTTGAAACCTGTCTTAATACAAATCAGAGTAAGCTTAAACCAAGTGCAAGTATTTATATATAAAATTGTAATAGGCAATACAATTTCAAGACCCGTAAGAACAGATGAACTGCAAACAAAAGAAAAATGCATGTTTGTCTAGATTCCCAAGAATTCCTGGCAAGGTATTTGGCTCTTATTCAGCTGTTACGCTTTCTGGCTGGACAATTAACGATTATTTCTGTGCTTTTAGTCAGACCCTTTAATTCATTCCAAAGTACAGTACTGTTCCTTGTATGTTCTGAATCCCCAAATTGGTGCAAAGGGCTCTTGTGTCATTGTGTTTTCTTACACTTAAGCATCATATTGCACATAAACACAAATTTGTGCCTACTTACGAAAGAGTTGAATGTATCTGGTTTGTCTGAAGTTGAATGAGATGTTAACTAGTGAGATGATAAGAAGTTAGGTTTTCCCATTTTCCCTTTTCATCTTCTCCAAGTCATCTGTGTGGCATTATGACACAGTTGTAAATGATTCGATTGAGAAAAGGTATTGGATATCTGGGATTGTGCGGGGCTGTTCATGTAGTTCACTTAGGAGGAAAGTGTGATCTGAATTTAGTTCAATGTCTCCTATGTAATAGGCTTACAAAGAGTGATGTACTGCTGAATCTTGTGTCCTCAATCATTACCTATATTTTATTTCTAGTTTTTAGATAGATGATGGAATTTGAGGAGGAAAATTTTGCTTGGTTTGACAACCTGGTTTTCCTCTTCTGAAGTGGTGCTTACCCCTGTTTAGGAGCAGTAAATTGTTGAATGGAGGATAGCAGCAGGGAAGTGATATGCTGCCTGCCTCTCCTCTTCCCTTTTTTGTTGTTGTTGTTTGTTTTGTTTTGTAGTTTTGTTTTTATTTTGGATAGCTCAGGAATGACCACATATTGCTGCAGTGCTCTGGCATCTTTTCTTTTTTCTGGCAGTAATTTGTGCTTCCAACACCTTAACTCTGCTGGCATTAGTAATGTACCTGATAGTTCTAGCTTTGGTCTTATGGTCTCTTGTGGCTGTGTATTATTCTAGAGTGGGAGTGTTATATGTTGTTATTTTTAAATGTAACTTCAAACTCTTGTGGTTTCTCTCTGCATTTAATGAGGTAGTTACTTAGTGTTGCTCCTGGGGAAGCTGTTAGTTGAGTGAGCATCTGGACTGTGAAGCATGAAAGAGCACAACCATCTGTCTTCTTAATTCTTCTACAATCTGTCAGTTAATCTGTCAGGAGTATCTGGAATGAGTGCATCTTCTTCAGTGCAGGCCTAAAACAGTAGGTTTCTTTTGTCACTTGTGTGATCCAGTTTCTGCATTTCAGCTATTTTTTTTTTTCTGGTGAGGATGTCAATCAAATGGATATTTATAAGGAAGGAATGAAATTTCCTTGGGGTTAAAAACCTGACTGATAGTAGAATCAGCTTCTGAAATTAATCCTGTGTTTCTTAGCAGTAGTTCTGGAGCACTGAATTATGTTTCAGCATTTATGCCTAAAGAGCATAATTTTGGTTTAGTGTTGTGATGCTAAAAATCTTATATGAACTCTGTGGTTTTGTAGGTATTGCAGTTTGCAACATCCCTTCCTCCTCTGTAGAGGAGACTGCTGATTCTACCCTCTGCCACATCTTGAACCTCTATCGCCGTGTTACTTGGCTACATCAGGCTATGCGGGAGGGGAACCGAGCTTCAAGTGTGGAGCAGATTCGAGAGGTGGCTGGAGGCGCTGTGCGTATCCGTGGGGAGACTTTGGGCATCATTGGACTAGGTAAGTGATGGGAATCGTTAGACTGAAAAGCAAACTGTGAATGTTTTTGGGAACCTAAGAGTCACAGACTGGAGAGAAAAAAAAAAAAGAATTTTACAGCTGTTCATTATGAAACACACTGACTGTTAAGAAATGCTAGTGCCCTATTCAGTGCAGCTGAACATCTTCAAGAGTTGAGTATATACCATGGGATTGGGGATTTTTTTCTTACTCAGATGGTTGGATGAATTGGAACATTCAGACAGCTGTTCTTAGTGACTGCTTTCCTGCGTGCTAGCCTCTGTATCAGTAACAAAACTGCCTGAAAGCTACCAATTCCTTCTCCAAGTTCTTGTGATCAGACTATTACTGCCTCTGAAACAGGGTACAGATTTGATTTGAAAAACAGCTTATTTTAGGGTAAGCTCCGTCTATTGCACAGGGAATGACTAGAAATAGTCAAATGAGATCAGCACTGAATAAATAGCCAGCCTCCTTTGGATTGCTGTGGCAATCCTAGGAACGTCCAGGGCTGCAGTACCTTGGGCCTGGCAGTAAACTCCAGTGTAGGCTCCCAGTCTACCCCAGTATCTTGTTTTAAAAGTTTGTTTTACCTTTCCTTGATGATTGTGGGTTTTCTTTTGTGAAGGCCGAGTTGGACAGGCAGTGGCTCTGCGAGCCAAGTCCTTTGGCTTCAACGTGATTTTCTATGATCCCTATCTGCCGGATGGAGTGGAGCGATCCTTGGGTTTACAACGAGTAGGAACCCTGCAGGATCTACTAATGCACAGCGATTGCATCACATTGCACTGCAGCCTGAATGAACATAACCATCACCTCATCAATGACTTCACTATTAAACAGGTGCAGCAGGAGCTTGATTTCCCCCACAGAGCACTGTGGAAATGAATGCAAACAGAAACTGCTGCTTTCACAGAGGCTGAGAGCGTGTGAATCCTGCTGCCTCTGCTGTGTGCCTCCTGCTGCCTTCGGAGGCTGGGAGCATGTGGATCTGGGTGCCTGTGCTTTGTGCTTATAGAATTTCTTGTTAAGAGAAAAATATGATTGGCTCTTTTTACCAAGTAATTTCACTTATTAAGAATGTTTTATGTTATTAAATAATTTAAAATTACCTTTAAAATGCATAACTGGTTGTGCTGGTTAGAGTCAGATCTGGTGTGGATGGAACTATGTAAGCTTCTTCACGCAGCTCTGTCAAAGTCTTTCTGCCTAAGCCCACTGCAAAGCCAGTCTCGGGCTCTACTCCACTAGTCTGAATGCTTTTCAGTGCTTTCATGAGAGACATCTGGACATCATAGTCCAGTTTTGTATAGCTGCATACTTGATTCATGTCCTCTTCTTTAAATTAGTAGGATGAATATGGAGTGCAAAATTTGAGAGTTCCACTTTTGCCCTTGTTGTATTGTGGTTTTCTTTGTTCATTTTTAAAGCAAATTTCTCAAGCATTGCTTGCAGGCATTTCCCCTGTGGTTAGCTTTGCAGTGAGAGCACTCCTAGTTCGTCCGGGCCTCATCTAATCACTGCAGGCTCCTGTTCATTTTCAGTAGAGTTCCCAAGATTCACTTTGTTCCCCTGGGAAGTCTTTATCAACCCACTTAATATTTTTCTTCTTTCAGATGCGCCAGGGCTGCTTCTTAGTGAACACAGCCCGGGGAGGGCTGGTTGATGAGAAAGCCTTAGCTCAAGCCTTGAAAGAGGGGAGAATCAGAGGAACAGCATTGGATGTACATGAATCTGAGCCTTTCAGGTATCACTGCACCTGCATGCCTGTTATGTTACTCAAGCACTAGATGATTATTTCGTGTTTATGTTATGTTGATACCTGAGAGGACAAATGGAGTTATCATTTCTGGAGATAACTTTTTTTTCCCCCCACAGCTTTGCTCAGGGGCCCTTAAAAGATGCACCCAATGTGATCTGCACCCCACACACTGCCTGGTACAGCGAGCAAGCTTCCATTGAGTCCAGAGAAGATGCAGCTAAAGAGATCCGCAGAGCTATTACAGGTAATGAGGAAGACTGTGTTTGATCTGCTGCTGCTGCTGGATTAGGATTCTTTTGTTAGTTCACTGCAAGGATTACGGATTTGGAACTGCTGATTGTTCTTAGACTCAGTAACTGGTTTCTGGAACTGCAGTGTAAGTTGGTAATTGTCCCTGTGCCTTTTGAGAATGTAGTAGCTAATGCTGGAATGGCACTTTCCCTCCTTGGGAAGGCATTGAAATTCTTGCTGAGTTTCACTGAAACTACATCTTCTAAATCCTTTGCAGTAATTGCTTTTGACAGTTACTCTGTACACCTCTTTCTGGAGTAGCACATGTTGTCTCCTGGGAAAGGTGAGCCCTGGTGATTGCAGTTTACATGGCCAGTGATTTCCCCAAGATCACAAAAGTGGGAAGGAAGGATCAGTTTCATGTGTTCTTCAGAGACCAGTTGTTCAGAGGAGTCACCCCTGTCCAGTGTTATCCTGTGGAATTAGAATACCGAATGTTTCCTTTTTACTTTCATTTGTAAATACTGCTAGGGATGAGCACCTTCTATTTGTCTCGTTTTTCTGTTCTGTTCTGTTTTCTGTCATTCTTGGTGCTCCTGCAGGTCACATACCTGATGCTTTGAGGAACTGTGTTAATAAGGAGTATTTGCTGTTAGCAGCACAGTGGTCCAGTATTGATCCTGCAAGTGTCCACCCAGAACTCAATGGAGCTGCAGCATACAGGTGAGATATGTAGGTTATTGCTTCCAAGCAGATTTTCCTGCTGAAATAGGCCAACGTTCCTCTTTGGGTTTGAGAACTACTTGTACCTGCAAGCAGATGTGTTTCTGTTCCTATATACTCTGTAAATGAGCAATTTCCAGAAAGTTAACTGCAGCACTACTGAAACCATACTAGGATTTAGCATTTGCCTGGTTATGTTTTTGTTCAAACTGAATACTGGTTATTTTTTCCAAATCCTTGCAAGACCTGCCCAAGAAATCTTTTGATATAAGAAAGCCTGCTGGGTGCCTGAAAAGACAACTAGATCTTAATATTTAGAAGGTGCACATATCACTATGTCTGTATAAACAAAGCACAGTTCTTATCAGTAGCTCAGATGAGGACTCTCAAAAAGACATTGTCTGTTAGATTTGGGCAGTGGCCTAAATAAGGGTGTATTTCAGGCTGTTACAGGCTTGCAGAATGATTGTGGATAGGTTCAGATATATTTATTGAGAAGGCATGGGGAGGCAGAATGGAAGTAAATGGTTTATTAGCAATTCGTAAGTATGTCTCTACTATTTTTTTTTTAATCTCATTTCCTAGCTAAACTAAGGAAACAGTCTTACTTTTCTATCTTGAATCCCAGTGAAGCATAGCTGGTAGCTTGTACTCTTCCTGCTGATGGGGAGGGAATTTCCAGCTCTTCAGGATATATTCATACTGTGCCTCATGCTGTTTCCCACAGGATACACAAACAAAGTTTGCACTTGCCTTCCAAATGCTTAGCACATGACCTGAAACTGTCTCTGTCTGTCTGAGAACAGGTGTCATTTGGTAATAGGATGTAACTGTAACTCTTCAGCTCTGGAGACTTTTCCTATATTCTATATCTTGGAGCAATTCTGCTAGAAAAAGGGATTTGTATTCAGTAGGTGCCTAAGGGCACAGCTCCTTTTCCCTTGCAAAACTGTTGGACCAAGCATGTAATTAATGTTTCTGTTGGTTTCAGGTTTCCTCCAGGAGTAGTGGGAGTAGCCACCCCCGGGCTACCAGAACCACCAGTAGTGGAAGGGATTGTAGCTCATGGGATCCCTTCTGTTTCCCTCTCTGCACCACGTACCCCTTCCCCAGGAGAGACGAGTAAACTGGATGCAGACAGAGAGATTCCTGCTGACCAGTAGCAGCATCTCTCTCTTCTTTCCTCTGTCAGCTGAAAAAAATAGGAGGATATCTCCTCCTAGGACCTTCTTTAACACCATACAGAGACTGTTTCCTGTTCATATAGGACAGGAGGATGCATTTCATTACTGGCAAACTTTAGCTCTTGCCTTTATTTTATAACCCTTTTAGTTATTATCTCTCAGTGAATCTTTCTCCTTCTCTGGGGCAGGGCAGCAGTGACCTTGCCTCCCCTTGGAAATACTTGGTTTAACCAGTGATTTTTCCTATATGTCTGCCTTGATCGTCTGTGACAGGGAACTGTCTGTAGTGCACTTGAAAATGGGAGAGGTAGAGCTGCCTGATCAGGAAAGGCCCTCAGTGCTCCTAATACCAGACCAGCGCACATTTTTCAGTTGTGACTTGTAGCAGCTTACGTTCCATTTGGCTGATCCTCTCAAAGAATAGGCATGGGAAATATCAGAATATGGATATGGAAATTGGAGAAGTGACTCTTGTCTGTATTACGCTGTTGGTAGAATGCAGCCTCAGCTCTGTGCATTACCTTGCTTGTTTTAATCAAGGTTTTCTGTGAGAACAGTGCAGGCACTGCTTGTTCTTGACCATAAGTTTTCTCTATGCAGTAGTAGGTGTAAAAGTAAAAGTGACAGATTCAAAGTCAGTCTTGTAAAACATTTGGAATGGATTAAAAAGTCACAAACTGTGTTCTGGTGGCCACTGTTTGTGAGGCTTCAGAATAATTCACTGTGGAGTTTGCATACCTCAGAGAAGGCAAGAGAATGCAGAAATAGGAAAAACTTGCACTGGGAGACAGCAAGTAGCAATAATTTGCAGCTGCAATTGCTGGTTCCTCGCACACACGTACCTCAGTCTAATGGCGCTGTTTATTCACAGGGTATGTTACGTTAGAATTCTAAACTTTGTGCTACAGAATTTTGTAGGCATAACTGCATCAACTAGAAGTAACATACCAGTGCTGGTGACCCTTGTCTCTGCTCATGGAGAACACAGCTTTTAAGGCTTGACCAAATTACTCTAGTTGCTGTAGCTCTGCTAGCGTATACTGCATCTTCAATAGTGGGTAGAGTAAAATGGAGCTTTTTAGCCTTGTGATACTAAAGGAGAAAGAGAATACAATTAGCTTATCACCTGAAGCCAAGGCAGGATTGTTACTCTGAAGTCTTTTCCAATTTCTCTGTCCCAAATGATTGAGAATGAATCAATTCTTTGAGGGGAGAGGAGTCTGCAGCAAAATGGGTTCCACAGGAGATTTTCCTTTAAATTTCATCTTGTTACACTTCAGTTATAGCCTTTCCATGCACAAGATGTAACAATCCGTGATGACTTATTTCTGTTGTGTGGGTACATTAAAGTAGGTGCTATACAGGAGGCATATATGGTGTGGTTTTGTCTGTCTCCCTTGATTCCTCCCTCTTTTGTGTGTCTGTGACTGGGAGCTGAATAGTGGGAACAGACTGCAAAAACACCTTGAGGAGTGGATGAAATTATTTGCTTAGGCTGTTTACAATTTGAGAAGCTGAACAAAGCTTTCAGAGTCGCAAAGGTTTCAGGCTTTTTCCAGGTTTTAAGTTACTCTCCAGTACTGCATTTGTGTAATTGCTAACTAGTGATACGGTGAAGTGATATATTCCTCTCCACATGTGTGCCTGCACTCTGACCCCAACCTCCAAAAACACACAAACAACAGAAAAAACCTCTTGGCAATTCAAGAAAGAAAATGAGGCAAGAAGTAAACTTCAGGTGTTTTCTTATAGATTTTACACTTTAGCATTAGTGAAATTCTAGTTCTCTACTGCTGAATGTCTTTTTTGATAAGATATTTATGTTAATGAAGATTCTTGACTTCCATTCTTCATGGATGATACTCTACTTAAAATTCATATACCTCCTTGGCTGCTCAGGTCAGACTGGGACTGGTGTTAGGCACAAGTTACAGGAGTTTTTTTGAGGAAGAGCTTAGAGTTCAGAAGCATTTCAGTTGGAGCTGTACCTAAAATAACCAGCCCTTTTCTGTTTTCTTAATTTCTAGAAAACCTAAATTTTACAAGCTACTAGCTCAGAAAACTGTTATTCTGACGGGCAGGTGGAGAGAAGTTTCAATCAGGACTGAGAGTTGATCCTTCTGTCTGTTACTGCATTAGGGAAGCAGTCTGTCCATAACTACCGTTTCCTTATTTTCTGCTGAAAAGTCCTGTCCTGCTTAGAGGTTCAGGTCTGCAGATTACTTTGTGGTAAGGGGCTTCTAGTTACGAGCTTCGTGAATGCAGGGGATCGGAGTATGTTCATCTTCTCTCTTCTAAAGCACAATGCAAGGTACATTTTTGAAAGGTAGCAGTTTGTTGGTTTTTTTTTTTTTTTTTGTAACTGCAGTGGTCTCTGACGATCAGTCAAGCAGCTCTGAGCAGAGGAAGAGTGGAAAGACATGAGAGTTTCTCAATTCTTATATTTGGTGACTAGTAAGAGTAGGAGTAAAAAAACTGATGCATAAGAAATACTTCATTATGGGTACTGAGGACTGTACCCATACAGCACTGATGATAGTGACAGTCTATTCAACACCATGTAGACTTGTGATGGGATATAAGGCAACTTTCCCCTTGATGAAAGCCTCAGCAGAAAATGATGAGATAAAACTGAACAGAACCTTGACTATGATCTCACAGAAGGTTCTCAGTGCCTGTAGAATTACTATGCATACATGCCATTTGTACCCCTGCTTTATAGACTGAACCTATCATCACCAGACCAAGGCTGTTCTGAATAGATGGCTCAGAGAAAAAATTACTAATACTGAAGTACACTGTGGTCTTCTCCATCCTGTGAGTGCCAATCCCTTTCGATAGCACCCTCTCCTATGTGATACACTGACTCGCAGCTCCTCCTCCCAATCTTAGCACAGTATATAGAAGTGGAAGGATTTGATTTTCTTATTTTTTCCCCTCTTAAAATACCTTCCTTCAGGACTAGTGCAGAGCTTTAATCCCAAAGAATAGAAGTTTCCCAGGGTGAGGCAGGAGTGCCCTAGCTGCACTAACCTGCTTACAGGAGGTGCTCATACTGTCCCAAGGTACATTCTGTTTGTCAGGGTCACTGCTGCTGACCAGCTTTTTTATAGAGGACTCAGAGTTTCAGAAATATATTTTTGTAGACAATAACTAAACTGTGAAATGTTGAAATAAAGCATGTAAACAAAAACTGATAGCACTGTCCTCTGTACAGATGTTATTCTTAACTTCAGTTCTCTCCTGACTCGTTAGAAAATGTTCGATTACTTCGTGGATATATTTTAATAAAGTTCTCCAAAGAACATGGCTGCTGTCTGTGGAAGGGGTGGCCTGAAATGCAGAGTAGGGGGGTGAAAAAAAAACGAATGAAACTACAGGTGTGTCTGCATCAGTCACACTTTTCTCACAATAAATGGGCTGGATCTTGCACACAGTCACTTCCTACATCAGCCACACTAGCGACTAATTTCCTTTGGATTCTGGACAGTGGATCACCAACAAAGACTGGAGGTAACAGACTGAAGAAGCAGATACTTGGTGGTTAAGGGATAACTTTGGATGTAGCCCAGTGTTTACTTAAGTGAATTCTCTCAAGTTGAAATTGTGGTAACTGGTTTTGTTGGCTTCCAAGTCTGTAGCTTGTATGTACATGTTAACAGCAGTAGCTGGTTTTACCCTCTTACCTCTGTAGTTAGTACATGATACAACCCGTGAAACAATTTTCTACTATAAAGTCAGTGCCACAGAATTAGCAACAGAAAAATGACTAGGTATTTCTATAGCTGAGAATTTAAATTTAACTGAAATTTGATGGCCTATACTCCCTGTATCAATTATCAATGAAAGTCTGGAAAACCACTGCTTTGCTTGGAGCATAGTGTGGAGTCCTGATGCCTGTAATGTTTGTGTTTGCATGATTACTGGCCTTAGAACATTAACAAAAGACAAAGCACTGAAATGCTGGGACTCTTAAGAGTTGATGTTAACTGTTACACTTCAACACTGAGTCCACGGGTCTATCCCTCAGACTAGATGACCTGTCCTGTCATTCAGTATCAAGCATTCTCATGAAGAGTATTCAAGTAAAACACATAAGCAGCATAGGATGGAGAATCTGTTTTGCAATTGTTAACTACAAACATCCTATGCAAATGAGTGCAAATTTTAGTTGGTTACTAAGAATGAACTTCTTAATCTGGCTGATGTCAACAAAGTAGACCCAATATGTTGTTTGTGCATTTTTGAGTTATTTCGTAGAGTTTAATACTTCAAAGACAACTCAAGAAAAAATGTGTACTTACTGAAGCAAAAATAATGTTACTAGATATCTGAGGGTGGAAACATAATTAACAAGGTAGTTGTAAAGCTGTTGAGAATGCATGTAGTCATTTTTCACCCTCAAAAAAGGTACACTTGTTGATGGTTAGCTTGAATTTTTCCAGCGTGGCATATTAAGCCAACAGAGATGCCTTTTTCAACTGGATTTAACACGTACTTACACTGAGTATTCTTCCTTGGGTAAGCATTTATGTAGTCATGCTTAAATTTTTACTTTGGTTAGGTGAGACTGTTTTGAAATTCCTAATCTGAATTATGTAATCCAGACTCACAGTTACCTAACTGCTTTTTATAACTTGTCTAGTGTTCCGAATGGTGTTCCTCTTCTCTATTTGATTCCTTCTATCAAGCAGTATTACTTTAGGCTATTATGAAAGAAAATAAAAGGTTAAAAAAATAACATGTACATACACACATTAAGGTTTAGGTTTTTTTTTGCCTTCATTACTGAAGGAAGGAATTCTGAAATGAAGTAAAAGCAGGCTATTTAAACAGACCTCATGAAAACTTCACCTTGGATTCCATCTGCCACAGGATTCCTTTGAATCTATTTTTAAAACAACTGCCTTAGAGTTCAAGAAATACTTTTAAAGGAAAAAATATAATGGCTTGTCCAACTTCTTGCTGCCTTCTGGTGTATTAGCAATCTAGTAATGTGTACTGTTATAGAATTATGAAGAACACAGTAAGATTAACTTGAAATTCTTTTACTACAGGCACAGGTATTCTTTAATGGAAGCTTGTGTTTTTTTGTTTTTTGATGGGGGGCAAGTTATTAGGTTGAACAGAATCATAGAATCATTAAGGTTGGAAAAGACCTTCAAGATCATCTGGTCCATTGCCCCACTAGCAATGTCACACGCTAAACCATGTCCCGAAGCACCACATCTAACCTTTCCTTAAACACCCCCAGGGATGGTGATGCCACCACCTCTCTGGGCAGCCCGTTCCAATGACTTCTCTCTGAGAAGAAATGTCTCCTAATTTCCAACCTAACTCCTAATTTCCAAACTTGAACTCAGCATCTTACCCATGTCCCAGTAAACTGTATCTCTGTAACCAGAAACTAACAAAGATAAAACAGTTGTCTTCTGAAAACAGCCTGACACAGTTATTTGGAATACACGGAGGTAAAAGCAAACAACTTGCCTTTCCTGACGATGCAGAGCCAAGTTAACTGTCACTCTCCCAGAGTGAGGAAAGAGTAAAGACAAAAAATACATATATTTCTTCAATATCATTGTTCTGATACTGAGCAAAGCGCCTACTCCTCGTTGCAGTCTGTAAGCGCTGCTGGGTGCGCGAGCAGAACACCGAAAAGCTGCCCCCCTCTGCCGGTGTAGGACTACGGATGCCGTGGCTGAGGGCGTTGGAAAGGAGAGCGGCTGGGGCTCCGCACCGTTCTACGCGAGGACTGCTCGAACGTATCGGCCAATCCCGCCAGCAGCACCCCCGCACCGCCTCGGCCCGCAGCGTCCCTCGCCGCCTGCCGAGCACCGTTCGAGGCCCGCCGCACCCCGCGGCGAGGGACCCAAAGCGCCGCCGCCGCCATCACTCCTGGCGCGTTCGAAACCGCCGCTCGGCCCCCGCAGCCACGGCTGTCGCCGCGCTGCCTTTTAGGCGTGCGTTCACCCCCGGCTTCAGGTAACGACTCCTGAGCCGCGGCCGCTCCCGACCGCGAGCCCCGACCCGCCCCGGGCCTCCCGGCAGCGGCGCCGGAGCCAGGCGGGGCGGCGCGGGGCACTGTGGGGCAGAGGAAGGAGGGGGGAGGGCGGCCTGCGCCGGGTGCATGCCGGGAGCGGGGCGGGCGGCGCTCGGAGGCCCAGCGCGGGGCAGGCGCTCGCTCGGTGTCTCGGGGCGGCGGCGACCGGTGGGCTCGCGGCGGCGGCTCCTGCCCGGCGGGGATGGCGGACGTGGCGGCCTCCCCCGTGGGGAAGCGGCTCCTGCTGCTGCTGGCGGCGGGGCCGGGCGAGGGCGAGGCGGCGGGGCCGGAGCCCGGGCCTGCGCTGCCCTCCCGGGCCTGGCGGAGCGGCACGGTGCGAGCCATGAGCGGGGCCGTGCCCCAGGACCTGGCGGTGAGGCCCCGGCGGCGGGCGCGGGGGTGGCGAGGGGCCGCGGGCGGGGGGCGCTGGCGGGCCGGGCCGGCCGCGCGCGGGCCGCGGGTGCGGGCCGCCGCCGGGCAGCGCTGCGGGGCGGGCGAGGCGCCGGGGCGCGGCCTCCCCGGGGGGTCGCGGCGGCGCCGCGCTGGCCTCCCCGCGCGCGCCGCCCCGGAGGGCGCCGTCCCGGAGGCCGCCGCCCGCCGCTCCCCGCAGGGCCGCGCGGGCCGGGCAGCGGCGGGGCCGGCCTGCGGCGAGCGTGCCGCCGGGGCTGCGGGGCGGGGGGCGGCCGCAGCCGGGGGGTGCGCGCTGCTGCGGCGTGCTGCTGGCGGTGCGTGTGCGCCCGGCTTCTGGCCCGGTGCTCTGGGAGGCCGCCGGGGGTTCCCGGGCAGCGGCGGTGGTGCCCCGTGTCTAGAGACGCCGCTCCGAGCTGGGCTCAGCGGCTCGGTTGTCTTCGTTTCTGTTTCCAACAGAAGCGATTTGTGGTGTGCGTAGCGTTTCAACGCTTTTCGTGGTTTCATTTGGCTTATTTCTAGTAGGCGCTGTGAAACTCAGGTGAAGACTTGCAAAAGAGTTCTCAAAAGACGTCTATGCTGTTTCTCTTTGTGTGTGCCAGTTCACCAAGTATTCATTGGGACTGAAGATGTGCTCTGGAGGTGTCTGAGAACTTTGGCTTTTAAAATGACCCATAGTACGGGAATGCAGTTGTGTTTGTGAAGAGTCTTGTCAGCTGTCTTTGTGATTAGTTTAATTTTGTTGTCGTCGCAACAAGTTATTTGGATTTCTTTGCAGAATTCCAACACTGAGAAGCTTTCTTGCCTTCTTAAAATGACGTTGCTTTCTTAGCTCTGGTTTTTGGACAAGGATCTTTTTCCCCCTTTTATCTAAAGGTGCCTTAGTTCATATAAGAATGAAACTGGGGAAGACCGTACCTTTTTAGCAGAGATCAGGTTAGAACAGACAACTGAAGCGTTGAGTAAGAAGTAGCATGCTGGTTTTAGCCTTGAAATTCCTGGTGGTCTGGCCTGGCACTCCCCAGCTGTGGTTGAGAATTATGGTGATGCACTCTAGCAGATGCCTTATTTGTCTGAGGAGGAGAAAGGAGGAAAAAAAAAGTCTAGAAGAGGGGATCTTCAAAAGTAAATTAGGAGAGGTGTGGGAGACTCCATCTGAAGTGTGGAAACATACTGGGGCAATGACCTGATCTGAAGAGCTACTCTTGTAGAAGGCTGCATTTGGCATGTATCGGTACCTTTGCATTATGGTCCCATCTGACTCAAATATGACTATGATGTAATAAATTTTTGCTATTCCTGATCTGACTACTGTTTTGGTGGAAGGACTAGTGGAGTGTGTGGGTTTTTTTTGTTTGTTTGGCTGGTTGGTTTGGTTGTGTGTTTTTTTTTTTTTTTTTTGATGGATCTCTGCCCAACAAAAGGTATTCACTTGTTTCCTGGTTAGTCATTGCTGTTCAACCATGTGACATTTGTTAGACTGTTTTGACAAAGGAAAAGATCAACAACTGTGCTTGATCGCGTAGGAAGTAGTTTGCTTTCTTCTTGTGTGTGTTTGTGTAAACTCATAACTTTTAGTACTGCTGTTCCTAACCTAGTTCCTTTCATCAGTAATTTTTCAGTTAGCACCGTTTCAGTGATGCAGCTGTCTCTAAACACTGTATTCTCCAAAGCTGTGAAAGAACTCTTAAACGTGAACTGAGTAAAATACTTCAGGTGGATCTTTCATAGTTCTGTAATGTGGAATATTTAGTGTTGTCATGGAACCTTCCATACAAAATGAACACCACTTTGACAATAATTGGTAGAAGAGCTGGGGGGCATGTCCTGTGAGGAGAGGCTGAGGATACCTGGGTTGTTCAGTCTGGAACAAGAAGCCAAGAAGCAACCTCCCTGTTCTCTACAACTTCCTGGGGAGGGAAAGTGCAGAGGGAGGTGCCAGTCTCTTCTCCCTTGTCACCAGTGACAGCACATGCATTGGAATGGCACAGAGCTGCACCAGAGGAGGTTCAGACTGGACATTAGAAAGAATTTCTTTACTATAAGGGTGGTCAAACACTGGAACAGGCTTCCTAGAGAGGTACCTGAGGGCCTCTTGCCTGTCAGCATTCGGGAGGTGTTTGGATAATGCCCTCAGTAACATACTTTAACTTTTGGTTGGCTCTGAAGTGGTCGAGCAGTTGGATTAGATCATCTGTGAAGGTCCCTTCCAACTGAACTATTCTATTAAGATATACTGTCAGAAAAGTTGTCTTTTTTTATAATTCACTCAGCCAGAAGTGAGGATTTGGTACTGGGCAGTCGACCATGCTTCAGGAATTACTGTTCTAAGATTAAGTAATAATGTGGATGAGGTCTGAAGAAAGCAAGAATAAAATGTATTCTGCTCTGAGTTATTTAAGTCTGTGTTTTCTTGTGGTGTCCTGTAAAGGTAGTTTCACTTAGTACCCCATAGTCTCTTGTTGGCTTTTAAGAAATATAAAACAGTTTTATATCTATGCATTTCCAAGGCAGGAAACCGGAGAACAGGCAAAAAGTATAACATTTAAAGTGTTTCAGAAAGCTGCTAAAATAGTCTTTTAATATCGGAAAAGCAGTATTACTTTAGATTACTACATGTTTTTTGTGGTGTCTTCTTCATAAGCAATTTCATGGAATAAAGCTGACATTTAGGAATTACCTGAATTGCAGAATAAGCTCAATTTACTTTGCAAGTATCAGAAATATTTGAGTTAACCGTAGATATCAGGGTATTTCAACTAATTTCTCTAGGTCACTTTATGTATCCTCCAGATTGTAGATGAAAAATGCTGCAACACTACAGGACTGGATTTAGATCTGTGTGCCCTCAAGCAGTTTTGGGATGCTACTTGAAAGTCATCTTGGCAGTAGGGAAGAATGTGGCTAAAAAGTACATATACTGCCCGTATGGGGTAGGGTGTCTGCGGGTACACGGCTGCTGCAGAATTTTCATGTTACCTGATTGGGACTGAGTAGGGAGCTTGTAAAGGCATTCAGGTTGCAATAGATCTGGAGAGAAGAGTTTGCATATGGGGAGTTGAAGCTGGGACACCATGCAAGTGGCAGGAAGGTTCACAACAAGCTGGGATTCTATGGTATCGATTGCTTTCTATGCACTCTAGTCAGTGTCACTTTCTGTCCTGCAGTGATCGTTCTGTCAGCAAGTTACTTGTGTGAGTTTGCATGTCAGAAGGGTATATAGGGGCAAAAGACCGTGGAAGGTGTTCCTGTCTTTGTCTCATTCACTGTCTCATATTGCTGCAGTTGAAAGCAGAATACTGGGCTGGATGGACGTTGTTCAGGCCAGTAGGCAGGGCATATCTGTAATGCTTCTCGATGGAAGAGAGTTGTAGATAGACCAACAGGATGTTGATTTTTATTTTTTTTAATAAATTTTTACTTGCTTTGCAAGTGAAATACGTTTCTTTGAAGGAGAGCTGACCGCAAAGCAGCAGATGTACATTTTTTCCACTCACTCACTGATACTTTCTTGGTGGCCTAAGTACAAAGTATTATGAATGCTTTTTATGCCACATTTTCTTCTGATGGCCTTTCTGTCTTCCAAGATGTGAAAGATAGACATCAGCACAGGAAAATCTGCATTCATCTGATGAACAGCGTCTTTTTTGTCTCCACTGACTGCTTTTCTCAAGAATCAAGTGTCACGAGGGATTCTGTAACTACTCATTTACAGTGAAATGCAAGGAGCAGAGATATAACAAGGGGGGTGGAATGCCTCTGCAGTTGTAACTTGTGCAAGTCACTTATTCCCCACCAGTTGGATAGGGAAGAGAATAGGAAAAGTAAAATTGGAAGAACTTGTGGGTTGAAATAAAGATGGTGTAACTGGTAGAGCAAAGCTGCGTGTACAAGTAAAGCAAAATAAGGAATTAATTCACTGCTTCCCAGTGGCAGGCCAGTGTTTAGCCACTACTTCCAGGAAGGCATGACTTCATCATGCGTACTGGTTGCTTGAGAAGACGAATGCCGTAACAATAAATATCCTCCCTTCTCCTATGTTTTCCACCCAGCTTTTACTGCTTTGCACAGTGCCATGTGGTATGGGATATCCCTTTGGTCAGTCTCGGTCTCAGCTGTCCTGGCTGTCTCTTCCCAGCCTCTTGTACACCCCCAGCCTCCTCACTGTCAGGGCAGCACGAGAAGCTGAAAAGTGCTTGGCTCTGTCTAAGCACTGCTCTGCAACAACTAACACATTCGTGTTCTTGTCAATGGTATTCAAAATCCAAAATGCAGCACCATACCAGCTACCATGAAGAAAGTTAACTACCCCAGCCCAGCATGTATGTGCAGCCATGTCATGTTCTTATGGAAACGTTTGGATAAATGTTTTTCCAATAAGATTTAGTAAGTGCAGTGTAAGTTTGTGTATCCTTTTCTGTTTGGCCCTTGTATAGTCTTTTAAAACGGTCGTAAGCTGTGCTTGGTTATACAGTAACTTCTCTTGATAGTGCCAGAGTACTCACTACACTTGATGCTTACTGCTTCCACTTTCAACTGTTGATTAAAGAATCCAAACAAAATTCTGTTTTTCCTCCACATGGTTATTGTTTCAAGGTCGTTGTGCTTATGACTTCAGTTGCACGATGCTTCATGCTTTTGCTTTCAAACCATCATTGTCTACACCTAATAGCTTGTGCTACTTCCTTTTGATTAGACGCCCTGTCTAATTAAGGCATTGGACTTTCCCGTCAGTGGCAGGATTACTTTCTTCTGTGGTTTGCAAGTATGTTTTCTTTTGAAACCGTTTTTGTTGTACTTGTAGTTGGAAAAAGTGTTACTACTTACCTCTTGTTGTCATTGATTAACTAACTGACGATGCTTTTGCGAGGTAGTGCTGCTTGGTAGCGACTGCTATGTGTTGTCAATACTTGCTGCCAGGAGTCTCTTTTTTGTGTCTTGTCTATACTAGATTAAGAGGTTTCACAAAAGGAACAGAAAGATGGGGAAGTTTCCTTGTACAGTTTTCTTTTCCTTCAGGTTTTGAATGTATGTGGGTTAGGATTAAAGGGAGGACAGGGTTAGGTGATGACAATACATTGGGGGTCTGCTCCAGGCCACCTGACCAGGTAGAACAAGCAGATGAGGCCCTCTTCAGATAGAAGCAGCTTCCTGTTTGCAGGCCCTGGTTCTTATGGGGAACTTAAACCACCCTGAGACCTGTTGGAGGGACAACACAGCAGGACATAAGCAATTCAGAAGGTTCCTGGAAGGTGTTGATGCCAACTTCCTTCTCCAAGCAGTAGAGAAGCCAATGAGGAGAGGTGCTCTGCTGAGCCTTGTTCTCGCCAATAATGCAGGGCATGTTGGGAATATGCAGATCAGTGGCAGCCTTGGCTGCAGTGACCATGAAATGCTGGAGTTCAAGATCTGTAGGCCAGTGAAAAGGGTGAATAGCTAGCTCACAGCCCTGGACTTTGGGAGAGCAGACTTCGGCCTCTTCAGTGGTCTGCTTGGTACAGTACCATGGGATAATACTTATCAGCCTGGAGAGGAGAGGGCATGGGGGAATCTCATGAATGTACATAAATACCTGAAGGGAGGATACAGTAAGGACCGAGTCAGGCTGTTTTCAGTGGTGCACAGTGCCAGGACAGGAGACCGTGAGCACGAACTGGAACACTGGGTCTGTCTGCACATCAGGAAGCAGATTTCCACTGTGCAGAGATTGCCTAGAGAGGTAGTTGAGTCTCCCTCTTTGCAGATGCTCAGAAGTTTTGTGGACATGGACCTGGGAAATTGGCTCTGGATATCTCTGCCTGAGCAGGGGGGCTGGACCAGATGACCTCCAGAGGTCCTTTACAACCTCAACTATTTTGTGATAATTATTAATCAGTATCAGCTTTAAGCATAGTTTTTCCCTGTAGTAATTGTGAGATTTTGGGCCATATGTTCAAATCCATTTGTTACCTGGCTCAATATAAATTATTTCAAAGGTAGATTTTTCTACCTGATTTTTTCCTTAGTTTTCCTCGTTTTGGGAATCAGCCGTTATAAACACACATAGCAAATATATATTTCAGGTAGATATTTTTCTTGTAAGAAAAATTCAGTAATCATGCTTCAAAGTTTTTTTTGTGCATAGGTGTAAACTTCATTGTTGTCTGCCATAATGGATTCCAAAATAACTCTTTGGATGGATTAGCTATTAGAATACTGCTAGAGTTTAATTTTTTAGATCTAATTAATGGTGGTACTAGCTGCATGAGATCTCAGATGTCTCACAAGTTGAAATCTCAGTATCTGTATCTACCTTCTTATTTCCCCTCCTACTTGTTGACAATGAAGTTCTTTTCTTTCAACATCTTAACGAGTAAGAGGTCATGGACAGACCTGTTACCCAGTTTCACTTGGTAGCCTGCAATAGATTCGTACCAGTGCCTCCTTTCTGGGCATAAGTACTATTATTCCAATTTACAGATGGGGAAACTCAGCCAGTGAGAATAAATGGCTTGACCAAGGCCATGCAGGAAGCCTCTGATGGAGCAGGGAATTGAACCTGGGTCTCTGGCTACTCTCTAGCAACTGATGGACCACCCTTCCTTTCAAAACTAGGTAAAATTTAAGACCATTTTAAGGGATATTTTTGAACTTGGATTTTTTTGCTTCCTTTTTTTTCCTAATTATATAAAACCCTAAAATGTAAAGTTTTTCTTATGTTTATCGTAGATAGCATCTACATTAGTCCTTTGTGCAAATTGTAATGCAATAAACTCCAGTAGTTCTATCATATACCATGTTTGTAGCCTGTGTAATGTGATGAAAAAGACCAATATCTGCGTCCTATCTATACTACGTCTTTTGCTTTGTTACTACTTTTGTAGTGGAATTGGTGTTAGAAAATTTGGGGAGTAATTCTATTTGAACCAGGCTATAGTTCTCTAGAGTTTATTAAGACCTGAGTGTTAGTGTAGCAGCTACACAAACCTGTGCCTTCTAGACAAACACTTCAGGCTGTTGTTGTATATCAAATAAAGCAGAGCAACAGCTCTGCTTTCTGGCGTCACTTTTCTTGGGACGGACAGGCAACTAAATAAAAGGAGGGGAAGCTAGGAGAATTACAGGTGTTCGTGTACCCTCTGTTTTTTTGAGTTGCAACAACACTTCTTGTAGATTAAAAAAAAATACTAAAATTGTTATTCTTTGTAATTAGATATTGATTAAGGAAGGCATTTTTTGGTATAGGATAACTTGGGAAATCGTGCAGTCGCATTTTGTCTAAGCAGCATCATTTTTTTCTTTTATGCAATACAGACATACTGGCACTAATTGCATATCCTGTTGATATCATCAATATCACTGTTCAAAAGTTTTGGTATTAGAAAAGTGCAGTTGCTGTTGTTATCAGTGGGTTGTCTGAACTGGTTGTGAGCAAACGTGGAAGGGTCAGCTGGTGGTAGTATATGTGACCCCACAAATTGCAGGGCCGTTGATATATTGGAGAGATAATTTATTCCAGGGTTTCCAGGGCTTTAGCATGCAGACATTTCCCTTTTGACACAAAGCTAGAGTGTTTTCAAATTAAACTGAGAACCTCCTTTTTTTTTTTTTTTTTTTTTTTTTCATCTATAATGCAACATCTTTGCTTAAAGCTTCTGAGTTTTACAACAAAGGTAGAGTATTGCTGTATACCACTTTAAATATCAAAAGCAAATATTTGTTATTCGCTCTCGAGTGTCTAATCTGTCCTTACTTTAGGCTTATCTTTCAGGATTCCCTTAGTGGTTTTCTCATACCCACTAAGTGGGCATCAGTTAGTTGAAGAATATGCTGTAGTTATATTTAGTAGTCGTAAAAAGTAATGTATGTGTAGTGTGCTTTGCAAGTCAGCTTCTGCTTCTTGCATACCCAGTACACAGAAAGCAATTTCTATTGTAGATTCTGGAAACAGGAAGTGAAAATGTAGCTGTTTGTCTTGAGGCTTGCAGTCCTTTGGTGTGATCTTTTGGAAACTACTGGCGTAATTTTTCCTAATACAATGTGTGGTGTTGCATTGGATTGGAACATCTGCTCTCTGTATCTGTGTTGAGGAAAATACTCTACTTGGTATTGGTTTAGAATTAATAGTGCCTTCCTTTGCTGGTTGTAAATCAAAGTTTGTCAGGCTGTGTGTGTGTGTGTATATATAATATGCATATAACATGTATTCCTTCTTGTATAAAAGAATATTATATATATTATATACATGTATGTGATATTTGTTGCTTCTTGTATACCAAGTGGAAGAAAACTGAGTATTGGACATAAAGTGTGTAAAACAAACTTGCCATGACTTCTCTGTTTTGCAAGGAAGAGAGATGAGCTTAATATGATAATGTTGTTCTACTTTACTCTCTTTTTGACCCAGATTCTGGATCTGAGGTTTCAAAAAACAAAACGACGACAACAAAAAATGCAAAGTCAAAGTCTGTTTTCTGAGTTAAATAACAGCAGCATTGCTATTGCTGACAGTCGCAGTATTTCTCACAATTTTTAGTAAGCATCTTAAAGAAATGTGGAACACCCATCTAGAAGTTCATCAAATACTATTTTTTCTAGCACTGTGGTGAATTTGTTTTTGTTCTGCGTTGTTTTGTGTTTTAAACCAAGGAGTAACTTGTTAAATTTGGAGCTAAAAGTGGAGCTTTTCCAATTTATCAATTTATAATGATTCATAGAAATGTGAGGTGCCTCATAGGTTAAGACTGGAAGAAATTTACGTATAGTCTGATTTCATGTGTCTCACAAGATAAATTAACTCAAGTCTTGTATAAAGAAATAAATAGCTTATCCTTATTTCTTTGGGTCAGGGCATTAAGCTTTGCTTTACTGCTTGTTTGAATTTGTTTGCCTTTGTTAATCCTTGCCAACTACTTTAAGGGTTTTTGCTAGTATCATGGTTTAACCCAGCCGGCAGCTACATACCACACAGCTCACCACTCCCTCTCTGGGATGGGGGAGAGAAATGGGAAAGTGAAGCCTGTGAGTCGAGATAAAGACGGTTTATTAAGACAGAAAAATAATAGTAATTAATAATAATAATATCTTTAATTATGCTAATAGTACTACTAATAATGTCTACAAACAAGTGATGCACAATGCAATTGCTCACCACCTGCTGACCGATGCCCAGCCTAACCCCAAGCAGCTGCCCCCCCGTCCCGGCTAGCCACCCCTGTATATTGTTCAGCATGACCCCAGATGGGATGGAATACCCCTCTGGCCAGTTTGGGTCAGCTGTCCGGGGTCTGTTCCCTCCCAGCTCCTGCTGCACCCCCAGCCTGCCTGCTGGCAGGACAGAGCGAGAAGCTGAGACGTCCTTGGCTTGGTCTATGCACTGCTCTGCAACAATTAAAACATCGGGGTGTTATCAGCACTCTTCTCATCCTAAGCCAAAACATAGCACCCTACCAGCTGCTAGGAGGGAAATTAACTCTGTCCTAACTGAAACCAGGACAGCTAGCAAGAAGTGTTTTTTCTGTGTAGTTGTTTATAAAATCTCTATTCCTTTTCATCAAATTCTTGAGTATCTTAAGAGAAGATGTATATTTCTAGCATCTAGCTAGCATCATTCCAGAAGTTCATTTTGGCCAACTTTTTCATGTAACGTAAGAGAATTATAAGATGATTACCTGACTAATGTCATACATACAAACAAGCAATTCTTCTTTCTACTCTTAACATGATAGTCCTTTCTTAATGTCATATTTTACTGCCATAAACCATATAGTAGCACACAGGTACCATAGTGGCACAGGTATATTATTAAGAAAGGTACAGGCCCAGAAACAGAAAAGGTGTTCAGTCAAACTTTCTTTATTGATGAAACTTGTTGAATTTGAGGAAAGATGTGTGGTAAAACACAGTTGTCTTTCTCTGCAGGGCAGCTTAGGAAGTAATGGAGATAAAGAATTCATCAGGAAAGCTGCTTCATGTTTTTTCCCTCTCTTGCTGGACAGATTTTGAGTCTGGAGGAAGGGGTGGGGAAGAAGAGAATGAGTGGTCTCCAGTACCTCTATTAATGAGGATTACTGGTAAAGCAGAGAGGGGTCTGTTACCCTCAATGATCTTGCAATTATTACAAAACTCTGTTTTGACTATTCAGATTAAGGTCTTTCTTAACTGATTAGGAATTTCTTTCTGTTCTCCTGACTTATTTTTGGTTACATGTGTGTAGTATGTAAGTTCTGTATCTGAAAGATTGGAATGCAACTTCATTTTAACATTTAATAGCACTAACTGTTAGGGCATGGAATGAGACTTGTAACTTGTTCCTGTTCTTAGCATTCTTGCATATGGATTTAGTATTTGCCCTTTGTGACAGGGAGAAATGAGGATGGTATCTGAGAACAGTGATTTAGAATTGTAGTACAATTTGTGTTGTACTTAAAACGTCATTAAAAATCTAGTAAGTATTTTGAGATGCCATCAAAAATATTTGCATTTGGTTCAGGAAGTTTAATGTTCAAGGTGACACAAAACTTGTGATAGAGAGTGGTTTTCATAAACACAGGCTTTCCTGTCTGAAGGATTCGATTTGGTAAATGTCAGTTATAAAGCTATCTGTACTGATACAGGCCATCTGTTGAAATGCCAAGTAGGAGTCTGTAAATTCTCTAGCAATCCCAATGTACAAGAGGCTTGCTCATCAGTTGTATTTTGGGATAAATAAGTTTCAGATCTTTAGTTTTGTGCAGAGAAATGCAGCATTTGGAACTAGTAGTGTGTGTTTGGGGAATAAATACATTTTCATAGTTTAGTAGTTGCTGTGAATTCTAGTCCAGTTTCTTTTGAAATATGATAGTTATGCAGATGTGATGGTTCTCAGTGTTATCGTTAAAATACTAACCCTAATTTTTCTGATTAAAACTGCTGTATTCTCATCAATAGGAATTGTAAAAATTGATTTTTTTCTACTCTGTCTGAAAAGGACTAAATTACTTTTTTTAATCAGATCTTCGTGGAATTTGATGGCTGTAACTGGAAGCAACATGCCTGGGTGAAAGTCCATGCTGAAGAAGTTATAGTGTTGTTGCTGGAAGGATCGTTGGTTTGGGCACCTCGAAATGATCCAGTTATGCTTCAGGGGACTCGAGTCTCACCTACGCAGTGGCCTGCACTGGTGAGTATTTGACCAAAAAGTTCTTGTATCCTCAGAGATTTGCATGGGCAGTACAATGAAACACAAGGCTTGAATAGTACACCATTCTGCAGGTACCAAGAATTGCCTGGAGACAGGTTTTTTTAAATGGTAAATAGGGGAGAAAGTAACTGGGAGTTTTAGTGCCCTTGGAAAAACATCTGAGAGGCACTTGCTTCTAGTTCATGCCCCAGAAATTGAATGCTGTTGCCTCACAGAAATGAAGTATCTCTTACCAGTATGTCCAAAGAAATGTGATAAATACATCAAAGATTATTTTTTCCCTATTTTAGAACTTTGACTGTGACAGGATTTTTTAAATTGTGAGAATAAGTAGGATCTCTGCTTGAGATCCTACTCCATGCTTTTTAATAGGGTGTGAGCCCATTGAAATGCATTTGCCAATCAAGGGCCTTGTGCCTTGGTAGAATCTGAACTTGTTTTAAATGGACACTTGAGCTCAAAGCAACAAGTTCAGCACTGCATTTCGCTCTGAGGGTTTCTTTACTGCAGTTGGCTTAAGTCAGAAGAAAGCCAGACCTTTATAGCAGAGGTTCTGTAGGCAGTGTTTTTCCTATAGGTTTTTCCTTTCAATGGGAGACTAAATGTGCACTGCATTTGATATTCATACTGTCATGTACAGGAGAGTAGAGTGTGAACAAATTTGATGATCTGTTAAGGCAAAAATGTCAAACGTGATTTTAACACGTGATTAAGTGTGAGCATGAGACAGATTACACATTTCAAAGACTCCAGTGGTTGGCATCTTCATCTTGCATCAGCAAGTTATATTGTAATGTTATCATTCTGATTCTGCTAGATATTATTCTTCCATTAGTAATTTGTTCTACAGTTTGTACTATCAATAGCACACCTGGTATGAACTTCATCTTTGCACAGAACAGTAGCAAGAAATGCTCCCATTCATTAACATGCCTACGAAGTACTTGCACTTCTGTGCAGAAATGAAAACGCTCCTTTCAGAAGGCTATACCTGAAATACATAGCATAGCTTGAACTGTTAACTCAGGTATTTTTTTTTTTAACCTGAGCATCAGAAGGTGCTTACCTATGAAAAATCAAATATCACAAAACAAGTTTTCAGTTCTGCTTTAAGTTGTAATGAAGATGTGGAGCCAATTTTCTGCAATATATTGTCTTGTTATATGACACACTTGCAAGAATTATTTGCTTAAACATAATGAGTAATAATTTGCATTAAAACTCAGGTACTAGGAAATGCAGGTTGAAAAATGAAACTTTATTTTTTGATACTTAAGTAGCATATGAAAACAACTGCTCTTGGTCTATATGTGTGCTTGGTCATTTGTATAATCTTCATTTTCTGTTGTTTACCACAGACCTTCACTCCTCTAGTGGATAAGCTAGGTTTAGGCTCTGTGGTCCCAGTGGAGTTTCTTCTGGACAGACACTTACGTTTCCTGTCTGATGCCAGTGGATTACGTTTGTTTCAGGTATTTGGTGTTCAGATTAGTGCAAATTTAACTTCATGCTCTGTGTGACAATCTTTTTTTTTTTTCTTAAAACTTCTGTACTGTTCCACTTCCATATTCTTGTCTTCCTCCACTCACTGCCCTATCATGTCCTTGGATTTCCTTTTCTGCTTTTCCAGATACTTATACTAAGTTCATCTGCCTTCTAGAAGTCCTGGCTCCTGCCTATCTTGGTCAGTTGGAGAGCTGTCTGTTAAGCGTTGTGTAGATGATAATTGTAATGGAAGTTTAACAGCTTTTCCATAGCTAGTCCCTTTTTTTTTTCCTGTCATATTCAGCAATGTTTCTTCTGAATTGTACTCTTGTTTTTGTTTTATTTAATGTCTAAAAGCAGTCCAAGAAGAGCTCTCTCTCAAACTCATGCCTCTTTTACCTTAAAGCACTTTACTTTTATATTAAAACTGTTTGTTGTTGGCAGATGGGAACAGAGAGTCAGAATCAGATTCTCCAGGAACAGCCTTCACTAAGAGAATCTGTTAATGCATTGTTCAGTGACCAGAAACTTCAGGAGATATTTAGTAGAGGTAATACTGTGTTTTTCTTTCTCAGAACTACTTTGACTGTTGGGGAACGATTATGTTATTCTGGGATTTGTGAAGGGAAATAGTAATAGTATTAGTAGTAATAGTAATAGTAGTTACTGTTGGTTTGGAAGATTGGTTTTCTGTGTTCTTTCGCAAGCTCTTTACAAAGAAGCATTATTTTGAGATGAATGCCAGTAAGTATGCTGCTGAGATACAACTGGAAATACCTACTGTGTATTATCACTGAAGATCTGGTTAAAGTAGGACATCATACTATTGATAATGTGCATGTATTTACAACTTTCTTGATTTTAATCTTCCTTGCTTTGAGTTTTTAAAGTTGTCGTGGTTTAACCTGGCCGGCAGCTAAACACCACACAGCCATTCGCTCGCCCTCCCTCCTCCCTCTCTGGGACGGGGGAGAGAAATTGAAAGTGAAGCCTGTGAGTTGAGATAAAGACAGTTTAATAAGACAGGAAAATAATAATAATAATACAATGATGATAATAGTACTACTAATAATAATGCGTTCAAACTAGTGATGCACAATGCAATTGCTCACCACCCACTGACCGATGCCCAGCCTAACCCCGAGCAGTCCGGCCCCCACTGTCCCGGCTAGCCACCCCTATATATTGTTTAGCATGACGTCAGATGGTATGGAATACCCCTTTGGCTAGTTTGGGTCACCTGTCCTGGGTCTGTCCCCTCCCAGCTCTTGCTGCACCCCCAGCCTGCCCATTGGCAGGACAGAGCAAGAAGCTGAGATGTCCTTGGCTTAGCATAAGCATTGCTCTGCAACAATTAAAACATCGGGGTGTTATCAGCACTCTTCTCATCCTAAGCCAAAACATAGCATTCTACCAGCTACTTGGAAGAAAATTAACTCTATTCTAACAGAAACCAGGACAAAAGTGTTGGTGCTGTTCTATGATTCTGTTCTATAATTCTGGAAATTTAGAAATGAAGTTGCTCTGTACTTGTTGATTTTTTTGGACCAGAGAAATTTTCCCTTTGTTACATTGAATTCCTTCATTTTTATAATTAATGTATGAATCATTTAAGTTGCAAATACTGTGTTACCAAAGCTGTTGAGCACAGTGTTAATATCCTAGTTATTATCTGGATTGCGTATTAGGATTTAAGCCTGATTGTAGCTTTTGGTTATCTATTGGGATCTTCTAATTCGAGTGCTAAAATAATTTTTCCATCCAGAATTTGGGTTCATAGGTTAGGTGTCCACCTTAGAGGTAGACCACTGTATTATTTTTGAAGGTGAACATAATGGGGATTTGGTGTCTGTTGGTTTAATAAAATATGTAAACTGAATGAATTTTGCCCTTACAATAATTTGGACTTACAGCTATGAGGGCTTATTGACATCTTACAGTAGAATGAGTTGCTTATGCAAAATGTATAGCAGAAGCCCTAGCATTTTAATTTTCTTCAACTTGAAAGCTGGCACTTCTGTGCACGTATGATCCTTGTATGACGCTAAGCTTGTTTGGAAGATGTGCTCAAAGTGCTTCTTTTCCAGTTCCTTACAGCATCCAAGGCCAAAGAGTTAAGGTTTACCAACCAGAGGATGAGAACAGCTGGCTCTGTGGTGTTGTGAGCCATCAAGATCCAATAACTCGTCTTATGGAAGTGTCTGTGACTGAGGTAAAAATATTCAGCACTGCTTTGAGCGTTCTAAATACTATTTCTGAGTGTTTCATGGAGAATGACAGCTTCACCAAAACTTGAACTTTTGGTTCTTGGCTACTTGGTTGTTTTTACCACGTGTGTGTGTTTTATTGTGTGGGCTTTATGGATTATTTTTTTTCTGTTGTGATGACTTCTCCCAATAAATGATGGTACACAGCCCACTAATATAAAAGAATCTGTAAGAACTCCTTTGAAAATGATCTCTATGTGAGAAAATACTGACTATTGAAAAAATTTGAGAGCTTGATGTTGTAGAGAAAGCTCCTTTCTGGTTCTGTAATGCTGTGTTTTTTCTATTCCATGTCTCAACTTGTATCTGACAGGTTGCAGAAGTAGTTTGAAGCAAGTGCATCACAGAAGATGAAGCCTTAGTCTAAACAGATTTGATTGGTGTAGTTTAGTTTTGGCTGTTTGCCCTGTTACAATCGGTATTTGGTTTGCTTTATGTGATTCTGGAGTCTGACAAGTTGCTCAGCCTTACCAGCAGCCTGCTCCTAGTGGCTTCCTTTGTCAGGAGCAACTAGGAACAGGTCTGTGGGTCTGTGTGGAAATTACTATAGGAACATTTTTTTTTTTTTCCTCTGTAGCCTTTTCCATATGCAATAAATACATGCAGAACAAATGCACTGAATCCGTATGCATGTGCAGTAATCTTGCACTCTGAGTACTAGATCTATTGCTAATGCACAGGAAAAAAATATACCGTGTATGGTTAATAATTCTGGTACTTTGGAGAGACATTGAAATTGTGGAGTATATGCTTTCAACAGATGCATGCCGGGAAAGATGCCAATTTATTGTGTATCTACTGTCAGATAAAAAGGTAACCTTCATGCACAGCTACAAAGATTGGGTAGTCATTGCTCATTTTGGGGAGATACCAATGGGAATTGTCAGCATAAACTGAGGTGTTTCCTTCCAGTAGACTTTTCTACATCTGGCACATTGAATACTGGAACAATACTAAAATGAATTTAGAGAGATGCGCTTAGTGCGACAAGAGTTGCAAATAGAGTTGCTCAGTAGAACAAATATATAAGAAAGTAACAGTAGGAATCAAATCTGAAAGTTTTATTGACTGAGAAGGAGCAAAAGAATAGAAGGTAAACTGAAAGGTTGTACTGTTGGTGAGAGAATGGACAAAAAGAAAGGGCAGATGAGAGATGGGCTGCAGAGAGTTTAAGGTCTCTTACATTGATATTGTATGCTCTGAACTAAAAACTAACCTCTTCTCTTGTTCCTCCTACCTCCTCAATATCAATCTGCATAAAAATTAGAGTGGTGAAATAAAGTCAGTGGATCCTCGACTGATTCATGTGGTGATGGATAACACTTCTCCAAGTGAGGTAGGTACTGCAGCAGTTCAGATCTTGTATATACAATATGAAACTTGGTAATGATCTAGATATAAAACATTTAAACATGGGAACAACTGAATACTGATGTGTTCACTGCAGGCTTTTGGTAATGCAACTGAAGGAGGAAAACTTTCTTTACCCCTCTGAGAAATGGTCATACTTTCCTTTAAACAATCTATTTTCTTTTAGCTTAGGCCTGTTATACTAAGTTCAGCATGGGTATTGAAGGAGTTCAGTAATCAGGGTGGTTGTGTTCCATTTTAAGGGTTAGTTCTCTAATAAAGAATGTCTGTGTGCTCAATGCCTTCATTTAACAGGATCACCCTTTGCTTTTCCACAGATCATGTTAGGCATTTAAAAATATATATATATTATCTGGCCTTTCTGAAGCAGACTTGTATGCTTGTGGCATTTCATTGCTTCAGTTGAGAGATTACATGATAACTTCTGGACCTGTTTTTACCCTAGTCTAAAAGTGCATGTTATATCCTGCAGTTAAAAATTACACGCTTTGGGTAGTGAACAAGATGTTTGCCCCTGAAAAGAACCATCAGGATTATTAGACTTGTTGCATGAGTTAGTGTGTAAATATCTTTCATACATTAGCAAGAATTATGTTGGCCGTGTTTTGTGTTCCCCAAAATCTGCTATGATACAGTATGTGCTGCAGCAAAACAGCTCATCTAAAATACTTGCTATGTTGATCCTATGCTAGTTAAAAAAACAATAGCAAACAAAAGCAAAAACAAAGCAAACAAAAAAAGACTGTTCATGCTTGTGTTCTGTGTTTGTGTTGTATCTTTTAGATCTGTTTAAAATAAACGTTTCTAAGTTTAGGGTAGCATAATTATTCCTCATTCTAATAGAGAAAATGATCTTTGAACATGTAGACGAGTCTATTCTGTTTAGTGGTTGTATGGTTTTGTCTGTTGTAGGGAGGGGGCCTTAAAGCAGCTAAATCGTCTAAAGGGAAAAAGAAGAAAGAAAGTTTGGAAGGAAAAGATGGACGGAGGAGAAAAAATGCTTCAGATTCTGGGTGTGATCCTGCAACAAAGAAGCTAAAGGAGAAGGGTGAGGTGGATAGCAATGGCAGTGATGGAGGTGAGGCAAGCAGAAGTCCTTGGAAAGGAGGCTCCAACAGTGAAACAGGACTGGATCCAAGGGCCAAACAGTTGCCTTCATTCATTCCTCAAATTAATCGCAATATTCGTTTTGCCACTTACACCAAAGAGAATGGTCGAACACTAGTAGTCCAAGATGAACCAGTTGGTGGTGACACAGCATTACCCTTCACTCCATTTTCTGCTGTGGCTGGACAAGCGTTACTAGTTGGATCTGGATGTAAAGAGGCAGGAAAATCACTGGAACAGGTTGGCCAAGGCACAGTGACTTCTTCAACCACAGTTACTACAACTGCTTTGACACCAACAACTGTGAGAATCTCTGATACCAGTTTGCCAGCTGTTACTGGACAGGACAAATTGAAAACAAACCGATCACAAGCCCAGGGAGAGGTGAGTAGCTCATGATCCAGCATGTTCAAGAAAAATGTGTATTTGCCAGCAGATCTTTTGCAACATGTTCCTGGTACAAAGTGTGTACATGGAACTGTACTGGACTACTTTTTCTCTGGTTAATCCCTCCTTTTCAAAGAAAATAACCTTTCTGTCATCTGATCTAAGAAAGGATCCAAAAGAAAGTGATGCTTGATAAAGAACTTGTAAGAGACAACTTTTTAGTGAACTTTTGAGCACTCTGGTTTTATTCAGCCTTAATCTGAGAAATTACACGATGCAACCCTAAAATGACTTTGAACACTGTATTTTATGTAACTCATTTTGTCATGTCACATGGAAGATAACCTACTTAAAATATCTTGCCTTTATATCAACAAATGTGCATGAGAACATAAACATTTAAGTTATATGAGGCTACATTTTGAGAACCCTTCATAGATTCCCAGTTTGTCTCTTAGAACAAAGATGTGTACATAGTAGAAAAATGAGCCAATAGCATTATATACTATCTGATGCTAAAAGCAAAGAAGTAATTGAAACATCTGAGATGGGTATCTTTAGGTATTAAGAGCTCAGCAGGGAAGCGACTCAAGGATTTTTCAGTTGCATATCCTTGTTTTCAATGGGAAAAGTAGAAAGGAAACTTCTAATTTTTAAGTAATCAAAGGAAAGCTTATAAAAACAAAAACTAAACCCCAACTCAGTAAGGAGTACAGGGAAAAAAAAAAGCTTTTTCTACTGTATAAATAAGTGAATATAATAGAAGATGTACTAGAGATTCCAATGAGATTTCCAGGAGTTTAAATGGGCTGCTTTCTTCTATCTTTTGTATTGGCTAATGGAACTGGGGGGGAAAGCAAAATGTTTACCTCAAGACAAGGATTCATAGATGGCAATGGATAAAGCAGAAATTAAGTTGCAGAAGACAGGAGAGTTGCATAATAACATTGTTAGATAACAATATGACCTTTGTTATTCATTTTCATCTCTCATTCCCTGCCCAGAGGAAAAAAAACAAAGAGTTGTGATCAACTACACGGTGCATAAGTGAACTGTCAAAATCGTATCTGTCGTCATTGGTATTAAGGAAATACTTTCATTGTGCTGAGAAATTTTGGTACCACTTCTCCTTTCCTTCCTCTCCCCAACACCAAATCACTTTTAAATCATTATTGATACTATGGCTTTATAATCTGCAGGTAGACTACTAGACCAGAAACTAAGCACCATATCAAACAGTTGGGGAGGGAACCACAAACAAAACCACCCACAACTACTTTTTTTTTTTTTTTTTAAAAAAATGATTGTCGATATTTTGTGTGTTACTCCTTTGGACTATCCACTTTATCACAGTGTCATCTGGAACCTTGAGCTTAATAAGCTTGGCTTGCATTCATATTCATATGCTATTTAAAAATTGTTATGTTTAATGTGATAATTCTAAACATTAGTGAAAGCTATTTGTGCTGAGACAGCTTCCACCCCTGCTTGCTTCTGCTTTGTGGGAGGTGGGGAGAAGGCTGGGGGGAGAAGGAAGATTCCTGTTTATTGAAACAACTTCGACTTCAAAAAAGAAAAAAATGCAATTTTAGTATCTGGAAGAATTGGAAGGGAGGACACTAATATCTTGTTAAAGTTACTAAAAAGAGGTTGATAAGGAAGAACAATCTAAACATGAGTTTGCGGCATAATAGGTGTGCAGTGACACTAATGACCGGTAATATATATTACACAGAGGCTGTAGTTTTTATTTAGCACGGCCTTGGAATAAAATAGTGTTAACCATGAGTGTTACACGATGTAAAGAGCATACACCACCTCCTGCTGCCTGGCTCCTGGAGCACAGCATGGTGCCCCAGGGCCAGGCCCAGGTTTTCTGCCCAGGCCGAGGGATGCAACTGCTGCTTTCTGGTTGGCGCTCACACGCATGCCACAAGCTCTCCATATTCTCAAATTCCACTGGTTGCACCAGAACAGAGCTGGTGTCTGAAAGATGCCCTGGCACCAACCTAAGCTCCCCTTTCTAATGGGCTGGTCCAGCTTGAAGTTTGCTTACGCTTGGGGAAGATACATGCCTGAACCAGTGTTTGGGAATAAAAGACACACACTCCCTCCAGGAGCTGCTGCCACAGGACAGGGTTGTCCAGCCCTCCGATCTGGCTCTGGTAGCTGGCACCAGTTTTCACTTGCATGCATGCATGCAGGTCTCACCAGTAGCTGTCACTTAGTCCTTACAGCATGCAGAGAGAGAAATATTTAAGATTTAATAAGAAAACATAAGATAGGACAGACTGCAGCGATCAGGCACAGGGCTCAGCCAGACAAGTGCACTTAAAAGCTCTTATGCCCTTTTTCCTCCTACCCCTTCTCTTTGTGCCTCCTTGCCCCCCCTTTGCCTGCACACCCCTTTGTGGGTTTGTAGAGCGCTACCAACTCTCACACCCTTCCCAGTTGGGGACCCCCCTGGTTAACAGTCTTATCAGGTGCAAAGTGCTGCTTGATGTTCCTGCAGTTTCTAAATAGTCTGTCAGTTACTGTGAGTGGGAGGTTTGTTTCTTTTAATTGTCTATGTTTCTTTTGTTAGATCTGTGTCTTGGTGTATTTTGTTTTCTGGCTTTTCCCTTTTTCCTTAATTTCCAAATTGAGGAGGCCCTTCATCAGATAACCTCACTGGAATAAGCATCTTCACACTGTCGCTCACATGCCCTCATCAATTACTGTGACTTCCCAGGTTTTGTCATCACTGCATCATGTATCAATTGTTGGTCAGCCTTGTGTCCCCTTGCATTGTTGTTTATGGCATCCTCCCTGTCTTATTATCCCTCGTTACATTGGAAAAGGGCCTTTACTCTTAAAAGAGGAGACATTCTCCTTCCACATACTCTTACAGTGAATATTCTCTATGACTGATGAGATTTCTAAGTTGAAATTCGAAGAAAAGGAAGAGAACGAACGAGTTAGTCACAGAATATAATCACAGTAGGATTGACTGTGAGAATTGAAAAATCTGAATAAATTGAGAACAATAGAATATTCTGTTTCACAGTGATGGAAACTTGCAAGTAAGAAATTTTTTCAATTTTTAAAGATGATAAAAAATTAAGCCTGTTGTGCTTAACCTCTACTGAGCAAATCCCCTAGAGAGCACCACTTAAGCATCTGTGTGCCAGTCAGCAGATGTGTGCCTGTCATCAGGAACAAGCTATTCAGTAACTGCTAGAGGTGTTTATTTAATTAACTTCACAAACTAAGTTAAGTATTTTAAGGGTGCTGGTTAAGTAGAAGCTTATCAGGATGATCCTGGGTGGGGGAGGGTGAGTACTGAAACAGTGGATGGTTGAAAGGACAAATTTGCTGTAGGGGAATGACTGAAAGGTACTTTCAATTAAAACTCTCCAGTGATTTGAAACAAAACAGCATTTTAAATTGCTTGTTTTTCTGTGAATTAGGCAAATGCATCTTGTGTCTCACTTTTGTTCTAAAGCACAAGTCATTATGTGTTCATTTTTTCCATGTGTCTTCAGTACGTAACAGACACTTAACCTCATTTTCAATAGCTTGTAAGTAGGAAAAAATAATTCTAACAATCATTAAAGAAGTCTGTTCATTGTAAGCAGTACTTCTACTAGATTTTTTTAAATTTTTTTTTTAATGCAGGTGGGTAAGAAGAATACTAGTTTTGTAATTAGACCAACCAAGGTACTGTTGAATCAAATAAGAATCCTTTATTAGGCTAATGCTTTTTAATTTTGTTTCAGAATTCTCGAAATTCGCTTTTGGCTTCTTCTGGATTTGGAGTCTCTCTCCCAAGTGCTTCCCAGACCTTGGTATTTGGGGGTGGAAGAGGCCAATCAAATGGAGTAGTGACTCCAGAAAGCAAGTCTTCTGGGTTTACTTTTGGTTGTAGTACTGGACAAGAGGCTCAGAAAGATTCTGATCTTTCCAATAACTTGTTTTTTCAATGCATGTCCCAAAATCTACCTTCCAGTAACTACTTCACAGTCATTTCAGAGAGCTTGACTGAAGATGCCTCCAGTCGGGACTCATTCAAGCAGTGTACAGAGAATGTGGGTGCTGGGACCTGCAAAGGTAAAATTCTTTCAGCGGACACTAAACCAGGAGCCCAGTCTGGCAGTTCTGTGGAGCGGAAGCTGCCTGTGGAATCCATGCCCACCCTTACTCCAGCCTTTTCACGAGGCCTGTTGAATACTCGCCCCCCAGATAGTCATGAAAACTTATTTTTACAGCCCCCAAAGCTATCAAGAGAGGAACCCTCAAACCCTTTCCTGGCATTTGCTGAGAAAACAGAACTTAGTCCTTTCAGTGGCTTTGCATCTTCATCTCAGACAGGGGTTTCTACTCCATCTACAGCTGTGGGTCATAAGGCTACTTCTGGCTGGCCAGAATCACTCACATCTACAGACTCTTGTCTAGCTAAGAAGAAAACCTTGTTTATAACAACTGATTCCTCAAAGATGATCTCCAGTACTCCTTGTTCAGCAGTTGCTGTTGGTGTTCAGAGTCCTTCCACCATAGGGAATGGCCGTTCCAGCTCACCAAGCAGTAACCTGACACAGCCCATTGAGATGCCCACACTTTCCTCCAGCCCAACAGAAGAAAAACCAGCTGTTGGGCCTGGCCAGCAGGACAATCCTCTTCTGAAAACATTTTCTAATGTGTTTAGCAGGCATCCATCTGGCTTTTTCTCTTCACAGTCTGAATTTCCACAGGAGAACAAAGCCCCCTTTGAAGCTGTGAAAAGATTCTCTCTGGATGAGCGGAGCTTGACATCCAAACAGGACTCAGACTCCAGTACCAATAGTGACCTATCAGATTTGAGTGACTCTGAAGAACAGTTGCAAGCCAAGGCTTGTATGAAGGGAATCCCAGACCACTTGATGGCAAAGCTAGGTCCCAATGCAGAACGTAATGCTGAATTGCTGCTGGGGAAAGGAAAAGGGAAACAAGCCCCAAAGGGCCGACCTCGCACAGCTCCCTTAAAAGGTGATAGCTTGAATGTAGGTTGTCTTGGATATAAAGGGGTGGGATACTTGTATTTCTCCTGTATGATGAACTATGTGAAATAGCCACAGGTATAAACCTCATTTATGCTGGGTAGCCAACATACAAGATATTTACAAGGTTAAAGCTTAATACTTCTTGTATGCAAATTAATGTGTTCACTTTGAGAATTGTTTAAGCATATATATGTCTGGACAAAACTGTTACATTGCAGACTTGAAAACATTAGATTCTTTTTGTATGGATTTGTTAATTTTACTGCTAACTTACATCCTAATTAAAAGTACCAACCGTTAGTCTTTGATTGATGATAATGGGCTGTAGGTGTTGTCTAAAGCAGCTGATTGTTGTGTTGGGATTGAGAGCGAAAGCTGGAATGTCTGTAAATAAATGCTGTTTGGTACTTTGTGTAGCCCAGTTTAACCAGATGACCCTTCCTTTTACAAAGGCTTTTTACTTTTAAAATAACTGTGGTTCTGGTGCATGGAAGACTAATAGAAGCTTGTCTGCTGAAATGATCAGTCTTATTGGTTTGTCATGGGTATGAACATACAGATTTCTGAAAATACGTGTATTGGGGCCAGTATCATTTTGCTGTTTCAGTTAACTAATGAATTTTTACTTCTACTTTGCCTCACCCAGTTGGCCAGTCGGTACTGAAAGACATGAGTAAGGTGAGGAAGCTGAAGCAGTCAGGTGAGCCTTTTCTCCAGGATGGCTCTTGCATCAATGTAGCCCCACATCTGCACAAGTGCCGGGAGTGCCGTCTGGAGCGGTACCGCAAATTTAAGGAGCAAGAGCAGGATGACTCAACTGTGGCGTGTCGCTTCTTCCATTTCCGGAGGTGCTCAAATCCTTCCTTCCTTCATATGTAGTTTATATGCAGAGCTTGGACCATGTCCAAGCACAAAGTATTTGTGTTTTATTTAATTAACTTGCTCGGGTACAATAGTGAAGATTTTGAGTATCTTGCGTTTCCCTGCATCACCTGACTGGTATTTCCTTGCTCAGGCGGAGAGGTGAGGGAAGAGCTGTTGCTGGAATGTACAGCTTACAGCTGTGTGACAGTAGGAGAGGTGTTAAATCCAGCCTTAGGAGATTGAATTTGCTTTATTGGGTAATAGTTTTTGTATGCAGTAACTGTTCTCTTGCTCTGTCATAAGGAGTTCAGAACAGAGAGAAAATTTTAATTTAGTTAAGTGATGTGATATTGCCAGCATGAATGAGGCTGATGTTTGACTAGGTTTTATAAGTTGAGTACAAAACTGATTTCTAGGAGCAGGCTGCTGCCTGTATTTTCTCTGTGTACTACATACGTTCCTTTGCAGTTCGTGTTTCTCTTCATCTTCCTTATCTGCCTATTGTAGCAAGCACAAGGCATCATTTGAAAAAAGATGTTTACTCGCTTTTGGACATATAAAGGATTAAGAAAATTTTTAGTATGTGCCACCCATAAGGAAGGATTATAGCTGCTGCTCTTCCTGAACTTGTTAAAAATTAAACTAGCTTTCAGAATAAATCAAAAATATTTTTTTCTGAAAAATAAAGTTATTTTTAATAATGTCAGGAGACATTCAGGCTTCTCTAAGTTACATTGTTATACCTTTTACCACATGAAGACTAGGAGCATCAACTGCTACTGATACAACGGTTGTCTCATCTCTGGGGAGAACAGTGTCAAGAGGAGTAGGTACTATAAGGATTTTTGTCTCTTCTAATGTGAACTGTTAGAGCAGTTAAGTGCTAGCAGTACTAGCCAGAATTGAAATACTGGTTTCCCAAGAGTTGAGAAATAACTTTCTACTGAGTTAAAATAGAGAACGAACCATGCACAATTTTACAAGCAGTATCATGCAGCAGCCCAAATAATTTTAATTTTATCATCTCATTCTATTAACAGTATATAATTATACCAATCTGTAACAATCTCTCATGTGGAATTTCACACCAACACATACTGGGACCTGGGCATCCCTTCTGGTGGGTTTTGCAGCCATTGCCTTCATGTACCTTATTCTCTTCTTTATTTGGATTTGCATAATAATTTTACTGGCTGTAAATTATTGTACTGTAACTCAAGCCTTTTTCCCCTTTCCGGATCTATATTTTGACATAGATTGCATTATAAATTAATTAAAGGTGGTTAACAAGCTTACTTTATCCTCTTTTCTGCAGGCTGATATTTACCCGGAAAGGTATTCTACGAGTAGAGGGTTTCTTGAACCCACAGCAGAGTGACCCTGATGCCATGAGTCTATGGATTCCTTCCTCCTCCCCTGCAGAGGGGATTGATTTGGAGACTTCAAAATACATCCTGGCCAATGTTGGAGACCAGTTCTGCCAGCTTGTTATGTCAGAAAAAGAGGCAATGATGATGGTGGAGCCACATCGTAAGCTGGGTTTTTGGCGTGTTTTTTATCCATCTTCTCGGTGTGACTTATACCATGCAATGGAAGAGTTAAATGAGTAATATAACTTTTTGTCAAAATGCTTCTCCTCTTCTTCAAACAAGAAGGCTATATTCACTTCTTTTGGGTGTGTGTAATTGTGTAAATGCTATGTAATCCCACCAGAATTTGGGATTTTTCGTTTGGATCAGTGCAGTCTTTCTACAAGGAAAGCTAACGGTAACTTTCTGAGACATCATTCATTGATTGTTCAGTAAGCAAGTGCAGAAATTAGCTGACCCATGCTCCTAAGAAAATAGAAGTGAACACTTTTCATGTTGACAAGCTCCACTTTAATGAGCATCTTTTTTTAATACTTCAGTCTTATTATACTCCAGGGACATCACATAAAAGCACAGGGTTTTGTGTGTAGAGAATAGCACACGCATTCAGTGTGCAAGTACTCAGCTAAGGAACTAGTTGACAGCATTGCCACTAAAAGAGGGGTAGTGTGTTTGGAACAAATTTCCTCAAGGTATCCGGTTCAGCCTGTCGTATTGATTGCTCTGTCTGATTTTTCACTTTAGTTCCTGGAACTTATGAGGGCATCCGTTTGGAGAGGACTACTACTTCATCGGATTTTTTAGTTCAGAATCCAAAGAACTGATAGTCATCCAATTAATGAAATTTAAGACTCATTCCTTATAGTTTTATATGTTCACGTTATTTGTTCATAAAGCTAGCAGTTTTACAATTTTCCTGTAACTTCCATGAAGTTCAGACTCTACAGAGCTTTGTGAGGTGCCCCATTTGTCTGTATTGTGTGTTTGGAATTTAACCTTACAACCTCTTAGAAATGAGGATTTTGGTAGTATCAAAGGACTAGCAACTCAAAGAGTGTCTCCGGATATAAGAAGTATGTGTTTCTATACTCTGCCCCCAAGTCATGTTTCTGTGAATTGCTTGTCAATGTTACTGTGATATTCTCAAATTAGATGAGAGAAATGAAAAATGTCAAAGCAATGATTCCTAATGTTTCTTCTATTTTTAGAGAAAGTGGCATGGAAGCGAGCAGTACGTGGTGTGAGGGAAATGTGTGATGTATGTGAGACAACACTCTTCAATATTCATTGGGTTTGTCGCAAGTGTGGGTTTGGGGTCTGTCTGGACTGTTACCGGCTGAGGAAGAATCGTCCACGTAGTGGTGAGTACTGGATTTTTTCCTTACTGTCATCTACAAAACAGCTGGCTTTCTGTGGGGATAGTTTCTGGGAAGTTGCTTAAGCTTTTGTAGGAAAGTTGGTAAGTATCAACGTGGGAGTCTGTAAGTTTGGAACTTTAGCACAGCTGCCTTATATGTTGCTGTTCCATTCTCTATTTCTTTAAATAACTGTATTTTATCTATTTGGTTAGAGTTTTATGTTAAAGTTGTGACATCAGTAGGCATATGTTGTGTACTGAGAAAGACTGCTGTCTAGTTCCATCTTTTCCTCAGCTAAAGAAGAATTAAATAATACTATGTATGCCTGGTCTGAACCATCACAAGATGGACTAGTAAGCAGACACTATAGAGAACCACTTCCTGTACAAAGGAGTTTTTGGAATGTTTTCTCTTTTTGATTCCTTAATGCTTTTTTAATTCAGGAAAACTTCAGTAACTTTGATTTCTAACAAATAGGGAGATAATGTTTTTGCAGAAGTGAGTATCAGATGTTTTTGTGTATATTTGTATTGAGACAGCTTTGGTAGTATGGATGCTGACAATGGCCAATCTTAATAGATGTAAATCTACTACTGACAGTTACGTGACTCTATGAAGCAGATGTACAAAATACTAAAGATAGTGAGTACTGCTATCTGCCTGTTATAATAAAGATTCCTGAGAGCACTGAATTATCAAAGCAATGGGTTTTAAAATTAGATAAAACTTCACCCCTATTTTTGTATAAGGAAGAAATTACTGCCAGAACACACCAGAAAAGAGCGTACCGGTCTTTAAGATGTAGTTAACCATGGTATAATGGAAATAATTGAAAGAAAGTAGAATAGTTTGTGTTTTATTTTTATTTTATTTTTTTGTTTTGTTTTTTTTTTTTTTTGCATTTTGGCACTGTACGTGTTTGGAAAAAGCATTTGGGACTGAATATGCCACTGACAGAATGTGGTATAAAGATTTTCATGATTCAAGGGCAGTGGTCCTTTAACACCTTCTCTCACATTATAAAATAATAAACACATTATGCTTATCCATGCTAGGTTAAAATAAAGATGTCTTGGGCACATGGGAAGTTTGTATTTGTTGGTGTACAGAGGAGGGTCAGTACAGGAAAGATTGATATTTCACAGTGACATATAATTGTGGTGTGTGTATTGCTTATGAACAGCTTCCTGAAAACAGTATCCTAATTCTCATTTATTAGTAAGTCTGAAATTTTGGGATGGGCCAAAATGGACAACAAAGGCATTACCTTAAATACAATTACTTGCCTCAAGAGGCTTCAGAACATTGTGATGTAGAAACAACCTGTGCAGATAAAAGGTCTAAAGGGACCCTGAAATGAAGTTGTATATCATAGAATATTTCAGGTTGGAAAAGGCCTGTAAGATCATCCAGTCCAACATTTAACCTAGTACTGACAAGTCCACCACTAATATGATCCTTTTCATCTTCTACTCCCCTTTTACTGCATTTTTAAAGGAAGAGAATGGTGTGCAGTTTATGCAGCAATGTCTATGTAGGCACAACTTGGTTTAGAATCTGAAGTAATATATATTTGTCAGGCTGCTTTTTAATCTATTTATTTGTTACTTTTTAGATTTATTAAGCAGATATAGTCACAAGAAGGCTTAGTTTCTTCTTCCTTAAACTGATATGCAAATACTTGTGGAAAAGTTTGGGAGATGATGACGTGAAAAGTTAGAATTACTGTACAATTTAGGAGAGTAATATGAGAATAATAGTGATCTCAAAGACTGAGGCACGAAGCAAACACTTCTAGGTGATAGAAAGTAGTGAACTCCTTTGATTGTGATGAAGAGAAAATTAATTAAAGGGTAGCTTCATTATCTGGATGCAAAGAAGTTGATGTGTATCATGTGCTAATGTTTTTATAGTTTATTTCTGAGATCCCCAGGTTAATCTCCTGCACTGTGAAGAATCTGAAGAAACAATATTGATGCATTGTATTGTAAAGTTCTAGTGACTTCTTTAATAAATTTACTTTTTTGTATGTCTTTATTCCAGAGACAGAGGAGATTGGTGATGAGGAAGTGTTCTCATGGCTGAAGTGTGCAAAGGGTCAATCTCATGAACCAGAGAATCTCATGCCAACACAGATCATTCCTGGTACAGGTAATGCTTGAAACTTGAAAATTTATAGTTAAGGTCTTGTTTTTAGATTTCTTTACATGTGATATTAAAAGTCTAAACTTTATTCCAGCCCTTTATAATATTGGAGACATGGTTCATGCAGCACGAGGCAAATGGGGTATTAAAGCCAATTGTCCGTGTATTAATCGGCAGAACAAGTCAGTGTTGAGACCAGCCGTCACTAATGGAATATCACAGGTATGTAATCTTGGGCTGTAATCACTTTGTTTGACACTACATTTTAAAGATCTATTAAAATGTTAGAATTTTTAGGCTAATCTACTGTGAAACACACTTTTTCTTGGTGTGTGTTAGAAGTGTCTTGCCTAAGCAAAATTAATCCAGGATGCTTTTCAGGGGTGTATGCTGTAATTGTTATTTACCAAATGGATATCACAGAATCATCTACATTGGAAGAGGCCTCCAAGATCATCTAGTCCAACCTCTGACCTAACACTAACAAGTCCTCCACTAAACCATATAACTAAGCTGTAAATCTAAATGTCTTTTAAAGACCTCCAGGGATGGTGACTCCACCACTTCCCTGGGCAGCCTATTCCAATGCCTCACAACCCTTTCGGTAAAGAAGTTCTTCCTAAGATCCAACCTAAACCTCCCCTGGCGCAACATTAGCCCATTCCCCCTCGTCCTGTCACCAGGCATGTGGGAGAATAGACCAATTCCCACCTTGCTACAGCCTCCTTTAAGGTACCTGTAGAGTGCAATAAGGTCGCCCCTGAGCCTCCTCTTCTCCAGGCTGAACAAGCCCAGATCCCTCAGCTGCTCCTCGTAAGACTTGTTCTCCAGACCCCTTAGCAGCTTCATTGCCCTTTTCTGGACTCGCTTGAGCACCTCAATGTCCTTCTTGTAGCAAGGGTTTGATCTAATCCTTCTTATGTATAAGTTTGAGCAGGAAGCCATTCATATTGATGCTCTATCTTGTAACAATCCAGTGTGAGCAGTTTGCAGTATGCAAAGTATACTTTGTTACGTTTCGTGAATGTTATGCTGAATCTAGAGGAGTTTTGTTACTGCTCACACAAAAATCCTCCTGTAAAAAGAAAATTTAAAAGTCTGGGCTTGCATTAAAAAATTTGCTTAGTAGTACATGGTAAAGGTCATGTCACAGTGCAAGGTCTAATATACAGAGATGACAAGCTTCTGTACTCTGCTGCTACATAAGCACAAAGGAATTCTTCTGTTAGCTTGAAGCAAACAAAAACACAAAAAAACAGTGCTTTAGATAAATAAAATGTTCTCAAGCTGAACTCTTCCCTTTGTTCAGCATTTAGCAGATGTTTATACCTTTGTTTTAGCTTCCGACTGTAAATGCCAGTGCATCAGTCCCTGGAAGTGAGAGCACCTTTTCCACTGGAGCAGGGACAGCGGGAGCAGGGCAGCTAGAAGTGGACAGTGTACCAAAATCTGAAGCAAATGATAGTAGGACAGAAGAACCTGCAAAAACAGAGACATTATCAACCAATAACACTGCTGAAACAAAGACTAACAGACCACTTTGTCCAGAAACAGCCCCATCATCAGCCTTACACTGGCTTGCAGACTTAGCAACACAAAAAGCGAAAGAAGAAACAAAAGGTGAGCAGAACACGTGTATTATGGGGTTGGAAATAAAAAATAAACATTAATGTGCTGCTTACTTGCTATTCTTTGTGAGAGTGTACATTCTTAAATAGAATGTTTTTTCTTTGCCTCTGGAAGCAGATTTATTTTTTACAGGCTTAAGAATATGGAAAACTAGGAAGATGATATTGCTGAAAATAAAAAATACTGTCTTGTCACTCCCAGTTTATCTCAGTGCTGGTTCTTGAGTTTATTTTCTAAGTAATAAGCAGCTGGTATCCTGATGTAAAGTGACAGTAATTAATTTCAGATGTAGATCTGTCAGTTTATGAACTATTGAAGTAAACAAAGCTGTTCAATGTGCAGTCCGAAGAGTATATTTCCTAAGAATATAGAGATTAGAGCCTACCTGAGTCAAATGAAAGCTTAGAACTTCTTTAAATACTCGATAGACTGAGAGTGTGATTCCCAGTATGAAAGTAATTCTTTATAATATACACCTCAGAGTTGTCAAAGGTAGCATGACTAAAACAGAATTATTCCTGTCCACATGTCTAGTAGGAACTGCTTTATATGTCAGTCTTAAATGCTCTTGAATTTTTGCAGTGCCTAGCAACTGTAATATTTTGACTGTAGTTAAAATTTGAAATATTTTATATCGAAACATTAATTTGAAATGTCAAGGAAATATTTTTAATTAAGCCTGTTACAAAGTTATGGCTTCTTGTACATCAAACACTGTCAGATCAGATAAACTACTGTGCTACTCGAAACCTTAACTAACAGCCTGCTAAGAGTAAAATCTGTCTGATCTGATGTCTTTGTCATTCTCTTCAAGGTGTACATTCACTGTTGTGGTGATAATGTACCAAAAAATTATGTCAATACCATATTTAATGCAAGAAGAACTCATTTCAGAGGACTTTATGGTCATTTGAAATTTGCATTTTTTTTCCCTTCATTTTGATATTTTTCTTGCAGAATCAGGATCACTGAGGTCAGTGCTTAGTAAAGAATCCCACTCACCCTTTGGATTGGATTCCTTCAACTCCACTACAAAGGTTTCCCCACTAACCCCAAAGCTGTTTAATAGCCTGTTGTTGGGCCCAGTGACATCTAGCAACAAAGCAGAAGGCTCCAGCCTCAGAGATCTGCTACACACAGGGCCAGGAAAGCTTCCTCAGGTCCCATTAGACACAGGAATTCCCTTTCCTCCAGTCTTTTCTGCAGCTTCTACGGTAAGCGATTTTGTATTCCTTCAACAATGTCTGTTATAGGAAAGAATTTTGTGATGATCTAACAGTTTTAATCTAATTTTTTTTTATATCATCTTATTCTCAAATGTTGAAACAAATGTAATATCTAGCCAGGTCCACCACCCCACAAAGTTGTAGAGAATTTTGATGTTCATTGTTAGTTTGTAATTTGGTTTGCTGATGTGGTGGAGAAGCTATTCCTTCCCAGAGACCAAGAAAGTGAGTTACGTATAGCCTTTAAATTAACTGATGATCAGCATCCCTGTAAAAGCTCAATTTGAAGTCTGGATCTTTAAAAGCATTGCAAGAGCATACTCGCCAAAAAGACAAAAACTTGTGAGCAAATCAGTTCCTTAAAAAGCTTAAATGCCTTTCAAGTATATATAAGATTGTAAATGAATGTAAGATGTGTTTAGTATTTCTGGAGGCTTGTTTTGGAATAAAGATACTTTGTTTCTCTTTAATCTGATTTGGAGGAAATAACTTTAAAAAAAAATAAAAACCAACAAATCAATGGTGCTTGAAATGCTTAAAAACATTTAGTTCAAGAGAAGGGAACGTCCCCTGAGATTTATTAAGACTTAGGTCTTCCTAGAAGACTTACTCCAAAAGCCCAGGCAGATAGAATGAGGGAAGATGATGAAATGGCTTGTCTCATAGCAGATTTTTTTTCCTACATGTCAAATTTGGGGAATGGAACCTTAAAAATTGTTCATGTTGTTTGCTATTAGTAGAGGGAACTGCAGCTCTAGGGGAAAATATGTCACTGCTACAGGAAAGTGATTCCAAAAATACTATTTTCTCCTCTCATCCCTGAGTACAAGCTCCAATGTTGTGATCACATTTTAAAGCAAGTTATTCCTGCAAGGCATGAGAGGGCCTGTCTTGGTTTGTATCTCTGTCCTCGCAACTGTATGCATTCTCTCATCACCTTTAGTCAGATTTGTTGTGTGCTTTATTTTTTTCACTTTCTTGACCTCTGGTCTTCCAGTATAAGAGATGTAGTTAAGTTGTTGCCTCTATCAACAAAAGGCATTTAAGTTGTTTCTGTTACAACCCCCATCACTTTCTTATTACTCACATTCCTGTTCAGGAATCCTACAATCTGCTTGTAGCAGGTTATTTTAAACTTTACCATAGTAAAACAGGAGCATATCTGTTTCTGTTCTTACTGGATATATGCCTGTGTCTGCTGATTTGTTTACTGCTGAATATTTTTCTGATAGCAAAATGTTCATGACTGAAAGCTGAATGAGAGCAGATAATGTCTGCTGTTGCAAGATGAAACTTACCTCTGGGTTTACATCTTCTAGGGGGCCAAAGGTAAAGCCAGCCTGCCTAACTTTTTAGACCATATCATTGCTTCTGTGGTGGAAAATAAGAAGACATCTGATGCTGCAAAACGAGCTAGTAATTTAGCTGACACGCAAAGAGATGTGAAAGAAATGGTAATGGGTTTAAATGTTCTGGATCCACACACTTCCCACTCTTGGCTTTGTGATGGTAGGCTCCTTTGTCTTCATGATCCTAGCAACAAAAACAACTGGAAGATCTTCAGGGAGTGTTGGAAACAAGGCCAGGTGGGTGATGACAAATTGCCAACCCTTATGCCTTAAAAGTATCCTGACAGTTTAATCTCTACCTTTTTTAATGTATCCATTCGAACTTTGGCCAGTTGCTCCTGGGTGCATATGATGAACAAGGATTTCAACCGTAGCACTGTAAACAGGGGACACAGCAGCCCTGTCCACTCCATGCTGAACTGACTCAAGTACATGTGTTGTTCTCAGCTTGACAGCCTTTTAAGTTGTAGCGTGATTTGTGCTGAACCTGCTCTGCCACAGCACGTTAGTGAATCCATTTCGATTCCTGCATGCATCCTGCATGGATCTGCCCCATACTTGATGCTTTATAGCCTCAGGAAAAGGTCCATTCTTTCCAGCCGCAGCATGTACAAGAATACAGGTGCTGCATGAACCAAGTTCTGCCAGAATTTTGGGGTATAGTGATGGCAGTGACTCATCCTTAGCCTGCAGCCTGTATGAACCCAAGTATTGCTTTGGGTTCAGCATCTTATGTGTTGAGCACTCTACTGGATTGTCTGAGTGGTCATTGACTGATGAGGTCTTCAGTCAAGAGAGAAGACTTAGACCTGCTGCCAGCATATAGCCACTATTTCAGATTTTAGTCCATAGTGCTGCAGTTCTTAGACTTCTCCAGAGAGTCATTAATATTGGCCTGGTCGGGCAAGCTGAAGCTTAAGAAATGTAACTGCTGCTACTCAGGAAGCGTACCCATAGCTCTGACAGATTCTGGTGTCCATCAGTGTTCAAACTGTTCTTAGCATTTGGTTACAAAGCTACCTCTGACACTGTTACCTTCACTTACTACTCGGAATTGAGACCCTTGGTGCTAGATTGGTATGTCCCTTATCTTCTCTTCTGGGGAGGTTCTTGTTGACAGCTGTTCTGTTGTTATTGTTCTAATATTCTTGGAACTAACATTCTTTACTTATTTTGGGTTGCTCACAAGACATACATGCTGCTGAGCTGTGACAGAGGAGCAGATCAGGCTTCACATTCCTCTTTTGGAACTCAGAGTCCATTCCTGCCAGTGGAAGAGTACTTCCCAGTTAACTTTAGCATGTCCCATGGGGACATTCTTTGCATCCACTAGGCACATGTATAACTAGCACGTACCCATGAGAACTGCAAAGAGGCTTGTGCCACCACCAACCACAGGTCAACCAGTTCCTTTTGTTGACTTCACTAGTCAGCTACTAATAAGTGTTAGGGGCTACTGTACCTCCCTTGTCTGACTAGAAATGCAGCCTGCTGGTGGTATTGCCAGCTTTCCCTCTAATTGCAGTTGTCTTCTTGTCCTCCCAGATTCTTCCCAGAGTGCACAGGGACCTCATCTTTTTTGAACCTGTTGCATCATTCTGAATTATGATTTCTGATCATTTTTTTGCACTCCTGTGTTGTCAGTCATCTGCCTGTCTTGGCTAAGAGCTGTTAAATTTCTGGTCAGTATGCTCTGGCAATTTTCTCTATCTGTCAGCAAATAATATTCTCTTTCTGAAGAGGATCCTAAATAATTTGGCAGCTACTGACAAAACACTTGCTCATCAGTATCTGTGCAGATTAGACTGGCTTTATCACCAGATTCAAGATGCTGCATGTGTCCATGAGGTTCTTAATTGTTAATGAATCTTGAGATTCTCCTGATGGAGTCTAGAGATGGGATTACTGATTTTCTGTCAGATGAATGTGTAACTTCCAGTGTGCATCACCTTCTAAGCTGGTGCAGACTGAGGCTTTGGCCACAACGGTCACGTTTATATACTGTTTGTGAACCTCTGTTTTAGGCTTTTCCCCCAAATGTGCTAGGGATGATTTTTGCATGATTTTATCATTCCGAGGCCCCTTTCATAGCAGCAGTCCCATCCTTATTCAAGGATTCTCCAGTGATGTTGCATTCACATGAGTTTACTGCTCAAAGGCAGAAAGCAAGCTACTTGGAACTCTCTTACTCCTGCACCAGACAGAGCAGGTGACCCAGGTGTTGCTGTTTTAGCAAGTTCATTTTAAACAGAATTTCTGAGAGCAGAGATTCTCTCAACAAACTATGTTTTATCACAGTTCTCTTTCAGCTGAATCCACAGCCCAGGTGCCCCTTTGAAAGTGAAGTCAAAGAACATGAATTCTACCCCAAAAAAATCACCTTCCCTTTTCCTGTTCTGTGGGTTGAAAAAGGCTAATTGGAAAGTCTTAAGTATCCCCTTGCCCCATAAATGTTCCCTAGGCACTAGATCTGAGTCATATGAAAATCTTAGCCATGGTAACATCCCAAACTGGTAACGGAAAATTATTTTTCATTAATGTTTGGATAACAAATGGCACTCCTAGTGTCATTCAAGATGAGCAACATTTTTCAAATACTGTCTTAGAAATCGTCAGAGGTAAGTTAAACTATGTCTTATCCCAGGCTTTACCAGAAGACCATAGGATTATTTCTTTTTGGAGCTGTTTTTCCAGAGTGTTTTGCTGTCCTGAACGCAGTTCTTGCTCAACTGGGTATACTGTCACATGATTCTTATCCTTATAGAAACATGCTCTTTTCTGAGTTCTTGTACTAGGTCCTCTCTCTCTCCTGCTTGCCCCCTCTCTCCCTTTAAGGTGGTGTTGGAGGTTTTTCTTTTCTGCCTGTTTTTTGAGAGCAGTTACGGCACAAAATGTCTTCCAAACAAGTCTACTGTCTTTTTATCTTGCAACCCTACCAGTGTTCCTCACTTGAGGGAGAGCATTTTCTTTCTTTCATGGGAAATTCTCTGCTTAATAGTTGGAAGGGTTCTACTAGGTTAAGTAGATTTCTGTTCTTCTTGTTATTATGTTCAAGTGCTTAAGTGAATACAGCAGGGAACAAAATATGTCATTATTTGCCTGGGCTGAAGAAAACTAGCTTATCCATCAGCTTAAAGTCTACCTGGCAGGAGTTTCCACCCATCCTGTGAAAGGTACTGTGATTTCTTCCTCGTCCATGATCCTTATTTTTCTGTAGAATACGATTGAAGTCTATCCATTGCTTTAATGTTACAGCCCTTACTGGGATCAGGGAATATATTTAAATTTGGGATTAACATAATCTGCTCTGTCATTTTAGGGAAGTTTGCTACTTGTCAGGGACTTACATATTGGACATGGTAGAACAACTGCCAAATCTTATCTGGCCCTCAGACATTTACCCCCCCTGCTGCTTTTCCACATTGGCACAGACAGTACTAGGGAGACCTGGACAGTATCACGAGTGAATATATGGCTCTGGGATTACTGGTGAAAGGCATGTGGGCCAGGTGGTTCTCTCAGTCTTGCCAGTTAGGGAGAAGTACTTGAAGAAGGATGGACTGATCCTGCAAGCCATTGTTTGTGTGTCTGGTTTTGACAACAGGGCTTTGGGGTTTTATTGTTACAGGAACCTTTTTGAGCATCAAGGACTTCTTGGAAGACTAGCAGGATAAAAGCATCTTTGCTAACAGGCTGACCACTGTGATTAGGAGAGCTACAAACTAGGAATGACAAGTGAGGGAGAGGATAGCTTTGAGATACAGAAAGGATTTAGTTGGCTGGGTTGTCAAACAAGCTATGTGGGGAGATGTGAACAGGAAGGCTTTCATACTCAACAAAACAGAAATGAAAGGGGGTCCACCTCGAACCTGTTCCAAATAAGGAAATGTCTATATCACAGCATTTTGAGGAAAGCTCTCATACCATTTCTTGGAAATCAACAAGACCTTTCTGAAGTGCCTGCACACTAAATGCATGCATCGCGAGGAAGAATTAGCATGGGGTTGCAGGGCCACGGTCTCATTGGTATAACAGAAGTGGTGGAATAACTCACACAAGAGTACGGCAAGGGATAGGTACAGACTGTTCAGGAAGGACAGGCAAGAAAAGCAAGGAAGGAATATTGCTGTTTGAGAGACCAGCTGGAATGTGTGAAATTGCATGAGAATGGATGATGAGCCAGTTGAGAGCTTATGGGTCAGGGTTAGCAGGTAGACTGGACTAACATGAGTAACATGGTTATTAGTATCTGCTGTAGACCACCTGGTCAAAAGGAAGTGATGAGGCCTTCTTCAGACATTCATACCATCATCAAACAAACTGATGAAGTACAAACTAGGTAGGTGGGCAGGGAGGTGGGTTTAAAACTGACCAAAGTGCCATGCTCAGAGATTCGAGATCACTAGCACAAAGTCCATCTGGAGGCCAGTTGCTAGTGGTATACACTAAGAGGTCAGTATTGGGTTGAGTACTATTTTATGGAGTCACAGAATGGACGAGGTTGGAAGGGAACTCTGAAGGTTGTCTAGTCCAACCCCCCTACTGAGCAGGATCACCTAGAGCACCTTGTGCAGGATGGCATCCAGGTGGGATTTGAATATTTCCAGAGAAGAGATACAGAAGAGAACAGGCAACCTGTTCCAGTGCTCTGTCACCCCACAGTAAAGAAATGCCCCCTCATATTCAGTCGGAACTTTCTGTGCTTCAGTTTGTGCCCATTGCCTTTTATCCTGTCACTGGGCACAACTGAAAAGAGTTCGGCTCCATTTTCTCAACACCTTCCCTTCAGAAATCTATGTACATTAGTGAGGTCTCCCTTCAGTCTTCTCTTTTCCAGGCTAAACAGCCCCAGTTCTTTTAGCCTGTCCTTATATGACAGGTGCTTCAGTCCTCTAATCATCTTAGTAGCCCTCCTCTGAACTCACTTCTGTAGTTCTATGTCCCTTTTGTACTGGGGAGCCCAGAACTGGACAGAATACTCCAGTTGTGTCCTCACCAGGGTTGAGCAGAGGGGGAGAGTCACCTCCCTCGACCTGCTGGCAACACTTCTGAATGCAGCCCAGGATACCGTTGGCATTCTTGGCCACAAGGGCACATTGCTGGCTCATGCTCAGCATGCTGGCTACCAGCACTCCTATGTCTCTCTCTGCAGAGCTGTTCTCCAGCAGGTCATTCCCAGCCTGGACTGGTGCTTGGGGTTATTCCTCCCTAGGTGCAGGACCCTGCACTTGCCCTTGTTGAACTTCATGAGGTTCCTCTCAGCCCAGCCCTCCAGCCTGTTGAGTTCCCTCTGAATGGCAGCACAACCCTTTGGGATATCAGCCACTCCTATGAGTTTCACATCCTTATTAATGACCTAGATGCATGGACAGACTTCAGCAAGTTTACAGACAGTAAAAATTTGGGAACAATGGCTGATACATGAGATGGTTGTGCTGCTATTCAGACAGACCTGAAGGCCAGAGAACTGGACCAAGAGAAACCTCCTGACTTTCAACAAGGGGAAATACAAAGTCCTGCACCTCAGGAGGAGTAACCCCATGTAGCAGTTATGTGCTGTGGGCTGACCAACTGGAAAGTAGCTTTATTTAGAGGGACTTTGGGATCCTGGTGGATGACAAGCAATGCATCCTCACAACAGAGAAGGCCAATAGCAATTTTGGGCTGCATTAGGAAGAGCTTTGTCAGTGTCAAGAGAGGTGGTCCTTCCCCTCTACTCAACACAGGTAAGGCCGCACCTGGAGCAGTGTGTCCACTTCTGTGTTTCTAAGTATGAAAGAGACATGGATTTACTGGAGCAAGTCCAGTGAACGGTCACAAAGATGATTTAAAGGACTGAAGCATCTTTCAGGTAAGGAGAGGCTGACAAAGCTGGGAATATTCTGGCTGGACAAGAGAAGTTTTGCTGGATTGTGTGGAAAATCATATCAATGTGTATAAATACCTGATGGGAAGTAATGAAGAAGAGGGAACTAGACTCTTTTCAGTAGTGCACACTGACAGGACAAGATTCAGTGGGCAAAAATTAAAAAAAAAAAGAGAAGCTCAACCTGAACACAATAAACAGTTCTTCAGTGAGTGTGCTCAAATACTGGAACAGGTGGCACAGAGAATTTGTGGAGTCTTCATTCTTGGAGATACTCAAAGCCCAACTGGAGATGGTCCTGGGCAACCTGCTGTGGCTGACCCTGATTGAGCAGGGCAGCGGAGTTGGACTAGATGTTTTCAAGAGGTCTTTTCCAGACTCTGTGGTTTTGTTGTTTTGTTTTTTTTTTTTTCATTTTTTTTTCAGAAGTTGGCAGGACTGAAGTAACATGCCCTTTTTGTTTTCATAATCCCTTCAGTCTTCTGGAGTTGAGGTTTCATTGCCGCCTTCTAGATCTTAAAGGCTACGTGATAATATATTTGAAAAACAAAGCCACTTGTGTTATTCCCAAAGGGTTTTTCTTTTTTTTTTTTTTTTTTCTTCATGGAGAATTTTGAATGAATAGGCATTGTCATTTAGGGAATAAAATGGGACACCATCCTGTTAGAGGCCTTCACAGAACAATCCAGCTGAAGCAGTGTTTAGTTACTGGGGTGTTCTTAAACAGCGTATCTTTAGAGGTGCTTGCCTCTAGCTTTTTGGATATCTTTGCCTAGAACTCTGATGCTACTAGAATGTCTAGTGTCATATGTGCTCCTCAGGATTGTACTTAGCTCTTTCTTCATGTAAATAAAACCAAGGTCCACCTTCGAATCATTGCTAATGTGTAAGGCCCAGCTTGAAGTTAATTCAGCCTTTCACAGACATGTGAACTGTCATTTGAACATAGGCAGCAGTAAACCTAAAGTTTTTCAGGTGGCATAGTCCATGTACAGTTTCTTTTTTTCCCCTCTTAAGTCTTGCAACTCTAGTGATTGCAGTAAAGAGACTGAGACCCAAGTTGTCTTAAACTTAAAAGTCTTTGGCCACTGTTCGGAGGATTGTCTGATATACCTTTTTTCCTAGTATTGTTAGTTTACGGGGAGAGGCCACTCAAATTTTGGTTTGGATTGTGTGTATGTGGTTAGTCTAAATATCTTAAAACTCATTTTGCAAGTAAACAGGTGCTTTTCTGTCCCTTGATTTTGTACTAGAGAGTTAATGATGAACCATCATTGTACATAAGGAATGAGGGAACTAGTTTAAAAAAAAAAAGGAAACAAAATCATATCAGAATATGGAAGTTTCTTATCATTTTGTTTTAATACAAATGCAATTTTTAGTGGTAGTGGCATTTGTGCTTAAACAGCAGGGGTGGTGGGACTCAAGACAATTCCACAGGTAGATTGACCTAGGATAGCCAGACCTCCACCCAGCTGCTCTCTCTCTTCTACAACAGGACAAGAGGAGAAAGTAAGACGTAGCAGCCTGTGGGTCAAGGATAAAGACAAGCGAGATCAATTACCAATTACAGTCACAGGCAAAACAGATGCAACTTGGGAAAAAATAATTTATTGCCAATTAATAACAGAGTGAGGTGATGAGAAACAAAGACAAAACCAAAGCACCTTATCTGCGCCCACCCCTCCTTCTTCCTAGGCTCAACTTCACTCCTTCATTCCTGCCTCTTCTACCTCTTCCCCCCACGCTGAGTGGTGCAGGGTGACAGTGAATGGAGATTGCAGACAGTTCATAACACTTGATCTCTGATTCTCCTTTCTCCTCACCCTTTTCCTGTGCTCCAGTGTGGGGTCCCTCCCATGGGATGCAGTCCTTCATGAACTCCTCCAACATGAGTCCTTCCCATGGGCTGCAGTTCTTCAAGAAATTCTCCAGCATGGATCTTTTCCACAGGATGCAATCCTTAAGGAACAGACTGCTCCAGTGTGGTGGTTCCTTATAGCCGTAGTTCCTTGCAGGAAGCCTGTTCCTGCATGAGCTCCTCTCCATCGGGTTGCATTTCCTGCCAGGAGCTTTCCCCAGCCTGGGCCCTCCATAGGCCACAGCTTCTTTCAGGCCAGATCTACTTGTATCACTGTGGGCTCCTCCACAAGCTGCACTGTGGAGATCTGCTCTGCTATGGTACGCTACAGGCTGCAGGGGGGCAGCCTGCTTCCACCATGGTCCCCTTGAAGGGCTGTGTGGGAATTTCTGCTCCGGTGCCTGGAGCACCTCTCTCTCATCTTTCTTCACTGACCTTGGTGTCTTCAGGGTTGTTTCCCTCACATTTCTTTTTCTCGCTCCTTTCTCACCTCTGCGTATTGTGTGTGTGTTTTTTTTTTTCCCTTTCTTAAATACATCACAGAGGTGCCACCTGCATTGCTGATGGGCTGTGTAGTGTTCCTATCCTGGGCCTGGTCAGAACTGTCCATGTCTGGCACAGGGCACCCCCTGGTCTCATCTCACAGAGACCGCCCCTGCAGTCCCCCAACTACCACAGTCTTGGCTTGTAAACCCAAGACACTTCCCTTAGTAAGTCTAACTGAGCATTGCTTCTAAGGTAACTGCACATTGCCTGGAACTGAAGCTTGCTCTGATTCTGGCTGTATGTTTGATGAACAAAAAACAGACATGGGTGAAAACAGATTTGTGGTGTCCTTAATAAAATAGTAGTCAGGAGTCTCAGCTCTAAAGAACGTTTGGCTGCATGTGTAAGAAATTTGGTTACAGTGGAGTAAGCATGCATCTTTGTATTCTCAGCCCGTGCTGGTATCTGGTGTCCATAAGAAGTTGAAGTCAGAACTTTGGAAACCAGAAGCTTTCAGCCTGGAATTTGGAGATCAAGATGTAGATTTGGTGAACTGCAGGAACTGTGCCATAATTTCAGACGTGAAAGTGCGTGACTTCTGGGATGGCTTTGAAATAATATCTAGTAAGTAATATCTATGGCTGACAAGTTGAACTGAGCAGTCTGTCTTGCTACCTTCAACTGCCCCTTTTCCACATGTTTTCTTAAAAAAAAAAAAAAAAAAAGTTGTAAATCTCATCCAAAGAAGCCATTACTCCTTAGATGTTGCACACCCTAGAAATTATTTTAGTGAAGATGAAGTCTGGGTTGCTAAAGAAAACTCTGACATGTTATTTTGATATGTTAAAAGGTGATCCATTTAATGGGAAACTATTTTTTTGAACTTTCCTCAGTGAAAGTAATCATCACTTACCATTATGAAGACAGTAAGTGACTTGACAACCCTTGCTCCACTTCCAACTTCAAGATTTATTTTAAAACTAAAGGGAATCTGCAAAGCTAAAACAGACTGAAGGTTTTGAAACTAAAACTTAGACTTGATGGAACGCACCAACTAAATAAAATACTTTGTAATGTTAAGTTTATATAAATTATGAATAGCAATGCTGTATGAGTGTTTCATGTGATAACACATCATTAATGCTTGAGTTCTGCTTTGAGAAATCCTTCTGTCAAGTGTGCATGTGGAAGCTAACCAGTTAAAATTCCTGGGGATAAAACTGGTCCATCTTCTGCTGGTCAGATTAAACAGCTTCTGAAAAGCAGGGAACACTGTTTTAGATTGTACACACCTGTATAAGCGTGGTCTTATATTTGCACATTTGTTGTGACGGTTTGTTGCAATGCTGTTGATTGTAGAACCATTATTTATAAAGTGGTTTCCATTTTACTGCTATGTGTACATAGGAAATATGTTGAACTGTTGGACAGTTTAATGGAATACTTATTCAACAGCAAACAAGGTTATAGATTTTTAGACCACCAATATTCCCTTCCCTATTCATGTCTAGTCAAAGAATTGACAATTCTGGGCTTTTTAAAATATGGTTCCAAGTATACAGTCTTGTATTTTGTTATCAGTAAATTACATGCTATTCCCATTATTACTCAGAAGTGAATGGCCTAGAGGGATATAATGGTATAGTCTTTCTCTGTATTAACTGTAATTGGCAAACTTTACAAACTTGTCACTTTTTTTTTTTTTTTTTTTTTTTTTGCCAGGGTAATTTGTGAAAGTCTTATTATCTTCAAGTAATGTTATTTCTAGTTTGTCTCTAGATAGGTCCCTTTTAGCAAAATCAACTGTTGAATTCCTTTCAGACAATGCCTTTGCCACACTTTGTATAAGACAAGTTAGGGATCCAGGTTGGAAAACCTTATTATTTTAGCAAGTTTATTTTAAATGCATTTTATTTATTTATTTTTTTTTTCAGCCAAATGCAATCTCCAATTTAGAAGATGCTGACTTACAGAAAAATTAGGAATTATATAATGATTTTGACTTCTCTGCATTACATGAATTATAGTTTTCTCAAATATGTGGATTATTTTCTCGTACTGTCATTTAGCTATTGAAGAGATGCAGAACAGCCTATTAATTTGGAGCTGGTTTTGAGATGATCCCTTAATTATGCTATATGATAGTTTATTTTAGTTAATTTTAATCTTTTGCTACTTCTAATATCTGTGAGTTCTAAGTGGACTTCTGGCAGTTCTAACTTTGTTTGGACCATTCTTAGACTCGGCTTTCTTTGCTGATTAGATTTCTGGATTTTGTTCTGTTTCATATAATTTATCAGATCATTATGTTCTCCAGGTAGCTGTTCATTCTGTCCTTTCCGGGTAGCCTTCCTACAAGTTTCTTATCCTTGCTTGGAACAAAGATCCTTGATGAATTCAAAATCTCGAATACGGGAAGTTCTGAAACATCTTTATGTTTAAGTCCTTGAGCTTTTCAGTTCGCTTGCCTCTCTAAAATGCCTAGCTCATCAAAATTTGTTTTGTTTACATCTGTCATTTTGTTTTACATATCTGCAGTTCTTCATTTAAAACAGATCATTTTTTTAATATTGCAAACTAGTGCTGTTTTCTGTAGCCTGTTAATTTATTATGCAGAAGTGATTCACAGGTCTCCAAGTCCTAGTTTCTTTTTACATACTTTCTCTTCCAGTGCTGTCAACAGCTCTGCTAGCTTACACAGTCTGATTTTTGTTTGTCTGACAATCTACCTTGCTATGGTAGAAAATGATAAAGAATGTTACTTCCTGGGGAAAAGAGATGTGGAGGTAGCAATCAGTCCTGTTTTCCATCTGATGATTTCTTGTAGAGTTGTGAAGAATCTGGTAAAGAGTGAACTCTGATTCCTCTGTATGTTTTATGCTTAGTCTTCTAAGCTGCAACATGTATGCACTTAAGAATGCTTTCATAGCCATTCTAGCATCTGAGGCAAACAGCATTTGATGCTGAAACTAAAGTCTGTCTTCCTCAGTAACTTCCTGGTATTTAGCCTTTAAGCATGGTGTATCGTGGTTTCTTGTTTTATACTGAGGTTAGGATTGATTTTGGAGCATTAGACTTTGTTAAAGGCAGTAAGATAAAATGCTCTGAAAATCTTGTTTTCAGAGCTGAATAAAAACTTTCTTAAAATTTAGTAGCTGTTCAAGATTTGTTAGACTTCTGCTGTAGATAATGATACGACCGCTGTCTAATTGTTACGCTGTTATTTGGTTGTATTATAATAATATTTGGGAGTGCCCCCCCCCCCCCCCCCCAAAAAAAAAATAAAAAATCAGGACTCATTTTGCTGTGCAATGTAAAAGGTCTTGCTACAAAAAACAAGTAGCTTAAACAAGGTCATGTGTTGTGGTGAAAAAAAAGATACGACATGAATAAATTTTAATATGTTTCTTACAGAGAGGCTCAGGTCAGATGATGGTCAGCCAATGGTACTAAAGTTAAAGGATTGGCCTCCAGGGGAGGACTTTAGAGATATGATGCCTACAAGGTAAGTAAACCTTAGCAGCAGTGCACTAGAGATACATTGACAATAGAGCATAGGAAAGCATGTTTTTTTTCTCTTTGCTCTCTAGGTTTGAGGACTTGATGGAAAATCTTCCTCTTCCTGAATATACCAAGAGGGATGGAAGATTGAATTTGGCCTCTAGGCTGCCAAGCTACTTTGTCCGTCCCGACTTGGGTCCCAAAATGTACAATGCTTATGGTATGTGAGAGTATTTCTGAAGATGTTGATTTTTGTGACTTTCTGTTATTTTTGGGGCATATGCAAGACTGTGGCATTAATCAAAACTTTGAGAACTTATCCTATAGCACACTTCTGGTTTTTTTTTGCATTCTTCCTGTGATCTATTCCTATGCTAGTCCTCTGATTCTTATGTGTGTCTTTTTTTTGTGTTGTAGTTACCAAGCAATGTGATATAAGTTTGCAAACAATTATTATTCAGTACGTATAATAAGCATAATACTGAGACAGGATTCAATGAAAAGTTAGTATATTTTTGAGACCAAGTGCTACAGTTGAAAGGAAAATGGGTTAGCCAGTGGTTAAATGGGCTTAGCTTTGGCTTGAGGGAGGCCTGTCTTGGAGCTGGCTAGAACCGCCAGTAGTACAGAGCAGCCCTTGGTCTCATCTCGTAGAGGCCAGCCCTGCATCACCAAAAGCAACCATTACGTTGCTACCAAAACCTTGCAACGTAAACTCAGTAATTTTTTTTAGTGCTCTTTCAGTATTTAAGATACAGGGATGCAGTGTTTTTTAAGATTTTGAATTCCAAGTGTATATATATATGGCTCGAGTAACAAGTCCTCTGAGGACATGAAAGATTTATCATTTCATATTTTTGGAATAAAATGTTTTAACTCAGTAATCAGATGTAGATTAGACTTAAGCTGCAAGCCAATGTTTTGTATTTCTGAGAATGTGTTTGTGGGGTTACTTTGCTTTTTTTTTTTTTTTTTTTCCACAACTGTATGACTACAAATAAAGGATTTAAGAAGTGAAGGGGGGGGATTACGACCTTAGGTAAATTGAGTGGGTTTTTTTCAATATTTAAAGGTGTCCAACGTTTTGGTTTATGTATTATTTGACCCATAAGTTGAGTGATGAAGGCTCTACACCAAAGAGCCTACACCTAGTTAAGCAATATAAAACTAAGAGTGCAGCAAGAAGCAAAGTAGTAAGTAAAGGTTAATTTTTCTTTGTATACTGCTAGTTGCTAACAACAGCAGGAGTGGATTCATTTTGTTAAATTTAATCTAGAATATTAAATTTTCTTTTCCACTGTATAAGAGTTTAAGGAGGGAATGCTGATAGTATTTCTTAGCATGGAATATAATCCTCTAGTACTTGATCTTCTTTAGATACATAGATCTTAGTCCAAAGAGAGAAAGTATTATGCTTTATTTACTTTAAAGCAGAAAAAAAATATGTATATAGGTCTGCCTTCAAAAAGGTTTTTGTACCTTTTTACCTTTATAGCTGCAATATAAAATAAAGGGTGGAACTAGGAGTAAGAACAGTAGTTTTGCCTATGGTGAATGAGAATGTCCGTGGTGAACTTTACTTGCGTGTTAAATGTATTTCAGTTGTAAATATGACTTTGTTTTCTGAATGTGTGGTGCAGGGAAGTTCTTAATGATGAGGTAAATTTTTTCCTGTGTGTCGCATTTTCAAGGACTATTCCCATTTTTTCCCATTAAGATAGGAAAATTGTATTTGAAGCATAGTTCTTAGTGATATTCAGTTACCTGAAAAAAAGACACACTTATAGAAGTTGACCATGGAGAAGTCCTATTCTATTCAACAGGTTTTGTGTGTATAGGGCCCTTAAATATTGACCAATTTTTATATATAAATACCTAAACTGTTTAATGTAAAAATTGGCGTTGATGATGCTTTTCCCAGCATACTCTATGTGACTTTAGATCAGTAGCAAATAACTATGGAAAGAATGACCCTTCTGTCATTATAAACTACTACTTTTGGCTAAGCACAGTTTTGGGTCTGGAGGTTGTAAGAACCCTTACCTGAAGTCAGCAATTAATCTGTCTTTTATGAATACATCCAGTCTGTTTTTTGAACTTACATATTATGTTTATCCCTATTTGGTTTTTAGTTGTGCTTTCCTAAATCTATGTTAAAACTGTCTAAATTAGTTGTTTGTGGTTGATTATGATGGGTACTGCACGGTGAGTTGAGCTCCTGTTCCCAAAAACTTACTTTTTAAGTAGAAAAGAGGTAATTGAGATGGTGATCCTGAAACACAATGGGTAGTCTCGTGGTCATAATTCTGTTAGTGTTTGCTGATATGATGTTTTTGTAATCTGTTAAATTTCTTTCCCTTGATACTTGATACTCCCAGAGGAGATGGTAAAACCAAAAGTAGAGAGAGTGCTGTTGAAGGATCAGAGGAAGAGAGAGTCTTATGTGAGAAAGTGAGAGAATTGAGCAGTAAACATTTGAAGTCTCATCCCTTTAGAGGAATGAGTATAAAGGTAAAAGCACTTGAGAGTCTACAGGTGTTTTCCTTTACTCAATTGTAATCTGAATTGTTAACAATGATTTGGACAATAACTACTGTGAATTCAGTGGACCACATGGATTTTACAGCTCAGAAAAAATACTTAACTGCTGGAGGTGTATACTTGTGACAGTCCAACGATGTGATACGCACAGGATGTTGCTAATGCTAGTTATGGCAGCTGAGGTTTCTCTTGTATCACCAAGCAAAGGAAGTCAGTGCCAGAGAACACATAGGTAGGTAGTATGCCAGAGAATGCATACTACCTACCTGTATTACAAAAGCAAAGTTCCCTACTGTAGATTTTATAAATGACCCTCAGGGAGACAAAATTGCTGAGTACAAATTCAGTCTGTTTTTAAAATGCTTGTTTTCTCATCATGGGTTGAACTATACTTGCTGCTTCTATTTAAAAATAAAAATACTAATTTTCAGTAAACTTTTTACTTATGCCATATATGACATGAAAATTACTACAGCTGCTCATTGACATTGGTTTCTGCTTTCATTGCTGCATAAAGACAGCAGATTAGAGAGATTTTTCAATAAGGTTAATTTTTTAGAATCGTAAATAGGATCTTATTTTATTTTACACTATTTTATAGGCTTAATCACTGCAGAAGATAGACGAGTGGGTACTACAAACCTGCATTTGGATGTGTCTGATGCTGTTAATGTCATGGTGTACGTTGGCATTCCCATTGGGGAAGGAACTCATGATGATGGTAATGTTTGAGGAAAGATGTTTTCAGTCCGTTAAAAATCAGTTGTGCATGTGAAACTATGCTTTTTATTGCTTAAGCTGATCGTAACTGAGAGACGTAACCTAAATATTTTTGTTATATATTTAGTTTGCTACATCTGCAACATGTATTTAGAAGTACAGTAATATTTCATTGGTTCCCGACTTTCAAAGAAGCAGAGCTTTCATAGAAATTAGACACATGTGCCTCAAGAAAGTAGGAGAAAGGTTACTTTTTCATCTCCTTATATTTGAATAATTATAGCTAGTTCAGTTTGAATTCATGACTGAGTTTTCTGATTAGCTGTCAATTGTCACACTTCCTGAATTTTAAGGTGAAGCTTGAGGCACTTGGAAAGGGTGCTCTAATGCAGCAGTTCAGTGTGGCTGGACTTAGTGTCTTAAAAGTCTACTTCCTGTAAGCTTCACAATCATATTGGTTTCATGTGGATTCCCCTTTCAGAAGTTTTGAAAACAATTGATGAGGGAGATGCTGATGATGTAACAAAGCAGCGAATCCATGAAGGAAGAGAAAAACCTGGAGCATTGTGGCATATCTATGCTGCCAAGGATGCTGAAAAGATAAGGGAACTTCTCCGAAAGGTATGTTTTTGACAAAGTCTTGAGCCTACATGGTATCTCGACAAGCTTAATTATAGCAGCTGAATGATACAAATTGCTATTGACATCAAGTGCATACATATTTTTAAACTGTCTTTGAGAACATTATTTTTTTCCACAGGTTTTTAGCCTGGTCTAGGATCTTCATGCTTATTACTAATGTATATCATGGTAGTTAAGACCTAGATGAACTTGATGAAGTAGCATCCCACTTTGAAATAGTTTAGGATATGTTTGGTATGTGTTTTGGTACAGAGCTTTTTGTGAGACAGCAGTATTGAGGTACTGTGTCATGGCTTTTTTTTTTAAAAATTATTAATCTTGCATCTTGGCCCTAGGTTGGAGAAGAGCAAGGCCAAGAAAATCCCCCAGATCATGACCCTATTCATGACCAAAGCTGGTACTTGGACCAGACCTTACGAAAGCGACTCTATGATGAGTATGGTGTACAAGGTTGGGCAATAGTGCAGTTCCTAGGAGATGCTGTGTTCATTCCTGCTGGTGCTCCCCATCAGGTAAGTAGGCCAACTCTATGCCATATTGACAAATGGAATTGAATTAGAAGCACAGTAGAACTGTGACTTCCAAATAACTGTTAGTTATTGTTGCTGATTTAAGTTCCTTCTTCTGTGCATGCAGTTCTTACAGGATTTATTTGAATTTAATCTTCATCATTATGTTAGTAAAAATGATACAAATACCTGATTGATATGTACAGTAGTGTGATAGAATTAAGAAAATATTTAGAACAAATAGTTGGAAAGCATTTCTGCATGATAAAATTTCAGACTAGGGAAGAGAATTCTGATAAAGTGTGGAGAAGAGATGGGAAGTTATGTTTTGCAAGAGTAGCATGTGAGGGAGGACAAGGGAACATCTGAGATGTCATGTATTTCGTTTTAACATTAGAGACACAATTTTATTTGAAACCGGAATAGGCTTCAATGCCTGTTTCTGGTAAGCAAATGCAGAAGAACCAAACATCCTGTTTTTATTTTTTGTATTAATTCTGTATGGTTTGTTCTAGGTCCATAATTTGTACAGCTGCATTAAAGTGGCAGAAGATTTTGTATCTCCAGAACATGTGAAGCACTGCTTCCGTCTGACCCAGGAGTTCAGGCATCTGTCTAATACACATACAAACCATGAGGATAAACTGCAGGTAACTGTTTTATGATGGTAGTCACTAAATACATCCTGTGTTTGGCCACATTTGTTCAGTATTAGAAACATGCAACTAAAGATTTAAAACAAACAACAACAACAAAACAACTTTACACAACTTCGGAGGTTCTCATTTGATAAGTATTTCAAATAATAATTGTGTATCTATGTCTACAGTATCATATAAACAAAAATTAGTAATAAACTTCTAACTTTCCAAAGAACTATCCCACGCTTGGACTAGTGCATGTTTCAGTTTTAATTAGTTTATAAATGGCTGAATCCTGAATAGCAGTGATGTATAGCAGGAAAAAATCCTTACAAAAAAGGCAAAAAGCAATGTTTTGTTTTGAAGAGATGTTTATTTCACTAACAACACCTGTATTTGTTTCTGTATTATCTGAAAGAGAGTTGCTGTGGACTGAAAGGCTTGCTTATTTAAACTAATCCTGAAAAGGAAAATGAAGTTTGTTTTGGCTTTGAAAAAATGCAACGGCTTAAACCAGTAACTAAACACAGAATATTATGTTCACTAAAAAGAAATAGAACATTGTGTTTAAGGCAGTAAGTCATACATAAGGAAGATTGTAAGGAGGCCTTTCTTGATTTCGCTGATACGTGCCTCTAAAGAGTTAATATTTGTGTAGTTTACAAATTTTGTTGTCAGCATTGTTTTTGTATTAGCAATCTCATGCATGTAAAATGAAGGTGGAGCAGAAATCTGCTAAATGGCTCTTCTTGAAAAGATGACTACTCAATATGTAACCATGCTCCAGTATGTCACCCAAGAACATCAGGACTTCCCATGTTGATTCTCTCAACGAATTTGGTGAAATTTGCTGTGAGCTTCTATATGTTTTTACATGAGATTTTAAAGTAAAGCAGAACTCTCAACTCTCACTGCACAGGATTTTAAAGTAAAACAGTACTCTAAACACACGTTGTCAGGATTCATCTTCAAACACTGCAGCTCTTCAGCTGTAGTTATAAAGATGAGGTAGTGTGCCTATAAATGAATAGGTTGCAAAAAATGAAGAATGCTCATTAGCCTGGTAAAAATTATAATATAAAAGCTGGTTACTTACTGACAAAGTAGCCCGGTGAAAATGAATAGTGGTTACATTTAGGTTGGATATTAGGAAACACTTCTACTCTGGGAGGGTTGTGAGGCATTGGACCAGGCTGCCCAGCGAAGTGGTTGAGTCATTACCCCTGAAGGCATTTAAAAGATGTGCAGATGTGGTTCTCAGGGATGTGATTTAGTGGTAGACTTGGCAGTGCTAGGTTAATGGTTGGACTTGATGATCTTGGAGGTCTTTCCCAACCTAAAGGATTCTGTGATTCTATGATTTGTGCCTCATAAGCGATCTTTGCAATGTTTACTTTCTTATTTTTCCTCGTTTTCCTGTAATATAGTATTAATGTATTATAATATTTTTATATGTATGTATGTTTTTGTGATAGACATATGTATATGGGGTAGAATAACTCAAGTCCTTTAACTGTCACACAAATGATACAAAAGACTGAGATCATGCATATATTGGGGAAAAATATTGGTGCTTCACAGTTAATTGAACTGGCACAGTTAAACTACTTGAAACTGAATTCAAATAAATCTGAAACAAGATATAGCTTTGACTGTTAGATAGCTCAACATAGAACAGAATACTGTGGTTACTAGTGGATTTTTCACCTCTAATCTTGCTTGCCTTTCTGTAAGATGCACAAGTTCCTTTTGGGCTTGATTCATATGTATCTATAAGTGACTTGGATCAAAAGGACTTCTTCAAAGTAAAGCCTTTGAATGACTTAAAAGTGTACTTTCTCATAGCTCTCATAAAGTAGAGACTTTATCTTAAAACAACATGAGTAAGTCAGTTGCTGTGGGACCAAATTGCTGCATGTAGGTCTCAGAAATATTTGTGTAGTCTAGCTGTGACAGTTGAAATGTGTGCTGATATACTAAAGCAGTAATATTATATACTTTGTGTATACTTACTAACTATCACAAATTCAGCTGCCAGCATTGATTGCATAGGTACGTTAGACTCCTTGTTAGTCTGGAGAAGTTGATTTTTTTTTTTCCTTTTACAGGTGAAGAACATTATCTACCACGCAGTGAAAGATGCTGTTGGCACACTGAAGGCTCATGAATCCAAACTAGCTAGATCATAGGAACTGCTAATTCCAAATGCCCTGTGAAGTAAGCCTTTTGCTCACACTATATACAGGGACTGCACGACTGCCTCTGCAGGAGCAGAGGCTTCTCACTAAGAGCTGGTGTGGTCAGTATTACACACACTCTTCAGCCACTGTTTTCTACGCTGCCTCAATGCTGAAGGTCTAATGGAAGGTTGCGTTGCACTGTTACATGCAGAATTCCAGATTCTAATGAAAGGTGCCATGTCCCTTTCTTGTGGCCTTTTGCAGATTGGAAGAACACGGAAACCACTTGGTGTTCCTGCATATTATAAATAGAAATGGTGTAAAGAGTGTGGATGTTTTTCCTCATGCCTAGTTAGTCTCCACAAAGTTAGAAGGAATTTGCTGGAGGTGGGTTGTCCTACTGCAGATTTAGTTGATAGCTGCTAAAGGAGTGTGACCAACAGTAGCCCAACTGCAGAAATTTAAGTAAACTTCCCATGTGAAATACAGGCCAAGGAAAAAGATAAAGCTATTCTCTGCACTCCCCTTCTTGTAGCCATTTCTCTATACACTGTAGAGTTGCAGAAATAAAGGGAGAACCCACTTTTTTTTTTTTCCCCCAGAAGACTCCAGAAATAGGAGAATTGTGTATTTAGTGAAAAACTAGGTTTGTAGTGAAACAGTTAATATTTCATGAAAGTAGATATTTTTAGTATTTTTGAAGTACCACAACTGTTCTTGGATTTTCAAGGAAAGGCGCATTACATTTAGTCTTCCTTTCAATAAAATAAAGAAGTGATTTTTAGAAAGCAGTCCAAAATAGCACAAAAACAGCCAAAGGAGAGTGAATAGAAATTGACACCCCACCTCCCTTGCCCATATTCCTCACCCACTTTCTCTATCCCCATGTCTCCGCTGCTTCCTCAGAAAGAGAAGTGAAAGGAACTATGAACTCTGTTCTCACGTAGAGATGTTGTACATCTCTCCCTGCACTGGTAACTGCAGGCAATAGTTCACCCCAAACCAGTGCTTGCTGAAAACATCTATCCTTTCCAAAAGTGAAGGAAATGTTAACTTTCAGAATCAATTTTGTCCAGAACTATTTTAAGTAAAACGTTTCTGCTTGATAGAACTGTATTCAGAATTTGCTAATGTCAGCATTGATGCAATGGATTTCATTGTCTGGGTACATGGGGAAATATATCTACCTTATATCCAGCTGTACTGTAGTGCCACCTGCAGGCCTGTTAATATGTTCACGGTTATTTCATTTTTTTAAAAATAAAAGTCATTTACTGTAACAGTCTGGGCAATTTCTTTCAGTTTTGGCCACTGATAAGCCTGCTTTGAAGTTATCTCAGTTTCTGCTAGTGGTAGTGTAGTCTAGCTGATAATTTCTTGCCCTGGGTCTGGCTTGGGTATTTTAGGCATGGGGTCCCAAATATGTATATGCAGGCAGCATACCAAGCTGTCTCCAGGCTCTTGATTAAAACTAACTCATGAGTTAATTTTGGCAGAGTATGTGTCTTGTCATAAACCATATCTCTTGTGCTATGCTCCTTGCCTCTTGCAATCTTTCTACCAGGCTGGGATTCAGAGGTGCCCTCTCTACTGAAGAAATAGATGGGCTTGTAAAGATTTCTTGGTTTCTGGCCTTGGAGATTGTGATGTCAGTAGCAGTTCTTTTCACTGACCTGTTGGCTGGCAGCATTTCAGGTTGATTGCTTGATTCGAGTAGTTTAATCCTTGGATTCATACCCTTGCACCTGTCCTTCAAGTATGGGCTATGCCAGTCTTCTGCAGATTAAAAGGATTATCCCAGAGTCATTAAACATTCAGCATCAGTATTATACCTGTTACACAGAGTTTCTTGTGCTCTCCTAATGGACTCTGTGCATATAAACCATTCTCAATGTCTAGTTCTGGTTGAGATGTTTCCCCGTTTTTGCATATGTATCAGCAATTATGGCAGTTAGATGAAGATCATAAGGACAAAGACTTAGCTGTGTGTAATACAATAACTGGGTCATCTGCAGTGCGGTGATCTACAGCAAGAGTTCTGCATCTCATAATGAGCCTTTGTTTGGTTTGAGTCTATCAAACATTGTTTTTGACTCTTGAATTTCCTCTTTAACAATCGTAGAGTACAATTAATCTAAGGCAATATTCAAACAAAAACAGAGGAATGATTTGCACAAAAATTACAGATTAGAATTAAGAAATACATAGCAATCCAAATTTTAGATCATATAAGACAGGAAAAAAATGTAAATTGATTGGTCAAATCAGCTCTAACTTAATATTTGACCTTTTTTATCTTTTATCTGGATTGTATAAATCAAGAGGTAGAGGCTACCACTTCCTTTGGCAAGTTTTTCCAAGTAGGTATTTTTTTTTTTATAAGAGGTACAGATTCGCATTTAGCTAGATTCAGAATCCACTTACCAGTTGTTGTTTGTTTTCTACCAACGTAAGATTTTCAGTTGATTAAAAATGAATTGTCAGCTCCTAGAACTCTGTCCAACTAAATAAAATATAACTGCCACTGTACAATTTCAGAATGTTTGAAATAGAATTTTCATATACCATGTATCAGCAAACATACATTTTTGTATATTAATTTAAAATATGTAGATCATATATAAATATATATAATCATATATAAATATATATAACCATGTAGAGAGAGAGACGTATATATTTTTATAAGTGTATATGTGTCTGTTTATATATAAAATCCCAGACAACTGAGGGGTTGGTTGTTTTGGTTGTGTTTTCTTTCAAACATCCTTAGCTTTTACATGACATTTATTCTACTGAATGTGGTCTTGCTATTACTAAATGGAACTTCATAAGACAGTGGGCAGGCAGCATTTTTTAATATTAGCTAAAACCTTGCTGTGTCTTGGTATCCTGTGGAACTACAGGCAAATGAGAGAAGGGATTCAGGCTGTTAGAGCTGTTTACCTGCCCAAGTGAATTTAGATTCCATTCACAATACAGAAGGTTAATGTGTGTTCAACCATGCAAAAGGGCATATGCAGCACTGTCATTTAACAGTTTCACAGATACTTCAAAGCATTACACAGGACGCACTCATCTCTTTTTCTCAGTCTCAGATGAAGGGAAAGAAATGCCTTTTCAACCTAACAACTTCATCCCTTATGTGACGTTGATTAAAAATACCGCAGTCCACAAAGGTTATTTTTACAACATTTAATAATTTCTCTGTTTATAAACAGTACTCTGAGGAAACTGAACAAGGCAACATAAATGAGAAAGAAAAAAAGTAATACATTGAAGGATGTATAATTCATTTAAAATTCTGATAGATTCTGACGTCACCTCTTGTAGAACCTGGGGATGTGGAATCAGGATAGTATTGAAGGGAAGTTAGGTGTTAAACAGTAAGTTGGATTTACCTGCAATACAAAGATGAAAAGTTTTCAGGCACAGATATTCTTTAAAATGTATTGCATATAGGACTTTCCCTCTCTTTCCTCACTTCTTACGTTGTGAGGTGTTGGTTGAAATGTATTATGTGCTAGTGAATTACTCATGCATCTAGCATATCTTACAAGTATTGTTTAAGTAGAAAATGAGCATGGAACTACACAGCATGGAAGTGAAGCATAGCATAAAAGCACCTGTGGACAATACATCTTACTGGTAAGTAAACCCATCTGACTGTCACCTTCAGTGTTTCCCCTAACTTAAGCCACATCTGTTTGGGTTGCATAGACCTGCTTGTGGTCACTATCTCCCATTGCACCCCAGAGTCTGAAATCAGCCCATAGCTTCCTTTCCTCTTAAGTGGCAGTCTCTCTAAGATCCGTAATCTCAACCACTGAAAAACAGGTGCATACTCCCACTAGGCATTTGAAAAATAACCAGGTACAACTCATCTTACTTTTGTTTATATCCATCTTCCCCCCCACCCCCCTTGGAAGAACTTTTTATTTTATCTTTGTGCACATATACAGACTCATACAAAAAATGGTAAAGTGAGTTTCAAGATGTAGAATTAATAAAATAAAGCTGCTTTCAGTATGAAGGTCTCTTCTAAACTAAATGGCTTCCAATCACAAAGCAAAACAGGTGAGAAAAGGAAATGCTCTCAGAATAATCTTTTCCAGTTCTAGGGCCTTACTTCTACGATGTCAGTTTACATTGTCAATTTACACTTTGTCTCTGTTTTCCTTAGTCCTTTTAAGGTTTGATACTCTTACATTACAAAGTGCACCTTTAAATTTCAGAGGTAGGGCTGCTATTGAGATCTTCCACTTCACCTTTCTTCCTAAGACCATTATTTATTCTGCTGTTTTTTTTTTCCAGAGCTACTGTGTTCTTCAGCACTGAGTAATTGTCATTTCTATTCATTAGAGCAGCTTCTGCCTGAACCTCAGTTTTGGTAGGATCTCCACATCTGACCTGGCATTGGTGTAAATGTAGCTTTGCTCAAGTTTCTCTAGTCAAGGAAGATAATTTTCCCTTGCCTCATTGTTTAGGCCATAAAATGGATTGTTATTCAACCGTTTTAAACATTTGTAGAACACACATTTGTCATCAGTTACTTCAGCAGTAGTGTATCTGGTTGTAGAAAATACACAGCCTTAATTTGAAAGCAATCAATGAATTGCTTTCCTCAATAAGTCTTACAATCTTAGTTACACAACACTATGCAACATTACTAATAACTTAATAATAAATCATTCTATTTCAGTTTGACCTACAGCAGTCTTTTGTTACAAAAATAGCTTTTCAGTACCAGCAGCTTCTCCTTGTGAGAAGGTAATTAATTTCTCATTCTTCTTCATGATATGGAAAGTTCCTTGTTGCTAACTACACATGTAAATTGCTAGCTTAAAATACTTTTCCTGGAGTTGTTCTAAAGCTTAATTTGCCACTTTATAATGGACTCTCGCTTAAGATATTCACAAGACCACCTGCTTTACTAATGTTGATGTTCATATTTTGTTGTTCTTATCACTATTTATACCTCTCATTGCAAATGTTCCTGCTATTCCTTGGCACATTAAACAGTTCAGAATACTAAGGCACGTTTTCTTTGTGTGTCACATACCCATGCTGCAGTTACTCAGCACTCACAGTCTTTTCATACGTTGTACTCAACAAGTCTCTGAATTTTCTCTGTTTGCATCTTTCACTCACCTGAACATGAGCACATTATTCAAGTAACAGAGCTGTTCTCTACCTGATCCCTGGCACAAAACTCATGGGGATAGAAATGCAATTGTTCTGATGAGGGAAGTGCAGGTTTGTGTTACTTGGATGTGTGAGAGCAGATTACCCTTATCCTATTTGTAGGTCAATTGTGCAATCAGTGGTGTAAATTGTGCAGTCCCTTATGCAATCATATTGTGGCCATTCATATCCAAAAGCGGACTGTGACAAAATGTTCTTTGTCACTGTCTGTAGTGACAGTTTTGTTTTCAGCTCTTGCATGTAATGGAAAGTTGCTGATGTTGTGTGTTTTTCATCATTGCTCATTACCACTGAGGCTCATGCATCTGTAAGAAAATTGTTCCCTAGCAAATCACAGTTCTTGCTCCCTTTCTTTTTCTTTCATTTTTCAGAAAGGCTATTTGGCAAGATTTTGCCATAGTACATTCCTTAGTGTTTTGATGTTTATGTTGTTGGGGGATGGGGAGGAGGTTGTCTTTTTTGTTAGTTAAACTGCACAAGGCTTTCTAGCAAATTAATATATTTTAAAATTGAAATTCAGCTTGTGTAATGGTCATCTTAGTGTGATTCAAAGGTCTGTGTATTGAGCCTGATCAGTCTTTGTCTCTAGTTTCCTTAGGGGTGGCAAAACATTCCACTAACTCCTGCAACGACCGAAAAGGTTGATCCTCTTAACAGTACTCTCTGCTGAGTCACTATAACAACTTTTGCTGCTCAGTTTTCTGGCACACTAGTATGTTTAAAAATACACATGAATAATATTTACTTGTCTCCCCATTCAGACGTGTTTGTACAGGTAAGCAATCCTTTGCCTCTCATCTGTGATTCCTAGGAGCGAGAGCACTAGGCAACAGTGCGTTATCCACGAAACTACAAAGAACAGCTTTCATCACTTAGGTTTGATAACGACCTCTGCTGTATCTGTGAGTTAATTGTTTTACAGACAGTTTTCAGTGAAGCTGAGAGTTTTGAAAAGACTTTAAGTAGCCCATTTATTTGCATCATTTTGACGGCTGTTGTGTAGGGCCTCCTAGAGCAGGTAACTTCTAATTTTGGAAGATGGCTTCTTCCGCCGTCTCTATTACTGCCTCCTGAAGTGCCTTCAGTCATCACGCTTCAGTCATCTTCTTACGCTGTGCGTGTTACTCTGCTGCCGTCTCTCCAGCAGGTCCCCTTTCCTGCGGCGCTGCCCTCGGCCCTGTCCCCCGGGGAGCGCCGCTACCCCCGCCAGCGGAGCGGGCAGGCACGGGAGCCTCTGCGGCTGCTTCCGGCGGGGCGGGGCCGGGCGGGGCGGGGCGGGGCGGCGGGGTCTCCGCGGCGGCACGGGGAGCGATGCGGCCCCTCGGCTCCGCCCCTGTCAGTGCCGGGGCGGGGCTGCGCCTGCTGCAGGAGCCTGCCCGTTAAGAGTCGGCTCCCGCCGCCGCGGAACCCGGCGCCGCCGCCATGGTCTCCTGGATCATCTCCCGCCTCGTGGTGTGAGTGCCGGGGCGGGGGGATGCGCAGGGCCCTCTCGGGGCTGGGGCGCTCCGGGGAGCCCCTGCGGGGCGCGGCCGCCGCCCCCGGTGGGGCCGCAGGTTTCGGCCGCGGGGCGAGGAGAGGGGCCGCGGGGCGGGCGCTGCCTCGCGGTCGCCCGCGGCCGCGTCCCGGCGGGTCCGCGCTGGCCGTCGCGGCCCGAGAGCAGCGCCTTGGCAGGGGGCGGGGGAGCGGGAGCCGCCCAGGGCGGAGGCAGTCGGCGTGCGGGGCGCTGCGGGGCCGTGAGGCGCTGAGGGTTCTGCGCTTTTTGCAGGCTGATCTTCGGCACCCTCTACCCTGCGTATTCCTCCTACAAGGCCGTGAAGACGAAAAACGTGAAGGAATATGTGAGTACGGGTTCGCCGTGTGGGCGCGGTGGTCGCCCCGTCCTTCGCGGCTCCCTGCGAGCCCACGGCCTGGCCCTGGCCCTGGCCCTGGCCCAGTGTCAGGGGCTGCTCGGCCCGCAGCGGCGTCAGGTCGGACGGGCCGCCTGAAGAGCAGCCCTGACAGACTTCGGAGATGTTTCGAGGAAGGACACTTACTGAAATGGGAGGTTTTGAGCCATAAACGTGGGTTTTCTGTGTTTTGTTTTTTTCTTCCCCCTCCAGGAAATATTGGCTGAGGATGGGAGGAACAGTGTGGTCTGGAAGCATATGGAAGTCCAGGGACAAGTTCTTTTCTCCAACTTTGTTCTTACTTTGTGTCCTTTTACTGCTTTTTCAGTACTGCTTTTGTTTTCTTCTAAAAACCTAAATAATCATGCATGGTTTGTATTATCCTATCAACCTTGCTTGTGATCAGCAATTCCTGTTGGTCAAGACTTCATTCTCATTCCATCCTGGAAACATTTCCTTCTCTCTCTCTCTCTCTCTGCCTACGTCATTGTTGCAATTGCCATATTTAAAACACCAAATAGTTTTCAGTGATGCGGTGTGTTGGTTTCTTACAGAAGCGCTGTTCTAAGATGATTAGAGGAGATGAGCTATTTGTTTTATGGATGGGAAGAATTTCTGCATATTTAGAGCAGTGAATAATCAGATAGAGAAGAGAGGTAACATGGCCGAATAGAATATAATTTGCCAGTATTTCTTTGTGGTGCAGTCTGCAACTCTTCATCCAGTTGGCTCTGTTTGCTGCTTACAAAATGACGTGTCAATAGTAAATGTTGCAGGATATGTCTCATTCTGCTTCGGTCCTCTAGAATTGCCTAGGTGTTTCCTATGCATCGGCTTAAAATTCAGCACGTTGGTTTTTGAAGGAGAGAGCAGCTGAGGTAGAGTCTATTCATAGTGGACAGCTTTTAAAACTGCATCATCTAGCTTGGCTGGTTTTTTTTGTTTTTTTTTTTTATGCCTTCAGCAGAGAAGTCAAAATCTGAATGTTCAGTAGGCACTGATAATCAATGCAGTGTTTTAAGTGAGTATTAGAGGTATAGTCAGGAATACTATATACTATGATAACATTAAAAACCAAAAGGAAAGCATAAAAGAAACTGAGTAGTTGAATGATCCCGTGACTTCATAATTATCTGGTAGTCTTACTGCTGCTGTTTTCTCTCCTCGTTTTCTTTTAGACCAGTTGTCTGTGATCTTTGTTGCATCAAAGGCAGGTTTTTACTTGGAATTTTTATTTGGCTCTTAAGTGCCTGTCATGGAACTATTGTTTTCCGGTTACAGAAGTTGTGTTAGCTGTAAGGCAGGCCCATTTTTCACAGTTTGAAAATGTGTTGAAATGTGTTGTTGAGAATTTGAGGGATTTAAAAACAAAAACTCTCCTTTTTTAAAACAGCCAGCACACATGGCTTGTTCTGGAGTTCAAAGACCCAGTAAATACAGAGCCTTTGAGTTTGTAGATGCTTTACTGTAAAAGCCTGCTTATTTTCTTAGGGTAAGTTGGCTGTTGAGGTACAGAAATGCAACGTGTCTTGCATAATACAAACATACTAATCTGAATTTGTGTTGGTAGACGTCACCTTAATTGCAGCAGGACTTTATTAATCTGATGATTAAAAAGAAATGAGGTCTGGTACTTGAGTATCATAAAGTTGTCATAACATGAATGTCAACTAATCACCTGATTTTAAGTCCTGCTGGGGCCGATATGGAAAAGAATGACATCTGTTTTTGGCTTTTGTTTAATACTTCATTGTTACAGTTTTCTTGAAGTAGATAGTTCTGGACAGCTGCAATAGAAAATTTCCTTTTTTTTTTTTTTTTTTTGTCTTCAATTAAAAAATTAAAATACTGGAGTTAGTTCAAGAAGATATATTCGTACTGCTAAAACTGATCTTATATGTGAATTATTTTTCTTTAAGAGGACTACATCAGAATTAAACATGTAGATGCTCTTAGGAAGAACTTCTTTACCGAAAGGGTTGTGAGGCATTGGAATAGGCTGCCCAGGGAAGTGGTGGAGTCACCATCCCTGGAGGTCTTTAAAACATGTTTAGATGTTGAACTTAGCGATATGGTTTAGTGGAGAACTGGTTAGTGTTAGGTCAGAGGTTGGACTTGATGATCTTGAGGTCTCTTCCAACCTAGAAATTCTGTGATTCTGTGATTCTGTTAGATGCTGGATTCCAACTGCCCAAATCAGTAATCTTTAGACAGCTTTGTATTTCTCGACAGAAGCAGAAAGACGGGAAAAATGGTTTTGTTAAACTCAGGAAAGGGGGCCAACATCTGTTCAAACTGCTTCTCATATGACAAGGCAGTGGAAAATTTGAAAGCTGTGGTCCATAGTTTCAAGCCAGCTGTGTACTACTAAGAGCAAATGCGAGTGGGGGAGAAAGGTCTTGCAGGTGTATATATATGCTAGAGAGTGTGATGTATTGCAGACTGTGTTGATACGGATCAAGATATTACAAGCAGTCCAGCAATGGCATCAGAGTACAGTGCAAACACTTTTTTGCCATGCTGTGATATAGATTTATGTATTTGAGCAGCCATGACAAATTGCTTCTAGCACCTTAGGCTGTTTTAAAAGTAACTGTTTTCCTTTCACATGTGGTCTGCAGCTTTGGTCAAATCTACATTCCAATAATATGTTTACATTTACTGAGTTTATTTAGGTTCTTGGTGCAAGTTAGCTGAAATTGGTGATCAACTGCTGAGCAACAGAGACTTGACTCTTTTTTAATGGATTGAAAAACAAATACAGCACAGGATTAGTTTTAGAAGATACTAGTAATCTGTGGATAACAAAAATTATAAACGGGGGGGAAAAAAGTGATGCTTCCCTCTTCACCATCCCCCTTGTGTTCTGCTCTTTTAGCATCTGGTAATCTGCACTTCAGGGACTTCTAGAGCTAAAAGTTGAGTCCCTCTCGCTTACTTAACTATATTTCTTTTTTCTTTGGCTGTAGGGGGTAGGATGACAGCAGAAGGAGACAGGGCAAGCCAGACCCATGCCCAGTGTTGAAGATGTGAACATATAGTACACTTAAATAGTAACATAGCAATGTTTTCTGTTCTTCTCTCTTCCTTTTCTAATACTCCTGAACATTGTGTTACTACTGAAAAACTCTGATGGGGCGGAACTTAGTTTAATCAGGCTGTCTACTGTGACCACTCAAGCATTGTGAGCTAATTTATGTAACGAGAATATTTGTCACATTCTGACATTCTTTTCATTCTGAGAAGTGACCATTTATTTTTACACTTCATTTCCTCTCTTTGGACTAGTTGTTAGTCCTCAAGTGCCTTTACCTTTTATCTTCAGCAATTCAGTTTTTTTGAATGTTTATGTAGGCGTGTTGGAAACTTAGTAAAAACTCCATTACCATTAGCCAACCACTGTAGTGAGAGCTAATGGAAACAAAGACTTCTGCTACAGTTATTTTTTCCTCATAAAAAAATAATTCTGTATTATGTTGTATATATCTATGTATTTAATGCTTACTTTTGTGATGATTGCCTTCATTTTGCATAATACTGAAGTAAGATTCGTTGGTACAGAGAGTCTCTGAAATCTCTCACCCACTCAGATCCCCATTTGCCACCTTTGATTTGTCATTATTCACAATTGTTTTTGTACAAGAGCTGATTTATGTTGCTGCATCAAAGAGTTAATCATTAATTTCATAGAGTTGCTTTAGAACTCAAGTCGATAACACCTGTCCTGTCTGAATTGATGATTATAGGCAGGAGGAGAGGGGAACCATAAAATTAATGTTTTGCTACTTTCTGTTGTGAAAAGTTGCACAATAAAATGGAAAATATTTGAAACACTAATCACCTTTTTAAAAGCTGGCTATTGTTTCAGGGTTTGAGGCAGCATTTCTTTTCCTTTTAAGCCTTTTTGGAAAGTTCTGGAGGGTCTTTCAAGAGCAGATCATATTATTTTCCATCACGTACAAGTTGGGGAAATATCTGCTTTTACAACACTATTTGCTATAGTAAGACCCTCGCTTACCTGTTCACATAACTTTAATATGTATGTTAATGTGTGGTTTTAATATGTGAGATTTCCGTGGTTCAAATTATTCCTTTTCTCATTCTTGATGACACTGAGAGTGTTAAGTTGCTTTTAGCAAAGGTGACCTCTTGTTTCCATTTATTTCCTACTTAAATTTATTTTTACTTCTTGATGGCACAGAAAACAGTCAATTTCATTTATGTTGGCCCTATTATTATTGGAAATGTTGGGGTAGTGGTTTTCATAATTTGACTGATTCCTCTTACATAATAACGTTGGTTGGTCTGTAGCTGGCAGACTTGCTACAAAAATGACAGAGATGGGGAGAGAGAGGGAAAGGTGTAATTACTCTTTTTCAAAGGAAACAAGACGTCTACTGCTCCACAGAAAAGATGGAAGTTGGGAGATAGGGTTTAGGTATATAGGTGTGCCATAATAGCACAAAGTACAGTTTGTAAACTACATTCAAGAGCCTAAACAAGAAGATGTGTTTATATGTTATGTTCTTTGCTTTCTTGCCTCTCTTACTGGGTCTTTCTTTAAGAAGAAAAGAGAAATGCTGAAGGAATTTCTGAGAGCAATGATTAAGACTAAGAATAGCCAGGGAAGTAGTTGAGTTGAAGGAGGTCTTCAAAAAATGTGTAGATATAGAGTTTAGTGACATGGTTTAATGGTGGACTTGGCTGTGCTAGGTTGAAGGTAGGGCTAGATGATCCTAGAGGTCTTTTCCAACCTAAGTGATTCTATGATTCGAATTCACCTTAATACGTTAGAGCAAAATACTACATCTGTAGTTCTTCTCTTGCCCCCAAGATAACATTTAAAATTAAGAAAAAGTAGGGCTACAGTTGAAACTAATTAAGTGCACGTGTATTTATTAACATAACTCGTTATATATTAAAGAATATAACTGTACTCAAAGTGAACTACTTACTGGTTTTAGACAGTTAGTTTATTTGGGACTATAACGCTATTGTTGTGTCATGATTTTGTTACAGGACAGACATACAACCAATCCATCCAACCCAAATCGTTCTATGATTTTGAAAGGGACCTCAAAGTTCACCTAGTTCCAACCGCCTTCCATAGGCAGGGGTGGCACCCACTAGATCAGGCTGCCCAGGGCCCCATCCAACCTGGCCTTGAATACCTCCAGGGATGGGGCATCCACAGCTTCTCTGGGCAGCCTGTTCCAATGCCTCACCACCCTCTGAGTGAAGACTTTCCTCCTAACACCTAATCTAAACCTACCCTCTTTTAGCTTAAAGTCATTACCCCTTGTCCTTCCCATCACAGCACTCCCTGATAAAGAATCTTTCCTGTGGGCCCCTTTTAGGTACTGGAAGGCTGCTTATAAGGTCTTCCCAGAGCCTTCTCTTCTCCAGACAACAACCCCACCTCCCTCAGCGTGTCTTTGTAGGAGAGGTGCTCCAGCCCCTTGATCATTTTTGTGGCCCTCCTCTGGACCCACTCTGACAGGTCTATGTCCTTGTGCTGATCACCCCAGAGCTGAACGCGGTGGGGTCTCACAAGCGAGGGATAATCACCTCCCTCAACCCACTGGTCATGCTTCTTTTGATGCAGCTCAGGTGGTTGGCTTTCTGGGCTGCAGGTGCACACTGCCGGCTCATACTCAGTTTTTCATCCACCAGTACCCTTAAATCCTTCTCCACAACACTGCTCTCAATCCACTCATTGTCTGGCCTGTATTCATGTTTGGGGTAGCCCTGACCCAAGTGCAGAACCTTGCACTTGGCCTTCTTGAACTTTGTCTTGTTTGCACAGGCCCACCTCTCAAGCCTGCCCAGGTTCCTCTGGATGGCGGCCCTTCCTTCCAGCATGTCGACAGCGCCACTCACCATGGTGTCATATGCAAACTCACAGAGGGTGCACTCAATCGCACTGTTCATGTTTGCTGACAAAGGTGTTAAATAATACTAGTCCTGGTACACACCCCTGAGGGACACCACTCATCGCTGGTCTCCACCCGGACATTGAGCTGATGATTGCTATATTTATATATTTAGAGTATATTAATCTTATGTATTTCCCTAAACTATAATGTAACATTTCATATGTGACCCTCTCCAATGCTGATTATGCCTTCTTTCCGCTGACTTCATCTCAGTGTGTGAAAATGATGAGTCATTTTTATTGAGAAGGTGTTTTGCTATTTTTCTTGTTTCTGATGGATGTCTACTGAGTGACTGCTCTTTTGCAGGTGAAGTGGATGATGTACTGGATTGTGTTTGCCTTTTTCACCACTGCAGAAACACTCACAGACATTGTTCTTTCTTGGTGAGTACCATGCTGGTGCATGGGTTTTTTGTTTGTTTGTTTTTTAAATGTTTTTAAGGTAATGTAGGTTCCTAAGGATAAGCTCTCTCATTTAGGAGAATGCATATTCTGTGCTTTCAGACAGTTAAGATAAATGTAGATACACAGGCTCTGTCAGAGGGTCTTCATCCATTCATAGCATATATTTTTGACAAGCTATTAGGTAAAGAGGTTTGAGAAATGATGATGTAAAAGACATTTTAAAAAGATGGTAAAGGACCAGGGGAGGTTCAGGCTGGATATCAGGAAAATGTTCTTCACTGAGAGGGTGGTTAGGCACTGGAATGAGGCTCCCTCATCCTCCTAGGGAAGTGGTCATGGCACCAAGCCTGTCAGAGATCAGGAAGTGTTTGGACAACACTCTCAGACGCCTTATCTATTTCTTTATTTATTGTGTGGTCCTTTGGGGACCCAGGAGTTGGACTTTATGATTCTTGTGAGTCTCTTCCAACTTGAATATTCTATAATTCTATGACCTGTTTTGCTTTGCAAGCCCATTGTACAGAGGAGCAGATCAAATACATCTCTGCTCTGAGTGGTGTTTTGCATGATGAAAATGTCTTCAACTACTGGATGTGGGTTGGGTTGGGGTAAAACAGATTTTAATTCTCTCAGAGCTGTGTCACACTTAGCAATAATCAAATGGAGGCCATCAGCAATGACAAATTGTCATTACGTGTCTTCAGCTGTTCCATTAGAACAGGGTTTCTTCTATGCTTTAATTTTTGGTCAGTTTCTTCATTGCTTTAATGTTTGTGATTTGCACACATCTCTGAAAGAATACAGTCTAGTCAGAGTTGCATCTTTTAAAGAAACATGAAATTGTTGCGTGTACCTTACATAAGTGCTCAGCTATTTTGCCTATTCCTGAAAAAAATAATAATTGAAGAGTCAGGATCTAAAAAGTACAAGAGCTTTGGCTCATTCACCTACTTAAAAGTGAACCACTGAAAACAGAAGTCTCTTAGTACTAACAGGCATCAGAAAGTTTACATTTGCTTATTGGAGTCTCTACTACTTTCCCTTCCCAGAGACTTCACTGTGTAAGGGATAGCAATGAAAGACTTGCATGCTGCCTGCTCTTAGCTATCAGCCTTAGCAGCAACTTGAGAGCTCTCTTGAGATATTTAATTAAAAACTTTGGAAAAAGAGAGGGAAATGGCTGTAATGTTATTATCCAGTGGATAGTCTTTGAACAAACTTAAGAATGGTGAGAGTAGCTGTCAGATTTTAATTTGGTGTGTTTGCAGGGCTGAGAGATGCCCTGTTTATGGAGTTTTCATGGCTATGGATGAAAGACTAAATGAGACTCAAAGAAGGTATGTTCTAGGATTCCAGAGAGGATTGTGCTATTCTGACCTGATATATTGATTCATTTATGTTTCTGAGTCCTTACCTTCTCTTTACTCTTTTTGCCTGTGCTGCTCTCTAACGGTTATCTCTGTCTCTGTGCTGATCTTGATTCTAGTTCTCGTGTTCTTTCTCTCTCTCTCTCTCTTTCTCTCTCTCTCTCTCCTTCTCTCTTTCTCTCAGGTTTCCTTTTTATTTTGAGTTGAAAATCGCATTTGTGATTTGGCTGCTCTCCCCTTACACCAAGGGCTCCAGTGTCCTCTACAGGAAGTTTGTGCACCCAACGCTCTCCAATAAGGAGAAGGTACTCACTTATTGTTGGAAGAGACTGATCTGTCTGGAAGTTGACTGAATTCTGATTCAGTTATGCTACAGTGAAAATTAAAATGCATGAATCATGATTGTGCTGACATTAGTGGGTATAGAATGTTTATGTCTCTGACAACAAGGGCTGTGTACACAGCCGACCACAGACCGTAACGTAGCCACTATCTTGCCTAATGCTTAGTATGTTTGCTTAACTCAGTATCTTTAGCCTTTATAGTCACTATCAGTAATTAAGTTCTTTGAATCATGATAGTAGCAGCATGTTCTGTAGTCAGGCTGTGTTTTTCACATTCTCGGTATAAGCAACTGCTTCATTTCAATTGTTGCAATTTTGAGAAAACATTCTTTAATTTAAGGTTGCATTTGCAAGCATTCTCTAAGTAGCAGAGAAAATGCAGCACAGCTTGTGCTGACAGCCTGGAAAAAAAGGTGTCCTTATGAGCTATGGGTTTTAAAGGTGATAGTGGGGGAGATTTTGAGCATGTTTGTAACTAGAAGCTAAATGCTGCGTTCCACATTGCCTTTCTAGGAAATCGATGAATACATTACTCAGGCTCGTGACAAGAGCTATGAAACCATGATGCGAGTTGGCAAGAGAGGGTTAAACCTGGCTGCCAATGCAGCAGTTACTGCAGCTGCAAAGGTAATGCAACACCTGTGCACTACAAACACAATCTAACCTTCTGTAACATTCAGGAATTCCCCAATAGTTTAGTTTTGTGTACCAGCAATTAGTGATATGGGTCTGTTAGGGATGCTGGTGCCTGTTCAGAATGATATACTTTAGCTTTCCTTCAGTTTGTTTGTAGTTAATCCTTTGATTTATGGAAAGTGAAGGGAGAATGGGTTTTGCTCTTTTGTGTTGGTCTTGGGAGCATACTTTTCTTTTTTCCCTTCTCTCTGTGGTGGGTGTTGCTTTTTTATTTTTGTTTTTCATAGAGTAACCTTGTGAGGAATGGGGCACCTTCTGTCTTCTGAATGATCCCATGTGGGATGATCTTGGTGAGCATGAAGTGTCCTTCACCATAATTTTTATGTCCTCTTAGGGCCAAGGAGTTTTGTCTGAGAAGCTACGAAGTTTCAGCATGCAGGATCTCACTCTTATCCGGGATGAAGATACTGTCCATTTGCGAAGCCATGAACCACAGCTGCAACCCCCTGGAGCGAGCCTCCTTGAAACCATTGAGGATTCAGGTACAGAACACCCCTGCTGGGCCACTGTTTGAGGCCTTGCATGGTTACCCAGCAGGCGAGGAAGGGCTCCCTGGGCTTCATGCAGGGGTCTCAGAAGGACTACAAGATTGCAAATTATCAGGGAGAAGTTGTATTGTTTTCCCAGTCCTTTCCCATATACTAACATGTGGATTTCTTGGATTATGCGTAAATACTGTTGATGTCTCCCTTCTGCGTGGCCCTTAAGGATGAGACATTTTAGATCTAGATGTGTCTTTTCAAAAGTATTTGAAAAAACTTTCTCATTCCTTAGCTTCCTGTTACTCCTCAGGAGAGGAGAGCAGTTTGGCACAGAGGTCTAATGGAACCTTGACAGAAACCAGAACAGACCCATCAGATGAAGATGCAGGAGACAAACTGCCAAAACGTACTCAGAGCCTCAAAGCTACCAAGAAGATGACAAAAGCTGAGGTAAGCTGGTGTGTAAATTATTTCCAGCACAGGTACTGATTTGTGAATTTTGTCAGAAGGCTCTGGCTTCGTATTTTGTGTGTTTAAAAGCTGTTTATGTACATGTTGTTGGACTGTTTACTGCTAGAGTTCTACATCAAAGGACTTGCTGTCTATATGCTATACTGGTCTCTTGCTTTTGTGTTTTTGTCTGTAAGCCTCTGTCATAAGCCATGTCCTAGCTTTGCTTTCATTTAGGTTTGTGTTTAAGGGTGGGGGCACTACGTATTTTTAATGTCTGCTGTTGGCTCTGCCCTCCAATCCTTTGGATGGTTGGACCAGATGATCTTGGAGGTCTAACCTTAATGATTCTATGATTCTCCCTCTTGTCTGTTACAGTATATAATACTATATGTATGTATATATTATATATACAGTATATAATATTTATGTGACCTTTATCCCTGTAACAGCAACTTTCTCCTCATCTAAAATTCAGCTGTTCTGTTCCCTCTTAAACCTTTCTACTCTTCTGCATGTTAGATTTGAAGAAATTTATCTGCACATTCTCCTTTCTTCTCCTCTGTAGGTTTTCATCATCTTGAGGTTTAGATCATAGAATCACAGAATGGCTTGGATTGGAAGGGACCTCAAAGATCACCTAGTTCCAACCGCCCTGCCATAGGCAGGGATGCCACCCAGTAGATCAGATTGCTCAGGGTCCCATCCAACCTGGTCTTGAACACCTCCAGGGATGGGGCATCCACAGCTTCTCTGGGCAACCTGTTCCAGTGCCTCACCACCTTCTGAGTGAAGAATTTCCTGCTACCCTCTAATCTAAATCTTCCCTCTTTTAGTTTAAAACCATCCCCCCTCGTCCTGTCATTATCTGATTGAGCAAAGAGTTGCTCTCCATTTGTGGACTTTTATAAATCCACTTTAAGTACTGAAAGGTTGCAATGAGGTTACCCTGGAACCTTCTCTTCTGTAGGCTGAACAGTCCTAGCTCTCTCAGCCTTTCTTGGTAGGAGAGGTGCTTCAGACGTCTGATCAGCTTTGTGGCCCTCCTCTGGACCCACTCTAATAGATCAACATCATTCTTGTGCTGGGAGCTCCAGAGATAACTAGTCATTGTTGAGTTTATCCACACCACATGGCCATGTGCTGATCCAAGATATTTACAGCAATTCAGATTGTCATGAATTGTCTGTATTCTCAATATTAAAACAAACTATACATGAAAATAAATTACATATTGTAGATTAATGAAATTTTTCAGCTGTTGGTGTGTTTTGTAGAATATGCTTTTTGAGACAGTGCCTTCTAGTTTTTGACTCTTACTTCAACATTTCGTCTGGTTTGATTTATAAATAATAAAATGCTTCTCCATTTTGAGAAGTAGGGATTCTCTTTTCTTGGTTCAACTTGGACTCCTGATTTTATTTACATGTAATTTTTATTTAATATGGTGGTGTATTAACAAATCACATTGTAGAGCTTTTCAGGCTAAACATTAAATAATTTGGAGGAGAGTGCTTGCTCAGAGCATCATGTTAATTCATACTGTTAATCTGATTTTACAGTGTCCAGGACACTTTTGTATATGAATAGGTACTCTTTGTAACATGTATGTCTAAAGATTAGTTCAAAATCAGCCTAGATCTCTTTTAAATCCCCTGAAGTTACTTTTGTGTTGACCCTTCTTCCTTTTCTAGCATAGTAGACAGGGGCAGGGAGGCAAGAGGAATAAAACTTTATTCCAAGCTTCCTAGTGAGGAATTTAAGTGACTCAATTCTGAAAAGGCAGTAAAGACTCTATGCTGATTATTGTGAATATAGAAATATATGATGCAAAGGGCTTAAGGGTTGAGAGACTCATAGGAGGGAGATAGTAATAGGCAATAAATTTTACTAGCAAGCTAGAGAAGTGAGAAACAAAGGAAAGAAACCAAAAACACCTCCCCTCCATCCACCCTCTTTCCACCTCCTCTCCCTGAGTGGCACAGGGGAATGGGGAAGGAGGGTTGTGGTCAGTCTATAGCACTTTGTCTTCGACAAAGTGCTAAAGACTTTGTCTTCACGTTCACTCTCTTCCCTGCTCCAATGTGGGGTCTCCTACGGAATGCAGTCTTTCCTGAACTGATTCTGCATGGGCTTCCCATGGGCAGCAGCTCTTCAAAAACTGCTCCAAACAGGGGTCTGTACCACAGGGTCCATCCGTCAGGAGCAAACTGCTCCAACATGGGTCCCCAATGGGTGGCAGCTCCTGCCAGGTCACCTACTCCTGTGTGGGCTCCTCTCCACAGGCTACACGTCCAGCCTAGAAACTGCTCTGGCAGGAGTCCTCCACAGGCCACAGCCTCCTTCAGAGCAGATCCACCTGCTCCACTGTGTTTTCCTCCACAGCCTACAGCATGGAAATCTGCACCACCATGGTACACCATGGGCTGCAGGGGGACAGCCTGCTCCACTATGGTCCTCTCCCCAGGTCTCAGGGGAACTTCTGCTCCAGCACCTGGAGCACCTCCTGCCCTCTTTCTTCACTGGCCTTGGTATCTGCAAGGCAGTTTCTAATTCCTCTCTCTCCCAGCTGCTGTTGAGCAGCATTTTTTTTCCCCTTTCTTAAATATGCTCTCAAAGAGGCACAAACAGCATTGCTTATTGGCTCAGCTCTGGCCAGTGGCGGGGCCCTTATCTAACATGGGGCAGCTTCTGGATTCTTCTCACAGAATCCACCCCTATGGTCCTCCCACTACCAAAACCTTGCCACGTAAACCCACTACAGGTTGCTATTTGAAGGATATGCTTAGTGTGATTTGTTTGTTAACTAAAAACAAATGGAGTATTTAAATAGCCTCTTTGAAATGATGAGTGACAGAAATAGGGTCATTGTGTTGTAGTTGTTTTGTCCTATTTTCACTTTGCATCCTTATCTCTTTCTGTTTGACATTTAGGTGCTACAGTAAACTAACATAAAATGCCTCTATTTCTTTCTCCTCAGCTTCCAGTAAAAAGTGTGAAAGCCCGCCCTAGGAAGAAAGCTGCAGGATCTCTTGCTTCTGGCGAGTCATCCTAAGGAGACCTTCCCTCCCCAGCACCTATCTCTGTCCTAGGATTTGCCTGTCACTTTTGAGTGGAAACTCTTCCAAAGGAAGGGAGCTGAGATTGATGTACATAACAGATGCTGCTTAGTAGAGCTCATTCCAAGGCAAGGGGGAGGCTGGGATTCAGAACATGGATCAGAGGATACATATCCTCAGGAATTTACTCCTTTTCATTCCTCTCTTGGAGGGAACACTATGTCTGTACATAACCTGTTGCTTTGGAATTCCCTCTGTATAATCCTAGTTGGGAAGAATCTTTACTGGGAGAACAGGCTAGGGTTAGAGACACCTGTTGAACAGAAGCTGGAAAAATAATTAGACACTGGAGTTCCACAGAGGTGGGTGGTTCCCTAGAATATCTTATCTTGCTCTGAGTATCCTTCTGCAGCTGTGTGTTGTTAGAAGTGCCCACAACAATTCACCCTTTTTAAAAATGGACCATAGCTGTTATGTCCTTCCCCTTTCAGAAGGTGACTGTTGAATGCTTTTGAACATAAAGGACTGGCTCATGGGAGGAGTGTGCCAGATTCTAGTTCCTAGTACTGGAAAATGAAGAGATTGGGTTTTATTTTATTTTTTTTTCTGGAAGGTTAATTGAGGAAATTGAAAAGCTGAGTTATGAAGAAAATGTGCTGTTATATGCACATGTGAAAGAGTAGATAGAGATATCCAGAGGAAGTAACTATTGAGAAGGAAAGTTGCTCATCCATAAGATTTTGGTTGCTTTTGAAGCTGCTTTTTATTTCAGGTTCTGTTGTTTACTTTGATTCCTGTAAGAGCATGACAGTGAGAGGAGTCCTGTGTAGTGGGTAAAGGCAGGGAGAACGTTACTTTGCCATTTAATTGTGTAACTCCATGTCATCATGGTGCTTTTTAATACAGACAAATTCTTTCATTCTAGAAGATTTCTGGGGAAAATCTGGCTCATTAGTCTGCAAGTGTACTTGAGAATTTCAGAAGCCCTTGTCTCTTAGCTTTAGGAGATCCATTCCTCAGGGCACAGGAACTGAGCCTGATGTATGAACTTCACTAGTTCTAGGATTCCATTTATGGATTATAAATTGCAGGGACCAGTGAACACTATTGTACTTTATCAATCTTCTTGCTTTGTCCTACTCCAGCCCTTGCACATGTTTTCTCTCTGTGACCATTAGCCTTGTTTATCAATGCCCTGAGACCTGAGCAATATGCAACATTTGGGACAGAAGCACATTGTATGTGGAATATGTATTGTGGGAGTGAAACTGCAGAGGAAATTTTCATGTGTGCCATAGATTCTAATACATTGAGTATTGGTAAGGGGAGATCCCTTGTACGCACACCCATGGGAAACAAGTAGAGTTCTTGTTGTGGAAACTTTTAGTGCGGGAGTACCCTTATGGACATGACTGTCGGAATGAATACTTGGTGGTTTTAATCTTTACTGAAACTACAGCTCTAGGTGCAGACACTCATGTTTTCTCATGTCTCTAGCTATTACAGTTCTGACAGCATTGCAGTGGGTTTTTCACAAAGCTGAGTATTTTGTTGACAATGTATAGAAGCCCAACTGCAAGTAAGATTTCACAAATATTTCTGTCCTAAAAAGTCATACTTCAGAAGTTTATAATGTTTAAGACTGGGACTGAAATTTTTATTGTTTCCCATTGTCTTGGTGGCAAACTTATGAATTATTTCATTTTTGGGTGGAAACAAATTAAGTTGTTTTTACTTTTATTTGTAGCTTTTAAAATTTTAAATCTTGACCAACCGTATCAGAAATATTTGTCCTAAAGTATCCACAAGTCCTTACCCAGGATCCAGTAGAAAACCTTTGATCTGACTTTGAGATTTGTGTTTAAAACAAACAAAAAAGAAGTTTTGTATTTTTTTTTAGTTCATTAACAATCATTGTATACATGTCTTGCTAGTACATGCAAAGGCATGTACCAAGGCAAGAATTCTTCCTGTTTCCAATGGAAATTCCTCTCTCCATGAGGAACAAAAATCTTTGCTGAATATGTGAAAGATTCAGTTGTGAGAAACTGCTTACTAGACTTTACTGTATTGAACAAGACAAAACCATTATTCTTTATTTCTTTATACACTAAGTACTTCCGTGACCACATTTCTGGACTTTTTTTTTTTTTTTTTTTTTTTTTGCTTTTTAAACTAAAAATCTCTGTAGCAAATTAATTATCTAATTCATTGTGAGGGGCTTGATTTGGAGGCCAAGGATGGGTTAGTCTGTCCTTATACTGATATTCCTGCCTTTTCCTTGTGCATGTACTGTGATAGTCTTGGATTACTCAATTTTCATACAGTGACTTTCCAGAATGCTTTCTAGAATCAGGTCATTTGCAGGAACTCCTGCTTTGAAGCATAAGAAGAATTTTTGAAGACTCAATTTTGGGATTTTGATTTGCTTTTGTTCTCCTGAACTAGACCCTGTACTAAGTATCTTTTACTCAGCATTGATGCTTGATGTCAGTAGCCTGTGGGTAAGAATGGATCAGTCTTGCCCTGACTTCTTGTACAGGGAAATTAAATGACTTTTGTTATAAGAGAGTGTGGAGTAGTCATGGACTCCATTGAGGGTGATATGAAGCTGATGATGTCAGGGAGCAGAACTTACCTAGAGCAAGAAAATGTCTTAGTATGGACATGATTTTCTTCTAGTACAAATGTGACCGTTATATTTTGCTCTGCTTGATCAAAGCCTCTGCAAATCTGCCACCACCCATGTGATCTCTCAGTGAGTTCCTAGATGTAGTTCTGCTTTGGATGGCATGGTCTTGCATAGAAATTCTCTTGATAATGAGAATGCTGAATGTGCTGTTTTGGTAAAATGCTTCTATCAGCTGTTCCGTGTTTTCAGCAGGAAATGCTGGAATGTAGTTTCCATCTAGTATTTTCTATGAGCTTGATTGTGCAGTGAAGCAAATGGCTAAATCCATACCTAGCAGTAGAACCCACTGTGTTCAGTAAGCATTTATACCCCTTTCCTAATATGCCCAGGCACAAATAGAAACACAAAAAGATTTCTACAGAACCCTGAATTTCAAAAGTACTGAATTTCAGAAGTATTGAAATCAATACTTTTGAGTTTTACTTCTCCTTTGCCATCTTAATCAGCAGGAGATATGTGCCTTAGGAGGAAAGTGGGATGATTATAGAACACACTGCTGGTTCTCTGGCTGCACAGAGCATTGTGTTGAGGAGACTTGTTTGTTAACTGTGAAGTGGCAAGGTATGCTTGAGAACAGCTGTTGAATTGAGCTGTTTTCCTATCTGTCTTCCAAACCTGCATGCAATGCTGGAAAGTATGGGTTATTGCCTAAGACACAAATCTGGAAAAAGGGGGAAAAAATGGCCTTCTTTCTGATGGGGACATTGTATTGCCACATGACTCTGCAACTTCCTGGGGAGATGCTGAATCACATTGCTCTTTGTAACTGTTCAGTATTATAGACTTTCTTGCTTGACCCATTATGAATTTGTAACTTGGCACCAGGCTGAATCATCTTGTGCTGCTCTCTGAGTTGCCGTGTAAAGCCAAATGTGTGGAAAGATATTCTGAAGCTATGTGATTTCATAGAATGTTTGAGATTGGAAGAGGATCTCTGCAGCTCATCTGGTCCCATTGTTCTACTCAAGCAGGGCTACCTAGAGCTGGTTGCCCAGGAGTTCCTGTTATATGTGGTCTGGAGCCTATTGAATGTAATGTTTAAGACCTGGTATATGTATAAATACATACGCTGTACTGTATGGGGCTGTGCTTTAGTGTTAACTGAGGAAAAAGGATTCCTGGTTACCTTTCATCTTGATTTTGGCACTATTAGAAGATGCTGTAAACATAACTCAGTTTTATGTTATTTCTAGGTTTTGTTTTGAAGCCTGTAGGCTTCAGAAGAGATCTAAAGAGGTGTGCAGAGTAACTTTTGAGAACAATTGCTTTTAATGGTAAATGAAGACAGTAAATTTCCACAGGAGCTAAGAACTTGTCCTGTGAGACAGGGTAGGGTGGAAAACGGGCTATGTACAGTACAAAGTTGTCCAGGAAATACTCTTGACTTTTTCTGAGCCTCAAGCTATACTTGAACTCTGCACCCTACAGATTAGAGCTTGGTTGTTCTTTTACGGAACTTCTGTCTCTGTCTTACCTTTCTAAACTGGGCTTGACCTACATGCACTTATTCTTGGACCTTTCATCACTTCAGAACAATAAAGTTTGAATTTTTCCTCAGTGGTCAGCTGATCTGTGGGGAGGATCTGATGAACTAGGCATCTCACAGCATTTTCTAATAGATGTGTTATGCTGAGGAAGCACCAGCAGGGAGCTCCAGGGGACAGATAAATCTGTGAAATTGGATGCACGCACAAAGTCTGCATTTTTGGATGAACTAAATGCTGGACTTTGTTACACTCATATGCCAGTTATCTGTAGAATCCCAACGCTCAATGCCAGAACTGCTAATGCAAGGAATCAAAATAATATGAAATGAAGAGAAACAGTGGCAAACACTTTCTCCTGCAGTTTTGCAGGTAAATTTACATTTCAAGGTGCTGCTTCTCCTAAAAAAATTTCTCTAACCCCTTTGCAAGTAAACCATTACCTCCTTGCTCTGTTTCTCAGCTCCTATCTTTTCATTACCTGGCTATATTTCTTATGTTTTCTTTTATTAAGCAGAGGACTACCTCCATTTTGCCTACTATGGAGACATTTAAAAAACAAACAAACAAAAAAAAACTTTTAAGAGCAACTGTTACCAGTAGCATAGTGTGATGCATTTGCCTTCTCTTGCAGCACATTCTCACTTTAAATAGGCTTACTGCACCACACACCCTTTGGACAGGAGCATTCTGCATTTAACCAAATAACGTTAGAGGTAACGTTAGTGGAGGGCTACAAAAATGACTGTACTCCTAATGACTGAGCCCGAGGCTTCTATAATATGCAACTGAGACTGTATCAAAAATATCTGCAGAAACAGTCAAAATGCATTGCTATACTGACTCATCAAAGATGGGAAATTTAGTCATTGTCTTTGCAGGAGGCCAGCTGAGCTGAATGACAAGCATATAACCATAGGCAGTACTGTCAGAGTATGATTCGTTGCAGTATTGTAGGAATAATTGCTTGGGTTCACATAAGTTAGTACCAGCATGAAGTAGTCAACCTGCAGCAGAATTCAACCTGCTGATTTACCTTGTTTCTTGTCCAAGAAGGTTAGCCTGACACTTCCATGTAAATAAGCCATGTATAGGTATCTACACTATATGGGTTCAAACAAGATGGACAATTTCATTATCTCTAAAGAAACACTCCCCTCCACATATTCAACCAACCAAACAAAAACAAACAAAAAAACAACAACAGTCTTTCTACATATTTTTATTGCTTTGGGAACAGTAGGGGAAGATGAGCTTTCTGCTTACTATCCAGAGTTTGGACAAAATATTGTATTGCCACACAGGAGATGGGTCTAAAGTATGCCTATACTGCCAGGGGTGGGAGGTGAGTATTTTTCTTGGAGCTTTGTTGGAAACGCCCCTTTGGCACGCCAATTGTGTGTGTGTGTGTTCAAAATGCATTGAAAAATGGAGTGAAATATACAGTAAAAAGAACTTTTGCTTATGTAGGTTTTTTTTATCTTATTTGTTTGTAACTTGTACAACGTAATGAGGGTTTTTGTCTCACCATGTAGAAGAATTGACAAGTGTAACTGGTTTGTAGTATCTGTATTCCTGTTAGTGGGTATCAGAAATACATAAATGAACACTAAAGATTTTTTGCTACCTAGGTGACACGCTTCAGAGGAGGCAAGTTAGACTAAAGGATGCACAACTTAATTCTGTGTTAAAACTTTCTAGAGAAAGCTGTCAGGACTGTAAGAACAGAATGATTACTCCCTATCAAATTACTGGCTTTCAGGCGTGAATGAAAGCTAGTACAACCACCTCTTTCAAATAAATGTTTAGTTATTTAACAATATCTTGCCAGATGAAGTTACTATTTTACTGAATATCACCTTTTTGAATAGTGTCTTGCCTGTACGTGCACTTGATTTCTAAGTGTGTGAATATTGTAGATCAGTTTTCATTAGAGTGCAAGTGCTCTCAACTCTAAATTTTCCAAAATTCCCAGTGCAAGCAGAGCAAAAATGTCAAAAATAGATCAAATTTTGTGGAACACAAGAGGAGTCTAGCCAAAAGGAGATCAGAGAGGACTTAGTTGAGAGAATACTTTTAATTTCTTGCTCACACTAGTTGATGTCAAGTGATTCTTAGAGCTTTCAGGAGCAGAGGTGTAGGCAATGCTGCAGAGTGCTGTAAAGCAAACTTCTGTTCACAGTGCACGTCTGCACCCACGATGCTATGCTGCCAAGCCTTAGCAGGAATCTTGAGTTAATGCTACATCTCAGTAGGAAAGCATAGAAATAGAGGATTCTATTGGAATATTACAGAGTCAGAAAAGTGATTGCGTAAAGATAAAACTAAGAGAACTGTAGCAGCTTACCCTGAAGAATGATAACAAAAGTCTGCAAGGATTTTCAATAGGGAATTAAACTAGTCAGTTTACAATCAGAAAAACAACAAAAAATAGCAGGATTCAGTTAATAAATGGAAAAATTATCAGCAATGTATGTATTGTCTTTCTTTGATAACCTGTACTACAATTGCTTCACATAGTTCCAGATTTTACAGGTTATGTAAGTTTTATAGTTAAGGAAACTAAGTTTTTATCTTAAGTGATGCTTAGTGACTTACCAAAAAGAAAGCAAGTTGAAATTTTTTGATGACTTTCTAAAATTAGAAATAAACTGTACAGATCCTCAAATCTAATTTTGTATTCATGCTGCTGTCTTTTGGGGAACTGAGCTGATGGACTCCTCACTTGTGATTCCTCTGTTTATATTACTTCTGAAATGTAGTGATTGTCACATAGAGATACATTAAACTTCTATTTTGAATTCACATCTAAATGGCATGCCAAGCTATATATGAGCTAACATTGGTTGAATGAGAGAACATGGAAAAGCTGAGTCAGATCTAGCCAGGCAAAGGTCGCTGAAAGACCTTCCTTGAAGTGAACAAACTAAAGACTACATAATAATGCTTGTTTCTGATTCAACATTTTCATGATGAAGTTCCAGTTAGCATAGTGCTGATCTAAAGGTACTTAATTCACAGTTGTGAATTGCTTTTTGTCCACCAGAGGGTATAATACAACATAAAAATGACTGAAAGTGAGAGAGCAGAGACTTGTCTGATAATAGGTGAATTGTGACTGGTTGAATGTTTATATTTCCTCTGTTTGAGAGTGAACATCCCACTTAGAGAGAGAGGAGGAAAACTTCAAAAACAAACACAAACCTACAAACGGGGCTCTAGTGGAGAAATGTAAAGTGTTACTGCAGTTAGCCCCTATTCAAAAAGGCCATTTAAGCTTACTGGGCTTTTCAATTTAAATATTTTCTAGTGTGGCTTACTGAGCCAACACCTTTAGAGAATAATTGCCTTAAAATCTTTTCAATGTCTGTCCAAACAATTTTCTAGCTGCATGAAGCAGCCCTGTAAATGGTAGTGTTTGTGGCTAATTTTGCTGCTTTTGCAATTAAACAATTTTTGTGTGTGCGTATTTCAGTAGTGTTGCCTTAAATTGTACTTCGAATTCTGTAGTATTTCCTGTAGAATTTCCTGGTAAGAATGTGTTGTTTCTATCAATTGGATCTATGTTCTGTGAAAATAGAACCAACTTTAATCTAAAAATACAGATGAATCTAATGGTTACTATGGTAACTTGTGACCATGGCAACAGAGAGAGGTAGTACTCTGAAGAATTGATAGGCTTTTTTCTTTTAAGACAACGAACTAACTGATAGTGCAAGTATTTCAGGGAAAATACTGACTTTTTTATTTATTAACCACATAGGATCTTATGAATACAAGGGATTTTGGCAGTGTCTCCCTTAAGATCCTCATAGAAAAGCTGATGTACAATGACCTGGATCAGCAGATGGTGAGGTGGATTGAAAACTGGCTGAGTGACCAAGCCCAGAGGATGGCAATTGGTACAAAATCTAGTTGGAGGCAAGTAACAAGTGGAGTATCCTAGGGACAATACTGAGTCCAGTTCTAATAATTTCCTCATTAATGATCTGGGTGATGGGGCAGAGTGTACCCTCAGCAAGTTTGAAGATGCCACCTAACTGCTCCCAATGGCTTATACACCAGTGGGTTGTACAGGAAGAAGCAGGAGGTACATAGAATGTTTGATATTCCATCTCGAAATATATAGAAATCCTAGGTGCATAGCAAGACTGCCCGCAATTCCTTGTGATATTAAGAAAGAGGTCTCGTCTGCTGAAGAAAGGTCAAAGACATCAGGAAGTTACTGTAGGAAAGAGGAAAAGGTTAGAACATCATGGTTAAAGACTTTTTGTTGTCAAACATGTAACATAGATTTGGTATGTTTCTGTTTGATTTTTCCATCATAAGATCAGAGTTAAATGATGTAGCACCTTCAGGCCAGTGCTAAGTTTCAGCTATGTATTATGAATTGCCTTGAAGCAGTGCAGACCCCAAGAGCCTGTATAGCATTGGAGGAAGCTGTAACAATTTAAAGACTGTTTACAATCAATATAAATATATTATTGAAGGAAGTGAGAATGGGCTCTCATGACTAAATCTTGTATGTAGCAAGTGGCTTTCTATGCCAGCATAGAGATAATTTAAATACTCTATACTAGCAACACTCAGTGTAACTTTTATAGGAAAATGTATTGGATATGAGTTTAGTCAAAGCCAAATCTGAGTTTTTAAAGCTTTCTCTTTTTCCTAGGTATTGTTGGGGAATCTAGAAACTGAATGGAAATTACAGCATTGCAGTTATCACTCACTAATTGTGAAGAGCCTGAAATAAATAGAATCCAAGTTTAATTTAAAAGCCAACTTTTGTAAAAGTCAGCTCTTCTTACTTCTGTATTTGCCCCAGGAATACTGTAGCTAATCAGCGGAGTCACTATGGTGATCTAAGGCCATTACTCTGGAAGAGGGGAAGGGAGAGGGGGGGATGTCCAGCCAAACTGAATTGGTTCTTCTAGTTCAGTCTTCTGCCTCTGGTACTGCTCACTCCATGTGATGGCCAGCAGGCAGTGTGGAAATGATACGTGTTGGAAAAACCTGTTCCTGACATTGTTATCTTTTTACCTGTGCTTTAAGGCATCGTGGTGTTTAATGCCTGGTTTCTTGGTTTTGGGGGGAGGCACTGATGTTTGAATTCCATCATTAATTTTTTGTAAAGTTGTGAAAAGTTTGCTTACATGTTGCAGTACAATGACTTAAATGTAGAAACTGTAAGGCATCAGAGTCTTGTGTTGTGCTTGCTCTGTTACCTGGACTCTTTCACGTTTTTTTTTGTTTGTTTGTTTGTTTGCTTTTTAAAGAAATTCTCTCTTGTTAAATATATATATATATGTGTATATATATATATATATATTAAAGAAAATCATCTATTATATTCTCGATATCTTTCTCTTTTGCTTTCACTTTTCCTATTTCACAGGACCTGTTGTTTTCCTTCCTTCTCCTCACAGAGCATGGTACAAGTTTTTTAATTGTGGTTGTGCTTTCATTCCACGGGGTGGCAACTAGGTGACCATTTGGTTATTCCAATAGAAGCAGCTTTCCCAGCCAAGTCCCCCTCTCTGGCATAAGGGTCATGAATCTGTCAACTCAGCACTTCTATTGGGGTTCAGAACAGCTGAACCCCTTCTGTTGAGCCTTCACAACAGCTCATTATATTGTATTTGTTCTGGCTTTATCAATTTTCTGGAGACTGTTGTAGCTGACAAGACAAAAAGGCATCATCAAAGGCTAAATTTTGGATCTTGCTTATTGATATTGGTGTTCCAAGCATAACTGAGTACAAGTATATGGTGTCATTGTTAGACAAATGTTTTAATAAATGTTTGGGGAAATATTAATTGAAATCTCTGCCTGTTATTAGAATAGGTTATAGATTTATGAATTGCAGGTATGACTTTTTGTTCTTTGCTACTAAGCTTACATAGTATCTTTTTTCTCTACCCCTGATTTCTTCTTCTTATGCTTGTGGATATTTTCTTTAAAAGGCTTATGTTTCGTTATGTTCTCAAACTGTTGCCCTAAATTGTTTTAATTTATCTCCGTGCCCTTCATTTGTGTTTAGTTTTATGCCTTCTCCATTGTTGAATGAAGATATGAAAATTGATATAAAGCCCTACTATTTCTGCCATCTAAAAATCAAGGCAATTCTTAACAATCCAGTTTGTCCTGGCTTTGTTTCCTCATTTATAAGTTGCCTGTCAATAATTGTGTCCACTTTCCATCTGTTAACTGAGGACTTGGGTTCAAAACATAACTATATATGTTGAGTGGCCTTTTTGCCCACAGTAGAATCAAGTACTATTGCTTGATTACTTGGGCTAAGAGACCCACCTACATTGCAACTGCAAATAACTTCAGGAGGGACTTGGGGGGCGTTCTTACGTACAAAGTTAGAGAGTGGTGAATATTATGTGCAGAGCCTGTGCAGAAGCATGAATTATTAGTCAAACACTACATAGTTTGAACACCTACGTATGAAATATTAGACTGGTGAGGAAGTTGCAGTCCTACAGTACAGGTGGCAAGAACTCAACCAACTTACTGAAATGCCTGTGGTGCTAAAAACAAACAAACAAACAAACAAAAACAGGCACAGAAGGCATGTGAAATGAATAGTTTGTCCTCTACCAGCTGTGGTAGTGTATAAAGTGGGCAGACAGGGCTAGCAGTTACAGTGACTGGGATAAGAGAGGAATTCAGTTAGCAGGGTTCTACTGGCATCTTTCTACTTGATGCTTTGGGTAGTACTGAGGTTTTGAGCTGAGGGACTGTGGTCTGCAGCTGGAACTTAATAACAGCAGTAACCAAGTCTCATTTTCAGCTGAAATTCAGCCAGCCTGCTCCCCCATACCTCCAACACATACAAACACACACATACACACACGTTTTCTTTGGGACTGTGTGTAAGTGGATCCTTTCCCTTCTTGCTGTTGTTTTTTCCTTGACTGTATTATTAATGTCAGACCTACTAGCCTTCTGCCTGCATGGATATCTTTATGAAGTAGGCAAATATGCTGCTGCTTCTGTTTTAGTCAGCTCAAAGTTGACATTCCCAACCCTATCATCTAGAAGCTGAAATGTGTATGCAATAAATAGGTGGTGTTTGCCTCTATTTCTGGGCATATGCAAAATTTGTTTATTTTGCTCTTTGTGTCTGTGACATTTCATATCCACACTTTTCCCAGAGAACAAGTGTATTATTCATGTATTCGTTGTACACTTAAATATGGTATAACACCATGACCTATACACAATGATTACAGATGCAGTTAATGAGCTGCACTGGTTTGGATTCTGAATTGCATTCCGTCTACTGTATTTGTTAGAACACTGGTAGCTCTTGAATTTCTGTGTTCTCTTCTGCGCTTGTGGGCTCAAATGTAAAGCACTACTGAACTTCAGAGTTGTAGGTAACAGTTTAGAGATGATTGGAAGGCATCTTATTCTGCTAGCGCAGAAATGGAAGTAATCTTTATGGATCCCAGAGATTATCATCTGGTCAGGAATGTTCATCCTGGTGAGAGTACAAATACCTGTCCTGAGTAGGCATGCTCTTTTCTACTTGATGGAGAGGGGATAATCTGTCTGCTTACAAGTATCAAGAAACTATTAGAATTTTCTGAATCACTAATGTCACTGGGCTATGCAAAAGATCAATGTGAAAGCAAGGACACAAATAAATGAAGGGAATTGAGTATGATGTACTTGCGCTTCTGCCATTTGATTTGACGTGTAAAACCAGACCTTTGTACTGGACCATGCTACAGGTGATGACAAATGAAATGCTAAGTTTCATTTTAGAAGTTCTTAATCCACTGGTTATAAGTGGTATTATCAGGGGTATAAGAATATATATATACATGTTCTCTTTTCAGCCTTAAATGTATATATTCAATTTATTAATTGTTATGTTTCATATAATTGTGTCTGGCCATTTGGCTGCTTTTTCTCGTTTGGTTTGGTTGTATGTGCTTCATGAGAAGGTTTTCTTGGATTGCATTAAATGAGTAAAGGCCCTTTTGAAATGGGTACATATAAAGAAAAGAATCAGAGATTCTGCAGAAGAGATGAAGAATTGTTTCAGGGAATACCTGTTTAAGCCATCAAAGCAGTTCTTGTGCATGTTCGTGTGTTAGTGAAATGAAGGTGAAGGAGGTCAAAACTTCCAATTACTTAGCATCGGAGAAATACTGTTCTAAGCTCCAATAAAGCTGGAACAGTGAAATCTGAAACAAACACAGCTTTTTAGTTAAAACTTTAATATCTTAATGAGAATAAATCCTTCAGTACATAAACTAAATAACTGTGATTAGACATATTAAAATGCTTTTTCTGATAGACGGTAGAGGAGCAATATGATTCCTGTAGGAATGCAAACATGTTGTTGCTATGGAGCTTCTGCAATCATCATAGTTAACAACACTGCAAAAGCTGCCAGTACTCAGCTTGCAGGAGAGAGAAAAAAAAAATCATAACTTTAATTTATTTCTACAGAATTCATTAAAAAATATGTTCTAGCAGTGAAGTAGGAGAAACTGTCCCATCAAGGTAATTCAGTTCATTTTCAGAAAATGAGCTAACCTGTATGCCAGGATTTATGGTAAACTTCCATGCAGCAAAAGAGCAAAAGCCAGAAGCAGGGAAAGGTGTTACCAATCAGCATGTAGGTGAAATCAAGTAAATGATTTAAGAGGGACATACATTAGTTGAGGAAAGTCATTGCACACATATTCACGTCTGTGGTAGAAGAAAACACCCACCCTGAATAAGCAACTCAAAGGAAGTTGTTAAGCACAAACAGAAACTATGAATAACAAACAAACAGCAGCTGGCCTGTTTAGAACTACTCAAAGTATAAGAAGAAGGAAATAACTGAATATATAGGTTAGATTAAATATTCATTTAATCCTAGATTGACACTCTTATTCTTGTAGTACTGGGGAGCCATGCATCTCAGATGAATTTGTAGATATAGAAGATGGTATTTTAGTAAGCTTTATATGACTAGTCTTTTAAAAGTCTTCTCATAAAATCTCATTTGAATTTTGAGCATTCTGACTGAATCCTTTTTTGTGCAGAACTGTTCAGTAACAAACAGTCTCCTTAAAAGTAGAATGCCCATTTCCTTGTGTGTGAGATTATGCGAAGGAAAACCACATACAGTGATCTTTTGTTGCTGCTGTGACGCATGTCAAATATGGATTTAACAGTTTTTTGCTGTTCTTTCCATGTCATTAAAAACATTATTTCTTCTAGTGAGAACAGTACTTTCAACTTGTTTCTTTTTTTTTTCTTTTTGCTTGTTACAATTCAATTCTTGCCTTGATTTTCCTTTAGCTCTCTGATGTGATCCTGCATGCCTGAAATCAAAATGAATTTAGCTGTTAGATATAGTAGATTTCCTTGTTTTTTGTACCTATGTTCAACAGCTTTTACACTGCATCTCAGCCCGCATTATTTGTGGATTTGATATATGATTCACTAATGACTCTGAAATGTATTAGGTTTTTAAGATATTCTACTCAATAATTTTTCAACCACACTTCTCTTATATTTGTAGGTCTTTCTCAACATAAGTGCTATATCTAGATTTTTAATTTTCTGAGACACAATTAAATGTGATAAAAGTTCTCCATAAAAATAAGTATTGCTCTGTTACTTTCCTTTTGAAATTGACTGTGAGGGATCTTAAAGTATATAATTCCATATCATGTCAAGTATGCATAAAATGCATTTATCCCAGTATTTACAGAAATTTTACTTTAATGTGGTAGGTGCTTGCTCTGTGACTAAAATTTAAACAAAAGTACCATGTCTTCCACAGTCTCTTTGAGGATACTGCTGGCCTTTTCCCTGCAGTAGATGCTGTCAGTTTCTTCTCTGCGTTCAACACAGGCAAATGACTTTGGCTCCCCTCCACTCTAGTTACTTTAATAAATAGGTTTATATCTGTTGTTTAAAAATAATAATAATAATAAATCTCATTTGGGAAGAATGTTTGTATGGTCTTTGCTGCTTACCCGGAGATCCCATTATGTCTTTTGTCTTTGTCCCTATTCTGTTTTACTGTTAATTGGAAGGTGACTGACTTGTAGCAGAATCACATATGCACAGAACAGGTTAGTGGGGAGGTATGATGAGACGTTTCATGTTGGTCTTTTCAACTGAATACCACTTACTTTGTGGTGATTGACTCAGGCTAGTTTCCCAAATTGTGCAGTATTTTGAAGAACAAAATTAATCTGTGTTCTTATAGTCCTAATGAGACTTCCAATTCTTTCATATGTGTTTTACCTGTTACTGTTTTAAATACAGTATTTCCTTGATCTCTGTTCTTTCACAGGACTATCAGAAGGAACAAATTTCATCAAACTGACCTGGTAGAGATCTTAATTGCATGCTCCTTTAGCTTGGGTGTTGCTCATCAAAATTTGTAAGGGTTGCAACTACTTTAAAATTATTTTTTTATAACTGTAGGAAAAAAAAATATTAACCATGGGTGATACATTTTGTGCTGCCCTTTGAAAATGCAGTTTCCACTTTCTAGTGAGCTGCACAGCACATGCTGTGCTGCAAAATTTTCATCCTTCCCCTTATTATTGCACACAAAGTAATTATTTTTAGTTTAGCTTGACAGACTGGTGAAAGGAGACCATTTGAGAAGTGAGGCGGGCTGAAGTTTTGTAGAATTTCCCAACAGCTCTGCACTGAATCATCAAGTCCCAAGAGCACAGAGGCATTCCGTAGAAATGTCACACAGGCCTTCTGGCATATTAATCAGGAAGCAACAATAAGCTCCTACTTCCAGACAGGTTGATTCTAGAGTTCTTTTTGCTCAGCTTGGGATCAAAACTGTTAGCATCCAGTGATGGGACTGTTCAAGCAAACCCAGGATTAAGATAAGAATACAATCTAGATTTAAGTTATCTCAGCCATGGGGACGAGAGAAGCCTTGCCTCTGGTGATTTTTTTCTAGTGTGTTTTAGTTGTATTACAATCACAGTTCTTTCCTCAGCTTTTACAAGTTGGACTCAGTAAAACATGTACATGTAAGTCTACCACTATTCTCACATCTGTAAGACCTGTTCTATACATATGCTGTTTTTTAACTTACTGTAGATTTAGGCATAAAATTTCAAATTTTATTTTGAAATTTTCAGCATAGATCAATCTTGAGTAATAAATAAAAGGTAAATAATACACATTCATGAGCAATAACCTGCTAAAAGGAAGAGATGGAGATCAGGTAGCTAAATTGTCTATAACATTAAATTTTCAAAGTAATTTAAATGTTATTGAAAGGAAAATAACAATAATAAAAATGCTGTTTATATGCTATTAAAAAAAAAGTTGAATAGCTATAAAAAAAGTTTTGGGAAATGCAAATACGAAAATTAACAGAGTGAATGCTGTAGAGCCACATTGCATTTCATCTTGTGCTATTAAAAATACAAAGGGAGATGCTGTTAAATTCTTATATAATATGCAAATGAATTCCTCTTTATCCGGAAATAAGAAAAAGTGAATTTAGCTCCTTTTGTTGCAACAACCAAAAGTTGTTCCTAAAACACTGGAGTTTTAAAACGTTGTACTTGCTAACCTATGGAATTAATTACTGAAAAACATCTAAAATTGAAGAGGTTTTCAGATTTCAATTTAAATATTTGATTAGTTTTATGGCATATATGATTATTAATAGGTGAAAAATTATGGCAAATAATAAAGTAAAAAAATCCCAGGTAAAGCAATCACTCCTCTTCACTCCCTTCCCTACTCACCAGCAAATTACAGGAGTTCAAGAAGCACTATTACCTACATGTAGTTGCTGCAGTCCCAGAAAAAGCAGGCCCAGTGAGCATTTAGGAATCCACAGAGGCATAACCAACATACACGTACCTGCATAACCTTCATGCTCCACAAGTACATAATGTAGTATTTGCCCAAAGCACTTAAAGATTCAAGCAAGAGCAAGTACAAGGGAACTGTGAGGTCACCACAAGTGACAGCAGTCTGGCTGTTTCCTAAAGATTATGTCAGAGAGCAGAATACTGTTTTCTGTCCCACAACCCACCAGGAACCAGAAATGGCAGCGTGTTAACTGAGGTGAATGGGAAATTTGAGGACAAATATTCAATATAGTTTTGATACAGTGTAGCTACAGTGTCCTATGCTATGAATCTTTCTTGCCTCAGACCATAACTACTTGTAAATCAAAAGCATCAGAAAGACATCTCTAGCAGTTTTTTCCGTAATGGCAAAGTGCCTTGAATCTTCCTTTCACCAGCTTTATAATTACAGTGGACAATTACAATTATCTGGTTTTCAAAAATTAAACGCTTTATTGCTTGCTTTCCAAATTGCACAGATACAACTTCGCTATCACTTCAGTGGGTGGAGCTCTGGATTGTCTGACTTCAACTTGGTCCTGATATAGTGGTAAACAATGCTACTTCTATTGCAGTTGTAAAAAGGCAAGTGGAAACTTTAAAGGTATAGGGCAAATCTACATATGATAAAATAACCAAAATAACATTTTTCCTTGACTTAAACCTTTGGAAAGAGACCAAGGCAACAATGACAAGTAAGAAAAGATAACGACCCTTTTCATGGGTCATTAATGACTCACAAGAGCAGAGTAGAGAGGGATAATCACCTCCCTCAACCCGCTGGTCATGCTTTTGATGCAGTTCAGGTGGTTGGCTTTCTGGTCTGCAGGTGCACACTGCTGGCTCATACTCAGTTTTTCATCTACCAGAACCCTTAAATCCTTCTCCATAGCGTTGCTTTGTCTTTAGTGAAGCTATGTTGGCTTCATGTCACCAATCATCTCTCTGTTCTCAGTGTACTTTAGCTCAGTTTCCAGGAAGATCCGTTCCATGATTTTGCCAGGCACAGTGATGAGAATGACTGGCCTGTAGTTCCCCAGATCTCTTTATCTTTTTTTTTTTTTTTTTTTTTTTCAAAAAAAAAATGGGGGGGGCAAGTCAGGTGGGTCAATCAGTCCTTTTGTCCATACTGTGCTCTGCATATGCAATATGAAATAAGGATTTATTTTTTAACTGCAAGACTAATATTAATCTGAAACACTCTTGCACAATTATAATAAATTCCCTATGCTACTGAAGAATATAGACATACTATTTTAGTACAGCTTAAATTTAGCACTAGGCAACACTAACCATATCGTTATGTATTGGAGACGGATGTTGCATCCAGTATTCTCTGAAGGTTCCCCAAAGCAGTTCACAGATGAATTTGAAAGTCTTGTGCTATCAAAGAGTACTATGTTGCTATCTGAAGAGACAAAAACCTACATGAAACCATACTGAATGTAAAGGAAAGCATATTTTATTAGCAGAAACAGCTTTGGGGAATATTTAGCAAATCATTTTTTATAAAGTAAAATATCTGGAGAATTTAGAATATGTTAAAATCAAGAGGTAATGATTGCCTCTGTTAACTAAGAATAGCATTTAGGACTGCTACAGGTTCAAATTTAACTCAAAGTAGCTGTGCTTGAAAGTAGTTACCTGCTTTTTTGGTTTTGAGAATAGATCTAGAGTTAACTGATGAAGTGTTTACATTGCCAAGTGCAAATATGCAAAGACAGGTATATTTTAAAGATTTGCAAGAAAATGAGCTTGAAAATAAATGTCAGTTAAATGTTACATATAATTAAATGTATGATCCCATATGAGTAAAATATAAAAACCTTTGCTAGAGATATTTTTAAATCTTTCTGAAAGATAGGAAAATATTTATATTTTCCATTAATATGTAGCACAGTTTATATTAATTGTGTTCCTGCCTGTACTATATTATTCTCTCTCATATTTTTTTCCTTTTTTTTTTTCCTGAATCTTCACAAGACAAAACTTTGACAAATTTAAAAACAGCAGCATAGGAAAAAAAAAAAAAAAAAAAAACAGAAATGGCAGGCAGGGACCTGCTTCCTTCCCTGTAATAGGGGAGGAGAAATGTGCTACGTTTTCAGAGTTTAAGATGCCAACTATTGACACACTTCTATTTTCTGTAAACCCTTTCATTTAAATACTTTTCTCAGCAAGAAAACTGAAATGGAAACTAGTAATTTTCAGCTGATTGTTTTATGATCACAGTTCATTTTGTCATTTTGTGAGATAATGGTTTTGGGGATAAACTTTTCAGTCTGATGAATGAAAGCAGGTACTAGCATATATATTCTGAAACGCTTACTGTATCCTAACCTTCATTAGTAATGAAATCTGAGGATTTATCCCAAATTTGACAACTTTCATTGGATTACTAATATATCCCTAATAAAAGTGTTTTTGAATCCAGACCTATTCTGTATTTCCTTTTTTAAGGACTACAAAAGTCCTCCTCACCTTCCCCTCCAATGCATTAAGCTCTTGAAGTTGCCTTTTTAAAAAAAAAAAAAAAAAAAAAAAAAAGTAAAAGCAGAAACAAAGATTTCGTGCTTCATAGACTGGAAAATGTGATTTTTGTCACTTCAGTGGCTTTTGCTGGAGTTGTGTAGTGTGGAAAACATGTTTACAAGCAGAAGAAGATTGGCAGCATTCCTTTGTGCTTTAGAGGAATTTGGAATCGGCTTGAGCCCTTTCTACATTGAAGGTCCCAAAGATTTTTTTTTTAAAACCCATGCAAAATACTGAAAATACTAGATGTTTGTTTCTTCAGAAAAGGAGGATGAATATGAGACTAAGAAATGCCCAGCAAAATAACACTTCATTTGGCAACACAAGAGGGGAGGGGAAGGGAAATAGAGACATGGTAACGCTCAGATTTAGGTTAGATCAGTGCCCAAGGAATCATTGCTGGTCCTGTCCCTATTCAGATGCTGTTCCCTTTGATATTACAACTGCTCTTTTGCTTTACAGCACTGTAAATATATAGAGAAATAAGCTCATGGGGAGGGGAGGGAAACTCTCCATGGTGATATAGAAAAAAATCTTACATAGCTTTGGAAGACCTGTGGTATTACGCTTTGCTACACCAAAATATTTCCAAGCAAAAGCAAATTATTTACTGAGGTGTCTAGCTAGCCCTTTAGCAGTGCTAAAAAATGGAAGCCTATAGAGGCAAAAAGGAGGAGGCAGGATGAAGTGTGAAGTCTGTTTATAAAACATCTGAGAGCCAGAAGGAACTTCAATGATAATGTTATCTGACCTACCTGATAAATACAGGTAAATAGAGCACCTGAACTGGAACTAGCCTATAGTTTTTAGAGAAACAATCTATTTGTTGCTCTTAAGAGCAACAAAGAAATGCAAATGAACATAGAAACAAGAAGGGGTTATGGCAATATCTGATCTACATTCAAGAAGTGTAATTTCTCATAGGAAATGAGCCAGAATGCTATGTGCAGTATGCAGTAGCAGCAGAAGTTTCTTATTGGGATTTCAGATTTGACGATACTGGTTTGAAGTTTCTGTTATAATGGAGAAGGATTGTCTTTTTGCTTCTTCTTAAAGCCCCCATGTAAAAAATGGGGCTGGGAGATTGTACCCTGAGCATCCATGACATGGAAGAGTGGTTAATCACAGATGGGATCCTCAGTCTTGGTGGTAATTAACAATACAACACAATGTCTAATTTTTAACTCTATATTGAAGGGAAAATTATTTCCCCTTAAAATACTGGTCCTTGTGGTCTAAGATAACGATTATAATCACAATGCCTGTGGAACAAAGCTGCTTCTCTAATGCAAGCAGTATTTCTTGCCTTTCATTCACTGAGAGGAACAGGAAAAAGCAGAGCTACAGGCTGGGAGATGAGTGGTTGGAAAGCTGCCAGGCAGAGAAGGACCTGGGAGTGATGGTGGACAGTCGGCTGAATATGAGCCAGCAGTGTGCTCAGGTGGCCAAGAAGGCCAACGGCATCCTGGCTTGTATCAGAAACAGTGTGACCAGCAGGGCTCGGGAGGTGATCGTCCCCCTGTACTCGGCTCTGGTGAGGCCGCACCTTGAGTACTGTGTTCAGTTTTGGGCCCCACACTACAAGAGGGACATCAAGGTGCTCAAGCGAGTCCAGAGAAAGGCGATGAAGCTGGTGAGGGGCCTGGAGAACAAGTCCTACGAGGAGCGGCTGAGGGACCTGGGCTTGTTCAGCCTGGAGAAGAGGAGGCTCAGGGATGATCTTATTGCTCTTTATAAATACGTTAAAGGAGGCTGTAGCAAGGTGGGAGTTGGTCTATTCTCCCATGTGCCTGGTGACAGGACGAAGGGGAATGGGCTAATGTTGCGCCAAGGGAGTTTTAGGTTGGATCTTAGGAAGAACTTCTTTACCGAAAGGGTTGTGAGGCATTGGAATAGGCTGCCCAGGGAAGTGGTGGAGTCACCATCCCTGGAGGTCTTTAAAACATGTTTAGATGTTGAACTTAGCGATATGGTTTAGTGGAGAACTGGTTAGTGTTAGGTCAGAGGTTGGACTTGATGATCTTGAGGTCTCTTCCAACCTAAACAATTGATTCTGTGATTGTCTGACTACAGTAGGTCTGTGGACTTTCACATCAAAGAGAACCCAGCAATGTTCATTGGTCATGATAGTACAGAAGTTCTTAGTGGAAGCATCTGCATTTTTGTCCAGGTTTGTCACGTTCAAACCACCATGTTTGAGAGAAAGATGTTCAGGTTGTTCATGCATGCCTGCCTGTACACTTAACATGTGTTCACCTCTTAGTTATGCCTTTTCTATCAGAGGAAATGAGGAAATAGGAAACCGTACAAGCAAAATGTACTTTAAGCTATTTAGTATTTCTTTTTGAGCCTGCCATTCTGCCATGAAAATTCTAGGTTTACCTCAGATTGCTGGAGAGGCTTCCATAAACTGTAAATTTGTTTACAAGTTTTCTTTGATCTAAAGGATTTTGGGGGAAAAATAAAAATAAAAAATCCTCTTGATTCTCAATTTGATTCTCAATGTGGTTATTGAATTCTGTACTCCATAACCACATAATGAATTATTCAGGCTTTTTCCTTTTTCTATCCCCCCAAACTAACCGTGGTTCCACCTTGCTGATAGTGACCTTGCTCTACAGGGCTACCAACTAAAGGAGCTCCACAGGTGCAAGACTGATATCCTTCGGGTCCAAAATGTGCCTGTACAATTTTCTTCAGAGAGGAGCCATGAGGATGAGGTTTCTAGGCTCAGAAAATTCTTTTCTCAATGTCTTTGAGGAACTTTGAAGTTTCTACCCATGGTGGGGAAAAAGTCAAATGAATTGATTGCAACCAGTATTTATTTCAGCTATTTAAAAAAAAAAAAAAAGTAATTAAATTAAGAAATGCAAAATTATGAATATTGTTAGTGAGGGGAATTGTACAGAATGTATACTGCTTTCAGCTCCAATATGATATGTAGTTGAGCATAATGTATTCTAAAAGTCTCTGAAAGTCATGTGCTTGCAATTAGTATTAAAATTTATTCTTATCAGAAGAGTAAAGGGAATTACAGTCCTTTTTAATTTTTGTGGCAGATGATATGGGTGGTGAAGTCAGCGCTATTGAAGACATCATTATGGTGAATCGGTTCTATACAAATAAACAGCACTTTATACTAAATTTATTCCCTAAGTGCAATGTACCCACAGTCACTACAAGCAGAGAGTCTAGATCAAATGCACAAAAAAAAAATTATTCCGTTAAAACTTCTTCCTTTTACCAGGTCTCTTTTTCTTTTTTATTGGATCACATGAGCATTGTCCTTTGCTGTCCTTTTCCAGCTCTGTAACATGCATCCTGTGTATTGGATATATATCTTTGTGTAAGAGGTCAACACAGCATGGATCTATTCTTGGATCTAACCAAGGACTGTATGGTCAGTCTATAATATCCCTGCCATCTTTCTTGCAATAATGTTATTTGGACAGTGCATATCTGTATGAGGGACTGTATCTCAGTAGCATGAACTAGAGGTGGAGAAAGGCTCTGTATACTGGCCAGTGTAACAAATTGCCCCTTTCTAAGTTTTAACTGTGAGCCAAGAGCCTCCAAACAAAACTCTTCCCCTGGGTACAGAACAGTAAACGTCAGCTCAAGCAGCTTAACTTGCATTTAATGAGATTCATTTCCTCAGGTAGCAGTGAGATCCTTTGCTGACATCATGATAGGGTTGTCATGGTTACAAAAAGAGCAGCTGCTAAATACAAAGTATCAGATGAAAATGGGGGAAAATCGATGTCTGAGAAGAAAAGTAGGGTAGAAAAGATTATTTGGAGGCTAGGGAGAAATACAGGGAGTAGGGAAAACAATCAGGGAAATAAGCAGGAAATAAAAGCAAAAGAAATTAAAGTTCAAAGGTAGATGCCTAGAGATGGATGATCCTGGAACAAAGCAATTGGGAACATGACACACTTATGTTTGTAATTAATGAAAAACCTTCAAAGAAAAGTCTAGAAACAATACTCCTTAACATAAGTCCACCTTTGTCTATTCTCTTGGTAGCTTTGCACATTATCATTATAGGACAGAATCAACTGTTGTAGAGGAAGGTATGTCCTGATACTGAAGGGTGGCAACTTTTTCCCTGAGTTAGTACCAGCTGGTGGCATAGGTGAAAAACAGTGCTTAATGCACAAAATGGGAAGGAATTTTGCATAGAGCGCTCCCAACTGTGACATCTGATATCAACACTGTGGCCAAGCTCCTTTCAAAATCACCATTTTCCAAGATGAAAACACATAGCCTCTATGCAGTGTACCCCATTTTGAGAAGGTAAAAGAGTTAGATGGCCCTTTGTTGTTTAAGTTGGTGAAAGCAAATTAAACCTTTTGTTCTGATATAAAGCAATGAAAAGATTATTTGAGATAATAAAGGGATTGTGATGTGAATTAATATCATGGTGATTCCCTGAACAAGTGGTTGGGATCTTCAATTAATTCCTGCAGCAGGATGGGAGAGCAGGTTTCCATGGATACTAAACCAGAAGCAACTTTGATACTCATAGGAAATGTAAGCTTAGTTTTGCTACAGCTTGCTTCCTAAGGAGGGTTTTGTTGTTATTTTGTTAGAGTTTGTTTGGTGGTGTTTTTGTTTGTTTGTTTTTGTCTTCAGAGTGTTCTATTCTGTGTTTTTTTAAAGGTGCAAACAGACATTTGAGGAATGGGTTACAAATAAAAAAGTATGACCCCCTTATCTAGAAAACTGAGTAAAATAAATGCGAGACTTGCACGTTTCTAAGTTACAATTAGGAGTAAAACAAACTATATCGAAACTAGGGGAGAGAAGAGTCTGTAGCTTACTGAGTTTCCGACAGTTACTTACAATGACAACAGGACCACTAGAAGTACGGATTTGTACTTAAGGATGTATCTATTCTAGTGCAGGTCTATAGGTGGTTTCAGTATAGCTATTAGTCACCCAGGTGACTGCAGCAATGAATACATTAGCACTTAGCAAACTGGGTGGCAGCAGTGGAAATATATCTGCCAATTAAAGATATAATACCAAAAAGCCAAATTCTATTTCTTCCTTAAAAGTTAACATAGGGACAGGTGGTAAACTCTCATTAAAAACATTTAAGATATATGAGAGAGAAAGATATTTTCTATACTGGGATATTTGGGACAGCCCACCTCTCTAGCCTGTCAAGATGTGTCTAGATAATCAACTACTCCCCACAGTTTTGTGTCATTTGCAAATTAACTAAGGGTACATGATGCCAAATAATCTACATCATTAATGAAGATGTTAAATGGCACCATCATTAAATAGCATCAGGTCTACTACTGATTGTTAGAGAACCTCTCTAGAAAGATCTAGATCATTATTGTGACAGAATCACAGAATGGCGGAGGTTGGAAGGGCCTCTGGAAGTCTTCTGGTCCAATTCTGTTCTTGCTAAAGCAGGGCCAACCAAACCAGGACCATGTCCAGACAGATTCTAAGTCTCCCATGCTCCATGGAGGGAGCTGCCACACCCATGCTGGGCAATGTGTGCCAGTTCTCTGTCACCTGCACTGTAAAGAAGTGCTTCCTGATGATGTTCAGGCAGACCTTTGTGTGTTTCCTTTTTGTGCCCACAGCATCTTGTCCTGTCACCGGGCACTACTGAAAAGAGCCTGGCTCCATCCTTACTGCAACCTCCAATCATGTGTTTACATACATTTATGAGATCCCCTGAGCCTTCTCTTGTCCAGGCTTAACAGTTCCGGCTCTCTCAGCCTGTATCATGATCGAGCAAAGATTATCAAGAGTGGCTTCACAATGACATCTACCAGTTCCCTCAGCTCTCCCATCAGGGCCTATGGACTTATGTATGTACACGTTGCTTGCATTAATATTGTATTATTGTTAACTGTACTTTGAAGTCTCATTATAAAAAAAAAATAAATTGTTTATCAAAACTCAATTTCAACTAAATCCTACTGACTGGTATTCATTGTATTTCCAGCATTTCATTTTTTACTAGATGAAATGGTCTTTTGCATTACCTTGCTGAGGTTTTATGATGTACTATTTGGGTCATCTTGCTCATCCTTTGCTAATACTGAATGACATTGTTGTATATCCTGGCTGGGATTTCTCTTATATTCTAAAATGTGTCATAGCAGCAGATGCATTAGCCATTTGTTATAAGAGTCTTGCTTGCAAGGTGCCTGTGACTTTTTTTTTTTTTTTTTTAAGCAAAAAAAGTATTCATAATACCTGTTTCATATCAACTTTCCTTCTTTCTAGTAGCCTAGAAAGTTCTGCATCATGCTCTGAGAAACAAGTACTTCAACATGCTTCTTTATAAATTTACAGCAAACATATTCATTGTATTAATAACTTATTAACTTCAGCTACTGTTTTTTGTTTTGGGCCCCTCGCTACAAGAAGGACATCGAGGTGCTTGAGCGGGTCCAGAGAAGGGCGACGAAGCTGGTGAGGGGCCTGGAGAACAAGTCCTACGAGGAGCGGCTGAGGGACCTGGGCTTGTTCAGCCTGGAGAAAAGGAGGCTCAGGGGCGGCCTTATCGCTCTCTACAGATACCTTAAAGGAGGCTGTAGTGAGGTGGGGGTTGGTCTATTCTCCCACGTGCCTGGTGACAGGACGAGGGGGAATGGGCTAATGTTGCGCCAGGGGAGTTTTAGGTTGGATCTTAGGAAGAACTTCTTTACCGAAAGGGTCGTGAGGCATTGGAATAGGCTGCCCAGGGAAGTGGTGGAGTCACCATCCCTGGAGGTCTTTAAAACATGTTTAGATGTTGAACTTAGCGATATGGTTTAGTGGAGAACTGGTTAGTGTTAGGTCAGAGGTTGGACTTGATGATCTTGAGGTCTCTTCCAACCTAGAAATTCTGTGATTCTGTGATACTGTTAGAGCTATACCAGGATCGGGCTATCTTTTACACTGGTACATTTAAAATTGTCTTGATAATCTGCTCCTACAGGCTCAGAATTTATTTACTTAGCTGTATTTTTTCTTCTGACAAATATGTCACTATGTGTTAACAAAAATCTATTTCTTTTCTCTTTTTATTATCATTCTTAACAGTGATTTCATATCATTTCTTAAGTGGTATGAGCTTTTAGCTACAGTAGTCCTTTTGTATTATTAATTTCTTTGTTCTATCTGGTAAACATTTTTGAAATAACTTTTCATTTTCATTCTTTTGTGTGTGTGTGTTTAAACTTTGCCTCCTCATAAATTTTACAAGCTATTTTCTTTATTACCAGGAAATTATTACTGCTTTTTGAAACTCCAGTTATGTTTCTGAATATTTCTGATTTCTGCTTGCTCATACCAACTAAAATCAGTCATAATCCCAAGGTAGACATGGAAATCCAGCTCCAGCAGATAAATTACTTGTTTCCCCTTGGCACAACAAGGCCCTTCATCTGCACAACAGGACCCTTCACCTATAGGGTACGTTATCTTATGCCTTTAAAATAAATAAATAAATAAATAAATAATCCTTTGATAGTTTTAATACTGGCCATGAACCAGTGGTTTTGATAGTGCTGTGGTTCAGTGTTAGTACCTGATGTTGATTTAAGAGAAAGACCAAACAAACAGTGTCCTTCCTGTCTACAAGCACTACATCAAACAAAATGTCCATTGCAATATGATGCACAGCACCTGCATGACTGCACAGCCCCATGTTCATATCACAGCAGTACCTGTCCATGAACACAGCTTTCCACTCTGCAGATATGAGATTAGAAAACATTTTGTTCCTTTGATTGTTTGTTTGCTTGACAGAATAGTTTTTTATCAGATGTTGCATACTCTTGCTACCTTGTTGTTACATAGTCTTTACTGTCAACTACACTAATCCACAGTCATTCAAGTTCAGCAATAAGTAGTACTACTTCCTTTGATAGGCTGAACACTTTGGGATCTAGCTCATTTATCTACATTGCCCTTTCTGAGTGGTAGATGTGAATTTAGCATTCTTAAGATATAGGAAGGATAAATTAGGAACAAAATTACAATTCAGTAGTATCCTGAACACGGTTTCTAGGACTCAGCACTTTAACGAGCATTTGCATATGGCTCATGCCTCCTGCCCCCCTAGATAGACCATCTGCAATTCAGTTAATTTTTATATTGCCGCTCAAAATCACATATAAATTTTATGTTTCTTATGTAAACTTCTAGAGGCATCTGTCTTCTTCATTTGTGTTGAATCTTACTATGTTCACAACTGTTATCTGGTTTGGCTTTCTTCATCTACTTAACTCTACTTTTGGTAATATTTTTCATGTAATAATTCTGCAGAGATCATAGAGGAGAGATTTATATATGGGTAATACTCTTACTCATCCTGATACCATAGGTAGACCGAATACCATTTGTATCAGTGTTAACAGTGAACAAAGATAAGCATCATCTCTTAGCAACCTCAGTCAAATTATTGAAATTGGAGATGAGAATTTATCAGAGCAGAGACATCCTTGGGGATGGGAGGGGGAGGTTACTTCAAGTAGTGTGTAGCAACTCTTTTTTTGCGACGATTCAGGTTTTATAGGCTTTTGAAGTCCATTAAGTCATGCATCCCAAATTAACTACTTTTAGGGATTTGTTTAAATTAAAGCATCAAAGCTTGGAGGAAAAACGCTCAGACTTCTTAGATTTCTGAGAAAAAAAAAATGTGCTGTCACCTTTTTGCTCATATATAATATCTGAGATCAAGGGATGGATAAATAAATAAATAAAACAAGCAAGTAAACTAATTCTTACAAAACCCTTTCTTTAGCTAATCTGGTAGACCACGCCCAGGTCCTGAAACAATCACAGGGTAGAGTTCCCTCTTGCGGTTAGATAATACCACTACAAAGGATGTGTGTAATGAATTTCAGGCCTGTTTACAAAACGAAGGAGAGTCACGTGCCAGAACAGGGTAGGAATTTTGCAGCAAATACAAGGACGTCCACCCCAGTCCTTAGAGCAAAGGCATGTATTCAAAAAGTGCTGATAAAATCTGTATATCCCTATTCATAGGACTAGAAAGGATGCTTAAATGTAAGTATTTTTAGATCTTAAATTACATTTATATTCCTTCCCTCTGGGCCTCCATCTCAAAGCAATAGACTTTGTAGTGAAATTAACTGCACAGAAAGAAAAAGAATGTTAAATAAAATTAAAGTATTTGTAAAAGATCCTACAGCGCAATACATAAAAATATAGCAGATTTTTAAATCAGATCGCTTGCTTCTGGAGAATAGGAGGGGAGAAACAACTCTACAGCATTTGTTTACAAAGCTGGAATTCTCCCTCCTGTTTGTAACTCTTCAAGCATATAGTATAATACAACATGATAAATAGAGAATAATAAAAAATAGAGAATAATAAAACTTTTTAAAGGGAATATCTATATAAACTTGTTTTACAGTCTGGACTATTAAAAACAGTGCAGGGAGAAACAGAAGAGGGAACAGGATGATGTATTTAGAGGGTTGGGATGAAGAAAATCAATGCATGTGTATTTGAACAACTAGTGAAAGATCCTGAGAAATTACGGTCACTGTTGTCATATTCAGGAAAAATAAGATCTGTTAAAGAAAGAAAATGAATGAATTTTGCCGAAAGTGCATGTGCATTCCACACAAAAAACTATGTTTGTGGGTAAAGTGAAAAGTGCATCTAATTAAAACAAAATGTATGTTAGAACACTAGGCAAATTTCAAATGTAGGAAAGTTTATTAACATTTTTTGGCATTGGAAGTCAAACTCAGTTATAGACAGTGCAAACAGAAACAGCTGCCACTTTACATTTAGTCATAGCACAAGTAGGCAAGACCTAGAAGTAACTAGTTATATAGAAACATTTTAAAAGGACTGTGATGTTTTTACTAGCACAACAATATAACAAGAGGTTTTGATGTAAATAAATAAATAAAATACTGAAAGTTACACAACAGCTGAAAATAAGTCTGTATGAGCTTCTACTAAGCAAGTAAGCAAACTGAAACTCAAGATTCATATCAACTACTTTATATCCACCAAAAAGATTATATATCTATGCATTAAAAATTAAAAATATGCAGAAATATCAGATGCTGTCACAGTTAGGAGGTCTTATATTGCCAGTACTTAAAAAAATGGAAAACTGTGTTCAAGGACAGGTACTGCTGTGATATAAATTGTGTAATCATATGAACTGCTGTGCAGTCATGCAGGTGCTGTGCATCATATTGCAATGGACATTTTGTTTGATGTAGTGCTTGTAGACAGGAAGGACACTGTTTGTTTGGTCTTTCTCTTAAATCAACATCAGGTACTAACACTGAACCACAGCACTATCAAAACCACTGGCTCATGGTTCATATTGCCAGTATTAAAAGTATCAAATTAACAAAGGTTTAATTTGTTATATGTTTTTATTTTAAAGGCATAAGATAACGTACCCTATAGGTGAAGAGTCCTGTTGCGCAGATGAAGGGCCTTGTTGTGCCAAGGGGAAATAAGTAATTTACCTGCTGGAGCTGGTAGATGTCATTGTGAAGCCACTCTTGATAATCTTTGCTCGATCATGATACAGGCTGAGAGAGCCGGAACTGTTAAGCCTGGACAAGAGAAGGCTCAGGGGATCTCATAAATGTATGTAAACACATGATTGGAGGTTGCAGTAAGGATGGAGCCAGGCTCTTTTCAGTAGTGCCCGGTGACAGGACAAGATGCTGTGGGCACAAAAAGGAAACACACAAAGGTCTGCCTGAACATCATCAGGAAGCACTTCTTTACAGTGCAGGTGACAGAGAACTGGCACACATTGCCCAGCATGGTTGTGGCAGCTCCCTCCATGAAGGTACTCAGAATCTGTCTGGACATGGTCCTGGACAACCTGCTTTGGGTGGATTATTGTAACTAGATTACAATATGCAAGACCTTTTAATTGGGGAAAAAAAAAAAAAAAGAGAGAGAGAGAGAGTAGTTCTGACAGGTTCTTTCTGACATAAAATGAAAGATCAGAAAAAAATTAAATATTATATCTAAAGATGGACTATGTAAATTAGAGAATCAATTTCTTTTTTGTTACTTTGTTTTGATTCTTATTAGAATTCTTAAATTAGAATTGCATTGATAAAAATGGCTGTTGAAATAAGGTAAAAAAAAGAAAGCACTAGATTTCCCATCTCTTCAAGATTTCAGATTTTGGATAAAAAGGTGATTTTCTGAGTGATGTACTTCAGCTAAAATGGAATATTGAGCCTAACATATGCCAGTTTTTTGAGTGAAATTCTGTAACCGGGAACCAGACAGTAGTTGAAATACAGTTTCTTCTGGCCTTGAAAGACAAGGGAAAAAAAGAAAAGAGGGAAAGAAGGAAAGAGTATTCTGCAATATTAGCAAGTCATTGAGGAGTCAAACCAAACCATGGTATTTGAAGAAAAGCTTAAGTTCTACTACTCATTGTGTTTGAAATTAACAGAACAGAAGACAAGTGATTGAACAAGTATGTAGAAATAACTTGAACCTTTCAGTAAATTTTGTTATTAAGTGGAGATTTGTAACCTGTCAAACTGACTGATGCTACTACCACAGGAGTATTTGTATATGTATATTACCAACAATTTCTGTCCAATTGCAGAAAAGAAATTAATCTGAAAAAAAAAACAAAAAACAACTATGATTCAGAAAACAGAAAGTAACACTAGTATTACAATATCAGATTAAAAAAAAAAGGAGAGAGAGAGAGAGAGAGAAATGTTAGTGTAGGTTCCGTAAACTTGTTCTATGATGTTCTATAAACTTGAAGCAGAGACTGCCTATTCTGTTGAGTTGAGATGGATGGCTTATTCATGACACTTAATATCCCATTCCCTCTTCTCTTTTCCTCACCCCGTTGCATTCCTTCCTCACTCTGGAATAGCATGTCTGTTGTGGAAATACATCAAGAGACAGCAAGCACATTTAATGATGGTTGACTTTCAAGGATACTCAGAGTATTGCATGTGTTTATTCATTAGAAAATTGCAACCAAAATTATTAAATTCTCAAATAAAATTGTGACTGTGATAAAATCATACGGTTTTGTGCTTCTACTATTGTTAAGCAAGTTGTTAAGAATTTATTAAAATAGTGCTTTTAAAAAAAAAAGTTTAAAATACTGATTTGTAGTAACAAATTATTTGGAAGTACTATAATTATTCAAGTTATGGTACCTGGAAAAAGAAGTGCAGATATTATCTTATTATAATAGATAATGGTTCTGCTTACTACAACAGCTTTCATTCATAGCTTCTAATCGGTCTCACCACAACATTCCTCATTCTATTGAGTAGCTGACTGGGCTGAACTAAATCTTGTTGTTCAGTTATAAATATCCAATTTTCTTAATACAGTTTCTACAGACCTGCTTTTTTTTAATTATTATTATTATTACTGAGAAAAAGAAAATGGAACACAGAACATGTGTTTGGAGAAGCAAATATTGTCTGTCCCAGTGTGTGAAAGTCAACAAGTGATTTCCTAGCTCAGTATGCACACTTGAGGTCATACATCTATATCCCAGTAATTGGCCAAAATGTGGCTGCTTTTCCGGTACTTCAGTGAAGCCAAGAAGCCTCACCAGAATGGTAGGGGACTTTGCAAAATGGTCTTTATTACTATAATTTATGTGCAGTTCAAGCTAGTTACACCACTCTGCAGCTCTGAAGCAGGTCTCTTCCCCAGAACAAGACAGATATGGACATAGTGGAGCAAGTTCATCAAAGGGCCTTTAACAGTTATATAACTGGAGCAATTATAGGACTGTCATATAGGAGAAACTGAGAGACTTAGGGCATTTTAGTCTGGAAGAGAGAAGGCTCAGGGGAGACTGTCATCAGTGTGCATAAATATCCTACAAGAAGGTGTATAGAAGATGGATCCAGACTCTTCTCAGTAGTATCTAGTGACAATAGGAAGTGGGCGCAAACCAAAAGAAATTCATTTTAAACATAAGATAAATGTTTCCTTCCTTCCTTCCTCCCTCCCTTCCTCCCTGTCTAATTTCTTAATTTCTTTTCTTTCCTCTATAAGGATGACTGAACAGTTGAGCAGGTTGCCCAGAAGTTATGGAGATTACATCTTTGGAGATATTTAAAATCCAGTTGGACAACATCCTGAGGCAGCCTGCTCAAAGTGAAACTGTTTTGAGGGGACTAGTTGAACTAGATGATCTACAGCTGTCCCTTCCAACCTCAGTGGTTTTTTGAATCTATAGCAGGCCTATAGCATTAGAATGATCCTTCCTAACAGGGCTTCAAAATGCAATAGGCTGGCAGAAAACAGAGATCAGCTGTAATCGTTATGTATAGGAGTAATCAAAACCTGCAGCAGATATTTGAATGTATTCAAAAAAAAGAGAATCAACGAATCAGATGTTTTTGGCCTAGTGTACTGACATTTGAAAAACAATGTGATTTCTCTCCCTAGAGGGTCAGTAACAAACGCATATTAGCTACCATTGAGTAACAGAGGCTGCAGATGAGAAGGAGCTTTCCACATCTTTCCTGGAGGCACTGTGTGACTGCAACCCGCAGCTGATTCGAGGGTGGAAATGCACCCGTGCGGGAAGCACTGCACGCTGTTACTGACAAGACACGACCCAAAATACAGCAACTCGGTTAAAACAGTACATGAGGAAGGTGTGAAGTTTCTACGAAAATGGGCAGACAGAGCCCTGCTGTTGCTCGCAGCTTGAATAGAAATCAGGAAGACAGCAGCGCCCAGCACTGAGTTATACGAGCGCCTTCCCGTGGCAACGGCGGACTGCCCGGCTCCCGAAGCGCGTGGCTGACCTTCGCGCCGGGCGGGCAGCTGCCCCAAGGCAGCGCCGGTGGAGGCTGCGGGCAGCGCTGCGCGCTCCCGCCGGACGCGGGCCGTGCCCCGAGCGAGCGCTCGCGAGTGGGACCGGCCGGGAGTCCGCGCCGCGAACGGGCACCGCGGCACCTGCTGTTCCCCTCCGCCCCTGCGGCAAAGCGAGCGCCGTCCGCGGCAAGAGACCGGGGCCACGGACGGCAGCGAGGCGGCGCTCCGGAGAGCTCCCCGCCGCAGCCGGGCAGGGGCGGCCACGCGGGCGGCATCCCGGACCCGGCACAGGCGGAGCGCGGGGCTGCAGGGGCCGTGCGGGGACGCCTCGCTGCCGGCCGGCACGGGGCCGCGCACTGCGGGGAAACCCCCGGCGCGGCGGCGGCGGCGGCGGCCGCGCACGCGCACTGCGGCCGCACTGCGTCGTCGCTGCCGCCTGGCCCAGTGCCAGGGGAGCCCCGCGCCGCGGCGCGCTGGCGGCGGGGCGGGGCGGAGTGGCGGCCGTGTGGAGCGCCTATTTATAGGGCGGGAGGCTCCCCGCCGCCCGGGGACGTCGTCTGCGGTGTTTCCGCGCTGTATGTGCCGCCTCGGGCGGGGAGACGGAGCTCTCGGCCCCTCCGGAGGTGGCCGGCGGTCCCGCGCGGAGCCGGTGTGAGAGTAGCCCGCGGGGCAAGCAGGAGCTGCGGCCGCGCTAAGGGGCAACCCTCAGGGTGCGAGAGCAGCGTCCCGAGCAGTGTCACTTTCCATCGCAGCCGAGCCAGCGGGGGCTACGGCCGTGCGGTGCCCAGGGCTCCGGTTTTAGCAGTGCCCCGCTCTCCGTCGCGTGCGGGCGGCGCGGAGCGCCTGGGTCTGCCCCGGTCTGGTGCGGCGGGGAGAGCTCCGCCGCTCTCGGCGGGAGCGGGCGGAGCAAGACTCTCCCGGCAGAGCTGCGGAGTCCCAGAGATTCCCTTTTCCGGGAGCAGGCAGCCCCCCACCCGGGGCGCGCTGCCAGCGCCCGGGAAACTCCTCCGCATCCGCGGCTGCGGAGCTGCCGGCACGCGGCCCCTCCGCGGGCACGGGGGGGAGGCGGGTAGGGCGAGCGGGAGGGGGGGGCGTTCTGCCCGCGATGCCGCCGCCGGCGGGGCTGGAGCCACCCGGGTGTTCCCCGCGGTCTCGGTGCCGCCCGCCCGCCCGGCGACGAAGCCGCGCGCTCTCGCGGCACGGGGGCGGGCGGGCGCGCGCGCGTCCTGGCGGCAACCTGGGCTCCGCGTCCGGGCTCCCCGAGCCCGCCCCCCCGATTCCCGCAGCCGGGGCCGGAATCGCCAAATAAGGAGCGGGATGCCTCCGCCGGAACCGAGACTTATAAGGCTGTTTCCTAATATGGAAGGTGCAGCGGAGGCTTCCGGCGGGCTGGCCGGGGCGGGCGGGGGCCGGGCACCGCTCGCCCCTGGGCCGGAGACGCTGCGGCGGCGCTGCGGCGGCGCTGCCCGCGGCGGGGGACAGGGTCGGGGCGGGCGCGGGGCTCCCAGGCCGGGGCGGGCGGGGCCCCCGCTGCCCGGCTTTCCCCGGTGCCAGGCGCTGACGCTAGGCGGGGTCCTCCGGCCCGCGTCCATATTAGGGCTTCCTGCTTTCCATATATGGCCATGTACGTCAGGGCCGGGGCGGGCCGCGGCCGGTGGGACCCGATATATAGGGGAGGCTCCGGGGCGGGCGGGGAGCCGGGCGCTTCCAGCGGGCAGAGCCGGGGGGAGCCCCGGGCGGGCGGGCGGGGAGTCGAGCGCTTCCAGCGGGCAGCGCCGGGGCGACCGCGGCGCGGGGCAGGCAGCAGGCAACGGCCGCCTCGCCGCAGCCGGCCCGTCCGCCGGGCCCGCGGCGGCGGCGCCACCCGTCAGAGCCCGAGCCCGGCGCCCTCATGGCTGCGGCCAAGGCGGAGATGCAGCTCCTGCCCCCGCTGCAGATTTCCGAGCCCTTCGGCGCCTTCCCGCACTCGCCCCCCGCCATGGACAGTCACTATCCCAAGCTGGAGGAGATGATGCTGCTCAGCGGCGGGGGCCCGCAATTCCTCGCGCCCCCCGGGGCGCCCGAGAGCGCGGGCTTCGCCGCGGCCGGGGAGCCCGGAGAGCAACACTTCGAGCATCTCGCGGCAGGTAAGAGCGCTGGCCTCGCCTTGGAGGGGGGCGGGGGGGCGGTCCCGGTCAGCCGCGGGGACAGCAGCTCCCGCGGGGGCTCCGCGATGCAGCGGCGCCCCGGTCCCGGCGGCTGCGCGGGGGGATTCTCCTGTGTGCGTCAGCGGCTCTGGGCTCGCTGCTGCTGGAGACCTGCCAGCGGCGCTGCAATATGTTGCACTCAATTATTAATTAACCAGAAGCAAGGATCTGGGGCTGCACTGCGTGGGGATAGCTTGCAAAGTGCTCGCAACAGCTCCGGAGCTGCAGTGGCTGTTGGAAGTAATCGCCACCCTTCTCTTTTCAGACACTTTTCCTGAGATCTCCCTGAACAATGAGAAAACCCTGCCAGAAACGAGTTACCCCAACCAAACAACGCGGCTGCCACCAATAACCTACACGGGGCGCTTCTCCCTAGAGCCAGCCCCCAACAGTAGCAACACCTTATGGCCAGAACCTCTCTTCAGCCTTGTCAGTGGGCTGGTGGGCATGGCCAATGCACCTCCCACCTCAACACCTTCTTCATCATCACCCTCCTCCTCCTCGCAGAGCCCCCCTCTGAGCTGTTCTGTCCAAGCCAGCGAGAACAGTCCAATTTATTCAGCTGCACCAACTTTTCCCAATTCTAGCTCTGACATTTTTCCTGAACCGCAGACCCAGTCCTTTCCCAACCCCTCTGGAGCTCCCATGCAGTATCCACCTCCAGCTTATCCAACTGCTAAAACCAACTTTCAGGTGCCAATGATTCCGGATTACCTGTTCCCTCAGCAACAGGGTGAGCTCAGCCTTATCCCAGCTGATCAGAAGCCCTTTCCAGCCCTTGAGAACAGAGCACAGCAGCCTTCCCTCACGCCGCTGTCCACTATCAAGGCATTTGCCACACAGACTGGCTCCCAAGAGTTGAAGACCCTTAACACTAACTATCAGTCCCAGCTGATCAAGCCCAGCAGAATGAGGAAATACCCCAACCGCCCCAGCAAGACACCTCCTCATGAACGGCCCTATGCCTGCCCAGTGGAGTCCTGTGACCGAAGGTTTTCACGGTCTGATGAGCTAACTCGTCATATTCGCATCCATACAGGACAGAAACCTTTCCAGTGCCGCATTTGCATGCGGAACTTCAGCAGGAGCGATCACTTGACCACTCACATCCGCACGCACACAGGAGAGAAGCCATTTGCCTGTGACATTTGTGGCAGAAAGTTTGCCAGAAGTGACGAGAGGAAGAGACACACTAAAATCCACCTTAGGCAGAAGGACAAGAAAGTGGAAAAGGCAGCTCCGGTCTCAACTACTTCTCCAGTTGCTGCCTACTCATCCTCTGTGGCTACATCCTACCCTTCCTCCATTGCCACCACTTACCCCTCACCAGTGCGCACAGTGTATTCTTCCCCTGCCCCATCTTCCTATCCCTCCCCTGCACACACAACATTCCCATCTCCATCTATAGCAACCACTTACCCCTCTGGCACTGTCACTTTTCAGACCCAAGTGGCCACTTCCTTCCCATCTCCAGGGATCACCAATAATTTCAGCTCTCAGGTGACATCAGCTCTTTCAGACATGACATCAACCTTTTCTCCAAGGACAATTGAGATTTGCTGAGATCACCTTCTGGAGCAGGAGCATTTACCTCTTCCATTGGTACTATGAGACATGGAGTCTCCAATTACTCCTCCAACCCTATATGTTGCAAGGCTATCTACCATTTCTTCAAACTTCAGCTGCCTGAAACAACTGCTGTTTAAGTTTTCCACCTCTGTTGAATGACTTAATTTGCATGGACTGTGGATATAAGTTCAGTATAATTTTCCCCGTAAACAATAGTATTTTATTATGAAGAAGGGACCTTTGATTAAGTACATAGCTGATGTAACTTGTACATGTGCCATGGTTTTGCTTTCCTTTAGGTACTATTGATGTGAAAAATCTTTGCATATCCATATTGTATTATTTGGAGTTTGCAGGGCCATATTTTGTAAATGTTGACTCTATTTTAGTGACAATGCTGTAATGAATTTAAAACTTCTTTGGGAACAGCACTTACTGTATTTGAGCATGTAAGAGTGATGCTATGTAAAAATCACCTGATGAGACACTCACATGTGGCAGAAGTTTTGTTTTTAGAGTTACAAGTCTTGGTGCCTTTTTGTGAAGCCTTGCTGACGTCATGCATTTGTGTGAATGGATGCTTTGCATCTTGCCTTAAAGTGAAAGGGATGCTACGCAAAGAATGTAAGGGAGAGCAGGGAATAGGTGGGGAGGGGAGGACGAGAATGCCCTGGGAGACAGAATGTAAGGGGGGGGGGGGGGAGGGGAACAACAACTCTCAAAGTCTATTTTTGTTACAAGAATGTAAATTTATAAATATATATATATTCAGGAGTTGGAATGTTGTAGTTACCTACTGAGTAGGCAGCAATTTTTGTATGTTATGAACATGTGGTTCATTATTTTGTGTTTTATTTTTACTTTGTAATTGTGGTTGTTAAAATGAAAGTGACTGTTTGGCTTCTAAACACATTGAATGCGCTTTCCTGCCAATGGGATATTTGGTGTACAATACCCTTCAGAAAAAATAAATAAATAAATATCAAATCATGGAAGCTTTCATATTTTCCTTTAAGCTGCTACGCAGGAAGAGTGTGCTGCAGCAACCAGCTGCTTGAGTTGATGGGAAGTGACAGCTGCTTCTCTTCTCTTAGAGAATTATCTGTTTGAAGAAAAGAGGGGAGATCAATCATTTCTGAGTCCAGTAGTTGTCAATGGCATGGATGTAGCACATGTCCCTGTATTAGATGCATCACCTGCTGTTTTGAAGTCATCACGATTCCTATATTTTTCTGTCTCCAGGCTTCTCCAGAAGCATGTGAGCTAATCCTAGAAAGAAAAACAATTTTCTCAGTGCTGAAGCTGAGGTTCAAAATTTAGATCTCAACTACGTGCTCGTAGGTAGTCAGAAAGCCTTCTGGGTGCCAAGAGAGGAAAGGCAAGGTAATAAAGTAGTTTCTCTATTGTAAAATAAGATCAGTCCAAATGTCTATGTGAGGTAGCTCTGAACAGCTGAGGACTGTTATAAGTTCCTCACATAAGTTAAACAACATAGGATGTAAAATACACTTGCTGGATATCCTTTAGAACAAATGTTTTAGCATTTACAGGCCTCCTTACTTAGTGGTTTAAAATACATTTTAGAGTGTGTGTGAACTCTCTATGTAGTGAATTCAAAGGAGTTTGCTGTTGTGAGGAGTGGCAGTTCAGGTACAAAAGAGGGTTCCAGTGCCAGTCTTTCCTGGTGGTTTCTCTACAAACTACTAATATTTATAGTCATGAGGAGCTGGCTGCGATGCAAATACAGGCCTTAATGAACATACCTAACATAATGTGAACTGGTAAGCAGTCTCTGTAGGAGATTTCATGCCCTACTGTTTGCCAAAATTCAGCCTACTGATTAGGAAGGGCAACCTTCTGAAGCACCTTCACCTAGTTCTTCTTTTTGGGGGATACAGACCACCCCTGGCAAATAGAAGCAGCTCTTGAAGGTACCTGAAAGCAGAATAGTTGGTATATCCCAGTCCGTCTTCTCTCAGGTATGACTCTCCTCAGCGGGTTGGAACAAGCTGTGAGGAAGGGCCTGTGCCGCTCTGTCTCTGTGTTGGTTTGTGCCTGCAGTGCTGGGAGCTGCAGTTGGCAGTGACCTTGCAGTTGGCCCTCCAGTTTGTGTGGTTTTCTGTGCCTTTTCAGAGAAAAGCATTAGCTCTTTTCATTTCAAGAGTCTGCTGCCTAGGCTGACTGACTGGGGAGAATGTGGGGCTTCACACTGTCTGAGCATGTAACCCATGTCAGAGGCTAGAGAAACTCATTTATATGAGATGAGACAGTGAAGAAGTGCTTTTGAATGTGATGCTTCTAAGAAGGAAGAAAACATTATATAAATTTCAATACAAAACTTTCTCCCAACTCCAATTCCTAAACAGTTGAAGTCAGCCCTTTTGATCCATGGGCACAGCTTGGCTCTGGTGTTGCTGTTTTGTTAACTCCTGATCTAGCCTGCTGGAATTAAGATTGTGCTAAAAAACTGACCAGGCAGGCTCTCAAGCAGTGTCTGATGAGCTTGAGTGTGACTCAGGTTCTCCAGAGCACTTCATTCAGAAATGGGCACTGATGGTAATTAACAAGCCTAAAAAGGCAGCAAAGAAGATAGCTGCTCTTTTGCTCTTTGCTGTGTTTTATGCAAAGTGCCTTGAGTCAGGCAGTGTTGCAAGGTTATGAAAGCCAAAAGAACCCCTCTAGCAGCAGACCATGACCATGATATCCTGGTGGACACCACTACAAGCAGGAATAGCTTGCAGGTGCCAAGGCATGGTGCAAAGGAGAAGGAGGGGTCTGCAAGTCTCCTCTCTAGTTGAAAGAAATCTTAGTCCCCCTTGACCCATGCTTTCTCCACTTTGTGATGGTAGATCCTTTCAACTTGACGACACCTCCAGAAATCTGCCCCGATCTGCTGTGTTGTCCCCTCCTTCCCCCTCAGCCTTAGGCATTCTCTTGAGAGTGCTGCAGGCATCCCTTAGCTGAAAGAATTCTGGCCTCCCACAGATGTGGACACTAACCACAGCCACTAACCCCATCTAGCAGTGTCCAGTCACAGGGACGGGATGCTCAGAGGCACTGAAGAGGGTATGTAAGGTTACTATTGGCCTCATGCTAACCCTAACTCGGAAAGCAGTACAGTCAAGTGGTGCAAGCCAGCAGTGTCCTGCGGGAACAGTAAACATGCACTGTATCCTGCCTGTGAACTGGCAGATGACACTTCCCGTCTAATTGGGGTGTCACTTGTTTGAATTGCATCTAATTGCAGGAAGCTCCCTGGTACAATGTCGTCGCTGTTTTAGAAAACAACAACAACAAAACACAGTATTTTGTTAAAAAAAAAAAAATTGACATACGCCAGCCAGGATGTCTTTCATGCTGATACCCTTCGGTGTAACTGCTTAGAAAGTGCTCATAATTTAAGCTCTGGCATTTGGTCTAAATTGCTGCATCTTTTGCTTTACATTGTCCATCTGTATGTATAACATAAAGGGAAGAATATGCATGGGCTTTTGCTCCTGCTCTTTTTGAGGCCTTTATTCGCCAAAATGAAAGCAGATTTCAGAGTTTCGGTATGTTTTCTGTGAGGTCTTACTGATTTATGGTGTTCTGAAAAAGACAGTATTTCTGATTCTTAAGAAGTGTGCTGCGTCTGCTAATTAGGAGCAGGAGAAGCTTCCTTCGAGGAGGCCACAGCACTGCTAGATGGGCGTCTCAAGGAGGTTGGACACCAGGAAACGGCAGGTGTTGCCAGCGGCTGGGGAACCCACCCCCTCCGACGCTGGTAAGGCCCAGAGCTGTGCATGAAGCACCCTGGGGACAACAAACGCCCTCTTGCTTTTCCAGTTGATGGCAGAAAATCCATTCGGCTGATTTAAACCTCAGCTGTTTGTGATTTAAAGCATGGCTTCGGATCTGACCACCACCGACAGGAAAGGACGTGCGTCACTGCTGGCAGCAGCCCAGCTGCCCTCGGACGGCACCGCACGGCACCGCGCGGCCCCTCCGCGGCTGTGCTGCTCCGCCGCCGGGGCCGGGCCGGGCCGGGCCGGGCCGGGGGGCGGAGCCGCAGCGCCGGGAGCGCGCCGGCGGCGGGTTGGGCCGTGTCACGCGGCCGCGAGGCTGCCAAGGCCGAGCGGAAACACTACTCTCGCGGCGGCCGGAACCGGGCCACCATATTTGGCGTTTCCTCCGGGCCTTTTAAGGCGCTTCCGAGGCCCAAAAAAGGCTTTTCCTGCTCACGCCCTCTTGGGGCCGCTCCGCGGAGCTTCCGGGGGCCGCCGGGCCGCCTCGGAACGGCCCCGCCCCGCCCCGCCCCGCCCCGCCCCTGGGGCACCGCGGCGGGTCTCTCGCTCGGGCCGTGCCCCGCCCCGCCCCGCCCGGCCCTTGCCGCGGGCTGCTCGCCTGGCGGCTGCGGGCCCGGGCAGCGTCTGCTCCACGCGGGCTCCTGTGGCGGGTCCGGGGCCCTCAGGTCGCACTGCGGACGCCCGCTCGCGGCGCGGCCCGGAGGAGCTGCGGCTGTGCTCCCTGCGACCTTTGGAGGGCAGGCCTCTGCCTTTCCTCGCTGCCGGCTGCTGCTACGGTTTCTTTAATAGGGAGTGAGTCGCTCTGCCTGCCCGCCTCAGAAATAGGTAGGATGCAGTTTAACCCGGGGAATACGGAAGAGTCCTGTGCCCGTGCTTGCCCAAGATTTTCGTCTGTAGAGCTTTTCCATAAGCCGCTCTGTGCTTGGGGAAATGCAGGCAATCCTTGCCCGCATGGTTGGTTTGCTCTTTAATTACACTACTCGGCCCTGGAATGTTTATAGAAGAAAAACTGATCCATTCATTTCCTTTTAGAAATAAAGGGAAGAAAATCAGCTATGGCAATTTTAAAGAACCCAACTCCCTCCTGTGATATGCTGCGTGCCCTGTTGTGTCTTGGGAATGCTACTAGAGAATCCCTGTTGGTGAAATACGATTGTTAAAGCTGTTTCTGTTGCAGCTGTGAGTTGCTCTTAACCATGGGCCTTGGCTGACAGAACAGATGAGACTTAGCAGGAAGAATAGAGAGCTCGAAGAAGAGATTTTGGAGTGAAAAGCTATGTGATCATGGGCCGTTCTTTCCTCAGCAGCTTTCACTGGTCTATGTCTGGAACACTGAGGATCTGAGAAAGATCTTAACCCCCAAGACAAATAACTTTTTAGACCCTAACCTGACATCCATGGACTGAAGTGATCTGAGCTGCAGAAGGCACCCTTAGGAGAGCTGCCCACAAACACACCTTCACCACTGTTGAGTTTGACTAAAGACAGGTGAAGTGGTCCAAGGCTGGCTCATGAAGAACTGTAACTGAGGGCTGTAAGGCTATGTTGGTTGACTTTTGATATAAGTATCTGTTTCAAAAGTTTTCTATTTGTGGCCCAGTAGACCAGAATTCTCAAAAGTTATATGTGTGTAGGTAAAAAATACTTATGAAGAGGGTTTAGATATGTGATTCTTGAGCTATATGTTGCATGTTTTTACATGTGTATGTTATCTGCATGTAGCCATAGTGCTGGTTACACCTAGAGGGAAGGCTGCATGTTTTAAAGTACTCTGAGGCTCTAGGATGATAATATACGAGCTGTAGCAAATGAACAAGAACTTTTTCAATAGTTAAGTTGTTCTGCTATAATCAAAATGTCTTCGTTTTTGAAAGCACAGGCTTGACTTACAGGCTAATGATTTATGATCTTGACTAAAGAAACTTACTCCTGTTAAAGAACAGAAGACAATGTATGTGCCTAGTATCTAGTGTTCTTTGGGCTTTGATTTTGTCCTTTGACACTGCTGTAATGAAAATGACAGATGGTTAGGCAGTATTATTCTTAACATTCACATTTCATTTCCTTAACTATAAAAAGAATTAATAAAGCATGCTTCTGGAACTTTTTTTTTTTTTAATTAATAAATAGGCTTATATTTGTGCTTTTTTTTTTTTTTTTTTGTAATCTTTTCTTACTACTTTTTGTCTCTCTGAACACAAATGATGATACACAATGACACTATGATTAAAAATGGCAGTGGCTATAAGTTCTGCTATCCAATGTCCTCTGTAAGTTTGACCTGAGTTCTATGACCTGATTTAGCCATGTAGCCTGGCTACTGTGATTCCTCTGTAGCAAGAAAACTACTCATCACAAATAGGCTTTCAGACATCAGAATCAGGGCAGGGAGACAAAGGTTTAATTTGATCTTGAAAAGGTTGAAAGCCTTTAGACTCCTGTAAAGATGCAATTACAACTCTTAAGTAGGCTCAGTTACAACTCTTAAGCAGACTGAACATTACTTGTTATCTAACAAGGGCAATTCTTCAATCCAACAAATTCCATTAGGGATGGTTATAGAGATTCTTCAAAACATGTTACATAATTAACATCAAAAATGTGTCTATCCCAATTGCTGTACTCCTTTGATAAAACAGATATTGGTAGCTCTCAGGTAGCTTATGTGCCCAGCTTTGTACTAAGTCACTGAGCTCTCTGGTGTGTTCAAATGTGTGGCATTCTATGAGCTGAGTTTATGAAGTGGAACTATGCTTTCAGGTTTGGTGCCTGTATATGTATATAGGCACTTTGGTGTATATAGTAATTGCAGTTATGGCAGCCTCAGGGAACCCTCGAGATACTGTTAATGTACCTTACTAAAACCTAGGCGTCAGTGAAAGAAATGTGAGTAAATTCTGGGAGACAAATGCTCTGCAGTGAATTAGTGTAATTCTGGCACTTCTAACAGTTCTGATTGCATTTGTCCTTGGAATACCTCAAGAATGTTGGAGCATAAGGAAGTAAAGAGACAGGCTCAGTGAGTAAATCTTGCTAAAAAATTCCTAGAATAAAATGTCAGCAGTAGTTCTCATAATAGATTGAGAGAGATTTCTTACCTAATTAGCTGGAGAACTGGACATGAAAGTATATTTATATATATGTGGAAATCTGACAAATCTTAAGAAAATGCACAGCACCAGCATTTTGATCTGAAGGTTCTAGTGATTAAAGGTCATTGCCATGATTCTTAAATTCTTTTTGTGTAAATAAGCCTGAGGATTATAAGGGACTCCATGTGTATTCAAAAGGCTAGAAAGCAGCAATGAGGTATTGAATTTAAAGGCAAAAACTGTCTGCACATCTGGCATTTTGCCCTAAGGAGAAGGGCATTTTGTGGACAAAATCAGGCCACCTGAGAAGTTGCAACTGTAGTTTTAACATGCCAGAGATCATGACATAAAATGAACACATGCTGATTTTTATTTTGTATTTTTATTATTTATTTATTATGTTAAAAAATGCATCTGAATTAAAATACAGTAGTTAAGAAGTAAGCAAATGTTGGTACCATTTATTAAGAAGACTGTTGTACTTGATCAAAAGAATCCAGTCTCTGGTCCATTGTAAGATGTAGTCTTGGAGTACTCTTCCAGCAGTTGAGACCTGTGGGTAACACCTTTCATGAACCCATGTCTTTGCACATCTACCTCTGTCCATGTGATTTGTGAAGCTAGACAAAATTATAACGTTCACAATATTTGGTGGGAAAGTGAATTTTAGTGTATCCATGTGCTGCGTGAAGAGAGGTGTGTGTGTGTGTGTTTAAACTTGCTATTTTGTAACTGAATTTGATGGCTATTAAGGCTTTTATTGTAGAAGATGGTGAATAATACCATTTCCACAACAGCTACAGAACTGTCTCCTCTTCTTTGCACTCTCTGTGGTTGAAGAAGCAGAATCTGTTTTGTACAGTAGGTGGTTTGTACCTAATATCATCCATTGTTTTCTGTACCATTGTTTCTGAGGAGTAGAGGCCTGCACTGTCCATTGTATTCAAAATGTTCCCTGCCTGAGCAGGGGTTTGTACCAGATGACCTCCAGAAATGCCTTCTAACTTCAACCACTCTGATTATGTGATTCTGCGATGCAGGATGAACGTAGGTTTATTGTGGTATATATTTTTTTTCTCCTATTTTTCTTCATTATTTGCTGAATATTTCTAAATGTCGTGTCTGGCTTTTGAGCAGTGAGCTGACCTTTTAGACTTACTTATTGTTAAGATCTTTTTGGGTGATAACAGTTCTCTTGGAGACCATCATATGATGTATAATATTAAAAATTTGCACCCCCAACCCCTGACTTGTTTGTTTGTTGTATTACGTACACTGAAAATCATCTGCAGCTTCCTTGTCTGTTCCCACAACATTGTTATCTCTTGCAGGTACTCTATAGGAGCATTATTATTATTATTATTATTATTATTATTATTAAACTGCCCAGAACAAAAGCATTGTCAGAGATCTGCCATCTCAGTATTCATCTGGCTTTTTCAAATACTCATTAAATATTGTTTCTCAAGGCTGGACAGAGATCTCTGTTGGTGATTTTTGCCTAACTGAAACTGAACATTTATTACTGTTCTTTCAGCTTTTTAGTAAGTTGCTTCTCTGGAGGAGAGCTGTTCCTGTCATCTCATGCCTTTGGCAAGGTCTGTACAGAACAGTTTATGGAAATCCAGATACAGTACATCAGGTGAATTTCACATGTCCACATGCCCATTGATTCTTCCAAATAATTCTAAAGCATTTGTCAGATGTAAATTTGTCACACACATACACGCTAATTTTGACTTTCAGAATTGCTTCTACTAGCATACCTGGAAATAGAAGTTGGACTGATGCTTTCTGAAACATGTATAAAAATTTGTCATGTATGTTAACTTTCAGTCCCGTAGTACTGAGGTAAAACATCGCAGCTATTATGCTTTTTCAATTGCACATTTGAGGGGTTATCATATGGTCTAGTGATTTATTGTTATTTATTCTGTTGACTTAATCCCTTCTGTAATTATCCTACAGAAACTTTGGTATATGGGAGTTGTATTACAGAATATTTTAAAGGTAATTTTTTGGCACAGGAACTTTTCCAAGTTTGTCTGAAATAAAATGAGTACAAAAATAACTTTTTTGGTGCCCTTCTTTTGTTTTAAACATCAGCTGCTCTTACAAATTCTCTGACAGTCTCACAGTTCCTGATATGGCTGAGTGTCCTGGTTTCAGCTAGTATAGAGTTAATTTTCCTCCTAGCAGCTGGTAGGGTGCTATGTTTTGGCTTAGGACAAGAAGAGTGCTGATAACACCCCGATGTTTTAATTGTTGCAGAGCAGCGCTTACACCAAGCCAAGGACGTCTCAGCTTCTCGCTCTGTCCTGCCAGCAGGCAGGCTGGGGGTGCAGTAGGAGCTGGGAGGGAACAGACCCAGGACAGCTGACCCAAACTGGCCAAAGGGGTATTCCATCCCATCTGGGGTCATGCTGAACAATATACAGGGGTGGCTAGCCGGGACGGGGGGGCAGCTGCTTGGGGTTAGGCTGGGCATCGGTCAGCAGGTGGTGAGCAATTGCATTGTGCATCACTTGTTTGTAGACATTATTAGTAGTACTATTATTATTATTAATTATTATTATTATTTTCCTTTCTTAATAAACTGTCGTTACCTCAACCAACAGGCTTCATTTTCCTGTTTCTCTCCCCCATCCCAGACATGGCGGGGGGAGGGTGAGTGAACTGATGTGTGGTGCTTAGCTGCCGGCCGGGTTAAACCACAACACTGAGAAAAAGGAGTTTCAGTTCTTTTGCTGTCTGCAAGTTGTTTTCCCCAGGCTGTATTTCTGGACTGCTTTATTGTGTTTTATTATGACAGTTTGTGACTGCATCTGCTTCCATTTCATGCTTTTCAGCATAACTTCCGCTTCCGAAAAGATATCATTCCTTCAAACCATAATCCAAATATTTATTTTTGATCTGTTCTCAGCCCTTCCTAACAGGTGATAAAACACGATATCTGATGTGACATCTTTAAATGTATTCCTGTCAATAGAAAAAATTTTTACTTTTTTAGCTGCACCATTACTTTGTCTTTATGTAAAGGTAAGGAAGTTTAACTCTTTTTTGAGCTATGACCCACTGTAGTAGATGCGTTGTTTGTTTGTTTGTTTGGAGGGGTCTGTTAAACTGTTCTTGTGCTCTGAATGCAGTTCTGTGCTTTACTTAGGAAAATGTAAAGGCTTTACATCTTTATCCTTGTGGTACACATTACCCCAGACCATGGGGTTGTTGTTTTTTCTGCAATTTTTAGGTTAAATTTGTCTTTTTTAAAAAAATAAAAAATTAAACATCAGCAGTTTCATTGCATGTGGTCTATTATAAAGGGTATCCCTATGGTATAGGATCTTTCTATTTTTAAAGATGCCTGTAGTTTCTAGTGATTTTCAATCCTTCTACCTTGTACCATTTTTTCTAGCTATGCATGGTCACTCTGCCTCAGTGTTCCTTTGTGTGGCAGTGGGAACATTAAAAAAAATAAAACTGTCATGGAAGCTTTGGTCTAAATAAAAAATTGAAGACTAAGTCACCCCTGACATTTTTTTTTAAGTGCAAGCTTCCTTTCTAAAGACTTTTTTTTTCTTCTCTGTGTCCTTCATATCACCATAGATGTACCCTGTGCATCTTTCCTTGCACTTCTAGAAAGTCTGCCCAACTCTTCCTTGGTTCCTATTTCCTGCACTTGGTTGGCAAGTCATAATCCTAGGGAGTCACATTGCTGATAAACACGTTGCAAATCACTAGAGCCTAAATCTCCCTTAGGATAGCATTCATCCTCAGGTGTAATCCTCAGTGACAAAGCCTTTACCTTCCGAGGAGGATCTGCCCCAGAACTGTTCCCTGTCATGAGCCTTGCATTTTTTTGTCTGCGGACTTTTCCCTTTTTCACAGCACAGGTGTTGCCAGCTCAAGTTGACACTGAAGGTGTCACTGAAGAGTCTTCCTGAGTTCCTTGGCCTCAAGACACAGACTTTTTTCCTGGGAAACCTGCACTGTCTGTGTTTAGTGCCCCTGGGGTTTGTAATCCAACAGCTCTTGGTACAATAGATTGGGGATCCCTCTGCCAGCTAATGGTGATGGGGATAATATTGAGAGTCGTAATAAATCATTTTGCTGTTGCACATGCATCTGTCTGTCTTGCATCATAGTCATTTAGATTATTAAGCTATGATAATGGAAGTTTGTCAACATAGCTAAGGTTTTTCCCATAAGTCTTAGAGAAAGTGGGTGGTTTATAAAATAGTGCTTAAGAAAGAATATGCTACAGAGAAGAGGGCTGATCACAAAACTAGTTCTACCCAGAATGAGTAAAGTAAATAAGAAAAAGTATTTAATACTGAATGTCTCCTTCTTTTAGCTAGCTACAGATCTTACTATTTTGCTGTTATGCATCTGGATCTACCTGATAATGTTCTTTTGCTTAAGCAGAATTCGGCATAGTGTAAGTGTATATAGGTTCCATTAGAAATACACAGTGTTATTGCAAGCTGGGTTTTAGAAACTCCTTCTGTCTGAAGGAGACATGCTCAGAAGCAGGGAAAATCCTTCATTTTCTGAAGAAGGAATGCTAGACAGAAGAAGTCATATTTTTTATGCCTCCTGTAGCAGGGAGTATTGTGATTCTAAGCAGAGAAGAAGGAAAGTTATACTAATGTGTGCCATCACTTCATGGACTTGAAAGTCTGGGTATCTGCAATGACTGGAAAGTAAACGCCACATCTCTTTCCCATTTTGCTGTGGCAGGAGAGGAAGTGGCAGGGATTTTGTGTTTTTCCTCTAGGAAGATGGTAGCTTATGGTTGCTCTTGAAAATAGGCTTAGTCAAGTGGTATTAGATGAAAGAATTATGCTCAAAGTTCTTTTGTACAAGCTTTAGAGATTTCTTGATATAATTTCTCAGCTTTAGAGAGAGCAGTTGTCTAACAGGTGTTCAGCTTTCTTTGTGGTGATGCTAATAGGCTTCAGATACTAGTGTCCCTATGCTGCCACCTTATGTTTAGAAACAAAAGCAACTTGGATGTTCTTATTAGGAAATATCTATGTTAACAATTCTTAGGTGACCTTGTAACTGTATCCCTAGTCTTGAGCATGAATACTGTCATATCTAGTTACGCAGTTAGGGTTCCTTCACTTTACTGCTTTACTTTAGGAAACTGAGACTAAGGCTCTTGGATTAATATGTATGTATATTTACTATTTTTAATTTTGAGTTTTTTCCTTCTTCAAAATTCCTGTCTAAATTTTCAATGGGTAGTAAGCTGTTTTATTTCCTAGCTAAGGTGGATGTGCTTGGCCAGGTTAAAGACAAGAAGGGCTTCTGTAAGTTCATCGGTTACAAAAGGAAGACAAAAAAAAAAGGGGGGGGGGAGGTGGGTCCCACTGCTGAATGAGATGGGGGACCAAGTGACACAGAAAATGGAGAAGGCTGAAATACTGAACACCTTCTTTGCCTTAATCTTTACCAACAAGAGTGGCAACAAGAGAGGAATCCCAGGTTCCAGACAGAGACCAGGAGGCAATGTAGAGCAAGGACTTTTTTTTCTTGAAAGAAGATCCAAACAAGGAATACTTAAGTAAACTGGTCACTTGGGCCCTGATGGAATGTACCCACAGGTGCTGAGAGAGATGGCATTGTGAGGCCATTCTTGACAAGGAGACTAGAAGTGCCCAGACACTGGAGGAAAGCAAATGTCACTTCTATCTTCAAGAAGTTTTTTAGGAGTCAAGCTAGCTTCTGATATTTGAGAAAGGCACAAAGCAATACTAAATAACCTTAACTGTACCTTGGAGCCTGGGATGCACATCCCTCTCCAATTAAGCTAGATAAGACAAATAGTGCTTTTATTCTCCATCTGCGTGTTTGTGTGTACCATCTGGGTGCATCTGAGAAAAAAAAATGTTTTGTACCTCTTAGAACACTTGGTCTTATACAGGTCTTTGCAGCACCTGAAGGAAGTCTGGTGGAAGAAATGTGGATCAGAAAAGGCAAATATTAGTTTTATATTAATATTTTACATCCAGACAGCCATCGGGGAATTCAAGGAATGTGTGACGCTGTGCTACAGAAATGTGTATGTGTAGGAATATATATACTTTGGCTAAACAAGTACGCTATGCAGGAATTGTGTAGTACGTATTTGTTGTTATAATAATAATGGCATTGTGTATTTGTCATGCCCCAAGATGTCCAAAGAAAAATAGCGTGCCCTAATGTTGGAAAAACTTAAGGATGGGAGATGCGAAAAGGTGAAAAAACAATAGGAGTATGAAAAGAAGAGGGGAGAGTAGTTGTGAAAAACAGAGTTGTGTTTTTGCAACAGAAGGTGTTTTTCGCAGTAGCATAGCAGCAGGGTGTATGTTAAGAAGATAAAGGGAAGGCTCCGCTGTCCCAAAATAAGGAGGATAGCTAAGAAAATGGGACGAGCAGTGCAAAATCAGTAAAGACAAAAATCATGGGCCCTTGTTGAGTGGCGTTTTTTTATTATTACTTTTTTTTTTAGCTGGCATTATTTTTTATTACCTTTTTTTTAGGCGGCTCTGCTTCCGCGCATGCGCGGAAGGTGGGGCCGGGCGGCGCCGCAGGACCCCTGTCCGTGGCGAAATGGCGGCGCCCTTCTCCGCAGCGGGAGCCGCGCCGGGCCGGCTCTGTACGGGGCTGGGAACCGAGGGCGGAAGTGGCGTCAGGGCTTGCCCTCATTGAGGGCGGAAGTGGTCGGGCCAGGCCGGGCTCGGCTTGGGACGCCGAGGCGCGGTGCCGCAGCGAAGTTGGTGGTCGGTGCCATCCCGGGACGGGACGGGGCGAGGCGGCGGGCGGTCGAGGCGCCACGCGGTCGGCTGCTTCTGCGGAAATGGCTTTTGTGCTGGGCGGGGGCGGCGCCGCGCCGGACCGGACCGGACCGGATCGGACCGTATCGGACGGCCGTGCGGCGGGGTCTGCACTGAGCGGGGCTTCGGGGGGCTGCGGCAGAGGGGGGCGGAGCGTCGGGAGGCGGCGGCGGTTGTGTGCGGTTGGCCGACGCCCCTCTGGGTTGGCTGGACTGCTCCGTCCCGAGGCATGCTGGGAGCTGTAGTTCTGCGGTGCCGGGCGGCCACGTGGGCTCCGAGCTGCGCGGCCGGGCTTTCCCCGGGCCGGGGCCGGGGCCGGGCTGTGCGCGCCGGGAGGCGCAGGTTGCTGCTGGCTGTAAGATTAAGCTTGGAAATAGAGGGGGAGTGAGGGAAGAAAAAAATCAAAGCCTTACAGGGCCTCAGCTCCACGAATAACAGTCTGTCTGCTTCTGGAAGAACTTCCCGCCGTCAAGGACAGATGGGGCGGACCCCAAAAGCTAGGTGGGGTTGTGTGAAAGCTGGTGATAGTGCTAGCAGGACTCCACAGTCGACGAGAGGTATCCTTGGATTTGTTGTCCATCACAACGAGAAATGCTTGTTTCATCCAGTCTGGGGAAGCCTGTCACACTCACAGACATAAGTAATAGCAGTGAGACTCTATTATGCAGTCATGGAGAAAGTGTGGCATAGTGAAGAAACAGTGTGTTTCTGGTAAGGTGACAAGTGGACTCACACCTCCCAGAAGTCCCAGTTTGTGGTCTTAAGGTTGTTTTTCTTGTTGGGGGAAGGCAGAGAGAGCCGAATATTATCCAGAAAGGTGGCCAAACCCATGCCTAAAAAACTCAGCTGCTAAAGCTTTTATAAATGATCTTTGCACTGCAAGTTTCAGTTTTCATGAAGCCAAATCAAGATAAATAAGAAAATTTCTATGGGTTTAAAAGAACACTTACTAAAATATTGTTGTCATTCACACTAATAATGGAACGAGTGAACTTGTTCCACACAGTAATCTGAATTTATTTTTTTATTTTTGTATTCTAGCAAACTGTGTATGATCCCGGGAGTGTAGGCATGGTCTTGCATAGCATTGTCATTCTGCCCCACCGCTCTTGACATCTAACAAAGTAATACTTTCTGGATGTTGTCTGCGAATTCTTTCCTTCCTTGTGTAAGAAGTCGATGCGCGTGTCACCTAGTTTGTCACAGGGTGTTGCTGAAGTACTGTTTTATTTGTTTTTGTGAAGACAGCAGAATCAAAGATAGCAGCTTGGTGGTGACTCCCTCCGAGATAGTCATTAAGATAAAACAGCGAAGTTTCTAGCATATATTAAAAAATTTGGAGGACTTAGCATAGCTTGCAGGAAAGTGTGCTGGAAAGGTGATATTTGGCAGCAAGCGTGAAAATGTCGTATTTTTACCAACAATAATAAGAACTGATGCGTCTGCCCTGTGTTTGGTTAGGTCAGTGAGTTAAGAGGAGCTGAGCATAGGGTTTGCAGGGAAATTGGGAAATGAATGAGATAATTTAATCTCTTTTCCATGTATGTTTTTGTTTTGTTTTTTAAATCCCATACTTATGCTATTATACTGAATTTTTAATATAACTCTATTTTAGCTGGTTCGGGTTTATGGATAGCAGCTAACTATAGGAAGAAATAAGATCCTGAAGTGTCCCTGGAGCCACTAGCTCTACCTCTTTATCTGTTCCGTGAGAAGATGCCCTGGATTGTGTTTATTAAATGGAGTATGAGAAGAAACAGCTTCTTGTGACATTTGTGCTCCTCTTCTTCAGCTCGTGCAGAAGGCTGACAGCCTGTCTCACTCTCATCAGTGCTATCCCACCAGCTCCGTTAGGAGCTCAGCACCGCGTTTGTCCTGTTTCAATCTTCCTGATCCCCTCCTTTCTGTGCTGCAACACCACCATCCACGAGAAGTCAGGTAGGATCTGAAGACCTTTGACATTGCTAAAGAATCAAACCTCAGCTGTCAGTTTTAGCCCTTTGTACTCCAGACGTTTGCCTTGCTGGATGATGGTTTTGTTTTTGATTTTGTAATGCGTTCTTTGTAGAGGTTATTTTAAGCAGACGAGTAGGTAGCCTCCTTACCTCGGTGGATTGTACGAGTTTCAGCTGAGCTTTGCCCATCTGAGCGATTGCCCAGTGTCTGTTCTGGTCCTGACATATCTCTAAAATCTTTGTCTGCCTCGCCCCTCCTCTTTGTGTATTAAGATGCACGTTTGTGCAAAAATGATGTATGCCGTGCATAAGTCCCCCAGTGGTTTTGGGGCATTTTCAGCATTTCACTGGTAAGGCTCTGTGTTCACTTAATCACTGAAGCGTACTCCTGGCTTTAAGCATAGGCATAGCTAATGATTGTTACTCAAGTGGTTATAAAGTTCCAAGCGTTTGTTTATATATACATATGTAGAGAGAGAGAAAGATACATACACATATGTATATGTATGCATATACATAAATGAAACTGAGTCTGTGGAGTAAATGACTTTTCTGCTTGTTGCATATACTCACGTGTCAGCAGACTCATATGCAAGTTGATCCAAACTGGGTGCCAAGCTATGCCTTTTTTGTTGCCTAGAATATGCAATCTGTGCAGCTCAGGTGTACCTTGTCTATTAACTATCTCTTACATTGTGCCACCCCAGTGGATGTACCCATCACCACCTTGGGGCTACATAGAAATCCAATGGAAAGGAGTGGAGATGCTGAGAACAGGCACCTTGTGGCTCAGCGGCATTTCCTTGCTGTCTGAAAAAGTCTCCTTGCAGTAGCTATTCAAAAACCTTCTGCCCATTTTAAACCCTGCTTGATTGTTGGACTGCACCTGGGAGGTTTTCCTCTCCCTGCGTTCTGACAGCCGGCTATGTCCTCGTGCTGCGGTTCACCAGGGCAGAAGCAGCTCCCCGCCGCTAGGACCCCTGTGGTGTTGGTTGCTGAGTGAAGGTGGCACACAGGGTAAACTGAGGGAAGATGCAGGTGGCGTGCTGCGGTCACAGGTTTCCCAGGAGAAAGAGCAGCCCGTCCGTCCCGACTGCCTAGGTAAGTCGCAGCAACCTCCGGGTGAAATCGAGGCGTGCTCATAAACTTCCTGCAGCCCAGGAAGATCGTGTCGGTCACAAAAGGTAGTAGTAACCTTGTGGTTTCAATGTTCTGTAGCGTTTGTAGCAAAATACACTGGCAGATGAATAAATGAGCGGTACAAATACATGTGACTCTTTAGCTGAGACTAAATAACGTGCAGTTTCTTCTGTGTTTTATCTTTCAAAGCACGTTGATGCTGAGCGCCTGAGCTTTCTGCTCACGTTACCAAGGAAAGGAATGGCTGTGCTGCTTCCCCCCTCATCTCTCTCTTTTTTTTTCTTTTTTGTTTTCTCTCCTCTTCTCCCTTGATGACAGGGACTCAAAATGTTTTCCTTGGATGTCCACGTGAAAATTAAAATAAATAAATGCAAATGGTGAACACACTGACAGAATTGGGTGACATTTTCAAGGTAGAGGAGGGCGAAGAATGTGGAAATTCCTAGTACATTAGTGGTGCTCTGTTAACAAAACTGACGTATACACCACTTGCTTCTTTCTAGTTTTTTGGTTTGGTTTTCCTTTCAGTAATCTCCCTGAAGGCTTTTGTGGACACATGGTGTATCTTTTCTGTTCTTCCAGTATTAATTTGTCAGGAAAGACGACCATAAAATCCGAGGGCTATGGACAACCATCTACCAGGTGGTTGTTGCAGCCTCCATCGGTCATGTTATTTGTGCTTTTAGCTCGCCCTCTCCTATATCTTGAGTTGAATTTTTTTTTTTTTTGGCAACGCTATGTTTGCAGTGATAGCATTGCTGCCGAGGTATTTTTGACTAAAAATAATCTTAACTGTAGTAGTGAATTCACAGAGTGTGGCTTTGTGTAATGACTCCCACGATCACAACTTTTTTTTTTTTTTCCTTTGTCACAGATAGGAGGAAAGCTCTTTCCAGAGAGATGGAAAGAAAGTTGTTTCAGAATATGTTCAGAATGTCTGAAAGTGTTTCAGAATATTTCTTGTAGTAGTTAACAATATTACAGCCCATAGAGCAATTTCTTTGTGCATGAGAACTTGTGGGTTAACTGAGAGTTACTTGTTTTATTATAAAATTAGGATTTGAAACCACGGGCATTCAGAAATGCATATGATATGCCTTGTCGCAGTCTTCTAGATCAGCTAACCAGAATGAGAACCAATCTTCTGAAAACACACAGGGATATCATGGAGCAGGATGAAGGTAAATCGCAATAATTATTTATTAACATTCTGGTACAGCTATTTAATTCACCTAAGTAGTGTTTCTGTCCTCGGTGTGGGAGAGGAAGTAGACTTTGCATCGTTTTTTGGGTTAGTCGTCCTTCACTAGATTCTGAAGGAAAAGAATGAAACTTCTGCCTTCTGTCACAAAACATGTTGTGCATGCTTGGAATTTGAAAACTATATTTCATGGGTGAGCTTTCCTATGCAACAGGATACAGTAGATGTTTTTATAGTGATGGTGAAAGGAAAGAGGGGCTTTATTTGCCTTTTGCTTTTCCTTTGTAGAGGGAGGAAATAGTGATTTCTAGTTCTTAAATGCTAACACTTGAAATGGAAGCATGTGAGGCTTGTATTTCCTTGGTTTTAAGGTAGACTAAATTTAGATACCTTGTTCTGCTGCAGACTGCCTTCACAGCGTTCTTGTTGTTCAAATGGGAAATTATCAGGAGTAGTTGAAAATGATGCCTTCACCCCTTCGGGAGATTGATCCAGATCAACCAAAAAGGCTTCATATATTTGGCAATCTGTTCAAACAGGATGAGAAGGTAGGAGAAGTCTTGCTATCTGCTGTATCATTATTTGAAAAGTAACTGAATTGTAACACAGAGGCAATTACTCTGGTAGTGAATTGACGAAGCAATTATTTTTTACTTAAAAAAAAAAAAAAAGTCTTTCCAGGGTATGATGAGAGATGAAGCAGATAAATTTGTTGCTGGGCCTCAGAATAAGATCAAGCGTCCTGGAGAGCCCAATACTGCAGCATCACTAAAGAGAAGGCATAGCATGTCACTGCTATTGAGACAGCCACAGTCACTGTTGTGACAAACCACGTTGGTGGGAAAGGGCCACCCTGTGCTGCTGGATCTCCATCATATCTGAACCTCAAAGGCATGCCAACAAATAAAGGTATGTTGGAGTTGTAGTACAGGAGTTTGTGTGGTCATAAGTGGAAAAATGTGTGCAAAAAAAAAAGTCTCTGTGCTTTCTATGTTAATTCAAAAGGACACGTAAGTTTTAGAGTTAACTGGGACTGAATTTCTTAGGTCGGCTTAGACAAACAGGCTGTTGCTATAGCTAACGAAGTCCTGAATGAGCAATAATTTTGAACTGTTTTTAAAAAGTGCTGAAACCTTTCACCATGACGGTTTGGAGGTAGCAAAGGTTTCATTTCAGCTTTTAGTTCTCATTTGTGTATTCTATCGTGGGGAAGGGAGAAGTGGGGAAGAAAAGTGTAAAAAAAAAAAAAAAAAAAAAAAAAGTTTAAATTTCTCACAAATTTACCCACCTGTTGCAGCAGAGTCAAAAGAAAAATTTGCTGGAACTGGGGGAAGGAGGGGAAACTTTAGTTTACTTGGAAGTCAAAACACTGAAATGGGAATACAGAAAATAACTTCACGACAGTCATATGAGATGCTAGCAGTCCAAAAGGAGGTATTCCTGTGGTTGCGTCAAAGGGTGAATAAAATTACTGAAGTGATCTGACAGTGCTGAGTAACTCTCTACACAGTACTTTAAACAAGAAGGGATGCAGAATAATTTCCTTCTGTGTTTTTGTTACTGCAGTTACGCACTACTAAGATACATCTTCTTAATTTTCAGACATTGGTAACAATACTGTCCAAGATGGTAATGGAGAGAAGAAAGCAGAAAATTTTCAGTTGCTGGAAAAGCAAATTGATGGCTTGTCTGTGCAAATAGCTTCTTCGGTTCCAGCTGTTATGGGAGAGGATGAAATGTTACGTGGTGACTTAGACTCTCTACATGATGAGTTCAATTGCTTAAATGATGCAAAGATGGCTTGGATCGTAAACCTGGTACCAGTGCACTTGTTCGAGGGCCTCTAAATTTCAGTGTGGTTGGAGATGACCAAAAACTGGTGATGGAGTCTACTTCTGAATCTGTGCCAAATTCATTTAAAATAACACCTACGATGTTGGAGGGAAGCGATGCTGATATTAAAATTAGAGTGATGAAAGAGGTTCGCAAACCTGGAAGAAGTAAGTTCTTTATTAGTGTATTAAAAATAGGCTAGGGATACAGAAGACTTCTTGAAATGAGGATCTATTTTTAAAATAAAACCTCTGATTTTGAATCATTTTTGATTACTTGTGCATGAGTAGTGGAAGAACAAGAAAGTAAGTACATGTATTCACAGTCCAACTTTATATCCTCACCATACTTACTGCAGCACTCTTAAGCAGGCTTAGTCGAAGCACCATTCATGTTTTCGTAGTTGGTTCAGATAAGAAAATACAGAAACCAAGGAAAAAATACCATTGTTTCACATCTAATGTGTCCAGCTTGTTCTTTTGCACTACTTTTTTATTTTTCAAACTTTATACAAGACAATCATATTAATTGTGCTCATGCTCCACATAGATTAGTCATCTTGTAAAGAGTAGTTATCTTATACCTCTGCTTTCAAAAATGACAGCTCTAGGTTGAAACATGGCTTGGGATCCCTTTGTTTCTATTAACTGCTAATCATGGCAGTGTGTTCATGGAGATACAAGGCTTCTCTGCTGATTAAACCTAGACTGCATTTTCCAAGGGCAGGTGTTTCTAGATATTGCTCTTTTAAGAGGACGAAATTTTTCAGCGCTGCATTTGAATACCAGCAAATCAGTATCACTTCAAATTACTGGTATGCTGGCTTTTTCCTTGTCTTACGTGCATTATTGTATGCAGAAATGGGAAACTCTAGGCTTTGTTATTTTTCCTTTGGCTGTTAAGATTTATTGAAAATGCATTTGCAAGATCTGTTTCTAATATCTGTTTGGATCTTTTCTTTAAGATTATGAAAAAATCTTCTCTCTTCTTGAGGAGGTACAAGGACCAATGGATATTCAGAAGTATTTCATTGAATTTGCTATAAAGGAAGCAGCAAGGTTTGTATAGATATAAACGATTCAGAGTTAAATGCTAACGTTGTTCATGATAGTAAATCTCAATCTTTTCCAAAACAAGTACTTTGTTTTGACATACTTAAATTATTACAGTTTTAGTTGTCAAACTGCCATTGTATTTCTGAAGTAAATGGTCGTTACCTAGAGCTGAAATGTGAAATAGAAAGATACGGGTGGTTATGGAAGAAAGACCCAGAATTTGCCTGGACTGGGGAGAGATGGCTGTATCAAATTAAATTTGCCATTCTGATGTCAGAAATGAGGGAAGCTCTTCCATGCTGGAAACAGAAAGCCTCTGGTAATACTGTTTGTTGTGGCAAAATAATACAGAGTTATTTAACTGCTATTTTTGGAAGAAAAAATGGAATTACTTCCCTTCTCTTCCCTAGTTTTAAAAAATGTCTCTTAATACAACACTTAGAGAGAATACTAGAGGAACTAGAGTTCAACAGCCTACCCAACAGAGTTAGTCATGTCAACAGTAGATAATAGTGTACCAGCCAGAGGAACACGGACCAGGAATGAGTTTGCTGTGCCACAGAAGAGTGGAAGAGGATGTAGCTGTTGCCCTCACCATCCTGGCGGAGTCTGAGAAGAAACAGCAGAGCTTTAACTTTACGAACCTCTGTCGGCAGAAGCTGGGCTGTAACCTTAAGGATGTGCTATGAAAAGTGTGGCTATTTTCCTGTGGAGGGTGCTATTTGCTCAACAGGCTGAAGAAAATAACCATTGTTGCCCCTCCTGCAGGTGATGAGAATTTACTAAAATGGGGCACTGTCAAATGCACACACTGCATTGTGGAGAGATCCCATGTGTTCCCCCCCCCACCCCCCCAAAAAAAAAAAAAAAAAAGAAAACCTCCCAGAAACAGCTGCATTGGTAATATTACATGTTGCCAGCACAGATACAAGGGTCTTCTTCCCGAGAACTGCTAGCCATGCCTTTAAACTTGAGATTCAGTGTAGATTGAGAGTAAAGAAACTGCTATTGTGTTAATGAAAGCTAAAGACAGCCCTGTGACTGTTACCACCTGGTGGTCACTAAACAATTTATCTCAGACTCTCTTCTGTTTTGTCTGCAGACATTATGAAAGTGCACCTGAGGCTTCCCAGGTCCATGACTTCAGTTCTCTTTCATCTTGTGAGGAGGTTGGAGATTCTTCAGGTGGCCTTGGCACACGCTGTGCTTTGGAAGCACTAAAAGGAAACGCTTTTAAAAACGTGCATTTTAATGTTCATATAAAAGAGATTATTTTTGAACAGTATTGTTACTGGATCACTAATTTGATACTTTAACTGTATAAATTTTTTGGAACATAGGTGTATATATATAAAATAAACCCTTTAATTAATTTTTAATAAGTGCTAACCTGAGGAGTCTGTAGCGGGCAGCATTGAATTTCCTGTTACCAGCAGACCGCTAATTTTTTGTGAAACCAGTCTGCATACCCTGAAATTCCACTTCTGGTAATAGCTGCAGAATGTGTTTGTACTTACCTCCCAGTAGCATGTACTCATCAGTCAGCTCAGCCTGTGCAGGGTGTACATTTTTGCTCCAAGGTGAAAGTATTAAAGGCACCAAGTTCCAGCTTACCAAATCCATGGTTACCCAAGTTAATATCCTCTCCTCCGTTCCTCTTACTCTTTTGTTCGAAGGTAATGTTGTGAATCACAGAAAATGCAACGAAGGCTGAAGCACCTGCACGTAATTATTTTTTTCATTTTAAACAGTAATATGCCCATAGTAAGTGGCTCTTCAGATAATTTTATTTTCAGTTGTTCTCATTTAAAAACGTTCTCCTGCTCCTTTAACAGCATTCTTTTAAAAGACAGGTTGAAGTTGTTCTCATGTTAACAAGCTCTTTACAAAGTACTGCGAATATCTTGAGGATTCCACTTGACCAGCTAGCAGAAGAGACAGGGAAACAGATTTAAGTTGATGGCCTGAACTTCTGTTCCTATTAATATTTGTAGTACTAGCCAGCCTGTGAGACATCTTTTCCGTCTCTTGTGAAGCAGTGGCCTTGTCTTTCTGGAAGAGGTGGTTTTACCATTGGAATTACACCAGTGAGATTCAAGAAGGAAATTAAATCCAAAAGCAGCATATCTTTATTACCATGTGAAGTGAAAAAGTTACACATGGAAAGAACTTGTTATAAACATTTCTGAACTCTTTTCTTAGCGGTAATGTATTCATCTGTACAGCTGAACATACTTAAAAAAAACCCACAGTAATACCTTGGAATACATAGGGCGATTCATCCCTATCCATCACATCAGTCTGTGAGAAGAAAGCAAGACGTCCTTGCAGACTGTGACAATGAAAAGATGAAAAATGAGTGGAACAAATCTCAGTGCATGTAGTCCTGCATCCCAAATGGAGCACAGAAGGAAGGTTGCTTGCATAGAAGAGCAGTGGATGCTTCATGCCCGTGTTAAAGAGAATACTGACAGAATTATTTGTAAGACAAGCTGCCGTGCGTGGTGTGGGTAGCAAATACGTTGGAAAAAATACAGCCATAAGCTCTGAATGGCACAGTAGGCGAGCTGTAATCCGCCCGACAAGCCCTCCCGCTGGCGCCTTCGGTCGCCACCTGCTGGTGGGAAAGGACTTCTGCAGGCGGCCAGGCGGCGCGCATGCGCGCTGGCGACCGCTGGCACCCTCTGCCGCCACCTTCTGGAGGCAATCGGGTACTGCAGGCAGCCGAGCTCCGCGTATGCGCGAAGGCGCCAGCGGGCACCCTCTGCCGCCACCTGCTGGTGGAGAAGGAATACTGTAGTCTGCCGAGCTACGCGCATGCGCGGTTGCGCCCGCGGGCGCCCTCTGCCGCCACCTTCTGGTGGAGATCGAGTACTGCAGGCGCCCGGGGGCCGCGCATGCGCGCTGGCACCCGCAGGCGCCCTCTTCCTCCATCTGCTGGTGATAAACGAGTACTGCAGGCTGCAGGGCGCAGCGCATACACGGTGGCGCCCCCGGGCGCCCTCTGCCGCCACCTGCTGGAAGCAATCGGGTACTGCAGGCGCCCGGGGGCCGCGCATGCGCGGTGGCGCCCGCGGGTGCCCTCTCCCGCCACCTTCTGGAGGCAAACGGGTACTGCAGGCAGCTGGGATGCGCGCATGCGCGGTGGCGCCCGCGGGCGCCCTCTGCCCCCACCTCCTGGTGGAGAACGAGTACTGCAGGCAGCTGGGATCCGCGCATGCGCGGTGGAGCCCGCGGGCGCCCTTTGCCGCCACCTGCTGGACACAATCAGGTACTGCTGGCGGCCGGGCGCCGCGCATGCGCGTTGCTTATTACGTCTTTTTTTTTTTTTTTTTGATGTGTAATTTCCTACGCTCCTAGATTTTTCTCCATATGTAAATGAAAGGTTTGAGCTAATTCCCGTTGAAAATATTTAATTTACTTTCTTGGTTGTATTGTCCTTTCTATGTTCAAAGCTGAGGCAAAAATACGGTAAATTTTGCTTCTAGAAACACCGCAGTTCGTTTGTCTGCACTCCGCATGCTGTAAACTAGGGATAGGGGAAAAAAAAAAAATAAAAGAACACAGCTGCTGCTGCTCCTGCTCTCTTTCTTGTGGTTTGCCCCCTCATCTTTCCCAGGTGATTGTGTTTGGGTGCTGGGCGGTGCCAAATGTTATACGAGCCCCAGGCATGCTATCAGAGAGCTCCTTCTGCCTGGGCTGCTCTTTGGGTCAGTGCTTTGTTTATTCTTCTGTTAGCTACATGCAGGGTTCTTTTAGTGGGTCAGAGTCTTGTACGATCTTTTAGAGGAAACCAATCGAGTAGTATGTTCATTTATTGCATGAAGCTCTTTGGAGATGATTAATTGTTATAGCACATTTATGGATAGGATGTCAATGTTATTTTGTGTGTTTGCTTTGTTGTTCTAGGTCCCTCATGATATTTGCAGGGTTACAGGGCAGATGCCACCAGGTCTACCCCTTTTGTTGTTTTTGTTTTGTTTGATTTTTCTTTCTTATTTTCTTTTTCGGAAGGGGGTTTGGGATTTGAGCGTCCTATTTTTTTAGGTTTGGGATTTGAGCATCTTAATTTTGTGGGTTAGGGGTTTTAGGCATAGGTCTTCGGGGGTTTAATGTGGTAAATAGTTTGGGTTAGGTCTGTAGGGGTTTCGAGGATTTTTAGGGTTAGGGCTTGAGGCTTTTTTGCGTAAGGGTGGTAAGGGCTAGGGTTACAGTGAGTGCTGTTAAATGTAGTTCTCGAAAACTCGGCCTCTGATTGGCCGTGCTGGCTGTTCAGGGAATTCTGGTAGGTGTAGTTTTCCAGCACCAGGATTCAGGGAGGCCATGTTGGGTGCCCAGAGCATGCCGGGAAATGAAGTTCTGGGACTCTGAACTTCCGGGATGCCATGTTGGGTGCTCAGAGCATGCCGGGAAATGTAGTTCTGGGACTCTGAACTTCCGGGAGGCCATGTTGGGTGCCCGGAGCATGCCGGGAAATGTAGTTCTGGGACTCCGAACTTCCGGGAGGCCATGTTGGGAGCCCGGAGCATACCGGGAAATGTAGTCCTGGGACTCCGAACTTCCGGGAGGCCATGTTGGGTGCCCGGAGCATACCGGGAAATGTAGTTCTGGGACTCCGAACTTCCGGGAGGCCATGTTGGGTGCCCGGAGCATACCGGGAAATGTAGTTCTGGGACTCCGAACTTCCGGGAGGCCATGTTGGGTGCCCAGAGCATGCCGGGAAGTGTAGTTCTGGGACTCCGAACTTCCGGGAGGCCATGTTGAGTGCCCGGAGCATACCGGGAAATGCAGTTCTTGGGAACTAGGGTTGGGGTTAGGGACTAGGGCTGGGGATAGGGTTAAAGTTTAGGGTGAGGGTTGGGGTTAGGGCTAGTGAATGCTGGTTCTCTGTGTTTGCAGATGATGGTGAGCGTGTTTAAACTAATTCCAGTTGAAGAAGTTTCAGTTACTTGCTTGGTGACATTATCAGTTCAACATTAAAAGCTGCAGCAAAAGCAAAAGGTGATTTTTGCTTCTAGAAACACCACAGGTCTCTTGTCTGCTCTCTGAATTTTTTTGAGATAAAACAGATTTTAAAAAACAAAGGGGAAAAAAAAAACACAGCTGCTTTTTATGCTCTCTTCCTATTTTCATGTGCTTTGCCCCTCCCCTTTCCCAGGTGATTGGGTTTGGGTGCTGGGCGGGGCTAAATGCTATATGAGCCCCAGGCATGCTATCAGAGAGCTCATTCTGCTTGGGCTGCTCCTTGGGGTAAGTACTTTCTTTTTCCTTCAGTCAGTTGCAGGGTTGTTTAGGCAGGCTGGAGTCTATAGATTTCTGGATTTCTTGGAATTCACTTAGTAGAGGGATGTTTAGTAGGGGCTGCTGGCTCACTGTTTTTTTTGGATGGTGAGATACTCTTCTGTTTTTGATCTGTATTTTAATCTCCAGATGTATAAACCCACTTGTGTAATTCACCAGAGGGCTAAAACCAGCTTGACTGCATGCTACATGTGGCTTGACAGTGTAGATGCAGCATTACCAAGAGACTGAGCAGGGTTGTATCAGAGTCACCTCTTTCATCTGCAAAGGGTAAGTCTGTGATTACCCCTGCCGAGGCTTGTGTGTGCATGTCTCTTTGGATTTTATGGAGCTTAGTTGTTTTTCTTTGTGTGTATGCATGGTTTTTTTTGTTTGTTTTTTTTGAGGGTCAAATAGTGTGTGTGCTGAGTATGGTTAGAATGAGGAGGTGGGGAGCTGCTCTGGACTGGTAGGTTTGGTTTCAAGGAGTATGCGGCATCCTTCCTGTGTGATGTGACTAATTGTTGGGCTGGAACGTTCCAGCTCGTGTGTCTTAAGCAATTGAGCATGTGTGTTCTGTGGCCTGGGCAGTGTTTGCTGTGCTGCTGTGAGCAAAGAATCTGAGTTAGATCTGGTGAGCAGCTGAAGTAACAGAACTGGGAAGAGAGAGGTATTGCAGCAGGTACGCTGTGGCTGTGAGGTGCCTCAGAGTGCGCTTCTCTGTCTTTTTTTTTTTTTTTTTTTTTTTTTTCAGGTGCTTTGTGCAGTCGTGGACAGGAAAGGGAAATACTCGTGTCGCAGAGCAGTGAGGGAAGGTGAGTGTTGTTAGCCTGGTCATATCTCATCTGAAGGGAAGATGCTCAGGTGTTTCCCTGTAAGGGTCCGAGGTGGCAGTGTAGATGCAGCATTACCAAGAGCCTGAGCAGGGTTGTATCAGAGTCTGCTCTTTCCTCTGCAAGAGAATAAGTCTGTGATTACCCCTGCTGGGTCTGCTGTGTGTGCATGTCTTTTTGGCATTTGTGGAGCTTGGTTGTTTTTTTTTTTTTTTTTTGTGTGTATGTTCTAAGTTTTTGTTTTTTTTGAGGGGCAAATAATGTGTGTGCTGAGCATGGTTGGCAGGAGGATGTGGGGAGCTGCTCAGGACTGGTAGGTTTGGTTTCTAGGAATGTGCGGTAGCCTTCCTGTGCGATGCGACTGATTGTTCGGCCGGAACATTCCAGCTCGTGTGTCTTAGCCATTGTAGCTTGTGTAGTGTGTGTTGTGTGGCCTGGGCAGAGTTTGCTGTGGCGCTGTGAGCGAAGAATCTCAGAGCTGGTGAGCAGCTGAAGTACCGGAGCTGGGAAGAGAGAGGTATTGCAGCAGGTACGCTGTGGCTGTGAGGTGCCTCAGAGTGTGCGTTTCTCTTGTCTCTGCAGGTGCTTTGTGCAGTTGTGGAGAGGGAAGGGAAATCCTCATGTCACGAAGCTCTGAGGGAAGGTGAGTGTTGTCAGCCTGGTCATCCCTTATCCGAAGCAAAGGGAAGACGCTCAGGTGTTTCCCTGTGAGGGTCCGAGGTGAGGCTGTTTGGGATAGAGGAGCAGTGTGGCAGGTGGGTGCTTGCAAGCACAGTGGTGGTTTTGTCCTTTTGTGTTCCCAGGTGGCGTGGGTGATGCTGGCCGCTCCTTTCAATCTTGGACCTAATTTGCAGGTACAGAGGCAAGTTGCCTGCTGTTTTGAAAGGATAAAAGTCAAGCTGGGGTTGCTTATGTTGTTGAAGAATGGGTGCTACTGCTGGCAGCTGAATGTTTATATTCTTCCTTTCTCCTTTGTTCAGGCTGAAATGAAGTGTGCAGTGCAGGATGTCTCAACCAGCTGCCTCTGCAGTGACTCTGGTGCGTGATGAGCAGACGTAGCTGTTGTTTTTGGGGTGCGGTTGTCACTGCAGGTATTTTCCTACATCCAATAGAGTAAAATTCCAGTTTGCCTTTTAGAGGTGCTATAAGTGGGTGAAGAGAACAGATGGAAGTATCTGCCATGTGGGGCAGACAAGCGGCTGAGGTACAGGACAGGATGAGAGTATATGATTTTTTTCTGGGGATGGAATGGAATTAATTTTGTTGGCATATAATCTGTTCTGCTCCTAGATTTTTCTTTCAATGTAAATAAAAGTTTGTGCTAATTCCATTTGAAAAAGTTCCAGTTACTTGCTGGGTCGTGTTGTCCTTTCAATGTTAAAAGCTGCAGCAAAAGCATGGGGATTGTTGCTTCTAGAAATACCACAGTATTGTTGTCTGCAATCTGAATGCTGTTGAGCAAAAGCAGATTTGAAAAAAACAAAAACAAAAACAAACAGGAAACACACACAAAAAAACAATAACAAAAAAAAAAACACCATTGGGTCACTTGTGACCGCAAGGATCATTTAATCCCTTTGTTTTCCCAGGTGGTGTGGATGATACTGGCTGCACTGTTGGAGCTTGGATTCGGAGTGGAAGAGGTGAGCAGAACCGTATGTTGCATCAGCAGTAGTCAGCATTGTGGAGAAGGTGGGCATCATGGCCGGCGTGCTAGTGAAGTTGGGGGGCACCTGGTATTTGCATATGTGGGGTGGCTAATGGGAGCTGGGAGCCAGAGCAGCATGGAGCCAGCTGGCTGAATAGACTTGGTGCCACTGTGAGGGGTGGTTCAGGCTGGATCAGGTTCAGGGTGCTTGTGGCTGGGTCACCAGGCTAATAGAAGAGGCAGGATTATTTTGTAGCTTGAATGCGTGTGCCAGGCAGGACAGTTTCCTTAAGTTTGTCTGTCCTGTAGTGTTGCTTCTCCAGTGCGTGTTGTGAGTTACAGTCTCCTTGGGTCTTGATATCCTCCTAACTTTTTACACTGGACTGACTAGACAGGCGACTTGGTAGCAGTGCTGAAGGGCCTCAATGCTTGTTTTGTCATCATGACTCTGATCCGAGCACTTCTTGTCTTGCAGTCACTGCTTGAAATGCAGATCTGTTTCAGGTCATGTGCATCATATTCGGTGTGAGATCACGTCTGTTTCCATCCTCACTCTTGCAGAAGTCATCTGGGCCGCATCAGGAGCTCTTGCTTGGGAATTGATTTCCTAAGCGTCTTCTTAGGGGGTTTTCAGTCCCCATCCTTCTGGTCTCTTGTCTTGAAGGCAGGCTTTTTAGGCCTCCATCATCCCAGTTCTGGCAGTTGCTTCCAGTCACGTGTCGTGACATTTGAGTCTCTCCTAGGGTCTGGTGCAGAGCGCCTGTATCTGACTTGCTGTTGCCATAGGGCTTTCCCCTGGGGGTCACTTTTTCTTGTGCCTAGTGTTGTGTGTTTTGTTTGTAGTGTTTGTGGCGTGCCTGTGTGTGTGTTTGGTCTGGAGCTGTCCTGCCTGGCAGTTAGTGATGACAGCTAATGTGGCAGTGCATGGGTGTGCTAATACATTGTCTGGAGGGTGTTGGTGAAGACATCCAGTCTGCCTCTGGGCACGTACTGAAGGGCAGCTGGCACAGTCATGTCTGGTGGTTGGCCGCTGTGGATTTGGGAGAGTATATCTGCTTGTGAGCAGCTGTTTGCATAGTGCTTGAACGGTGTGCTTGAGGAGGTCTGTTGAATCTTGAAAGCTTACAGATATGGGGTTTGGAAATGTTTATTTTTATTTCCTTCCTGTCCCCAGTAGAGCGTAAGCCTTTGGAGGAACCTGTCACAGGAAAGAGCTCCTTCTGGAACTGTTCATCACTCGGTAGGCAACTCGGTGACTGGCTTGGTCTACTTCTGAGGTGCTGAGGCACGGGGGCTGCTGTTTTGAAACGATAACGTTGTAAATGGGGTCTGTTGTGTTGTGGAGGGATGGGTGCTAATGCTGGCAGGTGAATGATTATCTTGTGTCTGTTTTCAGTTGTTTAAGCTGAAACACAGTGTACAACACGGGACTTGACGACCAGAGCTGCTTTCAGCAAGGTGAGCGATGAGCAGATGTAGCAGGTACTTTAGGGGTGCAGTTGTCACTGCAGTTAGTTAACTGCACAAAGTACAGTAAAAATCCTGTTTACATTTCAGGGGTGTTGTAGCTGGCCTAAGAGAGCAGATGGAAGCATTGTCCTTGAGGGCAGGTGAGGGGGCCGAGGTAAGGGAGCAGCTGAGAGTAACTGTCCCAGCTGTGCTGTGGCTTTGGATGCTGCTTCAGCCTATGGTTTTCTTTTGCAGGTGTCTCGCACAGGCTGAGTGGGGCCAAGCTGCACTCTGAAGAGCAGCATGAGAAGGGCAGGCTGGTTGTGAGCTGGATTGGAGCAGAACTGCCAAGTAGCACGAGGTGAGTGCGAAGGGTCTTGCTTTGCAGGTGCCGTGGCAGGCTCTCCACAGAAGCGGTTGAGGATTGGAGAAGAGGTTGCAGATGATCAAGGAGCGACACGTGCAGGGATGGCTGGAAAATGGTATGGCTGCTTTCTCTTCTGTTTATCAGGTGTCCCAGGCAATGTGGGCTGTGATGTTAGTTCTTGAGAATCAGAACAAAGCAGGTGCTGATGGTGGTCTTCTTTGGTAGGCAAAGAGGTGCCCGAAGCCCTGTCCTGTGTAGCCTGAGCACTCCTCGCTGAGGATGAAGCATGCTTTACAGCAGTTCCCAAAACTGTGTTGAAGCTGAAATGCTGCGTCTGTTTTTTCTGTGTTGGGGTTGCACCTTGGTGAGTCTAGGGATGGTATTTAAGTGGATGCAGTGGAGGGCCGTGGCCCAGTGTCCTGTAGTGTGTTTTGACCCATCAACATAGCCTTTTGGTTCTCAGGTAGCCTACTGAAGTAAGTGATTTTTCCTGTGAGTGGAAAGGAATTGATTTTTTTTTTTTTTGGCGTGTAATCAGTTCTGCTCCTCGACTTTTCTTTCTACGTAAATAAAAGATATTAAGAAAAAGAAAAGGTACGTTGTTTTCGGGAAACCGTGGGGTAGGGTTCCTTGACCACATAAGTGCAGTAGTGCCTAAAGAGTGAGCAGGCTCACCTCCTTCATCTCTAGAAAGTAAGGCTGTTCGGGCCCATTTCGGCGCGGCGCCGCCCGGGCACATATTTCTCAGGTGGAGCTACTGAGCAGGTGAGGTAAAGGAGCTGGGAACAGAGAGGTACCTCCTCCTTAAGTATGCTACCTCCTTTCAGGTATCATACTTAAGTGACTTTTTCTGCAAGTGGAATTGAATTGAATTCTATTTTTGGCATGTAATCAGTTCTGCTCCTAGACTTTTCTTTCTATGTAAATAAAAGATCGAGCTAATTCCAGATGGGAAAAAAAATTTAGCTACTTGCTTGGTCATTTTGTCCTTTTAGTATCCAAATCTGCAGTAAAAGCATGGGGATTTTTGTTTCTAGAAACACCCCAGTTCTCCTGTCTGCACTCTGCATGCTGTTGAGCTAAGCCATATAAATAAGCAAATAAACCACAGCTGCTGCTCTTCCTCTTTCTGCTTTTTTTTTGTGCTTTCCCCCTTGCACTTTCCCAGGTGATTGGCTTCAGGTTCCAGGTGGGACCTAATGGTAACTGAGTTGAAGGTATGCCATCAGAGAGCTCCTTCTGCCTGGGCTGCACTTTTAGGTAAGAGCTTTGTTTTTCCTTCAGTTGTTTGGAGGGTTCTTTAGGTGGGTCAGAGTCTATGGATGGATGCGATTTCAAGTAGAAACTGGTACGCAGATCTTTTTGAGGTGACAATTGGTAGGATCTGTCATTGTAAAGCAATCTAGTAGTAGGTGCCTGTATTGCACGCAGCTCTTCCTCAGGTGAGTAGTTACTATGGCAGTTCTACAGATAGTATGGTGATGTTACTTTGTGTTTTTGCTTTGTGGTTCTGGGTCCCTTCTGATTTTTGCAGAATTACAGGGCTTTCTGTGATTCTTTGCCTGTATGTCAAATATTATCAATATCACAACCTTTGTGGCAAAGTGATGGAGCAGGGTTTAGGAGAAATGTATGATGGAGGCTCCCTGTGTGAGCGTGTATCTGAAAATGGCAGCAGTGGGCATATAAGTGGTGATCTTTTTCAGGTTTAAGGGCGGTTTGTTATATTCCTGGAGCTTTTGCCTGTGTGCTTGCTGTCTGAGTCTTTAGACCATCAAGCCTTCTTGCTTTATGTGCATGGAATTCACTTATTTGAGTTATGTTTATGAAGCGTTGTGAGGTACGTTGTTTTTGGGAAACTGTGGGCTACAATTTCTTGACCGCATAAGTGCAGTACTGCCAAGAGACTGAGCAGGGTCACCTTCTTCATCTCTGAAGATAAAGTCTGTTTGGGCACATTTAAGCGCGGCGCCGCCCGGGCACATTTAAGCGCGGCGCCGCCCGGGCACATTTAAGCGCGGCGCCGCCCGGGCACATTTAAGCGCGGCGCCGCCCGGGCACATTTAAGCGCGGCGCCGCCCGGGCACATTTAAGCGCGGCGCCGCCCGGGCACATTTAAGCGCGGCGCCGCCCGGGCACATTTAAGCGCGGCGCCGCCCGGGCACATTTCTCAGGTGGAGCTACTGAGCAGGTGAGGTAAAGGAGCTGGGAACAGAGAGGTATTGCACAATGGTATATTGCATCAGTAGTAGTCAGCGTTGTGCAGGAGGTGGGTATCAGGGCTGGCATGCTAGTGAATGTTCGTTCTCTGTTTTTGCAAGTGATGATGAACCTGTTTGACGTAATTCCATTTCAAAAAGTTCCAGTTACTGGCCTGGTCGTGTTGTCCTTTCAATGTTAAAAGCTGCAGCAAAAGCATGGGGATTGTTGCTTCTAGAAACAGCACAGGTCTCCTGTCTGCTCTCTGCATGTTTTTCCAGTAAAGCAGATCTTAAAAAAAAAAAACCAAAGAAAAATATAAAAAACAGCTGCTGCTGCTGCTCCTGCTTTCTTTCTACTTCCTTGTGCTTTGCCCCTCCCTTTTTCCAGGTGATTGGGTTTGGGTGCTGGGCGGGGCCAAATGGTATATGAGCCCCAGGCATTCTATCAGAGAGCTCCTTCTGCCTGGGCTGCTCCTTGGGGTAAGTGCTTTGTGTTTCCTTCAGTCAGTTGCAGGGTTCTCTAGGCAGGCTGGAGTCTATGGATTTCTAGAATTTTTAAGTGCTTGGAATTCACTTAATAGAGGGATGTTTAATAGAGGTTTCTGGCTCACTGTTTTTTAGCGCGGCGCCGCCCGGGCACATTTAAGCGCGGCGCCGCCCGGGCACATTTAAGCGCGGCGCCGCCCGGGCACATTTAAGCGCGGCGCCGCCCGGGCACATTTAAGCGCGGCGCCGCCCGGGCACATTTAAGCGCGGCGCCGCCCGGGCACATTTAAGCGCGGCGCCGCCCGGGCACATTTAAGCGCGGCGCCGCCCGGGCACATTTAAGCGCGGCGCCGCCCGGGCACATTTAAGCGCGGCGCCGCCCGGGCACATTTAAGCGCGGCGCCGCCCGGGCACATTTAAGCGCGGCGCCGCCCGGGCACATTTAAGCGCGGCGCCGCCCGGGCACATTTAAGCGCGGCGCCGCCCGGGCACATTTAAGCGCGGCGCCGCCCGGGCACATTTAAGCGCGGCGCCGCCCGGGCACATTTAAGCGCGGCGCCGCCCGGGCACATTTAAGCGCGGCGCCGCCCGGGCACATTTAAGCGCGGCGCCGCCCGGGCACATTTAAGCGCGGCGCCGCCCGGGCACATTTAAGCGCGGCGCCGCCCGGGCACATTTAAGCGCGGCGCCGCCCGGGCACATTTAAGCGCGGCGCCGCCCGGGCACATTTAAGCGCGGCGCCGCCCGGGCACATTTAAGCGCGGCGCCGCCCGGGCACATTTAAGCGCGGCGCCGCCCGGGCACATTTAAGCGCGGCGCCGCCCGGGCACATTTAAGCGCGGCGCCGCCCGGGCACATTTAAGCGCGGCGCCGCCCGGGCACATTTAAGCGCGGCGCCGCCCGGGCACATTTAAGCGCGGCGCCGCCCGGGCACATTTAAGCGCGGCGCCGCCCGGGCACATTTAAGCGCGGCGCCGCCCGGGCACATTTCTCAGGTGGAGCTACTGAGCAGGTGAGGTAAAGGAGCTGGGAACAGAGAGGTATTGCACAATGGTATATTGCATCAGTAGTAGTCAGCGTTGTGCAGGAGGTGGGTATCAGGGCTGGCATGCTAGTGAATGTTCGTTCTCTGTTTTTGCAAGTGATGATGAACCTGTTTGACGTAATTCCATTTCAAAAAGTTCCAGTTACTGGCCTGGTCGTGTTGTCCTTTCAATGTTAAAAGCTGCAGCAAAAGCATGGGGATTGTTGCTTCTAGAAACAGCACAGGTCTCCTGTCTGCTCTCTGCATGTTTTTCCAGTAAAGCAGATCTTAAAAAAAAAAAACCAAAGAAAAATATAAAAAACAGCTGCTGCTGCTGCTCCTGCTTTCTTTCTACTTCCTTGTGCTTTGCCCCTCCCTTTTTCCAGGTGATTGGGTTTGGGTGCTGGGCGGGGCCAAATGGTATATGAGCCCCAGGCATTCTATCAGAGAGCTCCTTCTGCCTGGGCTGCTCCTTGGGGTAAGTGCTTTGTGTTTCCTTCAGTCAGTTGCAGGGTTCTCTAGGCAGGCTGGAGTCTATGGATTTCTAGAATTTTTAAGTGCTTGGAATTCACTTAATAGAGGGATGTTTAATAGAGGTTTCTGGCTCACTGTTTTTTTGGGATGGTGGGATACTCTTCTGTTTTTGAGCTATATTTTAATCTCTAGATGTATAAACCCACTTGTGTAACTCTCCAGAGGGCTAAAACCAGCTTGATTGCATGGTACCTGTGGCTTGACAGCGTAGATGCAGCATTGCCAAGAGACTGAGCAGAGTTGTATCAGAGTCACCTTTTTTATCTGCAAAGGGTAAGTCTGTGATTACCCCTGCCGGGGCTGCTCTGTGTGCATGTCTTTTTGGCATTTGTGGAGCTTGGTTGTTTTTTTTTTTTGTGTGTGTGCGTATGTTCTAACTTCTTGTTTTATTTGAGGGGTGAGTAGTGTGTGTGCTGAGCGTGGTTGGCAGGAGGATGTGGGGAGCTGCTCAGGACTGGTAGGTTTGGTTTCTAGGAGTGTGCGGCATCCTTCCTGTGCGATGCGACTGATTGTTGGGTGGGAATGTACCAGCTTGTGTGTGTTGGGCAATGTAGCTTGTGTAGTGTGTGTTGTGCGGCCCGGGTGCAGCTTGCTGTGGTGCTGTGAGTGAAGAATCTGAGTTAGAGCTGGTGAGCAGCTGAAGTACCGGAGCTGGGAAGAGAGAGGCATTGCAGCAGGTACGCTGTGGCTGTGAGGTGCCTCAGAGTGTGCTTTTCTCCTGTCTTTGCAGGTGCTTTGTGCAGTTGTGGACAGTGAAGGGAAATCCTCATGTCATGAAGCACTGAGGGAAGGTGAGTGTTGTCAGCCTGGTCATCGCTTATCCGAAGGGAAGGTTGTTTGGTGTTTGATTGTTTTGGCGTTTGATGTCTTCTGCTCCTAGATCTTTCTTTCTACGTAAAAAACTAAAAAAATGTTTGAGCTATTTGCAGTTAAGAAAGTTCCAGTTAATTGCTGGGTCGTATTGTCCATTTAATATTAAAAGCTGCAGCAAAAGCATGGGGATTGTTCCTTCTAGAAACACCCCAGTTCTCTTGTCTGCATGCTGTTGAGCTAAAGCAGGTTTTAAAAAAAACCAAAAAACTACAAAGAAACAAGAAACACACACACAAACAACAACAAAAAGAAGTCACGATTGGGTTATTTGTTCTGAATGCAACGATCATTTAATCCCTTTGTTTTCCCAGGTGGTGTGGATGATACTGGCTGCACTGTTGGAGCTTGGATTCGGAAAGGAAGAGGTGAGCAGAACCGTATATTGCATCAGCAGTAGTCAGCATTGTGGAGCAGGTGGCCATCATGGCTGGCGTGCTAGTGAATGCTGGTACTCTGTTTTTGCAGCTGATGATGAGCCTTCAATTGACTAAGATGACAATCAGTGCCTGTGCATTTCTTGAGGCGGAGGAAATTTACCATGCAGCAACCTGAGAGCTAAGTTGGGGGGCGCCTGGTATTTGCATATGTGGGGTGGCTAATGGGAGCTGGGAGCCAGAGCAGTATGGAGCCAGCTGGCTGAATAGACTTGGTGCCACTGTGAGGGGTGGTTGAGGCTGGGTCACGTTCAGGGTGCTTGTGGCTGGGTCACCAGGCTAATAGAAGAGGCAGGATTATTTTGTAGTGTGAGTGCGTGCGCCAGGCTGGACAGTTTCCTTCTGTTCGTCTATCCTGTTTGCTTCTGCAGCGTCTGTTCTGTGCTTCTCGGGTCTTGATATCCTCCTGGCTTTTTAGACCGGACTGACCAGATAGGCGACTTGGTAGCTGTGCTGAAGGGCCTCAATGCTTGTTTTGTCATCATGACTCTGATCCGAGCGCTTCGTGTCTTGCAGTCACTGCTTAAAGAGCAGGCCTGTTTCAGGTATTGTGCATCATACTCGGTTTGAGATCGCATCTGTTTCCATCCTCACTCTTGCAGAAGTCATCTGGGCCGCATCAGGAGCTCTTGCTTGGGAATTGATTTCCTAAGCGTCGTCTTAGGGGGTTTTCAGTCCCCATCCTTCTGGTCTCTTGTCTTGAAGGCAGGCTTTTTAGGCCTCCATCATCCTAGTTCTGGCAGTTGCTTCCAGTTGCATGTTGTGACATTTGAGTCTCTCCTGGGGTCTGGTGCAGAGCGCCTGTATCTGACTTGCTGTTGCTGTAGGGCTTTCCCCTGGGGGTCACTTTTTCTTGTGCCTTGTGTTGTGTGTTTTGTTTGTAGTGTTTGTGGCGTGCCTGTGTGCGTGTACGTGTTTGGTCTGGAGCTGTCCTGCCTGGCAGTTAGTGATGACAGGTAACGTGGCAGTGCATGGGTGTACTAATACATTGTATGGACTGTGTTGGCGAAGACATCCGGTCTGCCTCTGGGCACGTACTGAAGGGCAGCTGGCACAGTCATGTCTGGTGGTTGGCCGCTGTGGATTTGGGAGAGTATATCTGCTTGTGAGCAGCTGTTTGCATAGTGCTTGAACGGTGTGCTTGAGGAGGTCTGTTGAATCTTGAAAGCTTACAGATATGGGGTTTTGAATCTTTTATTTTCTATTCTGTCCCCAGTAGAGTGTAAACCTTTGGAGGAACCTTTCACGGAAAGAGCTCCTTCTGGAACTGTTCAGCGCTCGGTGACTGGTTTGATCTACTTCTGAGGTGCTGAGGCAAGGGGGCTGCTGTTTTGAAACGATAATATTGTAAGTGGGGTCCCTTTGTGTTGTTGAGGGATGGGTACTAATGCTGGCAGCTGAATGATTATCTTGTGACTGTTTTCATTTGTTTAAGGTGAAACACAGTGTACAACACGGGACTTAACCGGAGCTGCTTTTTGCAAGGTGAGCGATGGACAGATGTAGCAGGTACTTTAGGGGTGCAGTTGTCACTGCAGTTAGTTAACTACACAAAATACAGTAAAAATCCTGTTTATATTTCAGGGGTGTTGTAGCTGGCCTAAGAGAGCAGATGGAAGCGTCTGCCTTGAGGGCAGGTGAGGGGGCCGAGGTAAGGGAGCAGATGAGAGTAACTGTCCCAGCTGTGCTGTGGCTTTGGATGCTGCTTCAGCCTACGCTTTTCTTTTTGTTTCACATTTGTCTCACACAGGCTCAGAGGGGCCAAGCTGCACTCTGAAGAGCAGCACGAGAAGGGCAGGCTGGTTGTGAGCTGGATTGGAGCAGAACTGCCAAGTAGCACGAGGTGAGTGCGAAGGGTATCCATCTTGCTTTGCAGGTGCCGTGGCAGGCTCTCCACAGAAGCGGTTGAGGATTGGAGAAGAGGTTGCAGATGATCAAGGAGCGACACGTGCAGGGATGGCTTGAAAACGGTATGGCTGCTTTCTCTTCTGTTTATCAGGTGTCCCAGGCAATGTGGGCTGTGATGTTAGTCTTTAGAATCGGAACAAAGCAGGTGCTGATGGCTGTCTTTTGGTAGGCAAAGAGGTGCCCGAAGCCCTGTCTTGTGCAGCCTGAGCACGCCTTGCTGAGTATGAAGCTTGATTTCCAGCAGTTCTGAAAACTGTGTTGAAGCTGAAATGCTGCGTCTGTGTTTGGGTTGGGGTTGCACCTTGGTGAGTGTAGGGATGGGTTTTAAGTGGGTGCAGCGGAGGGCCTGGCCCCAGTGTCCTGTAGTGTGTTTTGAGCCATCAGCATAGCCTTTTGGTTTTCAGATAGCCTACTGAAGTAAGTGATTTTTCCTGTGAGTGGAATGGAATTGAATTCTTCTTTGGCGCGTAATCTGTTCTGCTCCTAGGGTTTTCTTCCTGTGTAAATAAAAGTTTGAGCTAATTTGAGCTTAAAAAGCTTCATTTACTTGCGTGGTAGTATTGTCCTTTCAATATTCAAAGCTGCAGCGAAAGCATGGGGATTGTTGCTTCTAGAAACACCCCAGTTCTCCTGTCTGCACTCTGCATGCTGTTGAGCTAAGCCATATAAATGAATAAAGAAACCACAGCTGCTGCTCCTCCTCTTTCTGCTTTTTTTGTGCTTTCCCCCTGCACTTTCCCACATGATTGGCTTTAGGTTCCAGGTGGGACCTAATGGTAACTGAGTTGCAGGTATGCCGTCAGAGAGCTCCTTCTGCCTGGGCTGCAGTTTTGGGTAAGTGCTTTGTTTTTCCTTCAGTTGCTTGCAGGGTTCTTTAGGCGGGTCAGAGTGTATGGACTGATGCATTTTGAAGTAGAAACTGGTACTCCTACGTTTTTGAGGTGAAAACTGGTAGGATCTGTCATAGTAAAGGAATCTAGTAGTAGGTGCCTGTGTAGCACACAGCTCTTCCTCAGGTGAGTAGTTGTTATGGCAGTTTTACTGATAGTATGGTGATGTTACTTTGTGTGTTTGCTTTGTGGTTCTGGGTCCCTTCTGATTTTTGCAGAATTACGGGGCTTTTTGTGAGCCTTTGCATCTATGTCAAATCTTATCAAAGTAATAACCTTGCTGTCAAAGTGATGCAGCAGGGTTTAGGAGAAATGTATGATGGAGGCTCCCTGTGTGAGCGTGTATCTGAAAATGGCAGCAGTGGGCATGTAAGCGGTAGTCTGTTTCAAGTTTAGGGACAGGTTGTTATATTTCTGGAGCTTTTGCCTGTGGGTTTTCTGTCTGTCGAGTGTTTAGACCTTGCAGCCTTCTAGTCTTGATGTCCTTGAATTGACATATTACAAGTATGTTTATGAGGGGTTGCCAGGTACATTGGTTTTGGGAAACCGTGGGCCACAGTTCCTTGGCCGCGTAAGTGCAGTAGTGCCTAGAGAGTGAGCAGGCTCACCTTCTTCTTCTCTGCAGAATAAGTCCGCCCGGGCCCATTTTGGCGCGGTGCCACCCGGGCCCATTTCTCATGTGGAGCTACTGAGCAGGTGAGGTAAAGGAGCTGGGAACACAGAGGTATTTCACAGTAGCATGTTGCATCAGTAGTAGTAAGTGTTGTGGAGGAGATGGGTGTCAGGGCTGGCGTGCTAGTGAATGCTGGTTCTGTGTTTTTGCAAGTGATGATGAACCTGTGTGACATAATTCCGTTTGAAAAAGTTCCAGTTACTTGAATGGTTGTGTTGCCCTTCCAATGTTAAAAGCTGCAGCAAAAGCCTGGGGATTGTTGCTTCTAGAAACACCCCAGCTCTCTTGTCTGCTCTCTGCATATTGTTTAGCTAAAACAGATTAAAAAAAAAAAAAAAAACAACCAAAAACAGGAAACACACACACACAAAAAACAAACAAACAAAAAAACACAATTGGCTGACTTGTTGTGAACGCAACGATCATTTAATCCCTTTGTTTTCCCAGGTGGTGTGGATGATACTGGCTGCACTGTTGGAGCTTGGACTCGGAGAGGAACACGTGAGCACAATCGTATGTTGCATCAGCAGTAGTCAGCATTGTGGAGAAGGAGAGCAATGGGGCTGGCGTCCTAGTGAATGCTGTTTCTGTTTTTGCAGCTGATGATGAGCCTGGCAATTGACTAAGATGACAATCAGTGCCTGTGTATTTCTTGAGGCGGAGGGACTTTACCATGCAGCAACCTGAGAGCTAAGTTGGGGGGCACCTGGTATTTGCATATGTGGGGTGGCTAATGGGAGCTGGGAGCCAGAGCAGCATGGAGCGTGCTGGCTGAATAGACTTGGTGCCACTGTGAGGGTGGTTGAGGCTGGGTCACGTTCAGGCTGGTTGTGGCTGGGTCACCAGGCTAATAGAAGAGGCAGGATTATTTTGTAGCATGAGTGCGTGCGCCAGGCAGGACAGTTTCCTTCTGTTCGTCTGTCCTGTATTGTTGCTTCTGCATTGTCTGTTCTGTGCTTCTCGGGTCTTGATATCCTCCTGGCTTTTTAGACCGGACTGACCAGACAGGTGACTTAGTAGCGGTGCTGAAGGGCCTCAATGCTTGTTTTGTCATCGTGACTCTGATCTGAGCACTTTTTGTCTGTAAGTCGCTGCTTAAAGAGCAGGCCTGTTTAAGGTCTTGTGCATCTACTCGGTTTGAGATCGCATCTGTTTTCATCCTCACTCTTGCAGAAGTCATCTGGGTCGCATCAGGAGCTCTTGCTTGGGAATTGATTTCCTAAGCGTCTTCTTAGGGGGGTTTCAGTCCCCATCCTTCTGGTCTCTTGTCTTGAAGGCAGGCTTTTTAGGCCTCCATCATCCTAGTTCTGGCAGTTGCTTCCAGTTGCATGTTGTGACATTTGAGTCTCTCCTGGGGTCTGCTGCAGAGCACCTGTTCTGACTTGCTGTGTCCATAGGTCTTCCCTCTGGGGTTCACTTTTTCTTGCGCCTAGTGTTGTGTGTTTTGGTTGTAGCGTTTGTGGCGTGCCTGTGTGTGTATGTGTTTGGTCTGGAGCTGTCCTGCCTGACAGTTAGTGATGACAGCTAACGTGGCAGTGCATGGGTGTACTAATACATTGTCTGGACTGTTTTGGCGAAGACATCCTGTCTGCCTCTGGGCACTTGCTGAAGGGCATCTGGCACAGTATATCTGTTTGCAAGCAACTGCTTGCTTACCTCTATTCATTTAATAAACTGTAAAATTTAATTGCAATCCAATTTGGGACCCAGTCGTATATGACACCAGGGTGCTTGTCCGGGAGGGCTTTGGTTCCTGAATTCTTATTTGATCTAGGAGAGGCGCCCCAGCATTTGGTGGCTGCTGTTTGAGTCTGGTCGGGACTAATAGCGTCTCGAACCTGAATAAAGGTAAGCTAAGGTTTTGATTTTTTTTCAGCTCCCTTGCTGGCAGCAGCACTATATTTTGCCTGTAATTCTGCGTGTGAAGATCTGAATGAAGACAACAGAGTCGTAAGTGTTTAAAGCCTATACTGTTCTGTTGGATGGGTTCCGGTTGCCTGTGTGTGTAAGAGTGTGACTGAGACGGAATTTAGTTCCGAAGCGATTGTGGAGGTTTTCTTTACCACGGTTCCAATCTCCCGCGAGGGACTTGGCCGGTGAAGGACCGAAGGGATTCCTATAGGATTTGTGGGTGGGTGATAGATCTTAAATCCTCTTTAAGACACTCTTATTAAGGTAACCAAGGGCTGTGGGAATTGCCACAGTAACATTCCTAGATGGGTGAGACAAAACCAAAGACCAGGGACCAGAAGAAAGGGAGCAAATTAGCAGACATACCACCAGAAAGTCCATTAGGAATAACGGTTAGAAACTGGAATGAGAGAGGCCCCAGAAATGTAAAAAGTAAATAAAAAAGGGTCCAGTATTGTGTGATAGAATGGCCAAAGGAGCCTTTAAGACCGCATGTCTTTCGGCCCGTTTTTAGATCCTTTGAAGACTGTATTTGTCAGGCCTTAAATACACATGTTAATTCGAAGGAACCTTTTTGCCGGGACGAAAGTGATTATGCAGGATTACGGATCAGGAGGACTTCATGTCCTTTTACAGCCTTAATATTTACACTAAAAGCAGGTAAGAAATTTTGAAGAAGAACGGGAAAAATAAAAAGATAATAAACGGGAGCCGTTGGATAACCTACCATCTCCATATCCTAACAATCCACCTCCAGTGGTGTACTGGGTCTGGCTGGAACGTTAACTTTCCCGGCAGCAGCCCATACAGTGCCGTACTCTGTACTTGTAGCTGGAACAGCAGTGTTATCACACCAGTGTTGTGCCACTGCTGCTCAGCAGTAGACACAGTACTGGGCCTTTCTCTAACCCTCCTAGGGGATGGGCAAAAAGCGAGGAGAGAAACATCACTAGGGCAGCTGACCTAAACCAATCCAAGGGATATTCCATACCATGCGATGTCACACTCAGCAATAAAAGGTGGAAACAGGAAGAAGAGGGGAGGGGTGGGCTCTCGTTGAGAAGACGTCGGTCCTCCTCTCGAACACCGGCTGCGTGCGTTGAGGCCTTGCTTCAAGGACGTGGTCAATCATCGCTCATTTGTGGGAAGTAGAGAGTAATTTATTTCCTCTACACTTCCATATAGCTTTCATTTATTTTGTTTGTTTGTTTTCGTCCCTTCTTTTTATTTTCCCTTTTCTCCTCCCTTTTCCCCTTTCCCTTTTTATTTCCCCTTAGTTAAATTGTTTAGTTCATGGTAGTCTTTATTTAATTATTATAGTTATTTCCCTTTAATTAAATTATCCTTATCTCAACCCGTGAGTTGTTCTTTGCTTTACTTCTCCCCCTCCTCATCTAAAGGAGGGGGAGTGAGAGAGCGGTTGTGGGGTTTAGCTGCCCAGCACGGTAAAACCACCACAGGTGGCTGTGGTATCTCCAGCAGTACCACCGTTGCCCCTGCTTCCACCACCATGAGCACCAGAATGAGACCGACCTCCGGCTGCGTTCATGAGAAGTAGGACTGCCGTATTTGAGAGAGCTACTCTGTATCCTTTAAGGGAGGCAACTGGTGTATAACTGGGTTGGAGTTTTAACAGGGTTTTAAGGGTTTCAGGGTTAGCGTGTTAGGGTTTTAGAGTTTTTTTTGGGATGGAGTGTTGCTATGTTTTTTAGGGTTAGGGTCCTAGGGTTTTATTTTTGGTCAGTTATTTAGGGTTAGTGTGTTAAGATCCTTTTTTCTTTTTTTTTTTTTTTTTTTTCAGGTTAGGTTCTCCAGGGTTAGAGTTTCGAGCGTCCTAATTTTTTGGGTTACGGTGTTGAGCGTCCTAATGTTTTGTGTTAGGGCTTTGGGTGTTAAGCATCTTAATTTTTGGGTTAGAGTTTTGAGCGTCCTGATGTTTTGAGTGAGGGTTTTGAGCATCCTAGTGTTTTGGGTTGGCTTTGTGTTTTGAGCATCTTAATTTTGGGGTTACGGCTTTAAGCGTCCTAATTTTGTTGTTTAGGGCTTTGAGAATCCTATTGCTTTGGGTTTGGGTTTTGAGCGTCCTAAGTGCCCTAAGGGCTTTTAGGCATAGGACTTCAGGGGTTTAGTGTGGTAAACAGTTTGGATTAGGCCTGTAGGGGTTTCGAAGTTTTTTAGTGTTAGGGCTTGAGGCTTTTTTGAAAGGGCGGTAAGTGCTTGGGTTCCAGTGAGTGCTGGTAAATGTAGTTCTCGAACACTGGGCCTGTGATGGGTCAAGCCAGCTGTCTGGGGAATGCTGGTAGGCGTAGTTTTCCGGCACCGGGCTTCCAGGAGGCCATGTTTGGTGCCCAGAGCATGCCGGGTGGGGGTTGGGGGTAAGGGGGGTTGGGGGGTCAGGGGTTAGGGGGGTTAGGGTTAGAGTTGGGGTTAGATCCGTTAGGTTTGGGGGGTTAGGGTTGGGGGGTCGGGGGTTAGAGGGTTAGGGTTACATCCGTTAGGGTTAGGGGGTTAGGGTTGGGGGGTCGGGGGTTAGGGTGTTGGGGGGTTAGGGTTAGGGGGTTGGGGTTGGGTACTTGGGGGGTTAGGGGTTTGGGGGTTAGGGTTAGAGGATTAGGGTTAGGGTTAGATCCGTTAGGGTTGGGGGGTCGGGGGTTAGGGTTGGGGGTTTAGGGTTGGGGGGTTAGGGGGTTGGGGGGTTAGAGTTAGGGTTAGATCCATTAGGGTTAGGGGGTTATGGTTGGGGAGTCGGGGGTTAGGGTTGGGGGGTTAGGGTTAGGCTTAGATCCGTTAGGGTTAGGGGGTTTGGGCGTTAGGGTTAGAGGGTTAGGGTTAGATCCGTTAGGGTTGGGGGGTTAGGGGGTTGGGGGGGTTAGGGTTAGAGGGTTAGGGTTAGGGTTAGATCCGTTAGGGTTAGGGGGTTAGAGGATTAGGGTTAGATCCGTTAGGGTTAGGGGGTTAGGGTTGGGGGTTAGGGGGTTGGGGGGTTAGGGTTAGGGGGTTTGGGGGTTGGGGTTGGGTACTTGGGGGGTTAGGATGGGGGGTTAGGGTTAGAGGATTAGGGTTAGATCTGTTAGGGTTGGGGGGTTAGGGTTAGATCCGTTAGGGTTAGGGGGTTAGGGTTGGGGGGTTAGGGTTAGAGGGTTAGGGTTAGGGTTAGATCGGTTGGGGGGTCGGGGGTTAGGGTTGGGGGGTTAGGGTTAGGGGGTTTGGGGGTTGGGGTTGGGTACTTGTGGCCCGCGGGGCGCCCGGTGGCCCTACCGGCGTCACTAGCGGCCACCTTGGGGTCAACGGCGGCGGTTTTGGGGTCAACGGCAGCGGTTTTGGGGTTTCGGTCTGGGGGGTGCTGACATGCCCCCCCCCGCACCCCCGCAGGCATCCTGGCCCTGCAGCTGCCCCCGGGGGGGCTCGACGCCGAGTCCTACAGGTGAGAACCAGTCCCCTCCGCCCCCTAAATGCGCCCCCAGACCCCCCCCAAATTGACCCCCCCCAATTTATTCCCCCCCCTCCAGCGCTTGCCTCCACCTGGCCGAGATGCAGCATCGGGTGCAGAAGGCGCTGGCAGAGTGTGAGCGGCTGCTGCGGGCACGGGTAGGACGGGGGGAGAGACAAATTGGGGGGGGGGCACCAAGGGGGCGGGGGTCCATGGGGCTTGGGGGGACCCCAAGGGTGGGGGGGAACCAAGTTTGCGGGGTGCGATTGCCGGGGGGAAGCATTTGCGGGGCGCACCGGGGGGGGGGACCATGGGGCTAGGGGGGACCCCAACGGGGGGGTGGAAGGGGGGGGAACCAAAATGAGGGGGGAACCAAGTGTGCGGGGTGCTGTTTCCGGGGGGACACATTTGTGGGGCGCACCGGGGGGGGGGGGGGGAACCAAAAGGAGGGGGGAAACAAGTGTGCGGGGTTTTGTTTCCGGGGGGACACATTTGTGGGGCGCACCGGGGGGGGGGGGGGAACCAAAAGGACACGGGAACCAAGTGTGCGGGGTTTTGTTTCCGGGGGGACACATTTGTGGGGCGCACCGGGGGGAACCAAAATGAGGGGGGAACCAAGTTTGCGGGGTGCTGTTGCCGGGGGGACGCATTTGCGGGGCGCACCAGGGGGGTCCATGGGGTTAGGGTTAGGGTTAGATCCGTTAGGGTTAGGGGGTTAGGGTTGGGGTTCGGGGGTTAGGGTTGGGGGTTTAGGGTTGGGGGGTTAGGGGGTTGGGGGGTTAGGGTTAGGGGGTTTGGGGGTTGGGGTTGGGTACTTGGGGGGTTAGGGGTTGGGGGGTTAGGGTTAGAGGATTAGGGTTAGGGTTAGATCTATTAGGGTTGGGGGGTTAGGGTTAGATCCGTTAGGGTTGGGGGGTTAGGGGGTTGGGGGGGTTATGGATAGAGGGTTAGGGTTAGGCTTAGATCCGTTAGGGTTAGGGGGTTAGGGGGTTTGGGCGTTAGGGTTAGAGGATTAGGGTTAGATCCGTTAGGGTTGGGGGTTAGGGGGTTGGGGGGTTAGGGTTAGGGGGTTTGGGGGTTGGGGTTAGGTGTTGGGGGGGTTAGGATGGGGGGTTAGGGTTAGAGGATTAGGGTTAGATCTGTTAGGGTTGGGGGGTTAGGGTTAGATCCGTTAGGGTTAGGGGGTTAGGGTTGGGGTTCGGGGTTAGGGTTGGGGGTTAGGGCTTGGGGGGTTAGGGTTAGAGGATTAGGGTTAGGGTTAGATCAATTAGGGTTGGGGGGTTAGGGTTAGATCCGTTAGGGTTAGGGGGTTAGGGTTGGGGGGTTAGAGGGTTAGGGGGTTAGGGTTAGAGGGTTAGGGTTAGGGTTAGATCCGTTAGGGTTGGGGGTTTAGGGTTGGGGGGTTGGGGGCTTAGGGTTAGGGGGTTTGGGGGTTGGGGTTGGGTACTTGGGGGGTTAGGGGGTTAGGGTTAGAGGATTAGGGTTAGGGTTAGATCTATTAGGGTTGGGGGGTTAGGGTTAGATCCGTTAGGGTTGGGGGGTTAGGGGGTTGGGGGGTTAGGGTTAGAGGGTTAGGGTTAGATCCGTTAGGGTTAGGGGGTTAGGGTTGGGGGGTTGGGGGGTTAGGGTTAGGGTTAGATCCATTAGGGTTAGGGGGTTATGGTTGGGGAGTCGGGGGTTAGGGTTGGGGGGTTAGGGTTAGGCTTAGATCCGTTAGGGTTAGGGGGTTTGGGCGTTAGGGTTAGAGGGTTAGGGTTAGATCCGTTAGGGTTGGGGGGTTAGGGGGTTGGGGGGGTTAGGGTTAGAGGGTTAGGGTTAGATCCGTTAGGGTTAGGGGGTTAGAGGATTAGGGTTAGATCCGTTAGGGTTAGGGGGTTAGGGTTGGGGGTTAGGGGGTTGGGGGGTTAGGGTTAGGGGGTTTGGGGGTTGGGGTTGGGTACTTGGGGGGTTAGGATGGGGGGTTAGGGTTAGAGGATTAGGGTTAGATCTGTTAGGGTTGGGGGGTTAGGGTTAGATCCGATAGGGTTAGGGGGTTAGGGTTGGGGGGTTAGGGTTAGAGGGTTAGGGTTAGGGTTAGATCGGTTGGGGGGTCGGGGGTTAGGGTTGGGGGGTTAGGGTTAGGGGGTTTGGGGGTTGGGGTTGGGTACTTGTGGCCCGCGGGGCGCCCGGTGGCCCTACCGGCGTCACTAGCGGCCACCTTGGGGTCAACGGCGGCGGTTTTGGGGTCAACGGCAGCGGTTTTGGGGTTTCGGTCTGGGGGGTGCTGACATGCCCCCCCCCGCACCCCCGCAGGCATCCTGGCCCTGCAGCTGCCCCCGGGGGGGCTCGACGCCGAGTCCTACAGGTGAGAACCAGTCCCCTCCGCCCCCTAAATGCGCCCCCAACCCCCAAAATGCCCCCAGACCCCCCCCAAATTGACCCCCCCCAATTTATTCCCCCCCCTCCAGCGCTTGCCTCCACCTGGCCGAGATGCAGCATCGGGTGCGGAAGGCGCTGGCAGAGTGTGAGCGGCTGCTGCGGGCACGGGTAGGACGGGGGGAGAGACAAATTGGGGGGGGGGCACCAAGGGGGCGGGGGTCCATGGGGCTTGGGGGGACCCCAAGGGTGGGGGGGAACCAAGTTTGCGGGGTGCGATTGCCGGGGGGAAGCATTTGCGGGGCGCACCGGGGGGGGGGACCATGGGGCTAGGGGGGACCCCAACGGGGGGGTGGAAGGGGGGGGAACCAAAATGAGGGGGGAACCAAGTGTGCGGGGTGCTGTTTCCGGGGGGACACATTTGTGGGGCGCACCGGGGGGGGGGGGGGAACCAAAAGGAGGGGGGAACCAAGTGTGCGGGGTTTTGTTTCCGGGGGGACACATTTGTGGGGCGCACCGGGGGGGGGGGGAACCAAAAGGACACGGGAACCAAGTGTGCGGGGTTTTGTTTCCGGGGGGACACATTTGTGGGGCGCACCGGGGGGAACCAAAGTGAGGGGGGAACCAAGTTTGCGGGGTGCTGTTGCCGGGGGGACGCATTTGCGGGGCGCACCAGGGGGGTCCATGGGGTTAGGGTTAGGGTTAGATCCGTTAGGGTTAGGGGGTTAGGGTTGGGGTTCGGGGGTTAGGGTTGGGGGTTTAGGGTTGGGGGGTTAGGGGGTTGGGGGGTTAGGGTTAGGGGGTTTGGGGGTTGGGGTTGGGTACTTGGGGGGTTAGGGGTTGGGGGGTTAGGGTTAGAGGATTAGGGTTAGGGTTAGATCTATTAGGGTTGGGGGGTTAGGGTTAGATCCGTTAGGGTTGGGGGGTTAGGGGGTTGGGGGGGTTATGGATAGAGGGTTAGGGTTAGGCTTAGATCCGTTAGGGTTAGGGGGTTAGGGGGTTTGGGCGTTAGGGTTAGAGGATTAGGGTTAGATCCGTTAGGGTTGGGGGTTAGGGGGTTGGGGGGTTAGGGTTAGGGGGTTTGGGGGTTGGGGTTAGGTGTTGGGGGGGTTAGGATGGGGGGTTAGGGTTAGAGGATTAGGGTTAGATCTGTTAGGGTTGGGGGGTTAGGGTTAGATCCGTTAGGGTTAGGGGGTTAGGGTTGGGGTTCGGGGTTAGGGTTGGGGGTTAGGGCTTGGGGGGTTAGGGTTAGAGGATTAGGGTTAGGGTTAGATCAATTAGGGTTGGGGGGTTAGGGTTAGATCCGTTAGGGTTAGGGGGTTAGGGTTGGGGGGTTAGAGGGTTAGGGGGTTAGGGTTAGAGGGTTAGGGTTAGGGTTAGATCCGTTAGGGTTGGGGGTTTAGGGTTGGGGGGTTGGGGGCTTAGGGTTAGGGGGTTTGGGGGTTGGGGTTGGGTACTTGGGGGGTTAGGGGGTTAGGGTTAGAGGATTAGGGTTAGGGTTAGATCTATTAGGGTTGGGGGGTTAGGGTTAGATTCGTTAGGGTTGGGGGGTTAGGGGGTTGGGGGGTTAGGGTTAGAGGGTTAGGGTTAGATCCGTTAGGGTTAGGGGGTTAGGGTTGGGGGGTTGGGGGGTTAGGGTTAGGGTTAGATCCATTAGGGTTAGGGGGTTATGGTTGGGGAGTCGGGGGTTAGGGTTGGGGGGTTAGGGTTAGGCTTAGATCCGTTAGGGTTAGGGGGTTAGGGTTGGGGGTTTGGGGGATTAGAGTTAGGGGGTTATGGTTGGGGAGTCGGGGGTTAGGGTTGGGGGGTTAGGGTTAGGCTTAGATCCGTTAGGGTTAGGGGGTTAGGGGGTTTGGGCGTTAGGGTTAGAGGGTTAGGGTTAGATCCGTTAGGGTTGGGGGTTTAGGGTTGGGGGTTAGGGGGTTGGGGGGTTAGGGTTAGGGGGTTTGGGGGTTGGGGTTGGGTACTTGGGGGTTAGGATGGGGGGTTAGGGTTAGAGGATTAGGGTTAGATCTGTTAGGGTTGGGGGGTTAGGGTTAGATCCGTTAGGGTTAGGGGGTTAGGGTTGGGGGGTTAGAGGGTTAGGGGGTTAGGGTTAGAGTTGGGGTTAGATCCGTTAGGTTTGGGGGGTTAGGGTTGGGGGGTCGGGGGTTAGGGTTAGATCCGTTAGGGTTAGGGGGTTAGGGTTGGGGGGTTGGGGTTTAGGGGGTTAGAGGGTTAGGGTTACATCCGTTAGGGTTAGGGGGTTAGGGTTGGGGGGTCGGGGGTTAGGGTGTTGGGGGGTTAGGGTTAGGGGGTTGGGGTTGGGTACTTGGGGGGTTAGGGGTTTGGGGGTTAGGGTTAGAGGATTAGGGTTAGGGTTAGATCCGTTAGGGTTGGGGGGTTAGGGTTAGATCCGTTAGGGTTGGGGGTTTAGGGTTGGGGGGTTAGGGGGTTGGGGGGTTAGAGTTAGGGTTAGATCCATTAGGGTTAGGGGGTTATGGTTGGGTAGTCGGGGGTTAGGGTTGGGGGGTTAGGGTTAGGCTTAGATCCGTTAGGGTTAGGGGGTTTGGGCGTTAGGGTTAGAGGGTTAGGGTTAGATCCGTTAGGGTTGGGGGGTTAGGGGGTTGGGGGGGTTAGGGTTAGAGGGTTAGGCTTAGATCCGTTAGGGTTAGGGGGTTAGAGGATTAGGGTTAGATCCGTTAGGGTTAGGGGGTTAGGGTTGGGGGTTAGGGGGTTGGGGGGTTAGGGTTAGGGTGTTTGGGGGTTGGGGTTGGGTACTTGGGGGGTTAGGATGGGGGGTTAGGGTTAGAGGATTAGGGTTAGATCTGTTAGGGTTGGGGGGTTAGGGTTAGATCCGTTAGGGTTAGGGGGTTAGGGTTGGGGGGTTAGGGTTAGAGGGTTAGGGTTAGGGTTAGATCGGTTGGGGGGTCGGGGGTTAGGGTTGGGGGGTTAGGGTTAGGGGGTTTGGGGGTTGGGGTTGGGTACTTGTGGCCCGCGGGGCGCCCGGTGGCCCTACCGGCGTCACTAGCGGCCACCTTGGGGTCAACGGCGGCGGTTTTGGGGTCAACGGCAGCGGTTTTGGGGTTTCGGTCTGGGGGGTGCTGACATGCCCCCCCCCGCACCCCCGCAGGCATCCTGGCCCTGCAGCTGCCCCCGGGGGGGCTCGACGCCGAGTCCTACAGGTGAGAACCAGTCCCCTCCGCCCCCTAAATGCGCCCCCAACCCCCAAAATGCCCCCAGACCCCCCCCAAATTGACCCCCCCCAATTTATTCCCCCCCCTCCAGCGCTTGCCTCCACCTGGCCGAGATGCAGCATCGGGTGCGGAAGGCGCTGGCAGAGTGTGAGCGGCTGCTGCGGGCACGGGTAGGACGGGGGGAGAGACAAATTGGGGGGGGGGCACCAAGGGGGCGGGGGTCCATGGGGCTTGGGGGGACCCCAAGGGTGGGGGGGAACCAAGTTTGCGGGGTGCGGTTGCCGGGGGGACGCATTTGCGGGGCGCACCGGGGGGGGGGACCATGGGGCTAGGGGGGACCCCAACGGGGGGGTAGAAGGGGGGGGGAACCAAAATGAGGGGGGAACCAAGTGTGCGGGGTGCTGTTTCCGGGGGGACACATTTGTGGGGCGCACCGGGGGGGGGGAACCAAAAGGAGGGGGGAAACAAGTGTGCGGGGTTTTGTTTCCGGGGGGACACATTTGTGGGGCGCACCGGGGGGAACCAAAATGAGGGGGGAACCAATTTGCGGGGTGCTGTTGCCGGGGGGACGCATTTGCGGGGCGCACCAGGGGGGTCCATGGGGTTAGGGTTAGGGTTAGATCCGTTAGGGTTAGGGGGTTAGGGTTGGGGTTCGGAGGTTAGGGTTGGGGGTTTAGGGTTGAGAGTTAGGGGGTTGGGGGGTTAGGGGGTTTGGGGGTTGGGGTTGGGTACTTGGGGGGTTAGGGGTTGGGGGGTTAGGGTTAGAGTGTTAGGGTTAGATCTGTTAGGGTTGGGGGGTCGGGGTTTAGGGTTGGGGGTTAGGGTTAGAGGATTAGGGTTAGGGTTAGGGTTAGATCTATTAGGGTTGGGGGGTTAGGGTTAGATCCGTTAGGGTTAGGGGGTTAGGGTTGGGGGGTTAGAGGGTTAGGGTTAGGGTTAGGGTTAGGGTTAGGGTTAGGGTTAGGGTTAGGGTTAGGGTTAGGGTTAGGGTTAGGGTTAGGGTTAGGGGTTAGGGTTAGGGGTTAGGGTTAGGGGTTAGGGTTAGGGGTTAGGGTTAGGGGTTAGGGTTAGGGTTAGGGTTAGGGTTAGGGTTAGGGTTAGGGTTAGGGTTAGGGTTAGGGTTAGGGTTAGGGTTAGGGTTAGGGTTAGGGTTAGGGTTAGGGTTAGGGTTAGGGTTAGGGTTAGGGTTAGGGTTAGGGTTAGGGTTAGGGTTAGGGTTAGGGTTAGGGTTAGGGTTAGGGTTAGGGTTAGGGTTAGGGTTAGGGTTAGGGTTAGGGTTAGGGTTAGGGTTAGGGTTAGGGTTAGGGTTAGGGTTAGGGTTAGGGTTAGGGTTAGGGTTAGGGTTAGGGTTAGGGTTAGGGTTAGGGTTAGGGTTAGGGTTAGGGTTAGGGTTAGGGTTAGGGTTAGGGTTAGGGTTAGGGTTAGGGTTAGGGTTAGGGTTAGGGTTAGGGTTAGGGTTAGGGTTAGGGTTAGGGTTAGGGTTAGGGTTAGGGTTAGGGTTAGGGTTAGGGTTAGGGTTAGGGTTAGGGTTAGGGTTAGGGTTAGGGTTAGGGTTAGGGTTAGGGTTAGGGTTAGGGTTAGGGTTAGGGTTAGGGTTAGGGTTAGGGTTAGGGTTAGGGTTAGGGTTAGGGTTAGGGTTAGGGTTAGGGTTAGGGTTAGGGTTAGGGTTAGGGTTAGGGTTAGGGTTAGGGTTAGGGTTAGGGTTAGGGTTAGGGTTAGGGTTAGGGTTAGGGTTAGGGTTAGGGT